>NC_090268.1:63168627-63786127 GCF_040414725.1 Anabrus simplex | reverse complement strand
ATAGTTATCCAGGTACTAGAACCTATACATATATTCATCCAAATGTAGAATATCTAGCCTTACAACGCTTTTAATGATTTGACAAATATATCCGTAGCCGTTACGTTGTAATAGGCCTAATTAATTCCCCAATAAAACGTAAACAGTATTTTTTGATGTACGATGCCATAATTTCAGAAACTTCTGATATAATCCGGAAAACGATTGGTTTATTAACCTGATATAATTAGCACAAATCACCTTAAGATAAATAGCGGTAGTGTAACAAGTTTCCAATTAATTAAGCAAAATACCGGTAATGATTATGGTGATGATAATAATAATATTAACAGAAATAACCTGAAATTAACAGGTGGCATAAATATCTTCATTAATGGTGCGACAGCGAGTCCTCTCTCAATCAAAGGAACAAGAATATTCATAACTCTCACTTTACTAAAACGAAGCCTTCTTTAAATGGTTGGTCACATTATATTTCGACAGAATTTTTCACATCTACTGTGTGCACGGAAAGCATTGTGTGAATGAAATGCAACATATTCAGCAAAATCATTATTCTCCACCTTGCTGCAACATAAGTGAGTCACTTAAGTGTGTGTGGGAGGTCCACTTAGAGCAGGGCCTCTCAGGGTGCATGCGCGTGGTGCATGCACTGTGCACGGTGCAAAAGACGACTTGGCTTGGTTGACCAGAGTGCAGACCCCCACTCCTCGATTTGGAGCAATAGCGCTGTCTCTCTCTTTCCCCACGCCTGTCTCGCTCGCTCCGCCTGTCTCCCTCTCCCCCACTTGCGCCGTAGCGCTCCAAATCCTGGCTGAGTTGAGCCGAGTATAGCCGAGTAGAGCCGAGCATAGCCGAGTAGCCCAGAGACGAAGCGTTGATCCGAGCCATACCGAGCGGCACCGAGCGGCACCGATGCACAGTGCACGGAGCTCTTGCGCCTCGCTCTGCACGCGTGAGATTTTGGGCGTTTGAGAGGCCCTGACTTAGAGCAACAAGTGGGGCACTTAAGTAGGTAATATGAAATGAAACCTGGCTTATAAGGGGCACTTTTGTATAAGTGCTGTCTATGCATTCGGCCCTAGGTATCCTTTGCAACACCAAGGCGGAAAAATGTCGTCCATGACAACGCTAGAGTTCATGCAGTCGTATGAAACTCGATCACACTGCATTACGGTTTGAACAGTTGAACAGTTTAGCCTATTTTACTCACTTTCGGTTTTCTGGTTGAGGACTTCTTCACACTCGGTATTGAGATAGTCTCGGCAGACAAACTTTTCACACTGCACACAAGATTTTTGCTTTTTCTGTCCCGATTTCTAGGACATGTAGCGTGTCTTCCAGATAATACTGGCGTTTTTCTCTTCAAGAGTGGCCTCGGAGAGCACTGTGAAATATCAACATAAGATATGCGGATGATACATTCATCCTGTGTGACAATTTTGAAGGTCTCCAGCTCCTGCTCAATAATATCAGTGCAGTAAGTGAGGACATGGGACTAAAAATAAATGTAAACAAGACCAAGTTCATGATCTTCAGTAGACGTGCCAATGCTGAGGCAATCTTACAACTAAACAACCGACAGATTGAGAGAGTAACCACTTTTAAATATCTGGGTGCCATTGTCACTGAACAACTTGATCCCGAGAAAGAAGTGAAACAGAGGATTGCAATAGCACGAAAAATATTTACAAAAATGAAATCTTTCTTTTGCAATGACTACTTAAATTTATAACTTAGACAGAGGATGGTCAAATGCTATATATGGTCAGCCTTGCTATATGGTGTGGAAACATGGACTCTCAAGAACATATCAGTGAAACGCTTGGAAGCCTTTGAAATGTGGATCCACCGTAGGATGCTCAGGATTTCGTGGGTTGCACGACTAACGAACCAAGAAGTACTCAGAAGGGCAAGAGCAAGTCGGGAACTCGTTCAAACAATAAAACTCCGGAAGATCTCTTACCTTGGCCACATCCTTAGAAATGACCGTTACCTCATCTTACAGCGGATTGTACAAGGCAAAATACAGGGTCGAAGAGGTGTCGGGAGGAGGCGAACATCATGGCTTGGAAACATCAAAGAATGGACTGGAATTCACAGTGTTGAAAGACTTTTCCACCTAGCTAGAGATCGTTCTGCATTCGCCACAGTGATCGCCAACGTCAGGGGGACCTGATACGGTACTATGAAGAAGAAGAAGAAGAAGAAGAAGGTCCTTTGAACACATTCGCAGGGACTTCCATCTGTTATTGCGAGGCAACCATGTTTGCGTTGCTCCATCTGATGTTTCACCAACTCCATTTCAATTGATCTTAGGAAGGTTCTTCTAGGGAGAACATTTTCAATGTTGTTCCCAAATAAATATAGGTGTTAGTACGTTCTCACAAAAAACACACACACACACGGGGATGGAAAATGACAAACCACGATTTTGGTAATTTAGTCTCACCAGTGCTCGCATACGGTAAGATGTTAACCCAATCAGCTTTGCCTCACTGCTGGAAACGTACCGACGTCCGAAGATTAATGGAAAACAACTCGGAAGGTTCCACACAGTGTTACTGAAAGGTACAATCACTCATTTTCTGAAAGATGGAGTAATGTATTACTCCACGCGAGTACTGGATGGTTAAGGCGGCGTTACCACACGTCCCTTGTTTTACGGGATCGTCCCGTATTTCTCTAAAGTATCCCATCGACTCAGCAAAAAATGTGTGGGACGCATATTGACCAGTTTTCCGTGAATCGTCCGTATATTTAAAATACCACGTGGAAACTTTATATATCACAAAGATCTGATGTGTATTTGTCATTGTGTAAACTAATTACAGTTTGTTTGGTTGGCACTAAATGTAACAAACCAGAGAGACAGACGTATATAAAATGCAGAAATGGCATCTTATAAACCTGCACAGTGAAAACTTGTCTTTTCCATTTTTTTGTTTTTGTTACGTACTGGAACTGGGCCACTTCCATTTTAATAATAATAATAATAATAATAATAATAATAATAATAATAATAATAATAATAATAATAATAATAATTTGCGGACGGCCTAGCAATATAACCCTAGAACACTATCACTCGTAAATCTTACGAGTCAAGGACAGATACTCCCCTACCCTCCATCCTGTGAGCCACTAGGCTGCCTCTCCTTCCAGGTATGCTCCCGCCAGTCAGTTGTGGTTCCGCAGTCGTTACGAGAAGTTCTCTGTTAGGGGTAAGTCCGCCAAAATATATTTTTGTAATGAATCACTACGTCGTAAATTTAACGAGCGCTAGTTTTGCACGATAAAGTGTCATCGTAAGATTTACGAACGCTAGTTATGGGAGGTCAAGGAATTCTTATAGAAATCGGTAGTGATATGCAGTCCGTGTTTTTCTTTACTACTTCACATTCTCTGCATGCAGCCTATCTTACTGTCGTTGGCTTACAGTTCACTGAACATCACCGTTACACGGATTTGGTCTTTTGTTCTTTTAGGTGCAAAACAATGAATCACCAGACACTTGCAGATGATGATATTTTGGATTTGCTTTTATCTGACGACGAAGGAGAAGATGATGTACTCGAAGCGGATTTTGGTCACAGTGATGGATATGACAGCGATAAAGACCCAGAATACATGCCTGATCGTTCTGATTCAGAGCGAGAGGAAGAGAGTATATTAGTACGTCTTCGTGAATTGGAAAGTAAGCGGAAACGAAGAGGAAGGCCAAGAAAGCTTCCGGAGAGTATGATGGGAACTGCGGAAACGGACAGTGATGAAGAAGAGGGGGAGGAGACATTGGTCAGCGGTGAAAATGAAGTTAAAAGGAGGAGAGGGAGAAAGCAAGATAAAAATGAAAGTGATCAAGAAAACAGTCAAAATGTATTTTCTACTGACAGTCAAATTATTCGCACAAATAGGGAAAATAACATAAGACCTACACGTGAAAGTAGTGGCGAGCTATCAGCTGAAAGAAACATTGATACTGGAGTGGAAGAAGAGTGCCCAACTGTAGATAATACAGGAAGACCTTATGTATTTAAATTACAAGATAAAGAAGAAATCGCCGGAAAGAACGGTTTTAAGTGGAAAACTAGTGAGTGCGTACATTTAAATGGAAACATTATGCAAAAAAATGTTGTTCACGTCAGGCAAGGTCCCACACCAAATGCAAGTGGTGTCACAGAACCAGTGGACGCATTCAAGAAATTTTTCACGTTGGATTTAATTGAAGAAGTTTTGATTCATACCAATGAAGAAATTGCGCGCCAGCGGGTTAATTATAAGAAATCGGCTGATGCCAGTCTTCAAGATGTCACTATGAACGAACTTGAAGCTCTACTCGGATTATTAGTACTAACTGCAGCCCTAAAGGATAACCACTTAAACTCAAAAATCATGTTTGACACAACATTTTCCGGTGAAAGATACAAGGCAACAATGTCTGAGAGAAAATTCTGTTTCTTGATTAATTGTTTAAGATTTGATGATAAGAATACGCGGGAACAAAGGAAAGAAGGAAACAAACTTGCAGCTATTTCTAAGATTTGGGAAATATTTCTAACAAACTGTAGAAGCAATTACAAACCTGGCACGTACCTCACAATTGATGAACAGCTAGTAGGCTTTCGGGGGAAATGCCCTTTTAGAATGTTTATTCCTTCGAAACCTAACAAATATGGCATTAAAATTGTTATGATCTGTGATAGTGGAACGAAGTACATGATGGATGCTCGGCCGTATTTAGGAAAAGGAACTACCCCACCAAATGTAAGCGCTGCTGAATTTTTTGTCGATCAACTCACTGATTGTGTAAAGGGAAGCAATAGGAACATCACTATGGACAAGTGGTTCACCAGTGTTCCTCTAGTTCAAAACCTACTATCGGAAAAGCAACTGACTGTAGTAGCTACAATGAAAGGAAACAAGAGAGAACTGCCAAAAGAAGCGACAGACCTTAAGTTTCAAGGTCGAAGAACCGGATCGTCCCTATTTCTCTTTGATGAAGATAAAACTTTGGTGTCATACAAGCCAAAGGATAATAAAATAGTAATCCTCATTTCCTCAATGCACCATTCTGCTGCTATCGATCCTGCTACGAAGAAACCAGAGATGGTGAAAGTATATAACAACACGAAAGGTGGAGTTGACTGTCTAGATCAAATGAGTCAACACATGGACACATCTAGAAAAACCAAACGATGGCCGCTATGCTACTTCTACAACATGATAAATATTGGGGGCATCAATTCCTTCATTGTCTATGCTCATAATATGTACAGAAGGCAGCAAAAACCGTTGACGAGACTAAATTTCATGCTGAAGCTCCATCAACAACTTAGTGAACCATGGCAACGTGAGCGTCTTCAAATTCCCAGGTTGAATAGTAAACTAAAATCTTCAATCTTGGGAGTCTTAGGTGAAAAAGAAAAAGCCACTGTCGAATTTGGAAATCAAGAAGGACCAAGGAAGATGTGCCACTACTGTGGATGGCGTAAAAGAAGGATGACCACTACTTACTGTGCATGTGGGAAGGCCATTTGCAAAGAGCATCAAAGGAAGACCTGCCTTGATTGTACTAGCTAAAATGCTGGCATTTTCTGTGACTAGGATATTAATTTTTCCCAGGAAAGTCACGTGGACGAAGTGGTATGCTAATATAACTCTGAAAATCTTTAGAACATTAAATTAACGAACAGTTTTGAGTGCTATTCCTTCAGTGTTATAATTAAGATTATTTTGTCTTATTATTATTATTATTATTATTATTATTATTATTATTATACTTCCTCTGTTATGTAAAAAAGTCATCAGTTTTACATGTGTCTGACAGATTGCGTGCACCTTCCTAGAGGGCATAGAAGTTGCTAGGAAACGACTGAATGTGTTAAGATTATTTTGTTATATTTTTATTATTGTTATTATTATTATTATTATTATTATTATTATTATCATTATTATTGTTTGAAGAAACAAATTAATGTTTTCAAGTCTATCAGTAACATTATACTTGTATCTAGTAAGGAAAATACCTTGTAAGGCATACGTAACGTAGTTCTAATTATTTGTTACAGACATAGTTTTTATGGTGTTCAGTTACGGATTATCATAATGGCCTATGGTTAATGTAGTACACAAACGACATTTGCAACGGATGTGATGTTTTAAATATTGCTCAGGAAATTATTTTCAGCAGGCAAACTAATTTTTAAAACATGATGAAATTCTAACTTTTTAAGTGATTTTTCCATTTTTCAAAATACTCATTTTATTAGTAGAAAGTTGGCTTAGTCGGTATTGTACAGCTTTGTAAATAATCAAGAACAACTGAAATTAAAGATTATATTAAAAAACAGAATATTACTCTCTACACTAAACATTCAGGAGATATTTCTTTAGCTACTCGTAAAATTTACGAATGCTAGCAATAAGCGCCCTCATAGCAACGCTAGTGTTCTAGGGATAAACACGATACATTTCAACAGCCAAAATCACATTGAAATCCTGAAAGAAATTACGGAAAAAGTCGGCCTTCAGATGTCTTTTGAAGAGATAGAAAACATGACCTGTAACAAACATGCATCAACATCATTCTTCTTCTTCTTCTTCTTCTTCTTCTTCTCCTTCTTAATATGTTTACTCTCCAGGGTCGGTTTTTCCCTTGGACTCAGCGAGGGATCCCACCTATACCGCCTCAAGGGCAGCGTCCTGGAGTTTCAGCCCCTGGGCCGGGGTATACAACTCGGGAGGATGACCAGTACCTCGCCCAGGCGGCCTCACCTGCTATGCTGAACAGGGGTCTTGCGGGGGTATGGGAAGGTTGGAAGGGACAGACAAGGAAGAGGAAAGGAAGCAACCGTGGACTTAAGTTAGGTACCATCCCGGCAATTACGTGGAGGAAAAGTGGGAAACCACGGAAAACCACTTCCAGGATGCCTGAGGTGGGAATCGAACCCACCTATACTCATTTGACCTCCACAGGCTGAGTGGACCCCGTTCCAGCCCTCGTACAACTTTTCAAATTTCGTGGCAGAGCGGGGAATCGAAACCAGGCCTCCGGGGGTGGCAGCTAATTACACTAACCACTACACCACAGAGGCGGACGCACCAAAATTCATGAGGACAAAATATGGCAACATAAAACGAGTACCACAATTTAAGTACCTTGGGGAAACAGTTCACGAAAATGGACTCGAAACAAAAGCCAATGAAATTATAAACCAAAAGATGGAAACAGCATATTTTAATAACCCAAAATATCTATAACAAAAAAAGTATCCCCTAGCGCACAAAACTCAGACAATACAATACAGTCATTAAATCAGAATGTCTTGATGGATCAGGGACGCTAATTATTTACAGGAAAGCAGACATTGAAAACACTGAGATAAAGAACGCACAATCATAAGAAAAATTCTAGACCCAAAACTGACCAACGGACAATACCAACTTAGAGGCAGAGAGGAAATAAAAAATACACAAATATTCACAGTGATATAAGAAAACGGAGGCTAAGATTCTATGGACATATCAACAGAATGAATGTAGACAGACTTAGAGATTAATAGTAGAATTCTATGAAAACAAGAGTAAGGCTAAAACAGACACAATGAAGTGGATTGGCGAAATCAAAACCGATTTGAAACAGGCAGGAATTACACTACGTAGAAAGGTCAATACGCTTTCGTTCTCGGAAATGTTGAGGAAAAATATCATGACGCGGGATTCACTTTGGACCAAGTGGAGGTGATAGAACACTAAAAGGCGAAACATTTTTACTTGAACATGTCAGGTCCGCAACATAATAGCTTCCGAAAAATTGATGAGTGCCCCAATTCCAACGCATCCTTTATAAAACGATGTGATGACTATTCAAGATGAGAAATTCAATGTTAACTTAATTTCGAAAATAATGTGACTGTTGCCATTTATTTATGAACCAATTCAATTCGTCTTTTATTACTTCACTGATTACTCTTCGAATTTCGTTTTCCAGGCCCTTAGCTGAACGTGGATTGTACGGATAGACTTCCCGATTCAAATTTCCCCACAAATAAAAGTCACACATACTGAGATCTGGAGAACAAGTTGACCGTAATCCCCTACTAATCATTCGGGCACCGAGGAGCAAATTTCTAATTGCAGCCATACAGTTATTTTCAGTGTTGGCCATAGCATTGTCTCCCTTTTCCCCAGTATATGTTAAAGAAGGGATGCATAATATCTAGGTTTCATTCGGAGGCTCCAATTGTACTTCGCCCAGTAAGTGCACACCAAACACCCACTTTCGAGACACGTGCATCGCGCGGGTATTTTCAGTGTCCCATTGTCGAGTATGCTGAGAACTATGTACTCTAAACCTAGCTTCATCAGACATGGTCAGAAGCGAATGATGTAAATCTCCGTAATGGACAGGCTGCAGCTCGCACGCACAGAAGTTAACACGAGCAATATTTAACTTGTCCGCATCTGTGGTGTAGTGGTTAGTATGATTAGCTGCCATCCCCGGCGGCCCAGGTTCGTTTCCCGGCTCTGCCACGAAATTTGAAAAGTGGTACGAGGGCTGGAACGGGGTTCACTCAGCCTCGAGAGGTCAATTGAGTAGGGGTGGGCTCGATTCCCATCTTAGCCTTCCTGGAAGTGGTTTTCCGTGGTTTCCCACTTCTCCTCCAGGCAAATGCCGGGATGGTACCTAACTTAAGGCCACGACCACTTCCTTCCCTCTTCCATGTCTTTCCCTTCCAATCTTCCCATCGCCCCCACCCACAAGGCCCCTGTTCAGCATAGCAGGTGAAGTCGCCTGGGCGTGGTACTGGTCATTCTCCCTAGTTGTATCCTCCGACCCAATGTCTCACGCTCCAGGACACTGCCCTTGAGGCGATAGAGGCGGGATCCCTCGCTGAGTCCGAGGGAAAAACCAAGCCTGGAGGGTAAACAAATTAAGAAGAGAAAGAAGAAGAATATTTAAATTGTGCACAACGGAAATATTAAAGGGGAAACAAAATTAGCGGTAGACTGTCACTAATGTAACGGCCGCTACTACTATAATGTTTTCATTTTTCCCCTGAAGGTAGAGGCGGGCCTCCAAGACGGTGATGCCGTCTCTTAGGCCAGGATATTTGTATTTGAGAAGGAGATGCGCGGAGAAGGTGAGAGGGCTGGCGGCCGTGGCCTTAATTAAGGTACAGCCCCAGCATTTGCCTGGTGTGAAAATGGGAAACAAGGGAAAACCATCTTTAGGACTGCCGACAGTGGGATTCGAACCCACTATATCCCGGATGCAAGCTCACAGCTGCGAGCTCCGAACCGCACGGCCAACTCACCCCGTCTTGCAGGAGAACTCCTGGAAAACCACGGAAATCCATTCACAGGGTAGCTGACGATGGGGACCAACCCCTCTCCATCCACCGATTGCAGGGGCGTGGAGCCACGGCACAGACGCGGCCACACCTCCTCTGCTCTGTTGGTCGGTCGGAGTGCAGAGCTGTTGGACCACGGACCACCCATGGCTACCTGTAGGCCGATGCCCACTCTGTAACCGCCTCACAGTTTCATAGACTTATTAATCTGTTTTCGCTACTTCAGCTAACCTCCAACTGAGTGCGTGAGTCAACACAGTGCCGCCATCTTACGAAGGTCGATCAAATATAAACGGGATTTTTGTTCGTGAACATCAACAGTTGGTAGGACTGGCCCCGCTTAGGCGGGACCGTTAGGAGTGGGGAGAGCGTGCTGTTAGATATTTCCCGCCATTTCGTCAGTAACGATCACGATGTCGGAGCAACAGTTGCACCCCTCCACTACACAACGCATAATTATAACATGTCTTGCTCGTGAAGGAGTTACAGCGGCCAAAATTTGTCAGGGATAGACTGCACAGTTCGGTGATCAAGTATTGTCAAGGACGCGTGTGTGTGAGGAGTGGCGGAGGAAAGGGGAGGCAGCAACAGTGAAAGCCAAGACTCGACTGTCAGCTGGCAAGGTTCTTGTAAACGTTTTCTTGATCGGCGAGGCTTTTGCTGACTGACTTGTTTGCATGAGTGACGCACAATCAATGCTGCTTACTACTGCGATCTGTTAAACAAGGTGAGAGTTGCATATGGCCGCAAAAGACGAGACCAAGCGATTCGATTGGTCATCCTCCTCCACGACAATGCGCTGCCTCATACTACAGCTCTAACTGTCTCCAAGCTACAGGAAAGGCACTGGACTACACTTGATCATCCTCCTTACATCCCGGACTTATCACCTGCGATTTCCATTTGTTCATAGCGATTAAAGAAGCCCGAGGAGGGCAACGATTTGAAGATGACGAGAGTGTGGAAGACTGGCTGGTGACAGACCCTGTTCTTTTTACGACGAGGGCATCAAAAAGCTGCCCATACTCTAGTACAAATGCATTTCTAATATGGGATACTACGTGAAAAAATAAATTGTAATTGCCTTGTGTTTTTCAATAAATTAATTTAAATAAGAAATAAAATTACGTTTATATTTGATTCCCCCTCGTATAACAGAGTACGCGTGTGATGTCACATATTTAGCACAAGTTTTACCTTTACTTTGAAGCGGTATTTCATGAAAACTAAACTCCAGATTTTCAATTTTCTTTTTCTGCAACAGGTAGTCCCCCTCCTGTTTTGTCTGTCAATTGAGACATTAAACATAATCGTAAGGTAAGTACACTCGGCGATACACGCGTTCTACTCAAACTCTAAAAGCGTCTTAAAACATCTCTTTCCATGTAGGAACGTATGTCTACGTTAAAATATCAGTATGTTAACACCTGTCATTACTCAGGTGGGTGAGGTACCACACCACTGCGCAAAATGAGCAGACGGTTTACAAGGGCTAACTTGCTATCACATCAAGTTTTTCGTGAGTTAGGATTCCTCTTTTATGTAATAGCTTTTTCTGTTTAAGGCGGATCTATTTGCACGACACTTTTCAAGCAAAGCATGTCAATAGGGTCTTGATGGTATATAACATTTCGGAAGTCGTTGACAGTACTTCCCCAAATATATCATAAACATTTAAAAGATACATTAACTCTCAACAACACACATTCGTCGTTAAATGGCGTGTACTTAAGCATGATATATAATTGTAACTATGCACTTTATAATCACAATCACTGATCGCATTAAATGAATTACGCGTCTCACTCGCACGAATATAGAGCTCTACTAACGATCGTGCTTTACAGGACAGAGGATGGAACGAAGAAACTCTTGGCTCCCGCCAGGTAGCTCTTTGTTCGTCCCAGGAATGTGCTGTGAACGCATGTTTGGTGGACTCTGTATTATTATTAATATTACGAATAAAACTCCGACTGTTATATTACCCTCAATTTATTTCAGGATGACCCAAAAATGTACACACACACGCAAACACCATTGTAATCAACAATGAATGGCCACATTTACTGATTGCTGTCTATTTACAAGTCTCTCTTCCTTACGGCACAGCAGGCGGTCCGGCCCGTTGTTATACCTGGGGTCGGTTAATCCTTACTTTCACTTCCGCAAGTCCAGTCACTTCACCAGCTGTGTTTAGTCCGCTGGATCTGAACACAGTGCTACGGGCCACTGAACACAAGATGACTGTTCGTTGGATCGACTCCACAGACAGTCCGGTAATTCACACAGTCACATGCAGTGAACAAGCAAACAGTAACAGCTCAACAGTATTCAACAGCGGGACGATACTCACAACAGCGAACATTAACCCAGGTTCATTTACCCTCACACTCACGATAGTGGCTTCCCTCGCTCACTCACGGCGATCCTCAGTCTACAGATCCCCATGGGGGTTGGGGCGGTTGAATAACACCGATGGTATCCCCTGCCTGTCGTAAGAGGCGACTAAAAGGGGCCCCAGAGGCTCTGAACTTTGGAGCGTGGGTTAGTGATCACGGGGCCCTTAGTTGAGTCCTGACATTACTTTCACTTACCTTGCCAGGCTTCTCACTTTTATCTATCCTATCCAACCTCCACTGGTCAAACGTTGTTCATTTCCGACCCCGACGGTGATAGAGCACTCGAGGCCTAGGAAATCTTTTATTTTCACGCCCTTCATGGCCCTTTTGCTATTTGCTTTACGTCGCACCGACACAGATATGTCTTATGGCGACGACAGGATAGGAAAGGCCTAGGAATGGGAAGGAAGCGGCCGTGGCCTTAATTAAGGTACAGCCCCGGCATTTGCCTGGTGTGAAAATGGGAAACCACGGAAAACCATCTTCAGGGCTGCCGACAATGGGTCTCGAATCCACTATCTCCCGATTACTGGATACTGGCCGCACTTAAGCGACTGCAGCTATCGAGCTCGGTCGTGGCCCTTTTCTTTCTTTGGCCAGTACCTTCATTTTTCGAAGTGTCGGATCACTTCTACTCTTTCGCTCTGATTAGTGTTATATAGAGGATGGTTGCCCAGTTGTACTTCTTCTTAAAACAATAATCACCACCACCTCAGTCCACAGAAATACAGAAACAACAGTCTTCCTTTCGGTAAGTTTTCGGTACCGCCACTCTCTGGACACTCCGTTACAAACAACAGGTCCTCGTTCAGACCTCGGTGGGACACTAGCGATAGCCAGTACCTCCGTCGCCCTCAGCCCATCCACCGAACCCCAACACACTGAGTCTTACACTGACTCCACCACGGAGCCCAACTCTGACTGACTGTCCGCGGTTAGCCTTCCTTTTGATAGTTCGAGTGATGGGAACCAGAAAATTTGCGAAGTTGCTAAAGGCGGAACATTTTTTGAATCTTAAACAAACTCACAGGCAAGCCAGCCAACGAGAACAATACACGGAAATACCAGCCATGCCCTCCAGACCGGCTGGGAGCTCCTCGATCGGCTGATACACTAGCCCTTCCAGAAAGCACCGAAAGAATATATTTGCTGCAACAAACTACCACCTTAACACATGGAAACAAAATAAAGAAAAACCAAACGTGACCCACAATTTAAATACTAGTACCTCTGTGAAATAATTCAGGAAAACGAAATATAAACAAACGCCAAAGAAATTAGACGCCAAAAGGTGGAATAAGAATATTGAGTGCAACTAAAGAATGCATTTCCAAACAGACAAAACCGGTATGTTTCTGTGGATTGGAAGCACTAATTTTGAGCAAGAGGGCAAATATCGAAAACACTGAGAGAAAAATATGCAAAATCGTCGAGATAATGTTAAACCCAAAACTAATAGGACAACAATAAAGACTCAGAAACAAACAGGAGATCGAAAAGTAAATAAACATTCACAATCCCACTAGAAAATGCAGATCAAAATGTTCTCGACATATAAAAAGAATGAATGCAAAGAGACGCAATAAACAAATAGTCAAATTTTATGAACGCAGGAGCAAAATCAAAATAGATACTATGATGCGGATCGGCGAAGTTGGCAGGAATCACAGCAAAAGACATCCGAAACAAGGAGACATTTACAGTATATCTAAATTTCACAATTGACAAGTTAACCAAGAGGACAACCTGAAGAGAACTAGCGGAATAACTTGGAGCAAAGAAAGGAAATAAGCCATCAGAAAATGAATGAAAGAATAATGGACACAGAGAAAAGCAACAAACGTTTCTTGAGCAATTTGAGTAGTGCTAAACTGGCTTATTTCGCAACTATACGTCAAAAGATAGCGATAAGTGAACCAACTAGCCTTAGTATCAGTTGTGCCTGAAGCAACAGTTTTGGGGCATAACAACCTGAAACCGTACTTGAAGGGGCTTCAACTGCCATCCATTAATCTGTAGGTCTCAGCACTTGCAAATTCATGTGAAATTACTTAACGAATGCTTAACTTATACCTAGTTTGTTTTTTTTTTGTTTTTTTTTTTTTTGCTATTGGCTTTACGTCGCACCGACACAGATAGGTCTTACGTCGACGATGGAGCAGGAAATGGCTAGGACTGGGAAGGAAGCGGCCGTGGCCTATATTAAGGTACAGCCCCAGCATTAGCCTGGTGTGAAAATGGGAAACCACGGAAAACCATCTTCAGGGCTGCCGACAGTGGGGTTCGAACCTACTATCTCCCGAATACTGGATACATGGCGCACTTAAGCGACTGCAGCTATCGAGCTCGGTAACTTATTCCTAGTACTTAGCGTATTGTGATAACTTAAGTATAATTGTGTTGGATGGTTGTTCATGCGTTTAATAATTTTACAGTGTAGTAGATAAGAAGTCAGTGATATAATCAACATTGTATTATTATTTTATGAACTATCCTAATGTACAGAGTTTACGTTAAGAGTGAATATGTCATCATATACAACACTGGATCGTAAGCGAATGAATTTATGAAATTAACAGGCACAGGGTTGATACAGTATTTCTGTATCAGTGATAAGATAATATAATTTTTCTCTTTTAGACTGATTGGCAGAATTATTTCAAGTTCGTTAGAAGTTTCCAACAGGGAATTCCTCAAGCTAGATGTACACTGACTGACAGAGCAAATGCAACACCAAGAAGGAGTGGTTCGAAAGGGATGAAAGTTGGGGAAAAAACAGAGACGGCACGGACGAATAATTGATGTTTATTTCAAACCGATATGCAGGTTACATAATGCGCACGGCATCGACTCAGTAGGATGTAGGACCACCGCGAGCGGCGATGCACGCAGAAACACGTCGAGGTACAGAGTCAATAAGAGTGCGGATGGTGTCCTGAGGGATGGTTCTCCATTCTCTGTCAACCATTTGCCACAGTTGGTCGTCCGTACGAGGCTGGGGCAGAGTTTGCAAACGGCGTCCAATGAGATCCCACACGTGTTCGATTGGTGAGAGATCCGGAGAGTACGCTGGCCACGGAAGCATCTGTACACCTCGTAGAGCCTGTTGGGAGATGCGAGCAGTGTGTGGGCGGGCATTATCCTGCTGAAACAGAGCATTGGGCAGCCCCTGAAGGTACGGGAGTGCCACCGGCCGCAGCACATGCTGCACGTAGCGGTGGGCATTTAACGTGCCTTGAATACGCACTAGAGGTGACGTGGAATCATACGCAATAGCGCCCCAAACCATGATGCCGAGTTGTCTAGCGGTAGGGCGCTCCACAGATACTGCCGGATTTGACCTTTCTCCACGCCGACGCCACACTCGTCTGCGGTGACTATCACTGACAGAACAGAAGCGTGACTCATCGGAGAACACGACGTTCCGCCATGCCCTCATCCAAGTCGCTCTAGCCCGGCACCATGCCAGGCGTGCACGTCTATGCTGTGGAGTCAATGGTAGTCTTCTGAGCGGACGCCGGGAGTGCAGGCCTCCTTCAACCAATCGACGGGAAAGTGTTCTGGTCGATATTGGAACAGCCAGGGTGTCTTGCACATACTGAAGAATGGCGGTTGACGTGGCGTGCGGGGCTGCCACCGCTTGGCGGCGAATGCGCCGATCCTCGCGTGTTGACGTCACTCGGGCTGCGCCTGGACCCCTCGCACGTGCCACATGTCCCTGCGCCAACCATCTTCGCCACAGGCGCTGCACCGTGGACACATCCCTATGGGTATCGGCTGCGATTTGACGAAGCGACCAACCTGCCCTTCTCAGCCCGATCACCATACCCCTCGTAAAGTCGTCTGTCTGCTGGAAATGCCTCCGTTGACGGCGGCCTGGCATTCTTAGCTATACACGTGTCCTGTGGCACACGACAACACGTTATACAATGACTGTCGGCTGAGAAATCACGGTACGAAGTGGGCCATTCGCCAACGCCGTGTCCCATTTATCGTTCGCTACGTGCGCAGCACAGCGGCGCATTTCACATCATGAGCATACCTCAGTGACGTCAGTCTACCCTGCAATTGGCATAAAGTTCTGACCACTCCTTCTTGGTGTGTCATTTGCTCTGTCGGTCAGTGTATTATGAAAAGGGGAAAGACAACGTTTTGTGACTGATGTAGATGAATTATGCACTTACTTTCTTCTTCTTCTTCTTCTTCTTCTTCTTATTATTATTATTATTATTATTATTATTATTATTATTATTATTATTATTATTATTATTATTATTCTTGCGTTCCGGCCTTCTAAGGACCACGTTACAATTTCAATTGTTCCTCCTTAGTTGTTCTTTCCTTTTCTTCCAGTATTCTTTCATTGTTTCACTGTGTTTCTTTTTCCTGTCTTCAGTCCACTTTGTGCCTGTTTTCTTTCCCTTCCTCCCTTGGAATCCTTCCATTTGTAAGACTTTCTTCCTAAAAATCTTTCTTTCCAATAATTATTCTTCTCGTATGTTGTTCCTTTCCAGGTCTTTCTTGACTTCTTGAATCCAGGTGGTAGTTGATTTATTTTCCCAAAGGTACTTGAAGATTCGTTTAGTTAGTCTATTGTCATCCATTCTGTAAATGTGTCCAAGAAATAGCAATCTCCTTTTTCTTATTGTTTCTGATATGTTTTCTACGTTCTGGTAAATTTCATTGTTACTTCTTAATTTCCAGAACTCTGCAATTCTTAGAGGACCTAATATTTTCCTTATAATTCTTCTTTCTAATATTTCTAATTTATCAAGCTTGTAGTTCAGTGCTAGACATTCACTGGCATAAAGGCACTCTGGTTTGATGTAAATGATGTACAGTATGTCCCGGACGCAAGCTCACAGCTGCGCGCCCCTAACCGGACGGCCAACTCGCCCGGTTAAATGAAGTCTTTCTGATAAGTATTTAAGTAGAGTTTGTTTTCTTGTCATGACACGTGATTCCATCTCGTAACCTTACAACCAGAAGGAAGCCAATCAAACAACCAGCCCAAACGTCTCGGTAATCTCAAATTGTGAGCTAGGGTTGGTGATCGTGGCAGAGCCGGGTATTGCTTCCTATTTCTTTTGGCCTTCTCGGTTTCATACTTCATATCTGCCCCCCCCCCCCTATTTCAGAACAATTAAAAACACGCGATTGAAAACCCCGACCCGGCACACGACGCCTATTCAAATTTGCGTGCTAGTCGAAGAGTGGTGCTATTAGTAAGTTTGCTTTAAGTACGCGCTACACACTTCGTGATCGTTAGTCATCGTCCGCTGTTGACGTAAGGTAGGCGTGAGTCAAACATGCCTTTAAGCCAGGCCTTTTAAACTCGAGCACTTAGTGCTGGGGCGCACCAGCGCTGCATTCAGCAGCACCGTTCCCCTCCTTCCCCACGTAGTGATCGCTGGATGTGTACGTAAGAGTCAGTACATTCCTTCTCATTCTCTCTGTATGTGTGTCATTCTCAGTAGAATCTATTCGATGGAGCAGTTGGCTTCTCCTTCGTTAAGCTCAATGTTTAATTTTTCTTGTCATTTTAAGCGTAAAGTCTTCAACCGTTCGACGACACTACCACAATAAACATGTTTCCACCGATGATGACATTGTTGACGCAGCAAGAACCGAACAAATTGCTAAGTTAAACTCGGAATTGCCCAGTTCTTCAGAGATACGTAATAACTTACTCATTAGGAATTGTTTTACATACAATTTAGGAGATCTGTTTTCGTTTTTGGTTTTGTATTATTAAGAACTCTTTAGAATTAGACTTAGATGTGCTGCTAAGAAAACACACCGGCGAGTTGGCGGCACGTATAGGGGCGCTCAGCTGTGAGCTTGCAGCCGGGGGATAGTTGGTTAGAATCCCACTGCCGGCAGCGCTGAAGATGGTTTTCCGTGGTTTCCCATTTTCAAACCAAGAAAATGCTGGGACTGTTCCTTAATTAAGGCCACGGCCGCTTCCTTCCCAGTCCTAGCCTTTCACTATCCCATCGTCGCCATAAGATCTATTGCAAGAAAAAACCCACAAATGTAATTATTTTAATTATTTTAATTATTTTATCTCCCAGTCCCACAGATACTTGAACCCAACAGTTTAGAAGGCGCAGTTCGAGCACGTTTTGGGCTATTGTTGCTCTGAAAACTGCAAAAAGTGGGCGACCCTTTACTGATGGTGAATTTGTAAAATAATGTTTAATAGAGTGCTTGGAACTACTGGGTCCACGTGCTGTGGCTCACTTTGAGGCGAGAAGCTTGTCAAAGCAAACCATCTCTCGTCATGTACAGGAACTTAACGTTTGTCTACTTATGAAAATCTTGTAGACTATCAGGCATCGTTACAGACTTTACACTCTGAACTCAATGCCCGATTCAAAGAAATGAATGATATGGCACCTCAACTTGAAATATTTATGACCCCATTTTCAGCACGTCTTGATAAAATCACCATCATATTTCCAAACAGAGCTGATAAGACTAGAGTGCGACGCAATCCTAAAAGACAGGTACTACCACTACAGCGGTGGTTTAATATCATTTTACAAACGTGTTCAACCACAAGAATTTCCAAAACTTCAAGCAGTTGCCTTAAAATGTACGTCAATGTTCGGTACAATGTATGCATGCGAACAGATGCTTTTTCAAATCTGAATTTAAATAAATGGAGAACTAGGACTTCTCTGTCTGATGTTATCTTAGAGGCTGTACTTAGAATTTATACTGACAAATCGATTGTACCCATTATCGGTAAATTAGTTGCCGAAAAACTATGTCCACAATCGACTTAAACGCTAAATGTACATTAAGGCAAACGCAAAGTATGTACAGAATGAATTGTGTGTTTATGTGTTCACAGAACTGTCATAAATAATATTGTTTTCATAAGCTGCGCGCTGGCTTGACGACCTGTAGTTCTGCCTCTGACACTTCCCCTCCTTTCCCCACCACCTCAACGGTGCTATAGCACAGCACCGGGGCTGCTACCGGGGCCAGCCGGGGCCGTGGGAGCACCTCAATTGGAATCGCTTGCTTTAAGCAGACAAAGAAGACAGTATCAGCAGCTTACAGGGTTTGAACGAGACCGTGTAACAGAGCTACGAGAAGGTGGATATTTTTCCCGCGATATTGCAGAAAGACTTGGCAGGGATGTATCCGTAATGCATCGGCGTTGGCGATAATGGTCATGGGAAGGCTCCGTCTCAAGAAGACCGGAGGCCGTTCACACACGGGCCACTACGGAGAGTATAGACCGCCACACACTATTTATTTATTTATTTATTTATTTATTTATTTATTTATTTATTACAACTACAGGACTTAGTGTCCCAATTACAGTGGCAACTACGTCAGATAAGCTACAATTAACATGGTGAAACTTATATCTAAACTATATTCTACAATTTTATCTAATCTCCTATAATTGTGATATCAAATATCAAAGTATTTTTCTAAAAACGGAAGAACCTTATGTTAATATGGTAGAACAGCACACGACAAAGTAAAATGACAAAATAAATGAAGCAATACACGTACAAGCATAATATTATAGAACTTCACCTTACAAATTTCTCCTAATTTTAGGACTTCGTACAATTGCGCAATGAAGTTCAGTTACAAACTCACGCAATGGCAGACTGAAGTCAAGGCCATTATTTTTCTGAATGGCACTGTTGAAGATACTACAGAGCCTGTTTACTGGCGAGTTATCATGGGCACACGTCCTGTTTTTTTCATTTACAAATGTTATGTTATTTCTGGAATTGAAGCAAGGTGCATGGGAATTTAGCAGAGACAGCAATTCAGGATTATCGATAGCATAGTTTACAACGTTAAAAGGAAATTTTACTGAATCCTTCCGTCTGCGAATTTCTAAAATCTCCACTTCGAAATGTAAAAGGATATCGCAATAGGGTACCATACGGGGATAGCAGCCAATCTTTTATATTGTATTTAAAAATCTTTTTGTTATTTTTCAATCTGATAGACATATGAATAACACCTAGGGCTCCAAACGATGCTGGTATATTCTACTTAGGTCTTACTATGGTACTGAACAGATGAATGCAAGTTTGTGTGTTTTTGAAGGGTTTAATTTTCCTGATAATGAATCCTAGGGTCTTGTACGACTCAGCTACCACTTTCAGTATACGCGAATTGAACGTAAGCTCGTGGTCGAATAAAAGCCCGAGGTCTTTCATCTCGCAAACCAATCGTGAAACACTATCACCTAGTATTCGCCGCATGACTGTGGTGGATCGTACTGCTTCTCCAGCAGGCATTAGAGCTTTAGTTGACACCAGCGTGGCACAGAGTACTGTCACATATCGATTATTTGCGGGACAGTTCCGAGCCAGACGTCCTGTAGGGTTCATGCCAGTAACTCCGAATCACTGCCATGTGCGACTTCAGTGTTGTCAAGCTAGAGCTCATTGGAGGGCGGAGTGGAGATCTGTTGTGTTCCCAAATGAGAGCCGCTAATGTCTTGGTGCCAGTGATGGCCGTAGTGTGTTAAAGAGGAGGCCAGGTGAGCGTTTGGAACCAAGTTGTCTGTGGCGTCAGCACACTGGACCTACACCAGGAGGAGTGACTGCCTTTGACATCAGGAGCACTAACATATGAGTAACAACACAGTAAAGGTTTCCACCTATTCAATACAAAATATATTCACAATATTTTAAAATTACATGGAACTA
The DNA here is from genome assembly GCF_040414725.1 of Anabrus simplex. Classification (NCBI taxonomy): domain Eukaryota; kingdom Metazoa; phylum Arthropoda; class Insecta; order Orthoptera; family Tettigoniidae; genus Anabrus; species Anabrus simplex. The sequence continues at coordinate 63,765,679 of NC_090268.1, read as the reverse complement.
GTTTCGACCCATCTAGGGGTCATCATCAGACACATCAAAGCAAAGATCACTCTTGACGAAATCCTAAGAACATGTTAATTTTAACAGTAAGATTATTATGGAATAACAAGTGAATGTGGTAAATGAAAAGAGATGTTAGTATGGGACAAGTGAGTAATAGATAATAAATATACAAGGAATATACATAAGAGGTTTGGAACAAAGTATAAAAGGGGGCTTAGTGTTGTAAAAATTATATAGTCATGGAAAACAGTAAGTCCTTATAATGAAGAATGCAATGTGAAATGACACATATAAAATTATATATGGCTTAGGAAGAGTGGTGGTGGTTTAGGAGGGGAAGAGGGCTTAAGGTGGGGTTGAAGGGTGCGGTAGAAAGGGTAATTGTCTCGGAAAAGTACCTTTGATTAAATTTAGGATTGCGTTTTGGTTGGCTGCATTATTGTTTATGAGGAAAGTGATAAATAGGTCGAAGAGTATGTTGGGTTTCTCTGAGATTTCATTGAGATTGTGACTGGCATTAAAGTATTGGTCTAGGTGTATGTAGTAATTTTCCATTATGTCGAGTAAAGGGCCCTTGTTTGCTAATACGAGGATGTCCATGTCTTGTTCGATATTGGTGAAATTATGGTTATAATCTTGCATGTGTTGGCCGATGGCTGAAAACTTGTATTTTATTGCGTTAGTGTTCTCGTGGTATCTGATATTGAAGTTTCTACATGAAATTTATAACCCTTAATCAGGAGCACTGTCGTCGTTATCCCAACAAATTTGACAGCGGATTTGTACGTCAGACTGGTGACTGAACCGGTTGTGCTGCTATTCATTCGCAGTATTCAGGGAGGTGTTTTCCAAAGGGGTGTCTCCAACAGGATTATGCTCGTCTTCATACCACTGCTGTCACCCAAACTGTTGTACGGAGTATCGACCAGTTGCCTTCGCCTGCGAGAACATCATACGTTTCGCCAATTGAGCACTTATGCGACGTTATGGGACGACAAATCCAGCATTGTCCATTACCAGCATTAATCATCATTGCTGATTTCAGTGACCAAGTGGAACAGGCATGGAACTCATGTCAAAAAAGGGCATACGGCAACTGTAAGACTCAGTGCATGTACGTTTGTATCTGAAACAAAGGTTCGTATATCTCTACCTTTATGTAGTTGACACTCCCACAAAGTTTCGTGAAAATCCATGCATTAGTTAAAAATATATTTTTATCTCCGAAGTGTCGCCTTAACCACTCCGGAGTGGGCAAATCACTCTTTGTATTAATAACACCAGTTGGAACAATATTAAACCTGTAAATATTCTCATTGACAAAGTTTTGAGCCAGACGTACAGTAATATAATAATACTAATAACAATAATAATAATAATAATAACAATAATAATAATAATAATAATAATAATAATAATAATAATAATAATAATAATGTTTTTACGTACCACTAACTACAATTGACGGTTTTCGGAGACGCCGAGGTGTCGAAATTTTGTCCCTCAGGAGTTCTTGTACATGCCAGTAAATTTACCTACACGAAGCTGACCTATATGAGCACCTTCAAATATAACCGGACTGAGCCAGGATCAAACCTACCAAATTGGGGTCAAAAGGCCAGCGCCTCAACCGTCTGAGCCAGGCAGCCCGGCAGTAATCTTTCCGGCTGAATGCTGAGCTCATTTGAACCAAGTGTCCTTCAGAGTGTAGGCCTTGGCCACTTTGTGTATTGCTTTCTCAAGTCTTCAGAATGTCTTTGTGGGAATTCATGGATTTCTTTTGTTCTAACTTTTGTAATGTAGTACCGTTTAATGGAAATCAGAATGAGAAGAATAAATCAAAAACATATACCGCATAAATCAACAACTCTCTCTTAGATTTTCTGAGTTTGCAAATATTACTGAATATATAGAAAATATACTTGGGGAGGGGGGGGGGGCGGGAAGCATGATTAGCTCAGTGGCTTAGCTGCTGGCCACCCACCCGGAAGGCTGAGGCTCAAATCCGAGTCGATCCCGGGTAGAGATTTTCACCTCAAGAATCACGTGCCGTCAGGAAGGGCATCCGGTCTTAAACCCCCAGCCAATACCAAAATGAGCCTGGGAGGCTCCAGCGACCCCAGAAATACCTGGAATAAGCTGAAGAAAGTTTTGTCCGACTCGTTGCTGAATGGTCAGAGTTCTGGCCTTTGGTTCAGAGGATCCGGGGTTTGGGGATTTTAATCACTTCTGATTAATTCTTCTGGCTCGGTGACTGGGTGTATGTGCCCGTCCCAACACTCTCCTCATCAAATTCAGACAACATACCACACTACCAACCACCACAGAAACACCCAATAGTGATTACTTCCCTCCATATAGGGTTGGCTTCAGGAAGGGCATCCGGCCGTAAAACAGGGCCAACTATAAATATAAATATAAATATAAATATAAATATAAATATAAATATACACATGCGGCACAGTTCGCACCCGCGACCCCACAGGTGTGGGAAAAGCTGTAGGAAAACAAGAAGCTTATAGAAAATGTTCCGAGATATCTGTGGAACAGCAGAGGTGAAAGAAGGTGCGGGGGTGAACAGGTCTCAGGCTACGAAATTAAAGTTAATTTAAACTTTAACAAGGTTATATTTTCTTTTCAAAATCAAGAAATAACAAGCATGGCAGGTACAGAGTAGCAAGGCAACACAGTACAGTTACAGTATTTACAGGATTTGGGCTTCGAGCCCCGAACTCACAATTCTTGAGCAATTAGCCCAACTTTACCCCAAAACACGTTTTAACAGAGGGGCAGAAAACCCCATTCATGCCCAGGAGCACTTGCTCCAAATTACACAGTAAAGCCTCCTTGAGGCGCGCAGAAAACGAAATTTTCAAGAAAGAGCAACTCGCTCTCAAAATTTAAGCCTGTCAAAGGCCACACCAAATTCCACCTTCAAGCTGTCCTCTAAGGACATAAACACAGGGGTAAAATACCCAACCTACTGAGGCCTATTAAGTGAGAAAAGGTTAATTACATGGCCTCTAAAATACCAACTTGAGAGGAGGCGATCCGCACTCCTAATACATTTTGTTTAAAACCTACTTGGCACTAGGCCGTTAATGCAAGGTCTAATCCCATACTAAAGAGGTGACTTATAGAAGGAAACAATTTACATTACGTTAAGGAAGAAAGGTTATGAAAATAAGTTCACCTCAATTCAATGCAATATGACTGGGAGCTCGAGAGGGTTAAGCACTCTCTATCCCAATTTGTAGTTAAACAGAAAGAATTGACACCGAGTGTCTTTACATTATTAAAGGAAAGTTACATGGAAAAGGCTTCGGACCTGCCCCGAGAGTTAAACTGCTGAGCTAGCAAGAAAAGAAGTTATTAAAAGGCCATTACCTTGTGGATGAACTGCTGCCCGAAGAAAGAGGCGCTTCCCGCCCACTGCTACGTACTTTACACACTGAAAGATGTTACAGAAGTGGCCCGGAGACCCGAAAATCAGCAGTTTATATACTCTCGCAGAAAGTTCGAGGCGTTTCAGGAATGAGAACACCCTCCCACAAAATCTTTATTGGCTAGGGTTAAGCAAGATATCAAGTTGGAGAACATACACCTGATTGGTCATAAATTAATTAAAGAAATTCGGGATTGGCTAAATTCAAAACAAGGGGAAAGAAAGGGTTATACAGCCAACTTAAACAATAACAGAAAGAGATTTAACAAGGAACAAACTTCAGAAATAAAAATTTCTCCAAAAAACAGTTCTTTCACTTCGCACTAGGGTGCACCATTGTAGTTCTTCAGTAGTGTCCTCTAGAAGATAAAGTTCACACTTCTTACTACAGGTAAAACAAAAATACATCGAAAACGACCCAGTTCAGAAACTTCAAAATTTCCAAGTAGTGACATCTTCTGAGAAACTTGAAAATTAATACAGTTGATAAAGTTCAGACTTCCTCCAGCAGAGGAGTTTCAACTGGCGCAAGGTTTGAATTAGCGGCGTGGAGGTACAGAAAATATACCCATTTTGGACATAGCACACTCCTTGGACAACATATTGCCACAAATGATTTAAAAAAGTAGTCAACGACACCTGTCAGAGCAATTTTTATATGAACATGGACATCACAATTCATCATCATAAGCCTCCATCGAGAGTGGTTTTCAACTTTCCTTAAAATGATCTGAAGAGGTAGGCCAGTGATCTTCCTCGCCTGATCTAATCATCTACCTGCTGTTCTTCCTCGTGGTCCACAGTCTTCAACTTTGACTTGCAAAATGGTCTTTTCAAAGTTCTCTTCTCTTCTGAAAATGTGGCCAAGGAACTGTAGGTAACACTCACTCACACGAGAAGATGGACGTTTCTTGATGCTCAGTTCGTTCAGAATTGAAACATTGGCTCTTCTTTTAGTCCAGGGTACACGCAGCATTCTCCGCCAACACCACATCTCAAAGACATCAATTCGACTTTTGTCTCCAGCATTCACGGTCCAGATCGCACAGTCGTACAAAAAACTGAGAATGTTAGTGATTCCACCAAGCGCATCTTCGTAGCTTTTGATATTGCCCGATTCTGCCAGATCTTAGCGAGTTTAACCATTGCAGCACGGCTTAGAACAATACGTCTTTTGATCTCTATTTCACAGCTTATCGTGTCATTGATGGCTGACTTAACATATACGAATTCATTTCATATCTGCTAAATTATCATAAATATGAATATGCCCAAGTTGGCACAAAATTTAGGCATTTCAATGTCTCCCAAAATCTTAAAATTAGCTCATGTGACGTGACACAGAGAACATTATTACATAAATGAATAAACTCAGTTCTAAAATATTTCGATGTATTGATCTTTATATATAAGTCGATTAGGAGAACATACACCACAAGGAAGTTCTTTACTAACTGTGGGTGCCATATTTGAAGTTCCCGAAACCTTCCCTCATTCATATCCCTATCAATTATGAATACACACAGCATTATCTACCTGACATTAATAGTAGTTGTCAGAGTACTGACATTTTAAAGTGCACAGAGGTGATTACATGATATAGAATGATAAAGAAGGGCAATAATCTCCTAAAGTTATCAAGTTTCTCTTTTAGCTTATGTTTTCTCATGCTATGTGACCCACACGTCATGGGTATGCACGTACATACAACAGAATGACTATCGATTGCACTGGAAATAGGATACATAAGTTACCCACTCATCAGTCCACTTCATACGGTTGAAACATCCAGTAATTATCCTGCCATCCACTTGAACATACACAGAAGCCTGTTGTAGAGGATATTCTGGAAATCTACTCTATGCGATATGACCAGTTTATTACGCCAACTGAAATAATTATATATTTTTCAAACGAAGATTTCAACTACTCGGTTGTGTAGCTTCCACCGTGTTCATACCCTGTTGTTTCCTATAATGAATATTAGGTCATTATAATATTTTTATTGTTATGCAGTAAATGTACATAATATTTAGCTTTTAACTCACGCAAATAGATCACTGTTTACGCCAATACCAGGGTCAGCCAACTGCGTGTACGTGTGATATCAGGTGACACTTCACACACAAAGAGCCTCCGTGGCTCAGACGGCAGCGCGTCGGCTTCTCACCGCTGGATACCGTGGTTCAAATCCCGGTGACTCCATGTGAGATTTGTGCTGGACAAAGCGGAGGTGGGACAGGTTTTTCTCCGGGTACTCCGGCTTTCCCTGTCATCTTTCATTCCAGCAACACTCTCCATTATCATGTCATAGCATTTATCATTCATTAACAAATCACCTTGGGAGTGGCGACCCCATTGTAATAACAGCCTATATATGTTTCATTCATTCCATCCCTGACCCGGTCAATGACTGGAAAACAGGTTGTAGGTTTTCATTTTCACTTCACACACACTGCTGGGGCAGCGAAACGAAGTACTTAGTGCTGTAACTGAGAAGTGATGGCTAGTGGGGCGAGGGGAAACACAACGCTATTCGTAGGGGGAGGCCCGAGGGCTGCAGGTACAATGCGGTATGTGTAGTACATAGTTCTCTCTACATATTTTATTGTAACGTAACTTTGTAATGAAGTAGCATAAGAGTTGTAAAGCAACTTTATTTCTACATATACAAACTAAACATTTAGCTGTAGCATTCCTATCATTTTTAACAAATAAATATAGATCTTCCCATTAAGATAAAAAGATCGGACGGGTAGGTAGCTTGTCACACCGTGATGTGCCCGGTTTATCCATACTTATGTACTGTACTGTACCTGTACCACTACCACCACCACCACCACCACCACCACCACAACGTATGGCACTGCACGTGTTTACTACAAAGCGAGGCTGTCTCTTAGTCTCACTCTACGACAGCGTCTCCCCACATTCTGCGCTCTCCGACGTCACACGGGCCCTCTTACACCACACGCCAGCCAGTTGGCTGACCCTGGGCTATACTTTTATCTGCATTACTTTGTTAAGTATTGTGTTTTGTTTATGCATCGCTTGCTTTTTTGAGTTTGTATGTAACCTTTTCATTAAGATATTTTCTCTTTCATTTTCTACTTTTATGCTCCGGATTTATATTATATTTGTCTGTTGAGCATTGCTTTCATTCTTCATTATATGTTCCCCATATCAGTTCATTACCTTAGTTACCCTTGATTTTAAAATAGAATAGTACATCTCTCTTATATATGTATCATGTTGTAATTTACGAGCCCCAACTTCACCACTACCTAAGTCAAGTAAATAAAAAATATATATAAAACCTGTATTTTATATCGCCACTCCTATGCCAAAACCGCGAATGTGACAATGCTCTTCCTATCCTTTATTTCCATTATGACTGGTCACGCCTCCCAGCCAAATATTGATGTACGGTCCATCAAACCAATTTTTGTTCAGTTAATTTTCCTATGCCCATGTTTAAAGGGAAATGAACCTTAAATACATCACATTCTAGAGTAAATATGTCATGGCGGGCTGAGTGGCTCAGACGGTTGAGGCACTGGCCTTCTGAGCCCAACTTGGCAGGTTCGATCCTGGCTCAGTCCGGTGGTATTTGAAGCTGCTCAAATACGTCAGCCTCATGTCGGTAGATTTACTGGCACGTAAAAGAATTCTGCGGGACTAAATTCCGGCACCTCGGCGTCTCTAAAAACCGTAAAGGAATTAATTATACTTCTGTTATATTTGTGATGACTACAGATTAGCGCGTTGCATGGTTACTTCTGTTTACAAACAAGTATTCGAGAGAAAGTTGTATCTTCCTTATTTTGTCATTTATAGTGGTTGTGAAGTTTCTTGCAGTTTGTATTGCTTTCTGTGAGTGTATTACTTAGTGATTACAAAATGCATTCAGTCTCTTCCCACTGGCATTAGCCAAAATTTAAAAGCAAAAAGACAACAAGAAAAACTGGCAATATAAAAAATATGCGTGATTTAAAAAATGTTATTCTCAGTTTCTCATTTTCACACACATATAAAATGTACTACGTGCTACATATCTGATGCTTTTTATCTTCTAATTCACATGCATGTTCCTTACTACTTTTCCATAAATATATGTACCTAGGATCGCTGGTTTGCCGGCAAAAATTTTAAAACCTTAAAATTTCAAGTATTTTACAAAATATTTACTTCAGTGGGGGAAAATTCTATTTCAAAAGTGATGCACCGTTTCATTAATGCAAGAAAAATGTACTAGCTAATTACAGAAAAAACTGTGCTGTCTGGATCGGTTTGGCACGCTTGACATTTAGAATATTTGAATAATTTGCATATGAATATTAGAGAAGAACCAACATCTATGAAACTAGTAAAGCTGCTTGCTTGTTGTTTTAAAGGGCCTAACATCGAAGGTCATCGGCCCGACTAGTAAAACTACCTTGTTGAAATTTGGTACAGGTATTCATACTGCCACATACTTTGAGCCAAGGGAACATTAAGACTGTATCTTAATATTTACATCAATTAGAAGTTTCAGTTCCAGTGTCCCTTAATGTAGGCTTAAAATCATCGCCCGTAAATCGAAACACCCCACACGTAATCAATCATGTCCGTTAGGGGCCTGCCAAGACCTTTGCTGCCTCGCTAGACGACTTGCAGATAATGGATTGTCTCATGGTCAATGTAGAAATTCGACAGTAATATTTATTGGACTTTTCGCCCTATTCCACTATATCTCATCATACAGAACAGTTCCTTACTTTACGTGAGGTAGCTGAGTGTACCTTATTTCATGAACACACTGATTAGATGGAAATCAAACAGATGACCTCCAATTAAAAGGTAAATATTGCTACCCTTGCATCATGTTGTTCGTCTATTTAATTTTAAAATTACTCTATTTCACAAAAATGGAAGAAATTAATTATCTGTACGCACCTACTTTAAAAAGGCACTGCTAAAGAAAGTTCCATGAAAGAATTATGCGGATGTCACCGGTATGTCATGTAATTGCACAAAGTCTTGAACATTAATTGAAGAAATCGAGAACACATTTGACAATGTAATATAATAGAAGCTCTTCAAAATTTTGAACTCGACTGGCTTGGAACGTGCCAAGTACAATCAACAACTGTAGAGGTTAAGAAACACAGTTCTAGCCCTTCAGGCAAGCAACTTAAGGTTGAAAACATCCTAGGGATATGACCCAAGAATTTTAGGTTGAAAAGTTTCAAAGTATGTGGATTTTCTTTATTTTCTTCCCAAAAATTACAGTCCTTTTCTTAATCATCATTATCCGGTCGATTAGATATGCAGTTTGCCGTTTTCTACAACTACGAGCGCTAATGTGAGTCAATATAGAGATTCACTTAAGCCCTTATGACTACATTCGGTGTGGACATTTTCTAAAAATCTAAAATGCCTGAGGGTATCGAACCAAGGAACACATTACATAAAGAATTGTGGAAATAAGTTAATTTGGCTGTTGTTGTTTGAGTCATCAGTACATAGACTGGTTTGATGCAGCTTTCCATGCCACCCTATCCTGTGCCAAAATTTTCATTTCTACGTAACTGTTGCATCCTACATCTGCTCTAATCTGCTTTTCATATTCAGACCTTGGTCTACCCCCACCATTCTTACCACCAACACTTCCTTCTAAAACCAGCTGAACAAGTCCTGGGTGTCTTAAGATGTGTCCTATCATTCTATCTTTTCTTCTCGTTAAATTTAGCCAAATCGATCTCCTCTTGCCAATTCTATTCAGTATCTCTTCATTCGTGATCCGATCTATCCATCTCACCTTCAGCATCGTTCTGTAACACCACATTTCAAAAGCTTCTACTCTCTTTCTTAGTGAGCTAGTTATCGTCCATGTTTAACTTCCAAACAATGCCACGCTACACACAAAAGTCTTCAGAAACATCTTTCTGATTCCAATATCAATGTTTGAAGTGAGCAAATTTATTTTCTTAAGAAAGCTCTTCCTTGCTTGTGCTAGTCTGCATTTTATGTCCTACTTACTTCTGCCATCGTTGGTTATTTTACTACCCAAGTAACAATATACATCTACTTCCTTTAAGACTTCATTTCCTAAATTAATATTTCCTACATCACCTGCCTTCGTTCGACTGCACTCCATTACTTTTGTTTTGGGCTTATTTATTTTCATCTTGTACTCCTTACCCAAGATTTCGTCCATACCAGTCAGCAACTTCTTGAGATCTTCTGCAGTCTCAGATAAAATAACAATATCATCGGCAAATCTCAAGGTTTTGATTTCCTCTCCTTGGCTTGTGATCCCATTTCCAAATTTCTCTTTGATTTCCTTTACTGCCTGTTCTATGTAAACATTGAAAAGGAGGGGGAACGATTTGATTAAACAAGAAAACGAGTAAAGAAAAAAAGCGATTTTAGGCTGCTTTTCCGGAACTGAAGTTAGGGCGGAAGTGATTGATAGAGCTATCCAAGGCTTAAAATTTGAAAACTTTTCGGGTCCTTTATCTCTCCAAATTTCTGAACACTTGAGGAAATTGCTTAATTTTAGGTTTTTCATAGTATGGGGAGTCCTATCTTGCTAAGAAATATTTTCAACATTAAAATAAACATTATAATAGCAGAGATAGGGAAGGTTGTCAGACAAGGCTGCACATCATCACATTGCATGCTTAACGCATTCATTGAAGCGGCCATACACAAGTTCAAGGATAGTACAAAGGTCATTAAGATCAACGGTCAGCAAACTAAAAAAAATCGTTTTGCAGACGACAGCGCCGTTGACTCTGAAAAGGAAGTGGCTAAATTGCTTGAAGTGCTTTCATTTACACTTTCTAACTTACAGATGAGAATCTGTATAAAGAAAAAGAGTTGTAGCTTATCAGCAAACATCCTGAGCTGTTTCGTATAAATATCGAGCTTGCAAAGAAGAAAGTTATATAAGTCAGGAAATTCCTCCATCTCAGAAGTATCATCATACAAGGAGATTCCCTTCCCACTTCCATCGGCAATGAAGATCAATCTCAGTTTGTTTGTCTTTAAGCATTAGCAAATAACAAAATTGTTGGCGGTAACCTGCCACTCCGCAGGGTTCTGAGGGTTCCGTAGACTTACTTATTATTATTATTATTAGAAATAAAAGACAAATATTATGTGGATAATAAGTTGCGTTAAATAGAACGTGATATATCTGTAGTATGGGTCTGTGATACGAGAAATAAGAGTCATAATTTAAGAGTTCGGGAGTGATGATACGAGTAAAAGTAAGGCTCTATTACTAAATGTGTTATTCTATACAATTTACCGCGACATATTCACAACGACAGCTAACCTCCAACTGAGCGCGCGTTTCAGCACAGCGCCACCTTATAACAGAGTATGCGTGTGACGTCACATATATAGCATAAATTTTGGCTTATTTTGAAGCGTTATTTCATGAAAACTAAGTTTCAGACATTTTTTGCAACAGGTATCCACCTCTTTTGTCTAACAATTGAGATATTAAACACAATCGTAAGTTAAATTCTAACGTCGATATACGCGCTCAACCCAACACTAAAAGCGTCTTCAATTTTTATTTCCATATACCCACTGTTTACGTTAAAACGCTACCTATATCCGTAATATTTAATATTCTGACAGCTAGAGGGGCTGCCTGGCCGAGGCGGTAAAGGCGTGCTTCGTTCGCCCGAAAGTCGTAAAATTTAAGAAACGAGATTTCCACTTCCAGAGGTGCATATGGCCCTGAGGTTCACTCAGCCTACACCAAAAATGAGTACCAGGTTAATTCCTGGGGGCAAAGGCGGCCGGGCGTAGAGCTAACCACTCTACCGCACACGTGCCGCGGTTGACAATGGCGGAAGCCTTTACCTTCCACTACTCCAAGGCCCGTCATGGCCTGTACGGAGGTGTCTTTATCTTTATTTATTCTGACAGCTAGGGCTGGAGGGATGAGCATCGCATATGCCATCGCACGGTGTTGCCACATTACTGCACTTCGTTCTCCTTTCCCTCGTTTCCGGCTCACTTGTTCGTTCGTTCAGTAGTGAGATGTTTGGCAACTCCAAGCAACAAGACCCGGCCAGCAGGCTTATCTCCATAGCAACCGCAGTGGGCACGCCCACGTTTCCATGGAAACCATACCCCCTATTCCCTTCTCCCTACCCAGCAAGGCAGTAAACCGTCAGAATGCATCTTTCAAAATTACGACCATAGGTCTATATCACGTTTACATACCGCATGCGGCAAAACAATTGACATTGAAATGTGATTTAATTCCGTTGGTGCAGTATGTCTTCAAAATGTGTGCCGTCACGTGTAAAACATGTTTCGTAACGTTCCTGAAGATTATTCAACATTTTGATGACGAAAGGTTTCTGTAAGTACACAAGGAATGGCGTAAAATTCTCTCGTAATTCGTGATTCATTTATTCTTTGGGAAGGGCGTGAAGGAGTGGAACAGTTTACCAAGGGTAGTGTTTGATCCTTTTCCAAAATCTGAATAGATATTCAAGAAGAGAATAAACAGCAAGAGAGAAAAGAAATGTTAGAGAGCATTCGACCAATGAAGTGTATTGTATATAAAAAAATGTTTTTGATTAAATTAATTCCATCCCCTGGGCTATGGAGGTTGGACAGCCGAAGTAGGGGCAGCCTGTGTGGGTGAAGTACAGTGGGAACTTGGAGGGCCCTGGGACCGCTACGATAGATGTGAAGGCCCTTCAGGAGCTCTGAAAAGCGGTGGCAAAAGGGGCTCTACTTAAGACGCAGCACGTCGTTATGCTACTTAGGTTCCAAAATGGGTAAAATAAATTAAACGCAATGTAAATTTTAATTTTATAGCAGTTGTTTAGTATTATTTGAAGTAATTCCACATACTGTATATGAGTTGACTATGCGTGTAAGTACAGGAGATATTACGAGTAGAATTTTGTAAACAATATACATTTATTAAGGATGAGCTGTGTGTTTAATAGAAACAATGTTAGTGTAAATTGTATAATATTGTGTTCAGGGAAAATGCCTTCTTCTCTTGTTAATTTAAAATTTAGTGCTTGACAATAATGTATTTTAGTGTACCATTTGCCACCGAGGTAGACACCTCATTTGCAAATAAAATAATTTTGTTTTGATTTGATTATTTCTAAGTGGGTCATCCGTCTTGAAAACTAATTGGTACAGCATGCCCCATGCGAGGAGTGTTTGTTCAAAAGGTTGTGGGAAAGTTGTGGGAAAAGCGCAAGAAACGTAAAATAAAAGGCACATGGAACCAGGGTTGTCAGATACCTGAATCCAAAAACACCGTACGGGACAGAAGTCCGATCGAGGAAATCAACGGGCTCGTATTCTACAAATTAAAAACTTCGTTTAAAAACAATACGCCGTGCAGTTTATTAATGCATGCCTTAACGTTTATACACTGACTGAAACTTACAGTACCGAGCAAGTTGGCCACGCGGTTTGTGTCATGTAGCTATGAGCTTGTACTCGGTAGACGATGAAATGGAACCCCAGTGTCGGCAGCCCTAAAGATGATTTTCCGTGATTTCCCATTTTACACCGGGCAAATGCCGGGGCTCCAGCCTGTTTTAAGGTCACGGTCGATTCCAATCCTAGCCCTTTTCTATCCCATCGTCCTCGGGCTCCATGGCTAAATGGTTAGCGTGGTGGCCTTTGGCCACAGGGGCGCCGGGTTCGATTCCCCGTAGGGTCGAGAATTTTAACCATCATTGGTTAATTTCGCTGGCACGAGGGCTGGGTGTATGTGTCGTCTTCATCACTTCATCTTCATCACGACGCGCAGGTCGCCTACGGGTGTCAAATCAAAAGACCTGCACCTGGCGAGCCGAACATGTCTTCGGACACTCCGGGCACTAAAAGCCATACGCCATTTCATTTCATCCCATCGTCACTGTAAGCCCTGCCTCTGTCGGTGCGACGTAAATCAAATAGGAAAAAATCTTAGCTTATTGAATTATTCATACCAGTTTTTTCAACAGCAATATATTTTCGTCTCTCTGAATTGCTGTTAACAGTTTTTAGGCATTATTGACAATTTCATAAAATTCTCTGCGTGACACCGGAGAAAAATGTACAGAAATGAACAACTCAAACCTAACCAAGTCAACAGATCATAATATTCCTCACAGGTGACAATTCCACATGAACATGCGGTGGACTCGGACTACCTCAGGTAGCTATCCGCTATTACGGGCTGGGATGAACAACCCGAGAACTGCAAAGAATAAAATAAAATAACAATTAAAAATCTATCAACTCAAACCACACAAAAAATCTATCCTCTTTGAAAGAAAGATGAAAAGCTCTTGGTACTTATGAGAGGTGGAAACACTGGCGTATTCCTTTCGAGGTTCAAATTACCGGACAATTGCATCTTTCTGGTCTGAATTGATCGTGGCAATCAATAATATTCCACTACTGTAATGCATGTGGACGAAATACTGATTTATTTTTTGTAAGTGATGACGATGTTGCTTGTTGTTTAAAGATGCCTAACCTCTAAGGAAATCGGCCCCTTTTGGAAGTGAAACTAGCGGCGAATGTGAATGTTGGTGAATTGTATCGCCCGGCTGAAATCCAAGTGAAATTAATCAATTAATTTTAAAAACTGCCAAACTTTCAACTAAAAACTAGCGTGAGGAAGTATTAGCTTCTGTTAATGTGATCAAGCAGACTCTTGACGTCTTCAATGAACAGTTAATGGTCTGGAACGTAGTAAAATACAACGATCTTCATTCGTACCATAAACAAAGTGCAGGCACTGCTCCCGGACGATTAACCATTGTGAATTGCATTTAGTAATTGGATTTTGGCAGAAACATATCAAAATCCTATTTTCCACGGACTTGTATAGTTTATCGATAAGGCAAATGCTCACAGTAATCGTGTTTGGGAACATGAAAAGCTTTCATTCTTGTGCACCAGGAACGTTTAGGTTGCTAACAGTGGTAACCTGTACCTCCCACACCTCCAAGGTCTTTCCCTATACATATGGAAATGGCTTTGAGTTTGCACATCTGAGTTTTCAAGCATGAACTATACCTTGATAACAACACACTTTTCGCAAGGAAGGGCGTAGTATTCAACTATATTTTCTTTTTCGTCTTTGTATCTCAAAGGGAAACTGTCACACATGATTACGATGGCGCTTGTTGTTTTAAGGGACCTAACATCTAGGTCATCGGCCCCTAATGGTACGAGCTAGAAAGAAACGAAATGATCAATTGTTAAATTGTATCCGACGACTAGAATTAAAAACATAAGATGATGAAAATGTGGGTCTAATTCGCAATGCCTTCATTTCTGCTAAAATGATATAAAATATAGATTACGGCAGAATAAGGCATTGCCTAGAAGAACAGTTATATATGTTATTGAAATTAAAATAACACATTAAAATACACAAACGCAAAGTAAAACAGAGCCAATAATAATAATAATAATAATAATAATAATAATAATAATAATAATAATAATAATAATAATAATAATAATAATGGCTTATTGGCTTTACGTTCCATTAATTACTTTTACGGTTTTCAGAGCAGACGTCGAAGTGCCGTTATTTATGTTCTAATCAATCAAATGAAGCGTTTAATGCAAGATTTAAGAACATTATTACAATGGTAAGCAGACATCGGATTTGTATGAAAATGCATATATTGTTTGACGATATGCAGACATCCAAAGCCGACAAGGAGGTGAAAATGGACGAATATTATTTTGAATAGTGCATATATATCCATAATATTTGAGATTAGTGAATAAATTTCAAATTTGGGATTTATTATACACGTTTCGACTTTATTATGCAAATTTTAATATGTTTTACAAGCGATTTTCATTAAAATCTAAAGTAATTAATGCCGTAAAACTTTTGGCAATCCAACGGTTCAAAGGGAACTGGCAATTATCAAAACACACTTTTAAATCATACTAGCAAGAAACAATCAAGAAGCTAATACCACGTTGGTTGCGTCTTGGCGATTATTTGGACATTGTGGAGAACGTGAAGCGTGAACTGGAAGGTATGGCAGGAAACCTCAGACTTGGGCTACAAACAAAATATCGTGATGTCCTGAAACGAAATCCTGGCTACGATATCAGGGTAGGTATAAACAGATATTTGGCTGGTACTGATCAAGAGGATTTACTAGAATGTTTACCACATACACTCGCTGCCGAATTCAAGGACTGTCCTGTCACATCTGTTGATGTAGAGAGATCATTCTCTGCATTGAAGCTAGTTTTAAGAGACAATCGCCACAGATTTATGCCAGAAACTGTTGTAGCAAAACAAATTATGGACCGGAAAATTGTGCAGTGTAAAATGAAAGAGGAAAGTGTTTTTAAATGTGTTTCTTCACATTTGTGTGTTTGTTTGTTTTTATACTGTTTTTTATAACCTTACTAATTGATTTATATGTATTAACTAACACATTGTGTCTGATCTAGAAGAAGTATGCACATTGTTTTGATGAAGATGCTTGTTGTTTAAAGGGGCCTAACATATAGGTCATCGGCCCCTAATAGTACGAAATGAGACGAAATATAATAACAAATTAAAAGTCCAGAATCCTCCACTGACCAGAATTCAAAACGTGAGGACGAAGAATGAATGGATGGGTATGAATTTAAAACAATCAGTGAACCCGACCCGCAGTGCCTCACATTCACAGAAACTGACGTAAAACAATAGCAGTACTGACCAAGGTACTGCTTCTATAGCACGATACTGAACCGGTGATGCCTGCAGTCTAAAGGGTTCCAAGATCCAAATCATCGGCCCCACATAATGGTACTTATCACTAGGAAAGTAGAACCATGGCATTTGTCATGGTGCGGTACTAATCAAAAGTAGCGTAGACTCGCGGTATTCCACACAGTATAGTACTACTCACAGTTAATGAAATTCGCACATGTAATACAGACCTATGGTGTTTCTCATATTGTATAGCAATTTACAGGCAGCGCAAACCTATGGTGTTCATCACATAAGTGTACTAACCACAGGGATTCGTACTATCCCGTGGTGTCCCTCATATAGTGTGTACTAATCATAGGCAAGCCAGAACCATGGTGTCGCTCATACAGTGGTACTAATCACAGGTACTGTAAAAGCCGACAGTGTTGGGGGGAGGGGCTTCTGACCGCACGGTGCTCCTGCGTGCTACTAATCAGTAATCACAAACCTATTTGGTACCTAACATAGTGGTACTACGCGCAAGTAAAATCTACCCATGCTGTTCCCCACGTGGTGGTACTAATCACAAGTAGTTTCATGGTTCTGATGTAATCATCCCTTGGTCGCCCCTTTCAGTCGCCTATTATGATAGACAGGGGATACCGCTGGTGTATTCATCGTCTGCGTCCCCCACCTGCAAGGGGTTGTGTGTTTGGTCCGCGAGAGGTATTTAATTTCCCTTAAGTCCGCCGGCAAACCTGTTAGGACCCCCCTATCCGCCACCTGGGACGCGCCACGTGGGAGTATCACCTCTCCCCCTGCTACGCCAGCATAGTGGGTTCGTGGGCATATTATTTTAACAGTATACACTGATAGATTGATACGTCTCACAACCTATACATGATTGTTTGTGCTAAGAGAACAACCCAGCTGTATGTAGTGTGAATATTTATTTTATTATTCAGTTGTATTTTCATGATCATGATTTTATGCATTGGTGGGGGTGAAACGCGTGAGTCTGTATTTCATACAAGTGTTTTAATAACTTGAAAATAAGTGCACACTTAGATGCACATTTCATCACTTTTTGCAGCATGCTGGTAATTTAAACAGCATATAAATCCGATTTGCAGTGATAAGACAAGATATGTTTTGCAAAATAACGTAAGTTCCTTCTTTCTCGCGAAATCATTCATAAATTAAAGTTTAAAATATTCCAGAGTTGGAGCTGAATAGTGTGAAATTTTTTTAAAAAAACTCGCAAGACCATGAAAGGGAATAGGCTGAGTGAACATTCCACACTACGAACGTATTAAATACTTGAAAGAGTAGGTGTCGAGTCCAGGCAAGCTAGTATAATCGTAGATCACCGTGGTGGCCAACAGAAGAATACCAAAAGGAAGCTGCAGTCTCTAATTCACGTCCTCATTTTTATTTGTCTGCAATAAAGACTGTTGGAGTCTGAATAAACTGCTGCTCTCTCGCGCTAGCAAGGGCTTTGTGCACTTGTCTTCACACCAGGCTGCGATATAAAAACGCACTCCATATCTAAAGGTGGGTATAAATAAGCGAACATGCATAACGCAACGTGTACTGAAAACAGTTCTTCCTATGGACGTCACTTCCACAGCGGCCATGTAACCAGTTGCGAGTGACCGGATCCACAGTACTCTTTCCTTTTTTTTCAAACTGATTTAGGCCGCACCGACACAGATAGGTTTTATGGCGGCGATGGGATAGGAAAGGCCTTGGAGTGGAAATGAAGCGGCCGTAGTCTTAATTAAGGCACAGCCACAGCATTTGCTTGGTGTGAAAATGAGAAACCACGGGAAGCTATCTTCAGCGCTGCCGATAGTGGAGTTCGAACCAAACTATCTCCCGGAGACAAGCTCACAGCTACGCGCTCGTAACCGCACGGCGAACTCGCCTGTCCACAGTACTCATGGTGGCATATCACTTAATTTAGTTGCCACAGCATCGTATTTTCCTGACACACAACTTAATTAATGACGATAAATGCAGTAATATTCAGTAAATTTGTAAACATCTGTAAACAGAGTGTGGAGAAACTTTGTTTTGTAAATTAAAGGAGTGTTAGTGAGTAAAAATATGCAGGTATTGTGAACTACAGGAATCATAGGTCTGCGGTGATGGGTACGGCTGCCTACCTTCCAGAAGCCCGAGCGTAAGCGAGCCACACTGATTTTGCTGAAGCTGTCTTCTTGTGTCTTTCCGTCTGTTCGACGCCATTCCTACTCACTGCTCCTCCCTTCCGGGAAGGTTGTTTCATCTGTGTTCTCAGTTCATTGCGAGCCACTCAAGCCAGTGAGTCTTCAAATACTCTACCTTCAATGTCAGTGCAGTGCTGTGGTTTAGTACCGTGTTGCATTTGGTAGTGCAGCATTATTCTTGCTATTGTGTTTAGTACGTGTTGTAGTGAGCGTAGTATCAGATCACCTAGCCGAGGTGCGGATAATTTACCATGGGTGGTGCCCGAAAGGAACTTCACCTTCATGCCAAATGTTTGTAAACAATGACCAACGCTTGTATGATTCGGGTTCACTGTCTGGCAACATGCGTGACACGGGCCGTCCCAGACAAGTGCGGACCCCAGAATTTCATGAAATGCGTTTGAAGAGCCCAGTCTGCCTGCGCAAGGGAAGCAGGCCACCAAATGGAAGTTAACCACCATCTCGTCTGGAACGTAGAAAAACACAACTATCTTCATTCGTGCCATAAACAAAGTTCAGGCACTGTTTCCGGGCGATTAACCATTGTGAATTGCATTTTGTAATTGGATTTTGGCATAAACTTATCAAAATCCTACTTTCCCTGGACTTGTATTGTTTACCGATGAGGCATCGTTTACGCGAGAGGTGATGTTCAATGCTCACAATAATCGTGTTTAGGAGTGTGAAAAGCTTTCATTCGCAGAACGTTCTGCGGTCAATTTGTGGACAAGCATAGCCGGCGATTATTTGATTGAGCCATACATCTCCCCCACCCAAGTTAGATGAACAGCTATACTTAATCAAGTTGCAAGAGGTGCCGCCGGAACATGTAGAAGATTTGCCACTAACTGACCTACGCCCGATGTCATTCCAGCATGATAGTGCCTCAGCCCATTTTGAAACCACATCACAGCAGTGTTTGGTCGCAAGTGGATAGGCAGGACTACTTCGGTGCCTTAACCCCACATTCACCCTAATGAACTCCCCTGACTTTCTTCTGTGGGGCCATATTACCTTTTTTTACAAGTTGCTTTACGTCGCACCGACACAGACAAATCTTACGTCGACGGGATAGGAGCTGGATGGAAGCGGCTGTGTCATTCATTAAAGCACAGCCCCAGCAATTGCTCGGGGGGAAAACTGGAAACTATGGGACACCATCTTCAGAGCTGCCGACAGTGGGGGTCATACTAAAGACCTGGTGTATGAAATTCAATTTGATAGGGATGTAGTCGCGCGGATCCTTGAGGCGGCGCATCATGTCGGAGAACCGCCGGGAATTTTCCAAACAATGCGTGAATCAATGTTGTGTCGATGTGCATTATGCCGGCAAGTTGGAGGGAGATATTTCGAACATCTGCTCTGAGATACCGTGTATTTTCCCGTTTTCTTGGTTTGCAGCTAAAATGTTAACAAAAAAATCCAAACAACGTGGCACGTTTACTCCCGAGCACCTAGGAAGTCAGCTCGATAGATGCAGTCGCTTAAGTGCGGCCAGTGTCCAGTGATCGGGAGATAGTGGGTTCGAATCCCACTGTCGGCAGCCCTGAAGATGGTTTTCCGTGGTTTCCCATTTTCACACCAGGCAAATGCTGGGGGCTGTACCTTAATTAAGGCCACGGCCGCTTCCTTCCCATTCCTAGGCTTTTCCCATCCTATCGTCGCCATAAGATATATCTGTGTCGGTGCGACGTAAAGCAAAGTAGCAAATAGCGAAATTTTTAAGCGCGTAAAGCACCGAAACTAATCATCGCAGACCTAGGTTTGCTATATACACAATATTTGTGGTTGTACCCTCAAATACTCCTTTATTTACGAAAAAAAAAGTTTCTCCGCGTCCTGTATGTGTGTGGGGTTGCATACCTGAAGAAGGAAAGCTGTGCTTGGTTCTTTCAAAAGGACTCCGTTTAGTTCCTCGTCAGGAACTCAAATTAGAAACAATATTTCCATTTCTGGAGAGCCTCCGTGGCTCAGGCGGCAGTGCGCCGGCCTGTCAGCACTGGGTTCCGTGGTTCAAATCCCGGTCACTCCATGTGAAATTTGTGTTCGACAAAGCGGAGGCATGACAGGTTCTTCTCCGGGCAGTACGATTTTCCCTGTCATCTTTCATCCCAGCGACACTCTCCAATACCATTTCATGATCTACCAGTCATTAATGATTATCCCAGAGGAGTGCGACAGGCTTCGGCAGCCGGCACAATTCATATCCTTCATTCATTCCATTCCTGATCCAGTCGATAACTGGAAACAGGCTGAGGATTTTCATTACCATTTCTGGAGAGGTGCATAACAGTTCACCGAGTTCCAGGTTGATTTATGGGGATAAAGGTGGCCGAACACTGGAGGAAATACTCTATCCCACTCCTGGTAGTCTTTGAAATGGTGAGATACGTCAGCCTCGTGTCGGTAGCTTTACCACCATGTAAGCGAACCGCTGCAAGAGAAAATTCCAGGATCTCGGTGACTTCACGTCCATAAAGGTATTTTAGTGGCACATAAAAACAATTTTTTCTCCAATGCCATGTGTAGGTAACTGTGTGTTACTGCAGTGGAGGATAGTGTTACGTGTGGTGTGGGATTTGCAGGGATGTTGGGGACACCCATCCCTTGGGCCATTGGAATAAAGCAATGAAGGTTAAAATCCGCGATCCAGCCGGAAATCGAACTCGTGACGCTCTGAACAGAAGGAACTCAGTGGAATTGTGGAAACTTCTGCTTCTCAAGGGATGTTCGAGGTCTATCAATAGGTGTGCAACCTGTCCTGAAATTTTTAAACGAGTGTAATTAAAGTAAGTGAAAAGAAATTATGGAGTCGGTGTGAATAAAATGAGTCCGTTATTCATCACAGCGGTTTTCATAATTTCAGAAGTTCCAGTTAGGTAAGTCTTCAGGTCGCGGACCGCAGTTGACTACCTGCCGTAATGCCAAGTATCGATCAGAGCGGAGGCACCTGACAAATAATTCATGTTGCTGTACGACGTGCTGCCGAACTGCTAGCCTCTTTAAAGTCCGGCTACTCGGAGGTCTTTGAACGGAAATACGAAGCTCAAATTATCATAATCCGTACCCAGAATGTAGATTCACTTCACGCTCTCTCGATATGAATAAGTATTATGTCAAAACACAAAACTTGCCTTAAAGAGTTGATTTCAATTTAGACGAGTTACAATTTATGAAAAGTATAATTCAAACTGGCATGAAATTCTTTAAAGGCCCATGAGAGTATGATATTCTCAAAATTCCTCGAATGTTCACATCTGAATTATCACGCAACATTCATAACTCTTCCATGGTTTACATCATTACAAGTCTTTCTTTCTTATCTTCTGTGGTATTTATATTATGGATTCTGTTTTGCACTTATAGCACGCTTCAGCAGTTGAAACATTCCTGGCTGAAATCGGCGATCCTCTGCCTGAAAGTAAACCGAATTTTAAAAGACTTAATCTTATATGCTGATCAGTCCAGTTAGACACGCCTAGAAGTACTGTACATTTACATGAGTTATTTTCAAGAATCGCTTTTTTATTTCAGCGTATTGTTATTCTTTGGAGTTTTCTCTTTCAGAATATACGTATTTTACATACATTAGAAAGTTTTTTGGCCCTATATGTTGGGTTTCCAAAATGTATGCACTAAATAGCCACACCCCTTTTAAATACTCGTAAGGGTAACAAAAAGCAAAGACTGAGGGTGGAGATTATTCTCATAAACATTCCTTACTTTGGGCTGTAATTGAAACCATAAAACTTGTTTATCGAGACCTTAGTGACAAAAGAATCTTGGAAAAATGCTCACATGGTCAAACACAGAACCCTAATGAGAGCTGTCATCACTCTGTTGGGGAACGTGTGCCAAAAGGGTTATTTGTAAGTCTTACTATACTAAACTCGAGTGTTTTGGATGCAGTTATCTGCTTCAGTGAAGGTGCTTCATCCAGGTGTAAAGATTTAGAGCCCTTAAGAATGTCTTCCGGGGATAATATAGCCTCAGCACTAACTGAAATTGATCGCCATTGTAAGGCCGATACGGCCATGTTTGAAAACTCTAAGGAAGCCAGAACAAAGAGGAGGAATAGGAAAAGACAGCAGGAAGATGAGTGTGTCCTCAGTTATGAGGAATGCATTGATAAAGTACAGGTTGGTCATAAACTTATATTTTTAATTTAAACTTAAATTTTTATTTTGAGGTAATCTCTTGTAAAACTGTATGTTTTGGAATATTTAATTTACTGTCTCTGTAGCCGTTATTGATAGTGCAATTGTATTAAAAGTAGACTGCAGTCATGAGTGAAGCTCTTTATTTATGAAAAATAATCCATAACATATACGTAACAAAATTTATTAACATTTGAATAACAATGTTTTAACTTCCCCCACAAAAAATTACCACATTTCTTGATTTTATTCTAATTTGTAGATACAAGCTGTGAGTACAAGGTGTAAAAATATAATTCATGTCACATGAGTAGTTTCTGAGTTGACACTTCGGACAGCTTGAAGTGAATTTCCAGTCTTAAAATTCATCGCAAGTATTAAACCTCCACAAAAAATTAACCATGAGGTATAACCTTTAATTAAACATCTAACAACAATCTACAACGTTCGTTCATTCCACATGATAATTTTTATTCACCTATAATAAGTTTGTCTGTCGAAATTATGATCGCAAATATAGTGACTTTTCACTACTTTACTATGGTCTTCACAGACATGTGCCCTAAGTCGTAAGGGGACCTTAATATCTCAAACCCACTGTAAGCGGGTCTGCAGCATGTATTGTAAAGTAAAACCACTGATATTAAACACTTCACTATACACTAAAAATAAAAGCGTTTACCTCGTGACGCGCAAAGTAAAGATAAAGATGAAATGGAGTCTGAGCAATTTTTACTTGAGGATTTCACATAAACTCTTCCAACCAAATGAGCTACTGTTTATATCCATCCCCACCAGGTGAGTAATTGTTTCGGATTCACAGCTCGATTGTGCTTGACATAATGAATCGCACGTACAAGTACTTGTGGGAGGAAATAAAACGTGTAGAGCTAAAGAAGTTAAAACTAAACCATTCTGAGTTCATTATTTTTTTCCTGCCAACTTAGAAAACACTTTCAAACGACAGAACTAATTAGTTGTTGTTTCAATGACACTACACGGACGAACCAGCAAGCAATTTATATTAATGAAGAGAAGGAAGTTTTTACTGTTCATGTATATCTTACGAAAGAGATATAGATGTCTAAAAATGTATTAAAAGTCACGAATCTCCGCTCTGAAACAGGAGGAGTAGCTCTTATATAAGTGATCATGAGTATTTTGGAAGTGGCGTATGTATCGTAGGCCTACATCATGTTATCATTTGTGGAGTATTTATTACATATGTAATTCTATTAACAGTTTACCGAGCGAGTTACTGTGCGGTTAGGGTCGCGCAGCCGTGAGCTCGCATTCAGGTGATTACTGTCGGCAGCCCTGAAAATGGTTTTCCGTGGTTTCAAATTTTCACACCAGGCGGATCTTGGGGCTGTACCTTAACTAAGGCCACGGCCGCTTATTTCCCACTCCTTGGCCTTTCCTACCCCATCGTCGCCATATGAACTATCTGTGTCGGTGCAGTACCTAAATGTTGTGCTAACAATGTTTCTTCTTAACATACCAGGTCATGGATTTCTGTAGTCTTAAATGGCAATCAATTGTGATAGCGTTCAATCTAACCACCTTCAGTCCAATGGTTTAGTGCCTAATCAACTGAGCTACGTGTCCGGTCAATAAAAGGCAGAAAACAGTCAATACCCTTAATCCCTTTTATTACAGGCGAGTGGTAGTACAGGAAGGAGTTGCTCAGAAACCTGTATCATTTCTTAGCTAGTGACTACTAAATTAAACCAAAGTGGATAAATGTTAACCTGTACAAAGAGCTATAACGCAACCTTCAATGAATTAATGAGGAGTTGTTCCTAAAATAGGCTTCCTGTTTAGGCGAGGTCTGGCTGTTAAATGTTTATGATGCGACACAGTTTCCCAGAAATGCTGCTTTGTTTGCAATATACTGGTATGAATGAAGGACATGATATCCATTGCGTGCTCATGTGCCCCGTTCGATATTGCTATGGAATACACGCTCGTTCATAATGAATATGTCCCTTCGTTCTCCACTGACCAGGAGACCTCTCATCGCAAGACTTCCTACAGGACATCATTCTTAGGTAACAAAGATTAGATAAACAGGCAGACGTAGCATAGAGCCAAAGGCTGGATGGTATGTGACCCAATGAAAAAAATTGCTCCAGTGAAATTACATCGAATTGCACACACAGACTGCTATGATAAACAACCCTAACCTGAGCGATGCCAAGCTAAATTTTACAGATCACCTAGGAGGCGGTTTTCATACCTGTATCTGTCTTCGCGTATGTGCACAATAAATTTTTTCCCCGGCACCTAAAATGTGTGCGGCTTTCATGAATTATCTCAATGCAGTACCTATTATATTGCTTTCTTTTTGCATAAGTTTGTAAATGATCATGGAAGGCAGGTAAAAGGAAGAAAGACTGATTGAATAGATATTAAAATATATTTGTCTGCAAAATTATTATTATTAAAGATAACTGTTGGCACGAAATAAATGAAACTCTGGAAACTGATGGTGTGTATTCTATAATTTATTTCTTTTACATGCATTTTACTATACATTCTATAATTTGTGTACTTCATATTCACCTTTTCAATAACATCCTCACTAATAGAGGGAAGTTCATGGGACTATTCCTGATTTAGACGAAAGTATTTGGTGGCTTTAAGGCTTGAGTACTGTACGATCCGTTTGTTGCTGGTTTGAGTCTGGTTATAGATGAAGTGTTTGCATCATGTTAATTTACTCATAATTTAATCATCACTATATACAAATGGTGTACAGGTACTAGGCAAAGTACGGTAAAAGTGTTTTTGGGTCATTTTTAGGCATGCGAATTGCCACAGTCACATAAATTACTTGTCATAAAGGTGCACGTGAAATGCCACAGTCACATAAATTTCTTGCCATAAAGGCGCTCGTGAAATGCCGCAAACACATGCGTGAGTTTCCACAAAGGCACACGTGATTGGTAACAAATATGTACGTGAGTTGTTGCAAAGGCACACGTGAATTGCCACAAAGGCACACGTGAATTGTAACAAACACATACGTGAATTGCCACAAAGGCACACGTGAATTGTAACAAACACATACGTGAATTACCACAAAGGCACACGTGAATTGTAACAAATACATACGTGAATTGCCACAAAGGCACACGTGAATTGTAACAAACACATACGTGAATTGCCACAAAGGCACACGTGAATTGTAACAAACACATACGTGAATTACCACAAAGGCACACGTGAATTGTAACAAATACATACGTGAATTGCCACAAAGGCACACGTGAATTGTAACAAACACATACGTGAATTGCCACAAAGGCACACGTGAATTGTAACAAACACATACGTGAATTGCCACAAAGGCACACGTGAATTGTAACAAACACATACGTGAATTGCCACAAAGGCACACGTGAATTGTAACAAACACATACGTGAATTGCCACAAAGACACAAGTGAATTGTCACAAACACATACTTTAGTTGCCACAAAGACACAAGTGAGTTGTCACAAACACATACTTTAGTTGCAACAAAGACACAAGTGAATTGTCACAAACACATACTTTAGTTGCCACAAAGACACAAGTGAGTTGTCACAAACACATACTTTAGTTGCCACAAAGACACAAGTGAGTTGTCACAAACACATACTTTAGTTGCCACAAAGACACAAGTGAGTTGTCACAAACACATACGTGAATTGCCACAAAGACACAAGTGAGTTGTCACAAACACATACTTTAGTTGCCACAAAGACACAAGTGAATTGTCACAAACACATACTTTAGTTGCCACAAAGACACAAGTGAGTTGTCACAAACACATACTTTAGTTGCAACAATGACACAAGTGAATTGTCACAAACACATACTTTAGTTGCCACAAAGACACAAGTGAATTGTCACAAACACATACTTTAGTTGCCACAAAGACACAAGTGAATTGTCACAAACACGTATGAGAGTTGCCACAAAGACACAAGTGAATTGTCACAAACACATACTTTAGTTGCCACAAAGACACAAGTGAATTGTCACAAACACATACTTTAGTTGCCACAAAGACACAAGTGAATTGTCACAAACACATACTTTAGTTGCCACAAAGACACAAGTGAATTGTCACAAACACATACTTTAGTTGCCACAAAGACACAAGTGAATTGTCACAAACACATACTTTAGTTGCAACAAAGACACAAGTGAATTGTCACAAACACATACTTTAGTTGCAACAAAGACACAAGTGAATTGTCACAAACACGTATGAGAGTTGCCACAAAGTCACAAGTGAATTGTCACAAACACATACTTTAGTTGCAACAAAGACACAAGTGAATTGTCACAAACACGTATGAGAGTTGCCACAAAGACACAAGTGAATTGTCACAAACACATACTTTAGTTGCAACAAAGACACAAGTGAATTGTCACAAACACATACTTTAGTTGCCACAGAGACACAAGTGAATTGTCACAAACACATACTTTAGTTGCAACAAAGACACAAGTGAATTGTCACAAACACATACTTTAGTTGCCACAGAGACACAAGTGAATTGTCACAAACACATACTTTAGTTGCCACAGAGACACAAGTGAATTGTCACAAACACATACTTTAGTTGCCACAGAGACACAAGTGAATTGTCACAAACACATACTTTAGTTGCCACAGAGACACAAGTGAATTGTCACAAACACATACTTTAGTTGCCACAAAGACACAAGTGAATTGTCACAAACACGTATGAGAGTTGCCACAAAGTCACAAGTGAGTTGTCACAAACACATACTTTAGTTGCAACAAAGACACAAGTGAATTGTCACAAACACATACTTTAGTTGCCACAGAGACACAAGTGAATTGTCACAAACACGTATGAGAGTTGCCACAAAGTCACACGTGAATTATCACAAACACGTATGAGAGTTGCCACAAAGTCACACGTGAATTATCACAAACACGTATGTGAGTTGCCACAAAGTCACACGTGAATTGTAACAAAAACTTACGCGCGTTGCCGCAAAGGCGCATGTGAATTGTAATAAACACATATGTGAGTTACCACAAAGCAACATGTGAAGTGTAAGAAACATACGTGAAGTGCCACAACGGCACATGCACATTTAAGAGTTGCCACAAAGGCATATGTGAACTGCCAAAAATTTAAAGAAACAACAACTCTAAGACAAATTTTCACCCGCAGACTACGGACTGCGCAACCAGCACGGTTAGTACGATGAAAAATTTTGCCTTAAATGTTAAAAATTGTTTGTCTCGTATTCAACAGGGTGGATGAAGAATGCAGTCCTGCAGGCGTAATTAAAATTCTTATTTTCTTAATGCCTTTCTTCTATGAGAAACTTTCTTAATGAATTCAAAATATGTGATTTGTCCACTGGAATACTCGTGCATGACTTGATCTACAGTAAAACTATTTACTTTTCACACAATGTACTTTCTTCCATCGTATAAATCTTCGCATAACACTTCATATTTTTACATAGCAATTCATCTTAAATATTTTTAACATTTCCCTAAAGTTGAATATAAGTGGCTGATGATAGTGGAAGGTCAGAATACGAAGTAGAACATAGCAGATATACAATTACGTCGGACAGGCATCCATCAGCAGCTACAACGCTACGTGGGCACGTGTAGGGAGTAGCCTTGTGGCACTCACGTATCCCTCCGCAGATATTTTTGTGGCATTTCACATACGTCCATTTTACAAATATCTATATCTGTTCGAAATTTGTGTCGGTTCACCGGCCCAGCTGTATTATGGCAGTATGCATTATGTCTTACTAAAACAGTAATATAATATTTCATCTTCAAAACAGGAGAGAAAATAAGACATTGATGCTCTCCAAAATTGGAGAGAATAAATAAACAAATTTGATTAATTAAATCCACAGAACAGACTAGTATAGATGAAAGCGCTGAACCACTGTTCAGCGTGTTCAATATATGATATACAGACAGATTCGAGCGATCGATGTCCCTGCTACGTATTTCTGTGGTGGTTAGTAGTGTAGTGTATTGTTTTTAAATGAAGAAATGTGTACTAGGACAAGCACAAATAAGCAGTCTCGAAGGCAGATGAATTAAACAGATGAAGCTAAAATGACAGGTCCGGCCGGTATACGAAGCCGGAACGAAATAGTCAAGGAGAACAGACTTTAAATCATAAATATCGTATTTCTCAACCTCCTTGCAAGATGCATGTCTTAATGTGGAAAATACGGTGTCTCTATATTTCGTATAAGTCAGTGTATTTCCCCTCGATCGAGGCTTCAAACGAATAGACAAGCGTTATAAAATGTTAACAGCTAGATCACAGTTTCTGCCACTGGTAGATCGTTTCTTGCCCGTCTTGTCAGCAAGATATATCCTTTCCGGTCGTCGAAGTTGAAGTTTAATTATTCAGTTGATGAACTGGTGGCATTGCAGTCCATTATTAATTGTTCAATTGATTGCATAGTAGTCAATTAATAACCGACTATAATACATAACCAGTAAGGTAGGCACTTAAATAAGTCCCAACTAATTCATCGACTCTTAAAATTGCACCAGTCTGGAAAACAATGATCATTCATAATTTATGAGATAAATCTAAAAGAGCTTTATATTATTTTTAAGTAGACTGAGGAAAATCAAAACATACGTGAAAAAATGTGATCATTATCAGTAAATTATTTTTCTTTACAGTTGCCTCTACGTTGCATCGACACAGATAGTTCATATGGTGAAGTGGATAGAGGAAAATGCTAGGAGTTGGAAGGAAGCGGCCGTTGCGTTAACTAAGTTACAACCCCAGCATTTGCCTGGTGTGAAAATGGGAAACCACGAAAAATAATCTTCAGGACTGCCGACAGTGGTGTTCGAACCCACTATCTTCCGAATACAAGCTGACAACTGCGCACCCCTAACCGTACGGCCAACTCGCTCGGTATCAGTAATTTATAGACACGCAATTTGTTTAACGCATACGGTGTTCGTAATTTTCATCCAAGGTTATACTGGCTGAACAGAATAAAGCGGAACCGCTCCATCCTGTGCGCGGGAATCGGCCGGTGACCAATACAGGGTATCAGGTTTCACTCTTTGATGAACGTTTGCAAACGTGGCACGTGTTTCGTTGGTGACATTACTTTAGTACAGTGTGAGAATTCAGTGAAATGGCTCAGGTAACTCAAGTCGGGTATCGGTATTCTGTTCCCCAAAGAGCATTATTGACGATTCACACGTTCGAACAGAAAGTGGCCGTAAGGAGATTATTTCAAGAGAAGTTTCCTGATGTTCAAGTTCCAGGTCGGACTTCCATTCATACATTAGTAAATAAATTACGTAAGACGGGAAGTCTTCTTGACAAGAAATGTAATAAACCACGTACAATCACACAAGAAACTGTAGGTAACATTTGTAACGCTCTGGTAAGGTCTCCTACGCAATCACTTCGAGGACTTGCTCAGAAAATTGAAAGTTCCTATGGTTCTGTTCGAACGGGTACAAAGTTACTGAAGGGTAATGAACACTTCCCTAAGCAGGTGCCAAAAATACTTGAACAACGAAGGGAGACAGTTTCAACATCTCCTGGCGTGATTTGTTTGTTTGTTTGTTTGTTTGTTTGTTATAAATAGCTTATGATGCTCAGCCTGTAGTTTATCAAACCGGCAATTACTCCATCCGTTAGCTTTATCGACATAGAGATACTAAACAAAGAGAACAAGTGCAATCTGTATTCATTGATGCATGAAAGCAGTAACACATGAGTAGTGAAAGGTTTGCTGTTAAGCAGCATCTATTTATTTGAAGTAGGAAACTGCAGCAGTGCATTTGGTGAAAGGCGCGTAGAGAAACGCTCACAGCAATGGTGAAAAACATGGAAATAATTCCAGCATGGTGATAGCGGTATAAGAATGGGATAGCATACTAAGAGTAAGACTTTGGACTGGTACCGTCATTGAGCAGACATAAAGCTCCAGTACGTTCCCCTCAATAACACACACTGGTCTTAAAACCTTTGTAATTATCTCCGGACATGGAACAACAAGGACAACAATTGCAGACACTATGCGCCAAGAGATGAATTCTTTCGTGAGAACGGTACTAATATAATAAATAATTCATTTAAATCACATTAACTACATGTTAACTGTTTATATAGACGTCGAGTTGAAATGTTATGTTTTGAAGAGTTCCTCTATGAACCAGTAAATCTACTAACATTGGGCTGGTATCCGTGAGCATCTTAAAATACAGAAGGTCATTCGGGATCGCTGGGGATGATATTTGAAGGGTAATTAGATTATGAAAAGCCATGTCTCCACCAACGATCATGCTCAATTGGAAAACCCTGCATTTCTATGTATAGTCTGACAACGTAATTTGCATTGCAGCAGACTTTTTAGCAGAGCTAGCGTATCATGTCTGTCTTATCCCACTCCTCCTGAGAGGCTTTCCAGAGGCCGTCGATGGTGAGTGGACGACTATTTCCTATGTCCCTTTTTAGGAGTTCAAATGTACAGATGAGTGACCCATCGGGTGCCTTGATCGGAATGTCAGCAATAGGAATTAATCGGAATCATCAATCCCCGTTTTGACGTGCTCAAGTTGATAATAGCGCCGCCAGTGGCATTCAGACTCGTCACCAGAGATCCCAACCGACCTTCTGTACCACCGGGTTGAGTTGAGATCGAACCCACCAACATCGATTCAGAAAGTAAGTACTCTGTCATCTAAGCCACATAACGTGGTGGTACTTGAACGACACATTGAAGTATAAAAAACTGGATTTTGAAATTAGTCTAATATTTCATCCATCTGCCTTCGCTGGCAAGACCCAGTATTTACAGTGCACTATGTTTTCTGGTACGGACTAGATCAAATTTGTTACTGTAATTAATCTGTCTCAGTCTCATCGTTGCTTTGACTATATGAAAGTGACTTGTGTTTTGAGCGATGCTAGCAATGCCACGCCTTGTGCAGTCAGGCCCTGTTATTAAAAACCTACACCCTGTTTTTCAGTCAATGACCGTGTCAAGGATGGGATGAATGAAGCCCCAACTTGCGGCGAGGATAGGAATTGTGTCGGCTGTCAAGGCCTGTCGCACTCCTCTAGGGCAATGAATAATGACTGACAGATTAAATGAAATGATAGCGGAGAGTGTTCCTGGAATGAAAGATGACAGGGAAACCGGAGTACCCGGAGAAAACCCTGTCCCGCCTCCGCTTTATCCAGCACAAATCTCACATGGAGTGACCTGGATTTGAACCACGGTATCGAGCGGTGAGAGGCCGGCGCGCTGCCGCCTGAGCCACGGAGGCTCTTACGTGTTATGAATGGTGTAAAAATATCGCTAACGAGGTCGGTTGCTGCAAGCATTTCAGTGGGTTTGGCTCACTGATATGTAATAGCAACGATTGGCTCAGTGAGGAAAGCAACGGGAAACTACTTCACTCCTCATTTCCCCAGAATGCCTTTTCATTGATACCTAGGCCTTCTATGACAGCTGATGGCGGAGATGTTGAGGATCAAATCAGCCTTCGCGCTGAATATTCAACATACGTTCATTTCATTTATACTTCGGATTAGGCATACAAAGGTTACAAGTCCGGCTCAGTGGCTCAGACGGTATTACATTGGCCTTCAAAACACTAGTTGAAGAAATGTGTTTACTAACGAAGTCTCCATTCGCTTCACATTAACCAGTTGTTTGACAGTTGTGTTACACTTTTTGGACCCAGTGCCCACAGTCGTGAGCTACTCCTTGCTCTTGACATTAGAGATCCAGAAGCCGACTCTTTGGCTGAATGGTCAGCGTTGAGGGTCCCAGGTTCGATTCCCGGCCGACTCTGGGAATTTAATCGCTTCTTCTTCTGGCTCGGGCAATGGGAGTTTGCGTTTTTCCCCAACACTCTCCTCTTCATATTCAGATAAGACCCTACCAACAACCACAGAAACATGCAATGGTGATTACATCCCTCCATATGGGGTTGGCGTCAGGAAGGGCGTCCAGCCGTAAAAAATGGCCAAATCCATATGTGCTACGCAGTTGGCACCCACGAACCCACAGATGTGGGGAAAAGCGGTAGAAGAAGATTAGAGATCCAGTTACAAAAGGAATATCCTTATCTGACTGAAGTTAAAATGTTTAGGAATCAGAAAAGAAGGAATTTCTCCTTTAGAAATATGTTCCATCCTTTGGCTGTTATTAATCTATAGGATAAATTTATAACAAATTCCAAGTAATTCTAATTGTTGAAGTTTTTGTATCTTTTTCAGGCCAAAATATACCTTAGAATATTTATAGTTCAAAATCATGTTGAATATGCGGATGGGTAGTCATGACAGTATATGTCCCACAAAGCCTTCTATAGCGTACCCAACGATATCAGTTTTTCATTATTATTATTATTATTATTATTATTATTATTATTATTATTATTATTATTATTATTATTATTTCTTTCTTTCTTTCTTTCTGAATCCGTTTAGCCTCCCGGGTTGGATTTTATCCTCAGATTCAACGAGGGATCCCACCTCTATCGTCTCAAGGGCATTGTCCTGCAGCGTGAGATTTTAGGTCGGCGGATATAACTGGGGAGGAGGACCAGTAACTCACCCAGGTGGCCTCACCTGCTATGCTGAACAGGGGCCTTGTAAGGGGGACAGGACAATTGAAAAGGATATAAAGGGAAGAGGGAAGGAAGCGGCCGTGGCCTTAAGTTAGGTACCATCCCAGCATTTGCCTGGAGGAGAAGTGGGGAAACAACAGAAAAATACTTCAATGATTGCTGAAGTAGGAATCGAACCCCCCCCCCCTTCTACTTAGTTGACCTCCCGAGGCTGAGTGGACCCCGTTCCAGTCCTCGTAACCACTTTTCAAATGTCGTGGCAGAGCTGGGAATCGAACCCGAGCCTCCGGGGGTGGCATCTAATTACGCCAACCATTACACCACAGAGGCGGACATTATTATTATTATTATTATTATTATTATTATTATTATTATTATTATTATTATTATTATTATTATTATTATTTTATTAGAGCATGTTTAATTTCTTTTACTGGACGTTTAATCAATTTAATCAAATATAACACAAACAAAATTTATGATATTAATATCAGGTATACCTTTGCTGGCGAGATGTAGTGTTTGCAGTGCACTATGTCTTCTGTTATGGGCTATATCAAATTTGTTACTTTCATTGACCTGTCTCAGTCTCATCCTTGGCTTTGACAATATGAAAGTGACTGAGGTATGAGTGATGCTAGTAGGCCTAATGCTATTCCTTATGCAGCCAGTCCATGTTATGAATGGTATGAAAAAATCGCTCATAGGGTCGGTTGGTGCATGCATTTCAGTGGGCTTGGCAGACTGATATGTAATAGCAACAGCTGGCTCGGTGAGGAAAGCAACGGGAAACTACCTCACTCCTAATTTCCCTAGTACGCCTCTTCAGTGACGCCTAGGCTATTTATGACAGCTGTTGGCGGAGTTCCAGAGGATCAAACCAGCCTTCGGGCTGAATACCCAACATACACATACTATCAGATAGGGGTTTATTGACTCGGTGGAACATAGATATCGCTGTGTTTTGTGTAACATACACATTTCTACGACGCGCAGGGAGTGTTCGGTGCTTTTGGTAGTAAGTAATCATTTAGTACCATTCTTGATACTTGTTCGCGCTTCTCTCGCGTAACCATCACTTGGCAGTCAGATGTGTTGTAGTAGATAGGTTGTTTTCTTCCTGAACGACATTTTCCTTTCCTAACATCCGCAATAATTTATATCGTGCCGAAGTGCAATACGCATTACAATGAATCGTCACGCGAATGTTTCAGTAAAGCGAAAGAAACTCGCTATGCAGACACGCAATAATTTGAAATATCCGTGTCCCTATTTGAGGCAAGAAGCTTAATATAGCCGTGTGATGTAGACACGTCAGTTCTTGCCCGTGATGAAATGGTAAATATCCATCGCCGGAATGAATGCTTTTTTTTTTTTTATTTATGTCGCGCCGACACAGCTAGGTCTTATGGCGACGATGGAACAAGAAAGGGCTAGGACTGGGAAGGAAGCAGCCGTGGCCTTAATTAAGGTACAGCCCCAGCATTTGCCTGGTGTGAAAATGGGAAACCACGGAAAACCATCTTCAGGGCTGCCGACAGTGGGTTTCGAACCCACTATCTCCCGAATACCGGAATGAATGAAAGGATATCTCAGTTAGCACATTACTTTTATTCCCACGATTGATGATTTGACAATAAAGGAACCAAATAAGAACCATTAAAAGTGGAGTGCCCTTAATAAGAACTGTACCGAGCTCGATAGCTGCAGTCGCTTAAGTGCGGCCAGTATCCACTATTCGGGAAATAGTGGGTTCGAACCCCACTGCCGGCAGCCCTGAAGATGGTTTTCCGTGGTTTCCCATTTTCACACCAGGCAAATGCCGGGGCTGTACCTTAATTAAGGCACGGACGCTTCCTTCCCATTCCTAGCCCTTTCCCATCCCATCGTCGTCATAAGACCTATCTATGTCGGTGCGACATAAAGCAAAAGAAAAACTGTAGAAAAGCAGAAATCCCATTCTGGGGCCTGTTCCACGAACGAACTTTGCAACTTTTCACTTTGCACTTTTCAGTTAAGATTTTTTTCCACCATCACGTTTCAGATTTAGGAATCTTTTCACTTTTCAAGCCTGTTATGTTCCTCCATTGGTACAGAAATGCAAAGTGCAAGAAATGAAGTGAAATTTTCTTCAGAAATCTTGCAAAGAGATGATTCCCTTTTCATCTGTTCATTAACAAGTATACTTGTACACGAGTGTCTTGACGTAAAATTTGGTTTACTGATATAAACACGTTACGACGAGAGCTTTTGTTAGCATCAAGTGAGAACAATGATGAAAAATCCAACAAGAGAACGTGCAAAGACAGGATTAATATCCATAACCTCACTTCGACGGAATTTCGTGAGTGATTTCGTATTACCCCAACACAGGCTGACTATATTCTTGAAATGATCGGCAATTTATTGAAACATGTAACGAAAGGAAGTCAATCCCTTTCCGAAAAAGAACAAATTCTTATATGCTTACATTGTTTAGTAAATGGTACCCAGCTGCATGGTGTAGCAACAGTGCATGGGACATCAGAACTGTCACGAAACTCGTAGATGTTATAGTAAATGTAATATATCCTAACATAGTACGTTGGCCAGATAATCCGCTTAATATAGCGACAGGATTTCTAATGAAGGGTGAATTTCCCTCTGTGTGTTGGTGGTACTCTCGTTAATATTAATTCGTTGTCATCATTTGAGAGGTTGTTTTTAAAGTTGACAAAAAGGATGTCCCGTTTCTCCTTAATAACTTCCAGCACGGCCAGCTTCTCGTAATTACCTTTCATTCCCACGATAAAGACTTTAAAACTAACGGTAGGTACCACAATTATGCCGTCAAGTTCGCCGCGAACAATAAAGCTTAAAAATCATAGAGTACTGGTATTAGGGTTATACAGTTTAGCCATGCATTTGCTGGCAGGACGTAGTGTTTACAATGCATTATGTCTTCTGGTATAGGCTAGAGCAATTTTTTTACTTTCATTGATCTGTCTCAGCTTTATCCTTGGCTTTGACAAGATGAAAGTGACTGAGGTATGAGTGATGCTAGTAATGCCATTCCTTATGCAGCCAGTCCCTGCTATGAATGGTGTGAATATATTGCTCATAGGGTCAGTTGGTGCATGCATTTCAGTGGGCTTGGCAGGCTGATATGTAATAGCAACTTCTGGCTCGGTGAGGAAAGCAACGGGAAAATACCTCGCTCCTCATTTCCCTAGTACGCCTCTTCAGTGACGCCTAGGCCACTTATGACAGCTGATGGCGGAGCTGTTGAGGATCCAACCAGCCTTCGGGCTGAGGTCTAAACATACATACAGTTTACCCATGGAATAAAATTGATAAAATCACTCATTCGCGAAGACTTTTTACTTTGCGAAGAAAATGAAAAGTACAACCTCGATCATGGTGGAACAGAAAGATTGTGCACTTTGCAAGAATTGAAAAGTGCAAAGTTGAAAAGTTGCAAAGTTCGTTCGTGGAACAGGCCCCTGATAACATTTTCTACTCATGATTTGGATACCTTAAATAAACAGGGGAAAGCGAATGTTGTACCACGATCATACGGGATAGCGCAGAATAATATTTGCAAAGCATCCGTGAAAACCATTTTTCATTTTTTCTACATACCGTATCCACTGTGATGGTACAGGCGTGGCATTAAAAACAAGATTTTTATAAATACAGTGGGTATCAACAAGCGCAGCAGTACAGAAGCCTCCTTCTGCATGTTGTGAATCAGTCCAGTCCCAAGGTCAAGCGACCCGTTGTGACAAAACACAACACACCTGGATTCTGCTCAGAGTTGTAGAGCACACGCACTGGTTGCCGCTAGACTATTGTCGGATATAATCTGTCTGTGGCCTACAAGCTCAGTAAAATTGCGGTCTGTTCTTCATAGAAAAATACAGTTTTCTACAAACGAGTTGGCAGATATGCTTCGTTGAGAACGATTTCCTGACCACCGCGCATCCAGTAAGTGAACATATTGGACTGTGAATTCGGTCCTGCATCAAGAGTGCCCGTGACCTTATCATGTGCAACATGTACAGTTCCTACACGACGAGGATTTTCTAAAAGTGTAGGAATTCTGTTCCTGCTTTCAAAACAAACTGTGCAACTCTTTCAGTTCTAAGTGCTACGTACAGATGAAGTCTGTTTTACGAAGAATGGCTCAGTCCGGTGGTATTTTAAGGTGCTCAAATACGTCAGCCTCGTGTCGCTAGATTTACTGGCACGTAAATGAATTCTTGTGGGACAAAATTTCGGCACTTTGGCGTTTACGAAAACTGTAAATAAAGTAGTTAGTGGCACGTTGTCAATAAAATTGTTATCTTAACTCACATACGATTCGCAGGGACATTCTCAATTGTGATTTACAGTGAATGAATGGACTGATATAATTGGTTATTAGAATTTGCTTCACGCCGAACCGATACGGATAGGTCTTATGACAACGATGGGATAGGAAAGGGACAGGATTTACAGCAGCAGAAATTGCCTGGTGTGAAAATGGAAAACCACAGAAAACAATCTTCAGGGTGCCGAAGGTGGGGTTTGAACAGTCACTTGCGTGTTAGGCATAATTGGTGATGGCCTAAAGTGGCTCCACGTATTACCCTCGCGTCTGATATGTGTACATTACCTAACGTTCGTCAGAGATGAACTACCACCGTATCTAGAGTTGCAAATGTGCGTGAACAAGACCTTTATTCATGGCGGTACCCCAACTCATGTGGGCCGAGGTGTACATGAAAAACAAAACGTTCATTACCATACCATGGATAGGGCTCAACGGACGAATAAGGTAGCCACTTTGGTCTATTGATATAAATCCCATGCATTTTTAATTATGAGAACCATATAAAGAGTCGGGTGTATGCAAGAGAAATCGCCACGGAAGATGAGCTCCGCTAAAGAGGGCTGAAGCGGAATCCATACGGGTGGACGCGCATTGTTTGCACGTATTCGGGAATCATGAATTCTACGCTACGAAGTATTTCTGTGAACAAATAGTGGACATATGGAACACCAATTGTAGCAGCTTGAGCGTCCTCGTCCATTCGAAAGTGATCCCATCATTTCCACCAGCGTGTTTTATTCTGTCTGTGCGTAGGTGAACGTCCTTAGTGTGTAACTTTATGTATACAAATACTCGCTGGGTGTCATAGAAACAGACATGGTTGTTTGACGGTCGCCCGTGCGCAATGAGTACGTATGTGTTTACGAATATCCGCCACGCATGTGACGTAAAGCAAAAGGTAATAGATTGTTTCTTTTTTTCTTTTGAACAATAACAGGACATTGACAATTGTAATATATTGCAACAAATACAATCCCTATATAACCCTATAAAACTTTCCTTTAGACCATGTCGCCTTAAATAAACTATCCTCTGCCGGGCTGAGTGGCTCAGACGGTTGAGGCACTGGCCCTCTGACCGCAATTTGGCAGGTTCGATCCTGGCCCAGTCCGGTGGTATTTGAAGGTGCTCAGATACGTCAGCCTCATGTCCATAGATTTATTAGCACGTAAAAACCTCATTCGGAACTAAATTCCGGCACCTCGGCGTCTCCGAAAACTGTAAAAGTAGTAAGTCAGACATAAATCCAAATGCATTATTTTTATTATGATTAATAAACTATGCTCTAGGTTTTTTGTTTGTTTTCGTAACAGACGGTAGCAATGGAATGTTACAGTTGCATCTCGAAGAGTTCTTTAATGTACCACAAGACAGGAATCACATTTAAACACTATCATTCTATCATTCTTTCTTTCTTTCTTTCTTTCTTTCCTTCCTTCCTTCCTTCCTTCTTAATCTGCTTACCCTCCAGGGTCGGCTTTTCCCTCGGACTC
Organism: Anabrus simplex; assembly: GCF_040414725.1. Lineage (NCBI taxonomy): Eukaryota > Metazoa > Arthropoda > Insecta > Orthoptera > Tettigoniidae > Anabrus > Anabrus simplex. The sequence continues at coordinate 63,726,661 of NC_090268.1, read as the reverse complement.
AGCGAAGGATCCCACCTCTGCCACTTCAAGAGCAGTGTCCTGGAGCTTCAGACTCTTGGTCGGGGGATACAGCTGGGGAGGATGACCAGTACCTCGCCCAGGTGGCCTCACCTGCTATGGTGAACAGGGGCCTTGCGGGGGGATGGGAAGATTGGACGGGATAGACAAAAAAAGAGGGAAGGAAGCGGCCGTGTCCTTAAGTTAGGTATCATCCCGGCATTTGCCTGGAGGAGAAGTGGGAAACCACGGAAAGCCACTTCCAGGAAGGCTGAGGTGGGAATCGAACCCACCTCTACTCAGTTGACCTCCCTAGGCTGAGTGGACCCTGTTCCAGCCCTCGTACCACTTTCCAAATTTCTTGGCAGAGCCGGGAATCGAACCCGAGCCTCCGGGGGTTGCAGCTAATCTCACTAACCACTACACCACAGAAGCGGACTAAACACCATCTTAAGGAAGATTAATGAGGAAAATCAAATTTACCTTGATTAGGGAATACTAGCAGGAAGTCCGTCTTCCCTGCAGCCCATGATTAACAGAATTGTAAACACTGTAAAGAAATGCCGTATGAAGACTAAATGATTGTTATATCGCAGACAACGAAGTACAGTACAATTTGTCTCTCATAAACCCAGACCGAGCGCACGGTGTTTGTACTCTGCGCTAGAGCAGCTGCCTCAGCCCAACTTACGTCGCAAGCGGCCGCCCTGCTTTAAGTGTGTATACAAACTGATATGCAATCTTACCTTATAAAAGATGCTGGAAGTGTAATCCTTCATAATGAGGGACTTCATAAACACCATTATGATTTTCTGCACACCAATAGCGAGAGTATATGACTGTTCACACGACCACTAAGATGAAACCACGCCTCCTCCAAAAAGAACAGAAGTTGTGGGTCGAATAAACGATCATTCAATAATGCCTGATACCACTCACAGTATCTCACTCTTGTAGCTGGATCATCAGGTTTTAAACAATGGGCCCGTGTGAACCTGGACGGTTTGATGTGTAAAAGCTTTGTAGCTCTTTGTGCAGAAGAAACCGAAACCTCTGCTTGTTGTGCTAATTTTGTGAGTGATTCATTCGGTGACCGTTCACGATTCACACCAATGTCATCTAGCGTTTCCTCTGTTAAGACCGTTCGTGTGCGCACATTTTTTAATTTTTTTACTGAGCACTGATCCAATAGTTTAACATGTATTTCCAATTGTAAAAGTAGTAAGTCGGACGTAAAGCCAATATCATTATTTTTATTATTATTATTATTAATAAACTATGCTCTAGGTTTCCCATGTACTAACGAAGTCGAAACGGCTTATTAAGCTCAAAGTCTGCAGGAAGTGTATGCGGTCGAGGAACTTAAATATTCAGCAGTATTACGATTCTGTCTCAGAATGCTCCCTTCATTTCAGCCACTCTTTGTGGCGGCAAATCCAATCCTTGGTTGTTCTAGTGAATATCTTCAGTACAGTGCTCACGTTTGGAAGCAGGCAATGATATTTCTGTGATAATAATGCCTGGCTCTGTGCTTGAGACTGAGTGAATTGGCTGTGCAATTTAGATTACGTAGCTGTGATCCTGAATGCGATCGACAGTGAATTCTGGTTTCACAACAGATGAATGCTGGGGCTGTACCTTAATTAAGGCCACAGTCGCTTCCTTCCGAGTCCTAGCCCTATTCTATCCCACCGTCACTATAAGATCGCTCTGAGTCGTTTGGTCAGCGTCTTGACTTTCGACCCTCCACGAGTCCCCAGTCGTAAACGGTAACTTAATTTGGCCCTTAGACTGTCCCCAACGTTGTCCGACTCATTGTCTGAATGGTCAGCGTTGAGGCCTTCGGTTCAGAGTGTCCCCGAGTTCGATTCCCAGGAGGGTCGGCAATTTAATCGCCTCTGATTAATTCTTATTTGCCCCAACACTGTCCTCTTCATGTTCACACAACACACTACACTACCATCCATCAGATAAACACGCAATAGTGATTGCATCCTTCCATATAGGCTTGGCGTCAGGAAGGGCATCCGGCCGTAAAACAGGGCCAAATCCACCCGTGCGCCGCAGTTCGCACCCGCGACCCCACAGAGGTGGGAAAATCGGTAGAAGAGGAAGAAGAAGACTGTCCCCAACGTTCCACTAACTCATACATCACACACAACACTATCCTTACAAAAGTACCACGCATATTCTTATAAGCAGTAGACGCCATCCATCCTCACCAGAGAGGGGTCTGCCTTGCAAGTGCTGTAACCGGCTAGCAATAGCCATACGAAATAATAATAATAATAATAATAATAATAATAATAATAATAATAATAATAATTTGTACAAAGAAGGCTTTACTTTGATATACATCCCGGAAGGAATAATAATGTGTTTAACGTCCCTTTAATTACTACATATTTTTGAAAATGATGATGATGTACTGGAATTTCACTGCGTAAAGGAGTTATTATTTTAACGGACCAGTAAATCTACCAACACGGTTTTCTTGCATGTAAGCATTAGGACTCGATCCTGCAATCTTGATATAGATGACCAGCGCCCCAACAAACTATCTTACAGTTGATCAAATTAGCCACATCTTTACTGGTCCAACTAAAGAGCAGAAGGTGATTTACAGTTTGTGACATTTTGGATTTACCAGTGTGATATTTCTGGATCTTAATTCGAATACAAGCAAGCCAAAACCCATGGCACAGCATCCCTGACCTCTCATGATCTAGCAAGTGACTGCTGGTCAACGCGGAGGCTTGCAGATTACAAGGTTACGCATGGTCAGTACGACGAATCCTTCTGTCTCCATCTTCTTTAATGTACTCGAGACACCTAATTGGATTCCTATCCTCCTGCTTTGCCTTGGATAGGCAGTCGTCTGATTCATGACCAAACTTATTGCAGAAGAAACATTTCAAACCCTTTTCTTTGGATGGACAACCGTACTCTGCGTATGTTTGAAAAAGGAGAGACGAGTCAGAAGAATTAACCAGACGTGGCTAAAATGCCTGACAAGACAGGGCAGTGAACCAGGGCCGATTAAACAGAAGACCACGGCAATGATCGTTTAATCTAGAAGCTTGACAAACATTTGAGTTTTACAGTGCAAATATTAGTAAGAACACAATGCAGCTTTTATTTATGTTGAGGGCTGCACGGGATATATTCATGTGTTCATACTGCAGCGAGGCCAAATTTAGCATGAAATACTATTCATGGGTGGGTGGAGAAGGAAATGTGATTCATGACTCTTTGATATATGGCCGACAAGGATCAGGCGACCTTCTCCTGGTCAATTTACCGTCATATATACGACCGCAGAAGAAAGGGCCGCGAGAGCATGCACTAGCGGTTGCTGGTCCTACATCGTCTCAATCTTGTATATTTAAAGAACATATGATTTTCATTTGCAGTTTAATTTAATTTCGTGTGGCTATTTCTAGCCGAGTGCAGCCCTTGTAAGGCAGACCCTCTGATGAGGGTGGGCGGCATCTGCCATTTGTAGGTAACTGCGTGTTATTGTGGTGGAGGATAGTGTTACGTGTGGTGTGTGAGTTGCAGGGATGTTGGGGACAGCACGAACACCCAGCCCCCGGGCCATTGGAATTAACCAATTAAGGTTAAAATCCCCGACCCGGCCGGGAATCGAACCCGGGACCCTCTGAACCGAAGGCCAGTACGCTGACCATTCAGCCAACGAGTCGGACTTCATTTGCAGTAGAAATAATACATGCCAGAAAGAGCATATGGCTTAACACTCTGCCCTGTGAAGATTAAACACTTGCTAAATTCTACCTTTCAAAAAATTCATGCAACCGGGCGAGTTGGCCGTGCGCGTAGAGGCGCGCGGCTGTGAGCTTGCATCCGGGAGATAGTAGGTTCGAATCCCACTATCGGCAGCCCTGAAGATGGTTTTCCGTGGTTTCCCATTTTCACACCAGGAAAATGCTGGGGCTGTACCTTAATTAAGGCCACGGCCGCTTCCTTCCAACTCCTAGGCCTTTCCTATCCCATCGTCGCCATAAGACCTATCTGTGTCGGTGCGACGTAAAGCCCCTAGCAAAAAAAAAATTCATGCTCGGACAAAGTAACTCTTTACTTCTCAGAGTTATAACTCGCATCGTATTAAATATGAAAGCAACTTCATCTTCTGCGGATTGCCCATTAGCACATGACTTATACCCGATACCCGATGCCACTCATCAAAAAAGAAAGTAGAAGTTTACGTGCGAAGTATTTGGTATACGCAATAGGTGATAAGCAGGGCAGGGAAGTTAAATGTATTTCTTTATTCTGTACAATGATTCAAGATAGAATGGAATGTAGTCCATTAATTTCAGATTAAGTTTTCCGCTTTTAGGCCGTGTCGAGTAAATAAAGGTACATGCTAAAGGTAAGATCTGAACTGCTAACTTCAGCTTTCACTGCCCATGCTCTACCGATTGACCTATGGTGATCTGGACAATTCTGGCTTCTTAGCGAGGTAACTTAGCTAAAAGTCTGGCGCTACTGATGTTCAGTTTATCAATTTGCATCTTACTGTATTATGTAATAGCCGCTCCTGTGGTCTAGGGATTACGAGCCTGTCTCTTACCGGAACGGCTCGGACTCGATTCCCGACCAGGTTCAGAGATGTTATCTGAATCTCAGGGCTGGTTCGAGGTCTACTCAGTTTACGGGAGGAGCTATCGGACAATGAGACAGCGGTCCCAGTCTACAAAGCCAAGAATAACACACCACACTAACAAACATAGAAACATGCAATAGAGAATACATCCCTCCACACGGGGTTGTCTTCATCCCCGGGACACAGTTCACTTCCGCGACCCCACCAGGATGTGGGAGAAGGTCTACTGATACCTCCGTTGACTTATACGAAGCATACCACGTAGGAGCCAAGCTGTGATAAATGCTCGTGGAGGATATACACATTACTGAAGCTCTCCAACTGATAAAAAATATCGGCGGAATAAGAAGTCAAACATTGCGTATAATTATTTCTTTAAATAGGCCTATTACACCCCTCCCCTTCTCACTTTCTCTCTCTCTCTCTCTCTCTCTCTCTCTCTCTCTCTCTCTCTCTCTCTCTCGCTCTCTCTTGTTTACCTTGTAATGCTAGTTCTGAATATATGACACAGACTATATATGGCATGGTTCTTCCGTATTGATGTGCTAACATATCAATCTCCATCCACCACTATGTAAAACCTTGAAGCATTGAGTTAGAAGAGTTACGTCTTACCCCTTGCGTACCTACGTAATTTATAACATAATGTTGATTTGATACAAGGACGTAAATGGCGTCGGGTACCTAGTGTGTGTGTGTGTGGTATCTGTACTGATGTGTTTTCGTAGTTAATTTTATCTGTGAACGATTGGCCATTCACTACTCTATCCCCACATTCACCTAGAGTTAAAGTAGATTATCTTCCTCAGCGTTCTGTAGAATAATTGTCGTTCCAGTGTCCCATATCTTCTTCCATTATTCTCTATCATGTGCTTTTCTTTTCATGTTGGCGTAACTACTTTCTTTCAGGCAATATTTTTCTCCTTCGTCCCCTTTCTTTCCTTCCCTCATCACTTCTTTCAAGGACGACTTTCGAAAAGTTTCCTCTTGTCAAATTGTGTCTAACCCATGTCTTCCTCCTTTTAATCACTCTTCTTACCATACTCTTCTCTTTCACTGTTTGAGCTAGAACCTCCTTTTTCGTAACCATATTCACTCTATTCTATTATAATCATTATTCTCCGTACCTAAAAATCAAATGCTTTCTCGATGGTCAAGTCCTCCGTTTCGCACTCCAGTGATATAACATCTAGCTACCCATTTCCTTAATTCTAAGTCCACTCCCAATTAGTCAGCAGTCTTTATTTCTTTCCGAAAGGTTCCTTTTTCATTCCATTTTCGCTAATATTTTTCTTTCCAGATATCCAATTTAAGAATTAGTATAAGAATAAGATACGTTTTTAGCAATGCCAAGAAAGAGATCTTCCCTGTTGTATTCCTGGGACTGCGTTCAAGGAAGAAGATAAGCAAGATTTTACTTGATGTATCCACGGACTTCCTATTTCGCGTAAAATGTGATTCCTTTACAGTTTCTGCCATCTTCTTTCCCTACATTTTTGTGAATTATTGACATGGACCCAATTTTCCATTCCACATGTATCATAATTTGACCACTTAGAAATTTCTCAAATAATTTTCTGACTTGTTCATGTAGCTACTTGGTTCTGTATTTTAACAGTTATGTCTTTATTTAAATTTTAAAAAATAATAATAATTATCATCATCATCATCAGTTCCTCTGGCAAGATAAAAATCTGAAATTCTAGAAGCAGATAGCCCCTTATCCTTGAGGATACAGAAATATTTGGAGACCGAAAATCCTCCCGGCGTCCCAAAAATCGGGGGAGGTCTGAAGATATATAAATTACACAAGGAGTCATTTCCAATTAACGTAAATATTGTGTATTCATATTCATTGATTCCCTTTTAAGAAATATTCCCAGGTAGTTTAGATAAAAGATTCTAAAAGCAACGTAATGAGCATGCTTTATTTCAAAAAAGGAACAGTGCGTAGGAAGCTGGAAATGTGCATCTAGTAGATTCTAACCCGTTAAGTTGGAGGAATAATTGGTACTGTACCGAAAATATCCATGGAAAACCTAACAAAGTGGGATTTTGCAAAAGATCTTAAATTACGAAACAACTTTCATAATAATTTAATTAATGCTCTGTCTGGTTCCCTGGCTAAGCGGTTAGAGTGCTGGCCTTTGGCCCAGGGGGTCACGGGTTCAATTCCCGGCCGGATCGGGAATTATTACTTTCATTGGTTAATTATCCTAGGTAGGGCCCAATCCTCACAGACGTGCAGGTTGCCTATAGACGTCAACCCGAAAGACCTGCCAGGCCTCTTCGGAGGCTACACGCAATTATTATTATTATTATTATTATTATTATTATTATTATTATTATTATTATTATTATTATTATTATTATTAATGCTCTCTCATTTACGTTCCACTAACTATTTTTACGGTTTTCGGAGAGTGGTCAGTGAAAGTAACAAATTTGATCTAATCCATATCATAATATATACTGAAGTGTAACGACTAGGTGTTGACACCAAAGGCATATTCATATTCATGGTGTTGATGTTTATAATGATGACGATTTTCCACATCTTCTTACAGCCCGTTATTTTAAGAAGTACCTCAGTATAAGAGTAGTACATGTAGGTGTTTCAGACGTACTTTGCGTCAGAGTGACCTCCAGTGGGATTAATAACAGGAAAAGAAAATGTGAAATGATGTTTTTTTTTTACCAAAATTTAAATTAATTTTGTTTGGCCTGTATATGTGGCATTGCAGGTTTCTTTTGGAATTGGCTTTACGTCGCACCGATACCGATAAGTCTTATGGCGACGATGGGATAGGAAGGGCCCAGGAATGGGCTTAATTAAGGTACAGCCCCAGCATCTGCCTGGTTTGAAAATGGGAAACCACGGAAAACCATCTTCAGGGCTGCCGACAGTGGGGCTCAAACCTACTATCTCCCGGATGAAAGCTCACAGCTGCGCGCCCCTAACCACGCGGCCAACTTGACCGGTGGTTTGGTTCTTGATACACGTATTTGAATTCATAAACTCCTGACCTGGAGTTTCTTAACAAATAGGGTATTAGTGACAATAATTACTGATTCTAACAGTACAACGACCCAAACCACACTGTGCGGGTAACAGAGATTTGGTTGTTTTATAATATTCCAAAAATTATTTACAACCTCACCCCAATCGCCTGATCTCAATATAATTGAGAATTTGTGGCATTTATTGGGTGAAGCAGTCAGAAAACTTCACATATCAAGCAGGAAAACATTGGGAAAGCCCTTACAGTAGAATGGTCGAAAATACCTCCAGAAATAAAGAAGAAACTGGTCGATTACACGTCTCGAAGATTAAGCTGGTACTGCTGCAGTGCGAATACGTACGAAATATTAAAGAAGCGTGTGTTGACTTTGTGAATAGACTGAGCTTAAATCATTGAGTGTGCAAACACCTCTTCGACGCAAATACTGTACAGTGAAGTCACTTGTGTTTACTTTTATTATGTGACATGAGGTAGTCATTAAACAGACGTACTTTGACGTTTACTTATATTTCGCAACTAGAGCTACTTTCAAAATTGTTTCCTGGAATACTTTGAGAAGAACGCTAGTGTATGCAAATACTTTCTTTACTCACTGTTCGTGTTTTCCAGAGCTATGGTATTGCACGTATCCTAGAGTGCTTGCTCGCTTCATTTAAAAATAGCTCTTGATAGCTCGTAATCCTTATATATGATATGATTGTGCCCAGAATACGAGCAAACCGAATCAATACACGACTACAATATACAGTAGACATACAGCTGGATACATACAGGCGTGTGAATTAAATTGTAACTGCGCCAATGTAATACAAAATGCATGCATCTTGTTTTGTTTGCCATAGGCTTGCTGCCAAGAGTCAACAGCTAGTCCCAGCTCATCTGATATGTACATTTATTTCAGTTCTACATTCATATTCGCTGCTTCATTGTTATTTCTCTTACACTGAGGCTGTTGAAAAGATCAATATTCCTGATACTGACACAAAAGAAGAAGAATATTTCCTCAGCAAAACAATACATGGAAAATTAAGTAATATGAGTTTCAAAATTTAAAGTTCATCATTTCCTGGTATCTCTAGCCTTTCAAGGGACTCTGTCACTCTTAGAGTTCCCAGGCTTGGAAATATAGTAAGCAGTTTGTCTTATGCTGACGACTCGATCTTATGACAGCTGACTAAGCATGGATCATTGAATCTAGTATCTTGAAGCATGAAAACAGTTGCAGTCTGTATGATACAAAAATTACCCTTTCCAAGAACAAAGTCATCTTAGTTGGGAGAAAACCAAACAGGACTGAATGTTAGGATGGGAATGAAAAACTGGAATACGGGGATCATTTCACGTATTAGGGAAGGATACTCCCCGGGAATGGTAGTAGACTGAGTAGAACTTAATCAGTCGAAATCTGTAGGAAAAGAGTGAGTTCTAGGACAAAGTCGTCTTTATATTGGTAGTTTTCGGACCGGCGTTTCTTCACAGGACTGAAATCTGAGCGGACTCAGGATATTTTATTAATACTTTAGAAGTAACAAATATTTTAAACTGGCAGTAATGATTGCTGCCATAAACAGGTGGGGAAATAGGAGGAGGGTAACCGGAATGAAAATATAAGAGGCTATATTATGAATGAACGAACTGGATGAAGTTGTGCGTATAAGCCAGCTTCGGTGATGAGATCATATGAGATGAATGCAAGAGGTTAGGAGAGGATTCAAACATTAAGGTTAAAAGGAACGGAGGCAGACTAAAACGACGATGATTTTCTTTTATTTTCGACATTAAGTGAGATTAAATACAAAAATCACTCTCAAAGTTACTAAGGTGACAGTGCGGTAGTACTAAAATCAGAAATTGACTCCCTTGTTCATAACATCAATTTGCAATTAATTGCCAACTTTACATAACGTAAACAATATTTTACATATGTATGTATGATTTGAAGTGTCGTAATAGAATCTGAGGACGTTCATGTATAACATAATTTGTGAGTAAAACCATAGAGATAAAGCTGCGCCCATATAACATCAACAGGGAAGTCGGCTTCAAGTTATCAAATACACGGAGACCTTTACGCCATACATGCATACATAATCCCACCAAGGCACTGCAAGACGCACTCCAGAAACTGTCGACATAGGACGGTGAATCAGTAACTTCACTCCAAACCACCAGAGCACAGCGCGCTGATATTTTCGATATCTAATATCGTCGAAGAATTTCTATTATCTCTAAACCCTGGATTTGTATGCAGTAACAGGTTAGATTACAAACTAATTTGGTTAGTAGGATGTGTCGGCCACCCGCTCTTCCAGTATGTAGCAAGAGTAGCATAAATTATAGGGGTTCTGATTGGCCGTACCCCTAATGTTTATGCAAACCCCATAGCATAGTCGTTGTGAAGGTGGACTATACTTGCTACTCGCTTCAGTAAGTTTGTATTCTAACCTATCAATGCATAAAAATCCGGGCTCTAATTATCACTGTCAGAAGCAGACCTTCACATGCTCTGATGAAGGAGGCCAATGTACTCGTAAGTTGGTGGAAAGCTCGGCTTTATTATAAATAAGGTGCTTTAATCCATTTAATCATATTTTATTTTAAAACATGTCATTCCTTGTTTGTTAGCGCATATTATTTTACAGGTATGTTGTAATTTGATAATGTGTGTCATAATTAGCTTTAAAGTTACAATGCTTCATGTAGCTACCAGTTCTTGTTGCTACAGCACACAGTTCGGCCACTGCAGTGGCAAATATGATATTGTGCAGCAGCACATGACGACAGTGAGCTGACAACATGAAAGCAATCGCTGGCAGTGGTGGACTATGTGGTTTCTTTGGTTGGAGGGAAGACGTGGCTACGTCACACACCCGTACGCGGTTAGGCGACGTATGGTGAGAACGCAGCACCGAGTCGCAAAACCGTGTTCATCTGGGTAGCTGAGTTCATGGCCGGTAAGGACTGTGCTGAAAAAAGGCAAGAGTAATGTGCCTCCAGCAGCAAAGCAGTCAATACTCAGAGTGGTGGTGATTGTTTTAAGAGGAAGTACAACTGTGTAACCATCCTCTATGTAACACTAATCAGAGGGGAAAAAGGAAGGGATTCGACAATTCGAAAAATGGATGTATCAGCCAAAGGAAGACAAGGGCCACGAAGGGCGTGAAAATGAAAGACTCTCTAGGCATCGAGTGCTCTAATAACGTCGGACTCTAAAAAGAATAACAGTTGACCAAGGAAGGTCAAATAGGATAGATAAAACTGACGAGCCTGTCACAAGTAAGTGGAAGCAATGCCAGGACTACGCTGAGGGCCCCGTGGTCACGATCTTATGCTTCCAAGTTAAGAGCCACTGGGATCGCTTTTAGTCGCCTCTTACGACAGGCAGGGGATACCGTTGGTGTCATTCTACTGCCCCCACTCAACAATACTCAGAGTGTGTCGGACCTTATATAGGAAAATAAGCGAAGCACGTTCGATGAACTGAAAAAAACAACAGGCTTGTCACGCGAAACATTGCACACGACTTGAAGCTGAAAAAAAGTTTGCGCGCAATGGTTGCCCCAATTTCTCTCCACTTCGCAGAATCTGAAGCGTGTATAGGTACGTCAAGAATTGGTGCAGCATTACAGCGCGGGTCCAGGGAGTTCTTTGAACGGCAGGTCACCTCAACGAGTCAGGGTTTGTGAAAGGATATGGGACGATTGATTCCATTCATTCACCTGGGTTGCATATGGAATGACACCGGGAAAAGAACAGCATGCCACTCAACATTGCATTCCTATACTTAGAAATGACCATTGACAGCGTTCCTCATGAACTGCTTTGTCATGCTTAGATCACACGGCGTATCTGAGGAGTATGTCTACTGCATAAATTTTCTTTATCAAAGCTCTTCCAGTACCGTCCGACTCATTGCTGGAATTTCAAAGCTATTCCTTATTAGGCTTGGTATCCACCAGTGATCGGCCCTGTCGCCACTTCACTTCATATTGTGTATGGACACAGTCATCTCCAGTCAACACTCCCATGGTCACTCCAGTACGCTGACGATGTCCCACAGGCTGCTGAGGAGCTTAACAGTTTCACGTGCAAGTGGTGAAGTGGAATGAAAGACTAACAGGGCATGGATTTCGACTGAATACCAAGAAAAATGAGTACATGGAGTAAGGTCCGCAGATGAATGGAACCATTCAGATAGATGACCAAGATCTTAATAACGGAGAACAGTTTAAGTATCTGGGTTCTTTGGCCAACGCCGAGTGTAACAATATTCGGTTACGTGAACGATGTTGATCCACGAAATATCACTGTAATATTTGTCACAAACGAAAGGTAATAATTGATTTACTCAAATTGAATCTCAAATCCCAGGTTGATTAAGAAATACCGTCGTTACTAGCAAGAAATATGTATACGTATTTACTGGTTGTAAATAGGAGTCCATGGTGTTGCATTCCGCTGCTTGCGCCGTCTTTTGTTTCTTTCCTGAGGTCCAGGGCTTGCACCGATGAATAGGAGTGCTATGCCTGCGATTTTTGCTATCTTTGGCTATGTATCTTGCATTCCGCTGCTCGCGCCGTCTTTTTTTTCTGTCTTTTTTTTTCTTGAGGTCCAAGGCTGGCACCAACGAGCTCTCTTTCTAGCGAATGGGAGTGCGGGTATTTTGTTGAAAAATAGCATGATCCCTGGACCAATAAATCGTTTAATGAATCAGTTAATGTAGATGAAGTGACAGCCCATCAAATTACATCGAAGGAGAAAAATCAATAAAACGACACCAAAGAACTTCAGTGAGCACAGACATCACAGACGACAGTGTTGCACAAACAAAACACTCACGGAAGCGCTGCGACGTAGCAGAAATAGTTGTTGTGAAGGCAGTAAAGTACGTATTCTCTAAAATAAAATATTTCGTATTATTTCTTAATCAACCTGGGATTTGAGACTTTATTTGAGTAAAAGCAATTACTATCTTCCATTTGTGACAAATATTCCAGTGATATTTCGTGGATCAACATCATTCACGTAACCCAATATTCCAGACCAGTAAATGTGTCCTGAGTGAAGTGGCGGCAAACTACTAGTGAACGCGAAGATCGTCGGATACTAATCCACCTGAAGTTTACAGGACTGTTGTTTGCCTAGTCACTCTGTGTGACTCGGAATGCTGGCCAGCAGCAGTTAAGCATGACGAAGAATACTTCATGTCATGGAGATGCACAGGACGCGACCTTGTGCTGACGTGTCGCTCCTGGAAGTAGCTGCATGTCTCTTCCTTTGTTCTGTCTGGTCAGTGTGATTGAGAGAAATGACACGTACAGTTATACCATACCATTCTTGCCTTATGGCCTGCAGAATTGCGGATATATGGCAAGGCTACATTGTTGGCCGTTCCGAAGCTATTTTCTCATAATAGAGGACTGTACAACAGTGTAAAATGAAAGGTATCAACACTAGTATATCCTCTGTAGGCAATGTGATCAAATTACATCCGAATGGTTTCCCGCCAGAAACAACAACTTCGAAGAAACTATCGTGGTAAAGTTCGAACCTCCAGGACTCCTGACTTCTTTAAGAAGGTAAAGGCTGCTGTCCTGAAGGAAAATCCACCAACTCAAAGACACCTTGCCAGTCACACAAGCCCATTTAAAGGTACAGTCTACCATATAATTAAAGAAGGCCTGAACTTGGTAAAGTGGCATAAGGCACGTGGGAATGCTTTAAAAGCAAGGCACGTCCAAGAAAGGTTTACTAATGCCAGGAAATTATACGAAAACTACTAAATAGGGGATAAATGGCAGTTGGTTGTTACCCTGGATGAAGCTTTGGTTTATCTGGATGCCATTTCCATGAGTACACACATTTTATTATTTTCACAACACAGGCTCTTCTACGGTTCTACCATTGTATTCACAGAACATTAATTTTATATCAGGCAAATTTAAATAGCAAATATTCAGAACAGTTCAGTGGAAGTGAGATTAATAACGGTGAGTTACGTCTCTCCAGCTATTAAAATTGTCTGCCAGCTCTACTGTTTTGTTCCCTACTTCCAATGCATGAACTGTCTGCTAGAAAAAAGTTTAGACAAAGGCTACTACTGGTGGCTTACTAGCGAAGTCTAGTGTTCAGAAACTTTATTAACAAGAAGAAATTTTGTGCATCAAAGTTTGATTGTGTACATGGTATTATTTTATGTGTTAGATTAGAAAATTAAGTCTTAAGGGAAGTAGATGAATATTGAATACAAAATATTGAACATTGTTACATGGGTAGTAACATAATAACGATGGCAGAAGTAAGGAGGACATAAAATGTAGGCTAGAACAAGCAAAGAAGGCTTTTCCTAAGCAAAGAAATGCCCTCACTTCGAATATTAATGTAGGAATTAGAAAAAGATTTTGAAGACATTCGTTTGGAGCGTGGCAATATATGGAAGTGAAACACGGACGATAACTCGCTCAGGAAAAATGAGAGTAGAAGCTTTTGAAATGTGGTGTTTCAGAATAATGCTGAAGGCGAGATGTATAGATTGAATCACGAGTGAAGTGATACTACATCTAGTTGGTGAGAGAAGGTCGTTGTGGCTAAATTTGAGGAGAAGAGGAGATAGAATGATAGGACGCATCTTAAGACACCGAGGACTTGCGGAAAGTGTAGGTGGTAAGAACGGAAGGGGTACAGCAAGGTATGAATATGACAAGCAGATTAGAGCAGATGTAGGATGCAGCAGTTAGGTAGAAATGAAAAGGTTAACACAGAATAGGGTGTCATGGAGAGCTGCATCAAACCAATCTATGGACTGATGACTAACAACAACAACAACAACAATAACAACATGTTTCCACCACTGCTGGTGAACTGTCATCCAATCACGTGCCTCTTTTTTGGTATCCTATCGTCCAATCATCGTATCTGCTTTCTTTTTTCTCTGAAATGTTCCGCCCGATTGCTATTTTAAGGGGAGGGTTTTGCACTTGTCTGGGTCTTGTCGAGCGACAGAATTGCTTGAGTGGTGCTACGGAGAGGAGAGTCCCTCTGAGAGGGAGACTGATGAGGTGGAGGACTCAACTTCAAATACCACCGGACTTAACCAGGATCGAACCTGCCAAGTTACGCTCAGAAAGCCAGCCAGCACTTTACTGCCTGAACTCCTCAGCCTGCCAAGTGAGTTTTTAAGACAGACTCTTTTAATCGATTCCTTCTTAACTTAACGTAGCTCAGTATCTTCATATCCCTTTTTTCTATTCTCATTGCTGTCCCCTCTATTGCACACAATGTAATATTTATTTATATTTTACTGTACTATACCGTTACTTACGTGTTTTATATGTATTGTTTTTGCTGTGTCAAGCTCTAAGTTCTCTTCGTTTTACCGGGCGAGTTGGCCGTGCGGTTAGGAGCGCGCAGCTGTGAGCTCCCATCCGAGAGATAGTGGGTTCGAACCCCACTGTCGGCAGCCCTGAAGATGGTTTTCCGTGGTTTTCCATTTTCACACCAGGCAAATGCTGGGGCTGTACCTTAATTAAGGCCACGGACGCTTCCTTCCCATTCCTAGGCCTTTCCTGTCCCACCGTCGCCATAAGACCTATCTGTGCCGGTGCGACATAAAGCAAATAGCTTCTCTTCGTGTTACTTTCAAACTTTAATTTTCCTCGTTGTTTCTTTTGCCCTTACGTTTTTTCTTTTTTGTTAATTGTGTCTTTGCAGTTATTTCGTTAGTTTTCAATTTTTTTCTCTATCATTAGATGGTTCTTCCTCAATTTTCTTTCACTTATATTTTTTATGTTTACCTTGTGCTATCCATTGTGAATATATTTTTAATTGCGGAACTCTGTAATTCGGCTGCTCGCTGTTTTGGTTTCCCAAATAAATAAATAAATAAATAAATAAATAAATAAATAAATAAATAAATAAATAAATAAATAAATAAATAAATTCATTATAATTCTTTCTACACATTTATGATTAAATATGACATATTCGTTAGCAACTTCGAATCGCTGCTGTAGCTACATTTTTGTGTAAAATGTCATGAGAATAATATGTCCTCTAGATACGAAACATAGGACCGATCCTTATGATGCCAAGATTTCAAGACTCGATTTTGATTCTACTGATTTGAGAGATAAGACTACTTTGCTATTGTCTCAGAAAACAACACGTGACTGCATAAAACGTGTTGATTATATCCAAGACGGCCACGGTGGCCAACCCTTTTGCTTGGTATTGCTACCACCAACTACCATCTTTTTGCCCATTTTGAGTTTCTGGACAAACATCAGTAGTTAATAGTTTTTCAAGTGTAAAGTAACACCTGTTGACATTCGTTATTATAATTTTGACTTCTTTTTTTTTTTGTTACTGATTTTCCGTTCAGCTAACTATAAGGTTTTCGGATATGCCAAGGTGCCGGGATTTAGTCCCGTAGGAGTTCTTTAACGTGCCAGTAAATCCACCGACATGAGGCTCACGCATTTGAGTGCCTCCAAATACCACCGGACTGAGCCAGGATCTAAGCTGCCAAGTTGGGCTCAGAAGGTCCGCGCTCAACCGTCTGAGCTATTCCCAGCATCTTCTTCCCATCATACTCTGTTATTTTCACATAAAGAAGTATTGAACCCTCTCAAATGACAGATTTCGTACTCTGAAAGTGCTTTCTGGTGTTCTACCTGTCTTACGATAAATTTCGTTTTGACTCGTTAACTCATAGTCCGATACAACATGTTACATTAATCAATTTATCTGCCAGACATACGAGATTATTTTTATTGCCAGCTAATATCATCAGCATATGTGATGATTAATCAGTCATGGGAATAGATCATTTCCCTGTCTAACACCAGCACTGAGATTGAAAGTATCACTGAAATCATTCCTCCGTTTATACTAATAATAAATCTTACCTACATAAAAGAGGTCGCTAATTTCCTTTTTCGGTATCTTCGTTCACAGAACTGGATCTGATGTCCGAATGGGACATTAATGTTACGTTCTGTTATACATATTGTGTGGACACCCCTACTGTGTGAAGTTGTCCAAACTACATCACACTGAGGTCAGTTGCAATGATTCCAAACTTCTAGCAGCTCCTCGCCGAATTTGTTACCGAACATATTCAGGTGTTTTTGTGGTTTATCCATTTTTATTTTTTGCTATTTGCTTTACGTCGCACCGACACAGAGAGGTCTTATAGCGAATATGGGATAAGAAAGAGCTAGGAGTGGGAAGGAAACGTCCGTGACCTTGATTGAGGTACAGCCCCAGTATGTGCCTGGTGTGAACATGGGAAATCACGGAAAATCATCTTCAGGGCTGCCGACAGTGCGGTTCGAACCCACTCTCTCCCGAATGCAAGCTCACAGCTGCGCGCCCCTAACTGCACGGCCAACTCGCCCGGTACTCAGGTGTAATTTGTACGAAAACAGTTCTGTATAAAGTTAATAGAAGCATGACAATAGTCGCTTGTCCGCTCAGTAGCCTGTTGCTTTAGTTGCACATCTAATTTCCTTGAGCGCAAGACAAAAATGGATGTGTTAAACTACTATTAAGTTGACCGTACATACCTAGGCTGCCTCATTAGCACACTTTCGGAACATTTTCCAGATATTAATGGAGTTACCATTCAAATATAAACTCTAAGTGTGTTAAACCTAACTTTACAGCATGCCAACTTAGAAACCAAGACAATGGTAACTCCGCAACTCCACCTGCAATCCGAACATAAAATTAACTGGCAAGATCCATGAAAAATTTGGTTCGTGATTGGGAACAAGGATGAACTTATTTGCAACAGCAAGTAACGAGGCATCTACAAACCATAAATATAGATACTACATAGAATAGAATAGAATAGAATAGAATAGAACAGAAGGCAGTGCTCTCAGAGTACAAACTCTGTCATTTGAGTTGTTAGATAGATTGATTGATTGATTGACTGATTCATTCATTCATTCATTTATTTATCATCAACAGGTTATTTTCCCAATTAAAGATGATTCAATAAAACATAATATACAACAAATACACTTTAATTTCCTAAAATCAAACTAAATCTAGAGACATTTATATATGCATATTTACAAAATAATAAATAAATAAATAAATAAATAAATAAATAAATAAATAAATAAATAAATAAATAAATAAATAAATAAATAA
The DNA here is from genome assembly GCF_040414725.1 of Anabrus simplex. NCBI lineage: Eukaryota > Metazoa > Arthropoda > Insecta > Orthoptera > Tettigoniidae > Anabrus > Anabrus simplex. The sequence continues at coordinate 63,708,853 of NC_090268.1, read as the reverse complement.
ATAAATAAATAAATAAATAAATAAATAAATAAATAAATAAATTTAATCTCTTTAAACAATTGACATTATTAAACATCTAGTAAATTTTACATATTGTTGGACAGTTAGTGAATTTGCTCTCTGTTCCCATAATCGTAGGTTAGATCCGGGCCAAGATAATTGAATTTTTGAAGACATAATATTCTACAGTACAGTTCGGCATGAATTGCTTATGGAATATAAAGGGACGCTGGGGCCTGTCTGGGGAATGATCATTTCCAGAAGTTCTAATTCGTCTAAAAACGTGATCAGTTCCTGTGTTTTTCAGAATTAATTCTAAGCTTCAACAAGAAAGTATCCCACGGTATCGTATGCTATACAATATGTGGCATTATTATTATTATTATTATTATTATTATTATTATTACTTTTATTATTATACATCAATCCTACAGTGCTAAAATGGAATAAGTACGCTAGTAAGGAATATAATATCCTCAATAAAAATATATTGTATTTAACTTCGAAGTAATCTACTGTAGTGACGTAAAATGTTATAATTACTTCGGCAGCCGAGAACGTACGATTCCTTAGCTTGGAACGAGCCGCAATACGTGAAAAATATATGGTAAAAGTTCCCTGGTTTAGCAGGGAAAAAATGTTTAAGATAAAATGTTTGACCTGCCTAGCATGTTAAGTATGCTCCCTACAACCCTGATAAGGTAGAGAGGCCCATATTTCGTACCCTTAGCAGATTTAGACTTGTAGAAATTCAGGAATATTATGGATAAGACTATAAATTGTTATATACCTTACTGAATATATTCTCCACTTACGGGCAAGTTATAATGAAAATGTTATAACGTAGGGTGGTCAATATTTGATATAAACATGAACACTACAAGAACTAGGCTACCACAAAATGTGTTCGTAATTTCGTTCCCCAGAATTAATTTTAATATTTTTTTTCCTTTTAAAACTTACCAAACAATTAAAAATATTTTTTGGTATTCTTTTTAACATAGTCTTTCAGCATTGCTCATGGGATGTTAAACGCTTTACCCGCAAGTTTGTAACCCATTGTCTTCTCCCTCACTGCCTAAATAGCCTTTTTTCAGAGTCTCCCTTACACTTTTTGGTTTTCCTATCTGAAAACTTCAAAGGAAAGGAATAAAATGAAGGGGAACGAAATTACGAACATTCCCTGATTTATTATAATGGCCGTTACAATAACTCACGCCAACCAACTCCCTGTAGTGATTATACGCCAGGAGCTACACCACACGACTAAAATGCAGTCCAGTATCTCATAGATATATCAGTGCTCCCTCTAGGAATAACAGGCTCTTAATTTGAATGCTGCACTAACTCACCTCAGTATGAAAAATGAATCCACCTTGTACACGAAAACTAAACGTGGTGCACTCAACAAACTCTCAAAAGACAACAGGATGAGGCTACGCGTGTGCGCGCGGCTAAACATTAAGTACCAACCATGCGAACTGGAAATCCCTAGGGGAACGAACTTAGGTGATGGGACGGAATTTGCCCCCACCTCCACCCCACCTTACATGCTTTACGTTGTACACGTAGAGAGTAACAAAATAAAAGAAAACCCATGTTATTGAAACCACTTTTTTGGCCGCTCTCGTAATGGATGCTGGTTGAACCCAGGGCACCTCAGGTGCCGCGTGCATATTTGCTGAAGTAGGGGACGCACTGTTGCTAAAAAAAAAAGAAAGAGCGCAAGATTATGACCGCTTCAACATCCATGAGGATCGAAAATTTGACCACACTGAATCTGAGCGCTATCAAACCATCATGAACTCACCACAGTTCACAATGTCTACCATTCATATTCACACGCTGCTCTCCGTAAATAATCTCATTCGTAACTTCCGTCAAAAATCTCAGGAGGACAAGCTTAGTTCCTATTTCAGATTATAGCCGCTTGTTTACACATTACACTCACTGCCAGCCGATTCTCAACATCATAGACACTTCCTACTCTATTCGTCTATCACATACCCAGTAAACCACTCTGTAACATGGTTTCCTATACACCAACACGCCAAAGGTTATTCTAATTGCGTAATAATGGTATTCTCAATCGGTTTCTTGACGGAAACCTATTTTTTAAATTTTACACACACTAGTTATATTAACGTGCCGGCAGGGGTAGCGTGCCTGCCTGTTACCCGGAGGCCCCGGGTTCGTTTCCCGGCCAGGTCAGAGATTTTTACCTGGACCTGAAAGCTGGTTCGAGGTCCACTCAGCCTACGTGATTAGAATTGAGGAGCTATCTGACGGTGAGATGGCGGCCCCGCTCTAGAAAGCCAAGAATTACGGCCGAGAGGATTCGTCGAGCTGACCACACGACACCTCGTAATGTGCAGGCCTTCGGCTGAACAGTGGTCGCTTGGTAGGCAAAGGCCTTTCAAGGGCTGTAGTGCCATGGAGTTTGGTGTTGGTTATAATAATTCACCACAACTTCTTCTCTTCAAATATTAATTTTTTTGACTGGATAACTTAAGTGTGTGCAATAAGAACAATTAGCAGCCATTGAAGTGCTGATGCAGGATAAAATCGAACAAGCCATATTGGAGAAGGTAGTCGTAATTTTCAAAGTTACATGATTGTCCCTCTTGGTTCGCAACGGCATTCAGTCTTAATGGAGCCATTGATTATTAACAATCTTTAACTAATTTACATGTGAAAGCACTCCAACTCACTGAATATTCTACAAACTAACCTCGCGATCTCAATGGAGTCCAATAGAATGCATACCGGTACTAAATTCGCCTGATTAAATGTTGAATGTGAAAGTGGTGGTGGTGGTGATTATTGTTTTAAGAAGAAGTACAACTGGGCAACCATCCTCTATATAACACTAATCAGAGAGAAAAAATGGAAGGGATCCGACACTTCGAAAAATGAAGATATCGGTCAAAGAAAGACAAGGGCCACGAAGGGCGTGAAAATGAAAGACTCCCTAGCCCTCGCAAACCTAATAGCGTCGGGGTCGAAAAAGAACAAGAGTTGACCAAGAGAGGTCGGATAGGATAGATGAAAGTGTGGAGCCTGACACAAGCAAGTGGAAGCAATGCCAGGACTCAGCTGAGGGCCCCGCGGTCGCCAACCCACCCTCCACAGTTCAGAGCCCCTGAGGACCCTTTTAGTCGCCTCTTACGACAGACAGGGGATACCGTGGGTGTTATTCTACCGCCCCCACCCACAGGGGGAGAAGAATGGAAGGGATCCGACACTTCGAAAAATGAAGATATCGGTCAAAGGAAGACAAGGGCCACGAAAGGCGTGAAAATGAAAGACTCCCTAGCCCTCGCAAACGTAATAGCGTCGGGGTCGGAAAAGAGCAGGAGTTAACCAAGAGAGGTCGGATAGGAAAGATGAAAGTGAGGAGCTTGGCACAAGTAAGTGGAAGCAATGCCAGGACTCAGCTAAGGGCCCCGTGGTCGCCAACCCACGCTCCAAAGTTCAGAGCCCCTAGGGACCCTTTTAGTCGCCTCTTACGACAGGCAGGGGATACCGTGGGTGTTATTCTATCGCCCCCACCCACAGGGGGAGTTCAATGTGAAAACAGTTGGAGAAAACAACATTTGTGCAAAACGAAAATACTTATTAAGCACAGGCTATCATGCCCTTCGAAAGAGAATCCTCTCATCTCTGTAAATCAATATACGAACGAAACAGGAACATGAGTGAACGGGTGTTATACTATTTGTTGTACCCGTTATTCGTGTCTAAAAAAGAACATTACAAATCACGTTCAGAAAAAAATATGGCCTAAGGATTGATATTTTGTTCCATTTGGCCACTCTTAGACGTTTTAGTATGGAACATTGACTCTACTGACGTCCAGAAGAACATATGGGTCATGAGGATCATAGAAGGCTGTGAACGCTGAGAAATAGAACACTTAAGCATGTCCCACGAATATTCCAAGAAATGCATATCCGAAGCCATCACGGGTCATTGCATTAGAGAAATAGTGAAATGGCGGAAGTGTGACATAACTGCTACTTTAATTGGTCTTGCGTAGTCGTCCAAAAAAAAAGATATGAAATCATCATCGATTTCGATTGAATAAGGAGAAACTTGAACTATGCTGAAAGAAAAAAATCTTCCTCCCCTTCTGAAATGTACTGGCGATGTCCACGAAGCTCTTGACAGTTTACAGATCAAGACTAACAAAAGTGAGGATATGTCGTTACGGAATATTGCCACTGAAAATATTATTTCTTCTGTCCTAAGAGTAATGAGGGGTATCTAGAAAAAAAAATTAAAAATTTATTGATGGGACATCTAGTTTTGCATCAAAGTACTTTGCCAGTTTTTCACAATACATAGAATAGAGAATGGAAATTACATATCGCTTGTCTTTTGACTTTTACCGACAAGAAAGAAGCAACTTACAGAAGGCTTTGATTTAAAAATGTGAACAAATTAACCTAACATTTAAACCTAAGACTCTAACAGCCAAAAAACAATACACAATGCAATTAATATTGAATTTTCATGACCGCATTGTAATCTAAATGGACCCAAAATCGTGAGGTTGTGGCTTCGGATCCCACTGGTGTCCGATTGGCTATTTTTGTTCTGTACTTAACATCCTTCAACACTTACTAAATATACGTAGCACGACCTAATAGGTTTAAAGTCGATTTCGAATACACAATGTTTGGCATACAGTAGAAGTGATTCGGTGCAGATTTCACCCGTTTCAGGCCTGGTGGAAGAAAATACAACAAGTTGGGTTGAGCACTGAGTACAAAAGGTATACAATAGACATTGGAATTGGTTTTGGGGCTAAGTATGTTGAGTCATGAGGAAGTAGGTGACGCGTATGTGGAAGATCCTGAGCCGACTTAAAACTTAACTCCCAAAGTTGACAGGTTTGTCGACTATTTAACAGAAAACTGCATTGACAACAGTTCTACGTTTCCTCCAGACATATGGGCATCAGCATCATTATCTTCTTAGCGCATCACAAATGCCCGCGAATCTTTTCACGCAAAATTCAGAACATATTTTAATCACTCCCATTCCAACGTTTATGCTTTCATTGAAGGCGTACAGAACGTATAGACTGCCGCGTACATTACCAAGCGGAGTTAAGCAAAACTTAGAACTGTATAGCCTACAACAGCAAGTACAAGAAAAAGCTTCAGTATTTGGAAACTTTACAGAAATACTTCAGATCAGCTGAAGCAAAGGCAAAAATATAGAGGGTGAATTACTGTATATTAAGAGTGCTTCACACCGGTATTAAAATGTTTAACAAAAAACGGCTTTCACTCAGGATCGATAACTTTTTTTTGCTAGTTGCTTTACGTCGCACCGACACAGATAGGTCTTATAACGACGATGGGACAAGGAAGGGCTAGGAGTGGGAAGGAAGCGGCCGTGGCCTTAATTAAGGTACAGCCCCAGCATTTGCCTGGTGTGAAAATGGGAAACCACGGAAAACCATTCTCAGGGCTGCCGACAGTGGGGTTCGAACCTACTGTCTCCCGAATACTGGATACTGGCCGCGCTTAAGCGACCGGATCGATAATGACCTGAAACTATTAATAATGTAAAAAACAATATATATAATATTCTTAACTAATAAGTGTCCGACTCGTTGGCTGAATGGTCAGCGTACTAGCCTTCGGTTCAGAGGGTCCCGGGTTCGATTCCCGGCCGGGTGGGGGATTTTAACCTTCATTGGTTAATTCCAATGGCTCGGGGGCTGGGTGTTTGTTCTGTCCCCAACATCCCTGCAACTCACACTCCACACATAACACTATCCTCCATCACAATAACACGCAGTTACCTACACATGGCAGATGCCGCCCACCCTCATCTGAGGGTCTGCCTTACAAGGGCTGCACTCGGCTAGAAATAGCCACACGAAATTATTATTATTATTATTACTAATAAGTTATTTGACAAAGTCGAAAGGCCACAACATATAGGCCTATTCATTATTTGATAAGGCCGAAAGGCCGCTACATATATTTACTCAGCTCACGAGACAAAAATTGAGTCACCCCTGCAGAAATCATTAAAAGCATCGTTTAATACCTTGTAACTCCGCCTATGGACTTGATAACCGACTTGATTCACTTACAAAGAGGATCCACAAGGTTGTGCAGGTACGTCCAGGTACGTCGTATGCAGATAAAGCCATTCGCTGAAGATTTATTCGCGCAATACCACCGAATTGCGTAGGATGTTGATGTCGGAGTTTTACCCACTGTTCCAGCATGACACGTGATTTTGAAGGCCAATCGAGATGTAATACAGTGAGGGAGTCCAGCCCGATGAACTTTGCTGTTGACATCTTGAAAAATTGGGGTATCAATAGCACACTTATCATGCAGATGTTGACTGAACGGCAACACCTGATCATCCAGAATGTTTAAATAAACATTCTGGATGATTTAGTGGTCACCACAGTGAGCGGGCCCAGTCCAGGATACGAAAAACGCCCCCAAAACATCACAGACGCACCTCCGACTTGAACCTCACCTTGCACACATCCAGAATGAAATGCTTCGGTTCACTCTACGACGTGTGTCATTTAAATACAGACAATAAACGTGATTCGTCAGACCGCACTACGTTCCTCCAGTCAGCTACTGTCCACATTTGATGATTTCTTGCCCATTGAAGACGCGCAGCTTGTGTGAGCAATGACCTCTTGCGAGGTGATCGACTCCAAACGTTCATTGCATGCAGTTTCAGTCACAACGTTCTCTCGCTAACAGGTTGGGATGGACCTTTATTTACTGACTGCAGCAATCCCTGTCGGGTTTGAAAGCGATTTTGTTTCACAAGCCGTGAAACGCGTCTCCGGTCCGTCTCAGTCAGGATCTTTTCCCACAACAATTCTGACGTCGTGTTTCGTTGATTGTATACATGCTGAACAGTCCGCTTTGAATCACCTACAAATCCAGGAACTTCACCCACGTGTGGTCAAACACGATTGCCCCTCTTTGCCTTTGTCATATCCTTACATCTACCCATGTTGGCGTACAATGTCCACCTGAAATAACAATGTTTCACTGATCGCTACTGCCTTACGGTCACGTAAAGGTAGTGCCATCTGTACAGGCTTAACGATCCATCTGTGCGTGCGCACTAGGATGACTAATTTTTGTCCGGTGAGCTTATGTTGTCGTGTGTAATTTTATTGGGACAACTGGTAGAGTATATGAGTGGACGATAGGGCTCCTTCGATCAAAATAAGAAGTTATAAGTACACCTCGGTTTTTAAGGTGGTAATAGGTTAGAATGCAAACTAATTTCGTTAATAGGAAGTATCTTGCAACTGGTTCTTTCATAACGTGGCAAGGGTAACATAAATTCTAGGAGTTTTATAGGCTGTACTCCTGATGTCTATGCAAATCTCATAGCATAATCGTTCTGCAGGTAGTGTATACTTGTTACTCGCTTGCATTCTAACCTATTAGAACCTATAAATCCGGACTCCAGTTATAAGTCATTTGACAAGGCCGAAAGGCCACTACATACATTTACTATATTGTACTGTGTCATTTTATTGGGACAGTTTGTATAATATATGAACGGAAGATAAGGCTCCTTAGATCCTTGGTTTTGATATTTAGCGTCGGACCAGTTCGACGCCACCCCCTATGCTAAACGTTGGACCAGTTCGAGCCCACTAATTGGTTGATGTAGGCCTACTGCTCTTGGTACTGGTCCAACCCGATGGACCATCGTGCAGTGAGATGTTTGCATTACTCGGATGGATTGGGGAAGACCCTCCGGCAACATTAGTATAAATTCAAGCGCCTGTAGTACCTCTCGTTCTGGGACATTTAACAGTCGTTCGCGAGCGGCTAGCTTACTAGTCCTCGTATCCTCATTGATCCCACAACATTGACCTCTAAGGCTAGATCATGTTGAGCCTACAAATAACATCGCTATCATCTTCAGTGTTGAATCACGCCTTTGCCAATGATTTCACCCAACGACGTAGAAGGACCGATCCGATTTAATTGTCGAGAGGAGTATGATGACACTTGACCTTTCCATAATAGCTGATTCAATTTGTGATTGTTCAGGACAACATGTATGTTCGACAGTGTGTTGAGAGGATACTCAAATAGATGTAGCTGTACCTCTGACCTTCATAAATGGAATGTTACAGAAGGCAGTGTCCATGGGCATCTCCCGGGAAGTTCTTTAAATTATCACTATTTTACAATGTACTGTTAGCTCTTAGGTTCTAGGCCGTATTGAGTAAATGTGGGGCAGAATGCGAGAAGAACGAATTGTTCTTCTCAGCTACACACATCAAACTACGGAATAACTACCTTCGTGGAGCAATAAGCACGTACCAGAATTCCGTTTTACGTGATTAAGTACCATATTGACTTAACGCTTTTGAGAATTCAGTACTGTATTGCACCCTGAGGTGGTCACATTTTAAGCTGACTTCAGTTTAAACGGGCCGGATTCCCTTCCTGATGCCAATCCTAGTTGGAGGGATGTAATCTGTGGTGGTTGGTAGTGTAGTGCGTTTTCTGAATATGACGAGGAGATTGTACGAACAAACACAAATACCCAGAAGACCCTGAGCGAGAAGAATTAATCACACGAGATTAAAATCCACGATCCAGCCGGGAATCGAACCCAGGACCCTCTGAATCAAAGGCCTCAACGCTGACCAATCAGCCAATGAGTCCGATTATTATTATTATTATTATTATTATTATTATTATTATTATTATTATTATTTCCTAAGAACGATAAAAGCACGATAATGTCTGGGGACTGAAGAGTACGGCTATAAAATGTTCTTGGTAACCAGAATTATAGATTGTACATGTTAATAAATTATTTGTACACACACCTAAACGGTATTATTATGAGCAACACCGTTTAACTGCGAAGAAACCCATGGATTTCTCAAGTCAATCATATAGTTTTGACTTACGATCTTCTCTAGCACTGATCAAGAACCCTTGCTTTAATACAGCTTTGGTTAATGACAAAATAAATTGAATGAGTAATTTGATAATAAAAACGAATTACTTTGACAATAAAATGAACCAGAAAATGCTAGAAAGGAGCATCTAGCCTCAACTCAAGGAGTGTCAGAGAGAGAGGTCAGCACATTCTGTGCTAGAGAGCGGACATCGAAACACAATATTGTTTATTAGAGTGCGGGCAGCAGCGGACACGTGTAACTGGAGTGCGGTGTCGGCTTGTGTATTATTATTTGATAGAATGCGATGGAATTCTAAATTATATTACTTCACAATATTCAGTTTTCTTTTCCCCTTTAAGGTTTAGAACTAACGATAGGTTGTCGTAACAGCTGGGTAATTATAAAGTTTAATTATAGATAAGGGTGTTGAAATGTTAACGATAAAAACATTTATTTATTTATCTATTTATTTATTTATTACCGAGCTCGATAGCTGCAGTCGCTTGATTGCGGCCAATGTCCAGTATTCGGGAGATAGTGGGTTCGAATCCCACTGTCGGCAGCCCTGAAGATGGTTTTCCGTGGTTTCCCATTTTCACACCAGGCAAATGCTGGGGCTGTACCTTAATTAAGGCCACGGCCGCTTCCTTCCTACTCCTAGCCCCTCCCTTTCCATTCGCCGCCATAAGACCTATCTGTGTCGGTGCGACGTAAAACAACTAGCAAAAGAAAACAATATTTATTTATTTATTCATTTATTTATTTATTTATTTATTTATTTATTTATTTATTTATTTATTTATGAAAACTGTAGAAAATATTTTAAATATATTCGGTATACTAGCAGTTATAATTTTTTTTATTTTTTTTTACAATTGGGTTTACGTCACACCGAGACAGATAGGTCTTATGGCGATGGGATAGGAAAATGTTAGGAGTGAGAAGGAAGCGGCCGCGGCCTTAATTAAGGTATAGCCCCAGCATTTGTCCGGTTTGAAAATGAGAAACCACGGTAAAACTGTGTTCAGGGATGCCGACAGTGGAGTTCGAATCCAGTATCTCCCGAATGCAAGCTCACTGGGAAGTTTGGAAATGAATCTACGGTGTACCAAATGTTAACATTAGTGCAAGATTAATTTGCTCCGAACAACAATCATCACAAATACAACGGTCTAGCACTACCAACATCATCGCCAACACAGTGCCCACTTCAGGATATTGGGCGGCAGGGCACTCTACTCTAACGTCATAGGGCATTGCGTTGAGAAGACTGCCTGGAATAGAGTAAGGATAGAGCAAAGGAAACTAGAAGGGAATAGAAAGTGGAAGGCTCCTGTTAACAATACTCGGCCCCTAGGAAGTGGCGTAGGTGGAGCCTCGTTTGGAATGCATGTGTTACATGCATAAAGTTCAGCGTTTACATTCACTAGAGCAGCAAACACTGAGCTCACTGAAGTTAAATGAGTTCCACTTCTGCTAGTATCCCTAGACCGCATTAAATCTGTTACAACTGGCCGCAATGTAACCTCAAGGTGCTCCAACAAACAATTCACGGTGTTTAATTTATAGTAGGTTTAATCCAGGATGTATATTTACAGGCTCTCACTGCTCGAAAAATTCTACTGCACATCTGAGTATGGTGAGAATTGACATTTGTATAATACAAGCTCTTATACCCGCCTTTGACTGAATGCCCTACACAGAGCTGTGACTTTCGAATATCTGTATACTGGTTCAATATTATGATTTTCAAGGTATCGTTCTCATTGGAAGGTCTCTTCTGAGAAAGTATTTGAACTATGTAGTAATTCGGTAGTGAAATTGAAATTGGTTTAAATATGAGGAATGTAGACCGAGGGCTGCTGTGAGAGCAATGACTCCTTAAGAATAATGTGAAAGAAAAAACTTCCAATGACAAACCATTAGACAGCCATGCTCCCCAAAATAATGATAAAAGTTTGAAGTTGCAGTTCTAGCAGAATGAGCCATTGTGAAACAACAATCACAACAGAGTAGGTCAAATCAGTATAAATATGATAAATAGTGCTCGGAAGTTGAACAGAAACCTTTTTTTTTTCCTCGAGTGTTCGAAAACGAGGCCCAGCATAACATAGGCTATGTTCATTCTGGGGCACTCCCAGAGGAGTGCAACAGGCCTCGGCAGCCGGCACAATTCCTATCCTCGCCGCAAGTTGTGGGCTTCATTCATCCCATCCCGGACCCGGTCATTGACTGGAAAACAGGTTGTAGATTTTTTCTGGGGCACCGTAGGTCAGACAACGGTGGGTATCATTTGTCCTTGTCTTTCTTTAACGGCGTTTTGACTACATTTGTGCTGGTCATTCTCATTTCGAATCATCATTAGTTCACTGTACTGGCCTTTGGTCACAGGTGTCCCGGGTTCGATTCCCGGCAGGGTCACGAATTGTAACCATCATTGGTTACTTTCGCCAGCACGGGGCTGGGTGTATGTATCGTCTTCATCATCATTTTATCCTCATCACGACGCGCAGGTCGCCTACGGACGTTAAATCAATAGCCCTGTACCTGGCGAGCCGAACATGTCCTCGGACACTACCAGCACTAAAAGTCATACGCCATTTCATTTCATTTCATTTCATTTCATCATTAGTTCATCATTCACCTCCTAAACGATGAATTGAAATGGAATGAAAAATTGAAATAAACTCTTGAAAAAAACCAGGGGTATCAAATTAAATACCAAGATAACTGAAATATTGAAAGGAGGAAATTTTGATGAGTTTCTGAAAATGAATCCTTAAAATCCATTGATATGGAGAGAAATTTCTCGATGTTTCGCAACGTGCTGTCTGAAAACTGACGAACCTTTACATCAGGGCCTCTCAAACCCCCAAAAGCTCACGCGTGCAAACTGATGATGATGATGATGATGATGATGATGATGATGATGATGATGATGATGATGATGCTTGTTGTTTTAAGGGGGCTAACATCTAGGTCATTGGCCATTGATGATACAAAATGAGACGAAATGCAATGACAAAATAAAAATCCAAAATCCTCCACTGACCAGAATTCAAAACGTGAGGACGAAAAAATGAACGAATGGACATGAAGTTAAAACAATCAGTGGAGACGACTCGCAATGCCTCAGTCTCAGAAACTGACGGAAAACAATAGCAATACTGACCAAGGGACTGCTTCTATAGATCAACACGGCATCGATGATGCTTGCAAGCTAAAGGGGTCCTAAATATAGGTCATCGGCCTCTCATAATGGTACTTATCGTTTGGAAAGTAGAACGATGGTATTTGTCATGGTGCGGTACCAACCAAAAGTATCGTAGACTCGCGGTATTCCACACATTATGGTACTACTCATAAGTAATGAAATTCGCACATGTAATACAGACCTATGGTGTTTCGCAAATAGCGGTGCCATTTACAGGCAACGCAAACCTATGATTTTCATCACATAAGTGTACTAACCACAGGGACTCGTACTATCCCGTGGTGTTCCTTATATAGTGGGTACTAGTCATAGGCAAGCCAGAACACTGGTGTCGCCCATAAAGTGCTACTAATCACAGGTACCGTAAAAGCCTGACCGCGCGGTGCTCCTGCGTGCTACTAATCACAAACCTATTTAGTACCTGACATAGTGGTACTACGCGCAAGTAATAGCGACCCATGGTGTTCCCCGCATGGTGGTACTAATCACAAGTAGTTTCATGGTTCTAATCCAATCATCCCTTGGTCACCCCTTTTAGTCGCCTCTTACGACAGGCAGGGAATACCGTGGGTGTATTCCTTGTCTGTGTCCGCCACCCACAGGGGGTTGTGCGTTTTGTCCGCGAGAGGTATTTTATTTCCCTCAAGTCCGCCGGTAAGCCGGTTAGGACCCCCATATCCGCCACCTGGGACGCGCCAGTGGGAGTATCACCTCTCCCCCTCCAACGCCAGCGTAGTAGGTACGTGGTGCGTGCAAACTGAGGCGCAGAGTTCCTGTGCGCAGTGCATCGATCCCACTCGGCTCAGCTCGAACCAACGCTTCGTCTCTGGGCTACTCGGCTAAGCTCGGCTCAACCCGGCTCGGATTTAGAGCGCTACGGAGCACGCGAGGAAGAGGGAGACAGGCGAAGCGAGCGAGATAAGCGTGGGGAAAGAGAGAGACAGCGCTACAGCTGCAAATTGAGGAGTGGGGGTCTGCACTCTGGTCAACCAAGCGAAGTCGTCTTTTGCACCGTGCACAGCGCAATGCACCGGTACATGCACACTGAGAAGCTCTGCTTTACACCTAAGAACCTGGAGATGACTGTTGCGATATACTGCAAAGCCAAGTGAGGTATAGTTTCCGAATTCCAATTTCTGTAATTCTAGTGTGGTTAAGCCAAATATTATTGCAATTATACTCATTTCAATTTCCTTCTTCAGGATGTTCTTTCGGGGTCCCCTGAATTCATTGTTGGTGGAAAAAACATTTCATTCTAAATTCTGCAAGTACATTCTTTAACAAACACGGAATTCCTTTTTTTATGTTAATCTAAAAACATAACCTGCAATGTCTGAGAGAAGTAGTATTTCACACATATGTTTTGAACTGTCTGTTGCATACCTCCACAATGTTGCATTTCGAAATATTATATTCCTTTATTACATATGTAATTAAAACTAAAATTATGAATTTGCATGGCATTGTACGTTCTTTTTGCCAGTTTACGTACTTTTCTATATTTTAGGTCTCTTTTACAGTTTTTAAGGCAATTTATAGGCCTTCATCTCCCGAGCCCTAATGATAAAATATAAATCAAGGGTCACCATGATAGCAAAGATTCCTTAGGAATAATAATAATAATAATAATAATAATAATAATAATAATAATAATAATAATAATAATAATAATAATAATAATAATAATAATAATAATAATAATCATCATCATCATCATCATCATCATCATCATCATCATATGGTGTTAGCTAATGTGCTTCAGATATTTCTATTTGGTGCCATTTTCACTGCCTGTCTATCAATTCCGACCTTCCCTTTTTAGATGGCAGAGAAACCAATACACTGTCCGGTGTTCTGTCTACACGATATGAAAGGATATATACTCCTCATGCTGCGTTGTTCTAAATTCATTAACACATGAAATGTAGAGTAAATCAAGACGAGAAACTTGTTTCATACCGACCGACGAGCGGCTCGCGAGTAGTGTGACTACCGAACTTCGAGCATGCTAATATTAAGTTCTTCTGTCCAATCATGAAAATCCACAGCCTATTTCCAGTCATTCGAACGGGTCAGGAATGGAATGAATGAAGCTCCCATCTCCGGGCGAGGATAGGAATTGTGCTGGCTGCCGAAGCGTGTCGAACTCCACTGGGGCAATGATTAACGAATGACAGATGAAATGTCGGACTCGTTGGCTGAATGGTCAGCGTACTGGCCTTCGGTTCAGAGGGTCCCGGGTTCGATTCCCGGCCGGGTTGGGGATTTTAACCTTCATTGGTTAATTCCAATGGCCCGGGGGCTGGGTGTTTGTGCTGTCCCCAACATACCTGCAACTCTCACACCACACATTACACTATCCTCCACCACAATAACACGCAGTTACCTACACATGGCAGATGCCGCCCACACTCATCGGAGGGTCTGCCTTACAAGGGCTGCACTCGGCTAGAAATAGCCACACGAAATTATATGACAGATGAAATGATATTGGAGACTGTTGCTGGAATGAAAAATGACAGGGAAGACGCGAGTATCCGGAGAAAATTCTGTCCGCCTCCGCTTTGTCCAGCACACATCTCACATGGAGTGACCGGAATTTGAACCACGGAACCCAGCGGTGAGAGGCCTGTGTACTGCCGCCTGAGTCACAGATGCTCGCTCTTCTATCCAATCATCTGTAGTCTAAATATCTTTTCTCTCAAACTCTACGTTATTACGGTGCATCCACACTTGCAACAGAACCTTGTAACGTAACCGCGCCGCGCTGCTGTCTGGACGGTACTACGTAACTTAGTCGCGTAACTTTAGCCCGCAACATGAACGATACGAAACGAGGTTCCACTGCTTGTCGCTTGTTCCGCGTCACATCAAAGACCAAGTTACATCAAACTTGGACGCACACAACGTCGGCGAGTAACACCCATTCGCCTCAGTCTGATTGATCAGTAAACTTAGAGTGGACCGAGCAGAACACAGAACATGTTGTTTAAATGTACACAGGTAAGGAAGATCTGTGGCTACCTGGGCATTTCAGGCATATCAACACAACTTTAAGGAATGATGTTTGGAAGAAGCTGCTGACGGAACTTAACACAACGGCCGAGGAATTCCGGAAGAAAATGACCTCCTTGCTTTCTCCACTTCGTAGGGACAAAGGAAAAATAAAGAAGAGCATGCGGACTAACTAAACGAATCTTCAAGTACCTTTGGGAAAAGAAATCAACTACCACCTGGATTCAAGAAGTCATGAAAGACCTGGAAAGGAACAACATACGAGAAGAAGAATTATTGGAAAGAAAGATTTTTAGGAAGAAAGTCTTACAAATGGAAGGGTTCCAAGGGGGGAAGGAAAGGAAAACAGGCACAAAGTGGACTGAAGACAGGAAAAACAAACACAGTGAAACAATGAAAGAATACTGGAAGAAAATGAAAGAACAACTAAGGAGGAACAATTGAAATTGTAACGTGGTCCTTAGAGGGCCGGAACGCAAGAAGAGAATAGAAAAGAGAAGAGCATGCGAACGGGGTCATCTGTGTATGTATAAAACTATATAATATTACATGAAAGCTGAGCGGACTCTTGTACGGAAAAGTCAGCGTCAATAATTTTAGTGACGGGCTATACCCCATTCCTTGGCTGACTGGTCAACATCGAGATTTTCCGTTCAGAAGGTTCAGCGTTCAATTTCCGGTATCCACCTCGTCAGCTTGTTGAAGTCCAATCTCGAATTGGAAACTGTAGGTGAAATTCTGGTAAAAAATTTATAATTCTCACTAACTGTCTGACAATTCATGTCAGCCAGAAAATTTGCACCACCATGAGTACTTCTTCGTGTATATAACTGAATTTGCCGTCCGGCTCCATGGCTAAATGGTTAGAGTGCTGGCCTTTGTCCACAGGGGTCCCGGGTTCGATTCCCGGTAGGGTCGGGTATTTTAACCATCATTGGTTAATTTCGCTGGCCCGAGGGCTGGGTGTGTGTATCGTCTTCATCATCATTTCATCCTCATCAAGACGCGCAGGTCGCCCTTGGAAGTCAGATTTAAAAAACCTGCACCTGGCGAGCCGAACATGTCCTCGGACACTCCTGGCGCTAAAAGCCATACGCCATTTCACTTTCACTGAATTTGTCACATCGCCTGTGTTTCCCTCTACGTTTGCTTGCATAATGCAGCCAGTGACGTGCACTGAATCCCAGCTACACCAGCGCTGCTTGGGTCAAGAATTTTGTATTTACATTTTCATATTATTTCTTAGAACGTTTCTTTATCAATTTAAAAAACTGCAAACAACAAAGTCAAGGCAAGTACAGCCGTCTCGATAACCCGTTCGTTCTACTGCAGTCCAGATCTCATCTGCCGGCGCGAAGGAGAGATATCCCAGCGAAATTCAAGTTGCTTGGTTGATGCATGAGCTTCAAGCCTCCTTCTGTAGGGGTGGCGGGGTGATAGCTGTTGGCCTCGCTAGAAATTAACAGCATCTTACGGCGGCAGAGCAGCTAGCTTGGGTGCATGATGGTTAACACTTGAAGTGTTCAGCGCCACACACCAGAGGCTAGAAGAAACAGTATAGCCACTTGCAGATAGTCTTGCCAATAAAAATAGCCATTTTATAAAATCAATCAAAGTATTTAGTTAATTTTTGGATTTCATTATGTATGAAGTTTTCGGTAGTGATTCATTGATGGCAAGTGTGGAGTACGTTTCTCGATGTATGAGGAAAAGTATTTAGGTTGCCCAACCTGAACACAGAGTCAAGCGCGAAGTAAAATAACTTTGTATTTGGTTGCTTTGTACAAGTGAGTTTGCCTGTAATGGCGGTACATTGTGAATTTTTGTAGCGTTCCTCTTGTATTATAGGTGAAGTATTCGCGAGTTCTGTGGCATTCTTCGTGAATATAACAGTGGTATATGTCATGAGGAATTTTTTCCTCGTTTTGACCATTTACTTTAGATGAGGCTTTTTAAGTTAAAAACCAAGAATTTAGTCCCCGTACATTTCTGTGCAAACCATGACTGTACTATTGACAAGTGTCGGTGGGTGAAATAGTAAGTACAATTTTAAAAATCTGCTTTGGCTTAAATTAGGATGGTACTGTCACTGCCGTGAATACAAATTCGGAAATATGTGCGAGTGTGTGGTTGAAACTAATGTCATTCAAGTGAGTTATAATATGTAAGCTCTTTAATATATTATTTATTTATTTATTTATTTATTTATTTATTTATTTATTTATTTATTTATTTATTTATTTATTTATTTATTTATTTATTATTTATTTATTTATTTATTTGATCCGTTTGCTTGTTATATTTCCACTTAGTTATCGAGTGAGTTGTCCGACTTGTTGGCTGAACGGTCAGCGTACTGGCCTTCGATTCAGAGGGTCCCGGGTTCGATTCCCCGCCGTGTCGGGGATTTTAACCTTAATTGGTTAATTCCAATGGCACGGGGGCTTGGTGTATTTGTTGTCTTCATCATCATTTCATCCTCATCATGACGCGCAGGTCGCCTACGGGAGTCAAATATAAAGACCTGCACCTGGCGAGCCGAACCCGTCCTGGGATATCCCGGCACTAGAAGCCATACGACATTTCATTTTTTTCATCGAGTGAGTTAATGAAACAGTCACAAAACTGTGCGACTGTTTCATTAACTCACTCGATAACTAAGTGGAAATGCAACAAGCAAACAAGTAATGTTGGCTTTGGAGAAGGAGGTGAGACTGCGATTGCTCATTTTCTTAATTTCAGCTGGGATAACGAATGTATTCGCCGCACGCCACTGGTTTTATTAAAATACATCTAAATTAATACTTCGGAATTTTCTAACTAATATTTCTAGTAATGGTCCGTCGGACTTCACGTCAGTAACTACGTACAAAATTTTAATGTCAGTAGTTAAGGATTAGCCTCAGCTAGGGCCTTCTGATCGCAATCCAAACTCCCTAGTTTAGAGCCCCTGAGGTCTCTAGTTCAGTTTCCTCTTACTACATACAGGGGATACCGTTGGTGTATTTTGCCCACAGAGAGATAAAACACGTTTGAAAGACTCCTCTATCCATATTCCCTTCAGCTCCGATGGTGTTAGGTTTGCGAGGTCATGCGAGTTTTCTTGTTTTTCACGCCTCCCTCAATCATTTCCTTTCTTCGGAACTTTCCTTCATTCTTGAAGGGGCAGATCTCTTCCACAACTGGCGTTATCACGACAACGTTGAGGGATTACCTCTATACGAGTAAAACAAATTTATTAGAGGAGAACCATTCGTCAGTTTCTAAGGAAACATCTGATTCTATTCTTGACATTGCGTACATTGTTCAGAAATTAACTCGGAGAATACGATCAATTAGTTTGCGTCGTGGTGGTGATAATTACTGTTTTAAGAGTAAGTGCAACTCATAATTTGTGTTGTAAACAAGGTTGGGGTTTACAAAAACACAACTTCTTTATTTGCTTCACATGTAAAATTACAATATTTACACTAACAAAACTGAAAGTTATCTCGAAGCAAAATGGACTATGAATTTGGAGAAAGAGTCTGTCTTTGTACACTATATACATGTTGGAGTATTCACATTCACTACTATCTCGGAAAGATAGTCCTTGAGACATGAAAAGTTCTTGATAGTCGAAAACTATCAGAAGCACTGACGTAAATATCTCAGAGAGTCCTTCCCTGTTGAAGTGTCTGAGTTCATTAACGTAAGTTCAATGACTGAAGAGTTCCTACTTGGCGAAACTAAGTTGATAATGGGAGCTTGCATTAGCTAGGGAATGATAGTGGCATATAATGGTAAGACTGGACATGGACAGTGGAACAAGCAAGAGGAGCGGTGACCCGAGGTGATACCTCTTACTGCCAGAAATTCAGTCCACCTGGCCGAAGCACATTTTCAAGAGGAGTAGTCTCCGTGCTCGACGTAGGGTGTATTCTGGAGCTGGACACCGGGGTTAGTGTGTCTGGACAGGCTAGGAGCTCCTTTTTATAGCACACACGACGTTCCAGGCACAAGCACTGAGGGCTGCGCGTCGAGGCTCGAAGAATAACACACTGGCACGCGTGTAGCTGGCTGGCGGATCAAGAAGGGCGCGACGGACATACAACAGTTTGAAAGGAGTGAACTGATACATCGGAGGACATAACCGGAAAAAAATTAGTCACCCTAGTGCGCACGCTCAAATGGATCGTTAAGTCTGTACAGATGGCGCAGTGAACGAATCGCGTGCTCAACCGCACACGCACTGCCTCTACGCGAGCATTAGGCAGTAGCTATCCGCGAGACGTTGATGTTTCATTCTTCTTGTGATTTGTTTTACGTCGCACCGATACAGATAGGTCTTATGGCGACGATGTGATAGGAAAGACCTATGAATGGGAAGAAAGTGGCCGTGGCCTTAATTAAGGTACAGCCCCAGCATTTGCCTGGTGTGAAAATGGGAAACCACGGAAAAACATCTTCAGGGCTGCCGACAGTGGGATTCGAACCCACTATCTCCCGGATGCGAGCTCAGAGCTGCGCGCTTGTTGTTTCAAGCGGACAGTGTACGTCAACATGAGTAGATATAAGGATGTAACAGAGTGGCAAAAATGTGGCAATCGTGTTTGGCCATTTCTGGATTTGTGGTGTTTTGCAGTGGACTGCACTACGTGTCTGCAAGGAGTGGTGTACTATTATGTGGCCACGAAACACAACGTCAGAACTGTGGTCGGAAAAAGATCCTGACTGAGAGGGACCGGAGACGCGTTTGTAAATCAAAATCGCTTCCAAACCCGACAGGAATTGCTGCAGTCAGTGAATGAAGCCTAATCCCAGCCTTTTAGGGAGAGAACATTGCAACGAGAACTGCATTCAATAAACATTTGTAGTCGGTCTTCTCGCAAGAGGCCATTGCTCACACGGGCACATGAATCTGCTCGTCCTCAATGAGCTAGAAATCATAGAACGTTGACAGTAGCTGACTGACGGAACGTAATGTGGTCTGACGAATCACGTTTTTGTTTGAATTCCAATGGCATATGTCATCGAGTGCGCGGAAGGCCAAATGAAGCATTTCATCCTGGATGTGTGCAAGCCGGAGGTGGGTCTGTGATGCTTTGGGGGTGTTTCTCGTATCATGGATTAGGCCCGCTCAGTGAGGTGACCATGTTTATTTAAACATTCTGGATGATGAGGTGTTGCTGCATTTCAGTCAACATCTGCATGATGAATATGCAATTAATATCCCGATTTTTCAAGATGACAACAGAAAATTTCATCGGGCTATTATATCTCGATTGGCCGGCAAAATCACCTGACTTGAACCCCATTGAAAATCTGTGCGACATGTTGGAACAGCGGGTAAAACGCCGACATTAACATTCCCGCAACTTGATGAAAATGCGCGATCAAATCCTCAGAGTGTGGCTCAACCTGGATGCGACATACCTGCACAACCTTGTGGAATCACTTCCTAACTGAATTCAGGCGGTTATCAAGTTCATAGGTGGAGTTACACGGCATTAAATTACGCTTTTAATGATTTCTCCAGGGGCGATTAATTGTTTGTCCGGTGAGCTATTTATGGAGCTTTATATGTGGGGGTATATACTGCTCACATTCGAGAGGGAAAATTGCCGCTCCAGATGGAGATGTGCTATAGAAGCAACGAATGAAACCCCAAGGTTTTGTCACACACGATAATATTTCCCCGTTTTGTAGTCATAAACATAATATCAAATGAATCATTATACCGATGCCAGACAAAGCCAGAACACATATCACTACGTTACTCTCCGGTCAGCTGTTTCCTGTGCGGTCCGTGCTAGGCTTATATAAAGAAGTGCATTAGGATTTCAGGGCACCTTTACGCCAGGTAAGTATGCCTCATTTGGGATATACGAATATCCCTACAGGCCGTGAGCCTCTGCCTTCCGGTACGCTCTTACATGCGGACACCAAATTCCCCCACTTCCCTGTTGTGAGCCTCTGTCTTCCGGTAGGCTCTTATGCGGCCACCAATTCACCCAAATACAGTGCCGTGAGCCACTGCCTTCTGGTATGCTCTTATGCGGCCACCAATGACCTCTCTGCCACTGCCTTCGAGGGCCTTCGGGACTTCGGGTACGCGCTTATACGGCAAACTCGCAATATCGGAGGCGATATTATCTGGATGATCGCCACGAGTGTCGGGCGGAGAGGAGCCCACACCAAAACACTGTGATATCAATAGCGTGTCAGCTAAATTCGAGACTATAGGAAAGGTTCTTACATGGCTATCCTCCAGTGGCGTGTACTGAACCCCATAACTTTGTATCTACATTTTCTTAATATTCCTTATTTTCATAATAGCGAGCTCGATAGCTGCGGTCAGTATCCAGTATTCGGGAGATAGTGGGTTCGAACCCCACTGTCGGCAGCCCTGAAGATAGTTTTCAGTGGTTGCCCATTTTCACTCCAGGCAAATGCTGGGGCTGTACCTTAATTAAGGCTACGGCCACTTCCTTCCCAATCCTAGTCCTTTCCTGTCCCATCGTCGCAATAAGACCTATCTGTGTCGGTGCGACGCAAAGCAACTTGCAAAAAAAAATGTATTTTTATAATGTTTAAAAACGTGCGTCGGGCTGAGTGGCTCAGACGGTTGAGGCGCTGGCATTCTGACCCCAACTTGGTAGGTTCGATCCTGGCTCAGTCCGGTGGTATTTGGAGGTGCTCAGATACGTCAGCCTCGTGTCGGTAGATTTACTGGACGTAAAAGAACTACTGCGGGACTAAATTTCGGCACCTCGGTGTCTACGAAAACCTTAAAAAGTAGTTAGTAGGACGTAAAACAAATAACATTATTATTATTATTATTATTATTATTATTATTATTATTATTATTATTATTATTATTATTATTATTATTATTATTATTATTATTATTATTAGTATTATTAAAAACCTGCGAACATCTAAGCCAAGCCAAGTACAGCTGTCTCGACAATCCGCTCACACTACTGCGATTCAGCTTCTCCAGCGAGCTGGGTTTCCTTGCCGGCGCGAAAGAGAGCTACCCCAGCGAAATTTAAGTCGCTTGGTTGAAGCATACACTTGAAGCTTCCTTGTCCTAGGAGCGGGGCGGAGCTGTGGGCCCTCCCCCGACATCAATTTACGGCGACAGGCCAGCTAGCTTAGGTAAGGCATGTTAGTTTTAATACTTGACGTTCGAAGTGTTCAGCGCCATGCACTAGAGACTACAAGAAAAATATCAGCAAGTCAACAGTACAGCCACTTGCACATCGTATTGCTGACAAAAATAGAGCCAGTTTATGAAATAAATTGTAAAACAGAAGAATATATTTTATTCTTGAATTTCGGCATGTATACAGTTTTTCGAGCAATTCATTGATGGCACGTGTAGAATATGATGTCTGAAAGCCACAGAAAAAAGTATTTAGGTTGCCCAGTATGAACACAGAGTTAAGCGCGAAGTAAAATAATTATGTATTCGGTTGTCTGCGATGGTGGTATATAAGGAATTTTTGTAGTGTTCCTCTTGGATTATAGGTGAAGGTTTTCCGTGGTTTCCCATTTTTACACCAGGCAAATGCTGGGGCTGCACCTTAATTAAGGCCACGGCCGCTTCCTTCCCACTCCTAGACCTTTCCTCTCCCATCGTCGCCATAAGAGCTATCTGTATCGGTGCGACGTGAAACAAATAGCAGAAAAAAAAAATAGGTGAAGTTTTCTCGAGTTCTGTGGCATTCTTCATTAATATACGTCGTGACGAATATTTTCGCTCGTTTTTCGTTGATGTGTTCTAAGGATATTTTAACTTTGGAATTTCTTTAACCATGTCCTCCTTTATATGTGAGCTGAACTGAACGGATCATTTTCCATATAGTCCTGCTGCACACGTGATTGGTCTACCTCCTCCCTTTCTTGCTATTACTGACGAGAGTGCGGACGGCCTTGGTGAGTGTTGGGGGTAGCCATTTTGACAGTTGATCTCTGTTCTTTGTACGAGATAGATGCATCATGAAGGCTGCGATATATTTCCTGGATTTATCCCGGTTCCCTTCACCTTTCGGGTGGGACTTTCGTAAGTGCTGTTATTACTACCTTTTCTACTTATTGAACGCGTTTGGTACGTAAATTAACTTTGTGTCTTATTGTTCTGATCTGTATTTCTACTCCAACCTTCCCATGGATTACCGGCATTCTCGTTAGTATATATTATATTGAAAGCTATTTCTGTTTCTTTAGTTCATTACTGACTTTTTTTTCTAAATCCCATTATTCTTCTGGTATGTGGTTATAAGTATTTTCCATGGTCAGTAATTTTCATTACGTCCTTCTGTTTTGAAAGCATTCAAACTTGTACTTTCCTATTGGTAACTCTGTATCCTTTTATTCAGCTGTTTTTAATTCTTCTAATGTTAGATACTATTCGTATAGTTTTTATCTTTAATGGGGCACTTTCGGCCGATTTCTTAAATTGTATTATTTTACCTTTAACGTAATTCACCTTGTGGTGGCAATCATTAATTGTAATGGTGTATGTAATGAGAAAAATGAAACCACCTCTATTATTGCGGTGATTTGTCACATGTTTTGATCGCTTGATATTTTTCTCGTCGTCTTGGTGATCCTTTATTGTGAGATGTTTTGTTTTTGGGGAATGAAAGACTTGAGTCTGATTTGATTGGGATCAGTGACATGTTGGTGTTTGGTTTCGCTCGAGCTTGGTCTAGAAGATCTGTGCTGATATTTACTGAATTCTCATTTTATCCAAGGGTTCCTTGGATGATCGTTGATATAATCATTTATTCAATTCTGTTACGTTTCATTAACAATCATTAAAATAATGAGTGCTCTCTACTAGTACATTAACATTGGCCTAGAAGACTTAGTGGTGATAGTTACTGTTTTCATGTTTGTTTTCACCACTTCATGGTTGATTGGTTGTGTCAACCCTAGTGATTCTCCAGAATTTAATTAATGTATATTATTGATTTAAGGATTGTTTTCTCCTTGTCTTTCATTGGCCTTGATGTATCAGAGGTGATATTTACTGACCTTATTTTAAACTTCCCTTTACTTAATTAATCTGGGGTTTGATCCCTTTGCATTTCTCGTACGGTGGGTTTTCTGTGAATTATATTTTGGAAGGGCATTCCCTTCCCTATTTCTGCTCCCGGGAAACATTTATATATTTTCACCGTACTAAGATATCGGTTTCATTTCTCTCCTATTATCACTCTCAGTTTATTTAATTAATATCCTGTTCCTTCTACTTCTTGCCAATTTATTCTTATACCAAACCGGAGCATTCATCCTATCTGTAACCCTATATACCTTTAATAAAATTTTACCTTTTCTAAAACTGGTGTTATCCTTCCATGACAACCGTTTGGAATTAAACTCTAAATTTTAGTAGTTAGGTTCTGATACAGAGGTC
Source organism: Anabrus simplex (assembly GCF_040414725.1). Classification (NCBI taxonomy): domain Eukaryota; kingdom Metazoa; phylum Arthropoda; class Insecta; order Orthoptera; family Tettigoniidae; genus Anabrus; species Anabrus simplex. The sequence continues at coordinate 63,684,271 of NC_090268.1, read as the reverse complement.
ACCCTTGCATGATCCACTCTAAACTTTCTCTCCACTCATTCACCCCTTTGAGGTAAGTTATCTTTGCTCTTTCTTGCATGTTTACTATTCTCTGTTCTTATTTGACTTAGGGTGTAGCGATACTGTTGTGGTATTTATGTTGTTGGTGCAAATGTACAGTATGTATGTGCAATTCGTTACCTAACCTGATCTTGGTACTGGGTAACACATTTATGTTCATCTCGTAAGTTAATAGGCTCCTTATTACCTGCCATGTTTCAGTGTTTTTTCATTTATGTACTGCACGGCACAGTGTTTATTTTTTATTCATTTTAACCTGCCAATTCACAGTGCGTACACTCAGAAAGCGAGTGAAACTATAGAACTTCGGCGACGGTAAAATACCAGTTAAATTTTGCTAATTCAGTTTAGGTTAGGCCTTTTAAGTTAAAAACAAATAGTCCCAGTGTATTTTTTATGAACACTGTACTATCACGAAAAGTCACCGGGTACATTGTTTAAAATCTGCTATTGATTAAGTTATGATGGTATCGCCACTGCCGTGAATATCAATTTGGAAATATGTGGGAGTGTGTGGTTGAAAATATTCTTTATGACCTTTCTCACGTAGAACTTTCCAGGAAAAATGCAGCCTTATAAAATGGTAATGCTGACTTTAGAGAGTGTAGTGGGGGCTACGATTGCTTACATTAAAAAAAAAACAATTTTGTAGCTGGGGTGACGAATGTGTTCACCGCACGCCACTGGCTGCAGCTATCTCCATGTTTGAAAGCTGGCGGAACGCTGGTAGGTTACGCGTTACGGGCTGCAGTGCGCGCTGGAAAAGTTTACCTCGCAACCGCGGTGCGTAACATTGCCCCGCTTAACCTTTGCGCGCGACGCGGTTGCGTTACAGAGTTGGGCGCTCATGTATGTACCCGTCTATAGTTTTGATGATGATGATGATGATGATGATGATGATGATGATGATGCTTGTTGATTAAAGGGGCCTAACATCTAGGTCATCGGCCACTAATGATATTAAATGAGACGAAATGTAATGACAATTTAAAAGTTCAAAATCGTCCATTGGCCAGAAAAAAAAGCGTGATGATGAAAAAGAATGGATGGCAATGAATTTAAAACAATCCGTGGATCCGACCCACAAACTACCATCTTCTTCTTCTTCTTTTCCTGCCGCTTTTCCCACACCTGTGGGGTCGCGGGTGCGAACTGCGTCGCACATGTGGATTTGGCCCTGTTTTTACGGCCGGATGCCCTTCCTGACGCCAACCCTCTATGGAGGGATGTAAGCACTATTGCGTGTTTCTGTGGTGGTTGGTAGTGTAGTGTGTTGTCTGAATATGATGAGGAGAGTGTTGGGACGGACATATACACCCAGTCCCCGAGCCAGAAGAATTAATCAGAAGCGATTAAAATCCCCGACCCGGCCGGGAATCGAACCCGGGACCCTCTGAACCGAAGGCCAGTACGCTGACCATTCAGCCAACGAGTCGGACGACCCACAAACTACCATAAACAATAGTATTACTGACCAAAGGACTGCTTCTAAAGCACAATCCTGAATCGAGAATGCTTGTTCTCTAAGAGGGTCCAAAATCCAGGTCAATGGCCCCTCATAATGATACTTATCGCGAGTAAAGTAGAACCATGGTATATGTCATGTTGCGGTACTAATCAAAAGTAGCGAAGACTCACGGTGTTCAACATATTATGGTACTACTCACAAGAATTATTCGCAGAGATAACGCAGACCTACGGTGTTTCTCACATAATGGTGCCCCTCACAGGCAACGCAAACCCATTGTGTTCCTCGCCTAGGTGTACTAATCACGGGCGCCGGTATTCCCGTGGTGTTTCTCATATATTGAGTACTAATGACTGGCAACGCAGACCCACGGTGTCGCTGATCTAGTGATACTAATCACAGTTAACGCCCAGACCCGTGGTATTTCTCACAATGGTACTAATCACGGATCCTGGAAAACCCATACAGACTCCCTCTCTGTTGCTACTAATCACAAACCTACTGTGTACCTAAGATAGTGGTACTAATCGCAAGTAAAGGCGACCCATGGTGTTCCCCGCGTGATGGTACTAATTACAAGTAGTCTCATGGTTCTAATAATATCTTCCCTTGGTCGCCTCTTTTAGTCGCCTCTTAGGACAGGCAGACGATACCGTGGGTGTATTCTTCGTCTGCCTCCCCCACCCACAGGAGGTAGAGAGAGATAAAAAAGAAGGGATCCGTCACTTTGAAAAATTAAGTAACGAGCGAAGAAAGGCAAGGACCAAGAAGGGCGTGAAAATGAGACCCCCTAGACCTCGGATGCTCTAATACCGTCGGAGTCGGAAAATAACAAGAGTTAACCAAGAGAGGTCGGACAGGATAGATGAAAGTGAAGAGCCTGGCATAAGTAAGTGGAAGCAATGCCAGGACTCACCTTACGGCTCCGTGGTCGCCAACCCAAACTCCCAAGTTGAGAGCCCCCGGGGCCCTTTTAGTCGCCTCTTACGACAGGCAGACGATACTGTGGGTGTCTTCTTCATCTGCGTCCCTCACCCACAGGGGTTCGTCTATAGTTTTGCATGGTCTTGGAATTCCATCATAACCCTTCTCTCTCTCTCCTGACCTTTTACCCTCTAATCCAACTGGCTGATTTTCACGGCATGAGGAGAATTGTTTATTCATAACTTGTAGGATCCAATGTCTTTGATAATATTCACGTAAACTGGAACATAAATTAGTCAACCCGGTGACACTAAAGGTTATTCGGAGATGTTGTGCACGCTTATCTTAGCATATGTTTAGAGCTAATATTTTCAACACTGTAGCAGCTGACGTTTCTCTTATCAGTCAACTTATTTGTCTGATAGTCAAGTACATCCTGTTATGTTGCTATGAAAGCGTTTCAGTCCATCACTGCGATCTTAAGGTTAGCGGAGCAGCTTCCTGATTTCGCTACCGGTCTCTACCAAACAGTCAATTCTTATTTTTCTACACACAAAATCTTGGAATATGACTAAAAACCTCACTCTTGATCACATCAGATGAATGCTAGGATGGTACACTTCCTGACATGAAAGCTGAGTGGAAAAGTATGGAAAAGACAGCGTCAATCATTTTGCATCTATATACTGCAGTGCTGTGCTATATCCGATTCCATGGCTGACTGGTCAGCGCTGAGGCCTTCCGTTCAGATGGTTCCACGTTCAATTCCCGGTATCCACCTCATCAGCTTGTTGAAGTCCAACCTCGAATCGGATAGTAGGTTCAAATACTCTGCCACGCCTAGAAGTGTTACAATATGCAATAATATTAGTTCTTCTGGTAGACCCATCTGAGGGAAAGCATGGGATTTCTTCGTGCACTTGCCACCCTTTCTTTCGCAAAATATTAGCGAGCTTAGACCTCACCACAGGATGGCGTGTATTACGTGTTAATGGGTCTCTATCACAGAATCCTAAGACATGTCCAAGTGATTCGTTCTTGGTGCAGTATCTGCATGTGGTACTGTCTAAGAATCTGTCCGGAGTGGTCGAACAGTCGCCACTTTGCGTTCATTTAAAGACAGGTGATCCTTTCAGGTGTGGATAATGCAGCTTTGATAAAGTCCACTTGTTAGAATTAGATGCATCTCTGAAGACTTCAACACCTTTACCAAGTATAGTTATTGTCTTCCACGTTTCAAATTCGTGAGTTCTTAGATCTGTACGAAGTTTGTTAACTGATGTTTTCGAGAAAACTTCAGGTTGAGGTTCACATGAAGCTTGGAGTTCTTGCTGGATGGGCCGTATTACATCAACTTATGGATTATTTGCTTTAATTAAGAAAATACATATGTTACGGTGTTGTAATAAAGGTTTCCGATGAAGCTCGTATTAATCCAAGACCTCTTACATTCTTGTTACAATACAGAATAGCTACTGGGAATATATGCAAGCAAAAATAACATTTCTTTGGAAGAGCTTCGAATTAATTTTTCAACGTCCTCAAAAAAAAATGTGACAGTTGATGCAATTGAAAAATTTGCAAGAAAGAAACAAGATTCGGCCATACATACTGATATACAGGGTGTTAGGTGTATACGTGCAGATATTTCTTGTAGCAATAGAGAACGATGTGACGAACCACTATATATCAAACTTTTAGTAATCAAGTGAAGTTATTTTCGAAAGCAAAGGGATACGATGTTTTTAGAATAGGTAGTATGCCTTGTTCTGAGAATGAATAGCTTTCCGTTGATAACAGGCAAGTCACGCGCCACCCGTGACAAACCGGTTTCTGTTTATGTTTCGGAGCAAATGTACTACTGTAACGAGATGTTACGTAATATACTTGCTAAACTGGTTTTATGTTTACGAGCAACTGAACTACGATAACAGCTGAAGGCTGCTACCGGTGTACGTACCTACATTTCGTGTTTCTTGCCGGGCTGTATGGCTCAGACGGTTGAGGTGCTGGCCTTTTTACTCCAACCTCGCAGGTTCGAACCTGGCCCAGTCCGGTGGTATTTGAATGTGCTCAAATACGTCACACTCGTGCCGGTAGATTTAGTGACACGTAAATAGAACCCCTGCGGGACCTCATCGTCTTCGAAAACCGTAAACGTAACGCAAATACCATTATCATTATTATTATTATTATTATTATTATTATTATTATTATTATTTTTCACTACTCGCCAATAATGTCTGCCCAGAAAATACTTCTCATCGTTTATAACTATGGATCTCGACAGTTGTATAATGTCCTAAATATGATGATTTTCAAAACTGGCTTTACGTCGCACCGACACAGATAGGTCTTATGGTGACGATGGGACAGAAAAGGTGTAGAAGTGAGAAGGAAGCGTTCGTGGCCTTAATAAAGGTTCAGCTCCAGCATTTTCCTGATGTGAAAATGGGACACCACGGAGAACCATCTTCAGGGCTGTCGACAGTGTAGTTCGAACCCAGTATCTCCCCTATGAAAGTTCACAATTTTGCGCCCCTAACCGCACGACCAACGTATTCCAAGCTCTAATGCCGGGCTGAGTACCTCGGACGATAGTTCGCTGGTATTCTGATCCCATCTTGGCAGGTTCGATGGAGACTCAATTCGGGGGTATTTGAAGGTGGTGAAATACGCCAGTTTCGTGTCTGTAGATTTACTTGTATTTAAAAAAGTCCTGCAATACAACATTCCGGCGCCTCGGCGTCTCCAAAATCCGTCAAAGTAATTATTAGGACGTAAAAAATTACATTATTATTTAGTGTTTACAAACGAAAAGCATATGTGTAATGGTAAAATAAAGTATAACGTACTGCTTCCTTTGCAGTGCTTAATAAATTTATCAAAATAAAAGTGGCCAGTCTGAGTTGCTCAGACGGTTAAAGCACTGGTTTCTTGGTTCCAACTTAGCAGGCTCGATCTTGGTTCAATCCGGTGGTATTCGAAGGTGCTCAAATACGTCAGCCTGGTGTCGGTAGATTTACTGGCACGTAAAGAGAACTCATGTGGGACTAAATTACAGCGCCTCCAGAAACAGTACGAGTAGTTAGTGGGACGTAAAGCAAATAACATTACCGGTATTATTATTATTATTATTCAGTCTTATTATTATCGCTACTACTCATATTGAACTACTTCTTATTACTCTTTTCCTCGTCTGATTATTATTATTATTATTATTATTATTATTATTATTATTATTATTATTATTATTATTCACCTGTTCATATTTTCGTCTTATTCCTCTTTTTACTTTTTACTTTTTTCGTTTCTCATGTGTCACAATTACATCTTACGTTACGTTCTGTTACATGTTTATGTTTGACCTTGTGATACATCACCTTTAATCTGCTCTGTAGCCTTTAAGAGTGTAGCATGGTCAATGACCTCAGTGCTTGTTTTGTTCACATAACTGTACTAAGAACTCGTCTCAATCGGCCCAGCAAGTTCAAGGCCAACCACTTTTCTCTGTTTGTTTGTTTGTTTATTTACCAATGTATGTATGTATGTCAACATTGTACTATGTCAACATTGTACTATGTCAACATCATACCATGAAAATTTACTCAATAAACGGGGTGTTTGGGGGGACCTCTGCCCTGGGTGGGGTGCTCTGCGGACCTCCTCTGGGGTCCGTGTTGTTGCTGCGGTTCTCTCTCTGCGCGGTCAGGTATTTACTAACAGGGCCGATGACCTCGATGTTAGGCCCCTTTAAACAACAAGCATATTTACTAACGTATTCAATTCAATTTATTGTATGTACAAGACATACGTCCAACTTGAATTATTTCATCCTCACAACTCTACTTCCTTACTACATGGCCCAAGAGCTACACGCATAGCTGAAGGCCCACCCACTCCTCCACGAGGTCTGGGAATGAAATAACTAATTTGATTGAATGTTTTCCTATTTCAGTAGTGATGAATATAACACAAGCATTTTATTGAAGTTTTATACGTGTTAATAATGATGATGTGATGATGATGATGATGATGATGATGATTGCTGTTTTAAGGTCATCGGCCCTTAAAAGCGCGTGCCTTTTGTTTTAACTCGTAGTGAATAAGAAACAAAATATAAATTGCTCGAACACACGTAAAAAACCAAAACCACATGCAGGGTAGAATTGAGGAACTGCCAAAATGCGTTCAAGGTCAATGTCTAGAGTTTTAACAAGCACGTCTTCCCTGTGCTGTGTTCAGCTTTCGGCACGTACAAGTCACTCGCGCACTGAAACTCTCGATTTATAATTTTTGTTACCGGTACTTCAATTTCACTGCTTGGATTTATGAGAATATCGAACTATCGGGACTCAAAATACTACATCGATACTGTACTGTACTCCCAAGCCATTACGGTGCAGAAATGGCGTAACATCTGACATACCAAAGCGAAACTCGTAGCAATTGTTCACAGTGACCACCCTGGGCTTCTCTGCAGGCTTCACTTCTCCGAATGCAGTTGCGACGCATTCGAGACAAGGAACCTGTGTTGTTCAGAATATCCTCTGGTGCCGGAAGAATATGTTTACGGAGGTCATCCGGAGTGGTTACTTCAGTTCAGTATACTTTGTGTTTCATGTCCCGCCAGACATAACAATCCACTGGAATAAGGGCTGGCCAATTGATAGTTCCACATCGTCCTGTCTACCGTTGAGGAAATGTCTGCACCATCGTGTAAAATCCACGTGGTTCGGCGTAGTCGAAGCGACACATCCTCTGAAAGCTCCAGTAACGTACTGCCTCTACAGGAGCAAGATAACATTAATAAAAAGATGTAACCGACCTCCAACTACACCCATCCAGATGTTAATTAGAACCGGTGCTGGAAATCGCCTTGTCCTATTGAATGGAGATGTTCCACAGCTCATGAGTGAGGTATAGTGGGTTCGAACCCCTCTGTTGGCAGCCCTAAAGATGGTTTTCCGTGGTTTGCCATGTTCACACCAGGCAAATGCTGGGGCTGTAACGTCATGAAGGCCACGGCCGCTTCCTTCCCTCTTCCTTGTCTATCCCTTCCAATCTCCCCATTCCCCCGCAAGGTCCCTGTTCAGCATAGAAGGTGAGGCCGCCTGGGCGAGGTACTGGTCATTCTCCCCAGTTGTATCCCCCGAGCCAATGTCTCACGCTCCCGGTCACTGCCCTTGAGGCGGTAGAGGTGGGATCCCTCGCTGTGTCCGAGGGTAAACCTACCCTGGAGGGTAAACAGATTAGGAAAAAGAAGAATAAGCCTTCTATTAGAAATGCCCGGCGGCAATTCCACAGTAGACCGAGCTCGATAGCTGCAGTCGCTTAAGTGCGGCCAGTATCCAGTATCGGGAGATAGCAGGTTCGAACCCCACTGTCGGCGGCCCTGAAGATGGTTTTCCGTGGTTTCCCATTTTCACACCAGTCAAATGCTGGGGCTGTACCTTAATTAAGGCCACGGCCGCTTCCTTCCCACTCCTAGCCCTTTCCTGTCCCATCGTCGCCATAAGAGCTATCTGTGTCGGTGCGACGTAAACCAACTAGCAAAAAAAAAAAAAATCAACAGTAGCTATTTTTCCTTCGAGCAATGTTCACGCATGGTTGCAACTACGGTTTTTGAAATCTGTCTCATTAATAACAATATGACTGAATACTTACAGCCTTTTCTTTCAGTGTCCACCGTCATTTCATTGACCTGAAAAGTTTATGAATAAGCATATACAACTCGCATTGTCTATTGTCAGAAATTCATCGTAGTTTGTCGCAATAACAGCACCGAAATGTTGCGCTCATTTTTCATTTACTTATTAATTATTTCCTTTCATTTTGTCAGCTTGGATCACTGAGTAATGCCATTGACGTCTTATAAATCACACACACCTACACAATACTTGATTCGCATGTATGTGCTGGTACGTATCTTCGAGGTCACTGTAAGGATTCTGTGTACATTTCATACAGAGTACCCTAGACCGGTTTTCAAGTACAGCAAGTGGCTGGCACGTGAGTCATCCTCTCCTACTTGCCAAGCCTTTAGGGGAAGTGCACAACAACATGCGTTGGCCTGCGATAAGAAACAGGTTCAACAAGCCCTATATTTTGCTACTGTACTTCCACTACGCGTGGACAGAATGACGTAACCGGCATACCCTGCTACGGCCGTTCAAAACACATTAGGTCCTGAAATATTTGGCTCAGTTAAGGGCAAACTAATAGGACAAGGTAAAAAGTACATAGCATATATTGTGATATGTCTTTTTCTTTGCCGACTAGCTTAATATCTGCACGTATACCCCTAACACCCTGTATAGCTTTGTGCACAGGTAGTGGTCAGGGCGTGACATTGGGGAAGACACCAAAACTTCTAAATAATTCATCACTGAAAGTAACTCCCAGAGATTTTATGGTTTCATCAGGTTTAATTCCTCTAATTGAAGATTTGTAATTTAATATTATATCCTTTTCTATGAGTTTGTCCGGCTCCATGGCTAAATGGTTAGCGTGCTGGCCTTTGGTCACAGGGACCCCGGGTTCGATTCCTGGCAGGCTCGGGAATTTTAACCATCATTGGTTAATTTCGCTGGCACGGGGGCTGGGTGTATGTGTCGTCTTCATCATCATTTCATCCCAATCACGACGCGCAGGTCGCCTACGGGTGTCAAATCGAAAGACCTGCACCTGGCGAGCCGAACTAGTCCTTGGACACTCCCGGCACTAAAAGCCATACGCCATTTCATTTTTCTATGAGTCTGCCTTTATAAATGTCGATCACTGATAAATTTACAATATGTAATTCTAGGTCAACCTTATACAACAGGGATCTGGCCAGCCCCACCAATGCTTGAGCATCTTCGACTGAGACATAAAAATGACCAATAGGCCATAAAGAAAAGTTGCAACGGCTATATATTGTCCATTTAGAGTGATACTTGGAAACGTACTTATTCAAGATTTCACTCTCTTACAGTTCTGTAGGCCGCTCCTAGTGGACTTTGGACTAAAAACCGAAGATAACTGATCTTAGCCGAGGGAGAAAGGCAAAAGAAAAAAGTAAAGATGGAGTTACATGTTTTTGAGTAACAATAATGGTGGTGCAAAATTAAAGTGTAGCTAAGGTTGATTCAGTGTTTTAATTCAGGTGATATTTCATTGATATTTCTAAATCATTATCGAATAGTTTCAAAGAAAATATTAGCGTTGCAATCGGACCAGTCATATGGTTCAAACATGGGAATTCTTCAGAACATTTCTCCTGTCGTTGCTTTTCGAACAATGAAAGTTCCATCCTGTGGCAGTATAACATTGCTACACGCCACGCAGCTAATAATATATCGTCTTTAATGCGGTACCTTACCATTTCTGTTTTCCGGTAATCTATTCCAAATTAATAAGCGATGATGGACAGAGAAAATTAGATGAACTGAATATTAAGCCCTAGAAGATTACAAATCCGACAGGGATGCACGAGAGGTGAGTAGAAGCTGAGGAGTAAGATGATGGCAAATTACAACCTAGTTGACGTCAGAGCATTGATCAGCGCCAGAAGAGCTCGTTAGAAACCTGCCCCCCCCCCCCTAGTCCGCAGAAATCAATGACTCACTCATCGTGTCACCTCCTGAATTTCTCCATCTCCTTTGTCTTGGGGATGAACCTCTGAAATCCACACAAAGCAATAGACTCCAAGCAAACGTCTCCTTCCTAGTTCTTGATGTAATTAGGAAATTCTTAGTAATATTACGATAAAATATAACGTAAAATGTATTGGATAAATGAAAGATATATAGCAAACAATAAAGCAATTCCATCTCAAGACAAGCAGATTCAATGATTATTATTATTATTTATTTATTATTATTTATTTTCCACTGTGAGCTTGCATCCGGGAGATAGTAGGTTCGAATCCCACTATCGGCAGCCCTGAAGATGGTTTTCCGTGGTTTCCCATTTTCACACCAGGCAAATGCTGGGGCTGTACCTTAATTAAGGCCACGGCCGATTCCTTCCAACTGCTAGGCCTTTCCTATCCCATCGTCGCCATAAGACCTATCTGTGTCGGTGCGACGTAAAGCCCCTAGCAAAAAAAAAAGTAGATATATTTTCCACTAATTGTAGTTACAATTTAGGGATGGTGAATGGAGAAAGGGCATAGCCCCACATACACAAAAGTGCCTCCAACACCACTTAAAATCATAATATACAAATAATAATAATAATAATAATAATAATAATAATAATAATAATAATAATAATATACAAATATACAAATTACATTCTACATGGTGTTCTTATATACAGTTACCGTATTTACAGTTAAGGTAGTGGTGGCGAGTGAAGTAATTCAGTCGGGTTATTATTATTATTATTATTATTATTATTATTATTATTATTATTATTATGACACGATATACTAGAATAGTGTTTGTTTGTCCAACCCTTGTCCCGTTTATCTACGTCGACCTCATCAAAGGAGTTAATGAGATTATATGAATGACGTGATGTATGATAGTAGGAAGGGAGAAGGTGACCCGGTGCCGGCACATAGCCTACTCCTGTCGAATAGCACCAAGTGGTCTACTCAGGGCTTAACGTCCCCATCCGACGGACGAATCACCATCAACAGCGTAATAATCCCTCACTCCCTATGAGCACTGCGGAGAGGTTTGGAATTTAATCCAGGCTTTTGTCACGCAGTCTGGTGATTAGAAATTGTATACCACAACCTCGCGTACCCTACCGGCCAACATTCTGATGGCGAAAATATTTTCGAACAACGGGGCTCGAACCGGTTAACTACGATGTCAGACCGTTTCGACTTCAACGATCATGGCGGGCTACGATATGCAATAATAATAATAATAATAATAATAATAATAATAATAATAATAATAATAACCGTACCCAGAGAGTTAGTTTGCGTGGAGGTTTAACTCCTAACTGAGTACGAGCTATGCACAACCCTGCGTGAGTCATTGGGGTGGGGGCACCTCAGTCCCGACACGGCGCATCCCAGTGGCTGATCGAGGAAGTTCCTGCAGACTTGCAGGCCAGGTGTGAATAAGGCTTAGCTACACAAGCATTCGCGGATCACCTAAGGTAAAGATAAAAATTGTCAACAGACTCGACGACAGAGGAGGGTACATCCCAATGGCAGAGAGGGCGGAAGGACCGCTTCAAAACCACTTCGCGTCTGACTTGTAGCAAGCGGCAAAGTGGTCAGCGTCTGTTCACCAGAGATGCGGCTGTAAACATGCTCCAGGAACTAATAATCCCTGGTTCTACACCACTAGCGAAAGGTAGAATATTGATTACAAGCTATCATGACTCGTTTAAGTAAGTTTAAGTCGGAGTGCTCTGGGAGACTACCACGGTAAACACACACTTATCTTGGCACTTTCAGCATTCAGACAGGAAATCTATATTACCTCACAATATAACTTACGAAGTAGAAAATCCAAATGCTGGCCCTGCTAGAAACACGTTTCACAGATTCAGAAACGATAGACAAAAATAATTACAGAATTTTCAAAAGTGGAGCAAACAAGAAAATTGGCAAAGGAACAGCGCTATTTGGCATGACATTCATTGTAGAAAAAAGAAATAGAAAAATGATCATAATAAAAAAGAGCTCGAAATATGGAAAGATTCTAGAAAGAACTTGAAACAGAGGTAGCCAAAATCCCAAAAGATGATGAAGATTCTACTCGGTAATTTCAATGCACAAATTGTCAGCAAACACAAATACAAGAAGACTATCCGGCATTTATGAATGCAGTCCCCTAGAGAGTGAAAACTGTTGACCACCTTTCAAAATTCGACTTCCTAAGCTGGGATCGAATCGATGCAATTGGGATCATGAAGCAACCACTCTACTACTGATCCACCAAATCAAGTAAATATAGTGGAATGCTTGAAAGAATGTCCTACTAACACTTTTTGAGCTGTATCCTCACAGAATTTTCCTATATTGTGTTTCCCATAGAACAGTACAGTGAGGCATTCAATGCCCCAGATAATTTTCGTGTGTCTCGGGGGCATTGATTGCCCCACTGTACCGTTAATGTAACTGTTCTTCTTCTGTCGCTAGTATTATTCTTGAAAGTTATCTGAAATATAATCGTGTCATTCGTGATATACGTTAACAAAATGGATTCTCTTCAAAGTGACGAACAAATTGTACGCGAATTAGACAGGTCAGAGTGTGAAGGTATATATATTTTTGAGGACTGTTCTGATAGTGAAGGTGAAATAGACGGTATAGAGGAAGACCACGTTGAGGAAGATGTTTTTACTCCTGATCCATCAGAGAATGAATGTGACCCTGAGTCAACGAGCGAAGAAGAAGAAACTGTGGTGCATAGTACAAAAAGAAGAATTGAAAATAATTCTAATCAAAGGACTACTTCCACTCGTTCATCAATCAAATCGATCGTCCACGATCCAAGGACACCAAGACCACTGTGGTGTGCTCAGAATGCAAGAAGTATATATGTAAACATCATAGCTTGGTGTTTTGTTGTGAATGTGAGAAGTGAAAACGGTGATAATGATCAAAGAAAGAATGTCTACAAAGACATTGAACTATTGCTAATATTTTTGTTTTCTATTACATTCGCACAGTTATTTTCATCTTATAGCTTCAATAGTTTTTTTTCTGTACTGCAGGGTTTATTTTACTCATTTGTACTTGTAGTTATTAGTAATACATAATTTTAATGGATCAGAGTTGTGTTTCTGTCCTGGGGTGCTCTCTGTAGAATAAGAGTAATGTTCCAGGGTAAAGTATATTGAATCTCCAACCACTGATGAAGGTTCTGTGGTATAATTTTACCATACGACCCGCAAGATTAATATCAACTATCACCAAGAGAATCGCATGCATCTAGCCACTCAACGAGCTAGAGAAATGTATACATTTTTTAAAATTTGCTTTACGTCACACCGACACAGATAGGTCTTATGGCGACGATGGGACAGGAAAGAACTAGTAGTGAGAAGGAATCGGCCGTGGGCTTAATTAAAGCACAGCCTCAGCATTTGCCTGGTGTGCAAAACTATCTTCAGAGCTGCCGACAATGCGGTTCGAAACCACTATCTCCCGGTTGCAAGCTCACAGCTGCGCCCCCCTAACCGCACATTTAAGGTATACCTTTCCCTAGCTCATTATACCTGCAACACGACTTCTTTAGTTTATTTCTCATTTCGTGCATTTACTTGCAACGGACTGCAACTCTGAGGCTGTTGCTTGTTGCTTTAGCTTTGTGCGTACCTACCGGCTAGTGGCAAACAAAACCATTGGTCCAACACGTCAGGAATATTTAGCCAAACGCTTCTGGAAGGGAGTGCACCCCTGGATACCAGATGCTCTGTTTCGTGTTAGCCATTGACTTCCATTGTTCTCTTACGCGTTAGTTGGTAACGAAATCTGTGTGTGTTGACATAATTCTGCATGATATTTCAGCCAATGGCAGTAGCAGTAGCTGCTAAATTTATGGACAATGCTAGGAAAGAGCGTATGAATAGTAGAAGTACCAACTCTCAAGGACCAGTGACTACCCAAGACACCGTGTGTCATTAGTCATTATTGTGGAAGAGTCTGTGGTTTCTGAATTGGATTATACAACCATCAAAGAACTCATGTGATTTGAACTTCACTTTTGGAAGACAATAGTACTTGTTAACGAATAATAGCCTAATAATAATAATAATAATAATAATAATAATAATAATAATAATAATAATAATAATAATAATAATAATCATAATTACATATCTGTCCTCTACAAGCAAGATTAGCATAATTTAGCTTTCACTGTAATGTTATTAACCTTGCAGGATAAATAAAAACGTTTTACCAGTTCTGTGCCCAGGATGATGATCTACGCTTACGTCCATGTTCCTTTTCTGTCTTACCTGTAATTTCTGAAGATGCAACCGAAAAAGGCTATTTTCCTGCGTTTAGCGAGGGTTAATATTTGGCATGACTTCACGGCAAGACGAAATACCTCCTCGTTGGTAGCGATATTGCTATTTCTATCAACGTCTTTGTTTCGTAATTTCCAGTGGCAAAGCAGTTCCAGATAACTTCATAAATGATATCTTGTGGTAATTCAATTTCTTCCATTGTACTCAGCGTAAATTCCCCGTCACCTAGCTTTAAATGATATTCAGCAAAATGGTCCGAATCAGTTTCTAGTATCAAACCAGGATCGTCCTAGAACGTGTTCAAAGCAAGATCCTGTAAAAGGTCCTAGGAGTGCCATTCCAGTCACCTGCGAAACTAGTTTACGAGCTGACCGGAATTACATATCAGATCTCCGAATGAACACATACCCGCCATCCACACTCAAGAGATGGAGCTCCTCGGATAGATAAGAGAAAAGAAGTCAGAAATTCTCCTGGAGTTTTTACTCACGTGGCAACATGGTAAACCGCAAGTAGGCGAACACAGAACACCGTAACTCAGCTAGCAATTCATAGATTCCAACGTAAGATGTTCACAAAAAACAACTTCCATGAGCCTGGTTGAAAATGCGTGTGTAAATTCTATTCAGTTAACGATACCAGTTCACTCGGTACTTAAAATGACGAAGACCTTGATTTTATTTTTCGTGCGGCTATTTCTAACCGGGTGCAGCCCTTGTAAGGTAGGCCTTCCGATGAGGGTGGGTGGCATCTGCCATGTGTAGGTAACTGCGTGTTATTGTGGTGGAGGATAGCGTTAAGTGTGGTGTGTGAGTTGCAGGGATGTTGGGGACGGCACAAACACCCAGCTCCCGAGGCACCGGAATTAACCAATGAAGGTTAAAATCCACGACCCGGCCGGGAATCGAACCCGGGACCCTCTGAACCGAAGGCCAGTACGCTGACGATTCAGCCAACGAGTCGGACGAAGACCTTGATGGATTATAGCGAAGAGGAATAAGAACTACACACGTTTACAAACATTTGTACGCTCTCCCTTAATATTGTTATACTCTTTTGATGATGATAATGTGTGTTGTTTAAAGTGGCCTAACAGGTAGGTCATCGGCTCCTAATGGTAAGAGGTGTAACGAAATGAAAAGAGTTAAAACTTCAAAATGTATCCACTGACTTGAATCTAAAAGGAATGATGATGAAAAAATGACCACGAAACCAGAACAATCAGTGGATACAATTCACAATGCCTTACTTTCTGAGATGATGCTTTGCCCAAAGGGGTACAAAATCGATGTCACTGGCCCTTCATAATAGTACTAATCACTGGTAAAGTAGACCCATGGTGTTCCTCACACAGTGGTACTAATCAAAGGTAACGTTCCGGACGAGTTGGTCGTGCTGTTAGGGGCGCGCAGCTGTGAATTTTCATTCGGGAGGTAGTGGGTTCGAACCCCACTGTCGGCAGCCGTGAAGATGGTTTTCCGTGGTTTCCCATTTTCACAGCAGGGAAATGTACCTTAATTAAGTCCACGGCCGCTTCCTTCCCATTCCTAGGCCTTTCCTATCCCATCGTCGCCATAAGACTTATCTGTATCAGTGCGACGTAAAGTAAGTAGCAAAAAAAAAAAAAAGGTAACGTACACTTCTGGTGTTCTTACAATTGGCTTTTCGTCGCAACGACACAGACAGGTCTTATGGCGACGATGGGATAGGAAAGGGCTAAGAGTAGGAAGGAAGCGGCCGTGACCTTAATTAAGGTACAACCCCAGCATTTTCCAGGTGTGAAAATGGGAAACCACATAAAACCATCTTTGGGGCTGCCGACAGTAGGGTTCGAACCCACTATCTCCTGAATACTGAATACTGGCCGGACTTAAGCGACTGCAGCTATCGAGCTCGGTCTCCTGGTGATCCTCACGTAGTGGTACTATCCACAGGTAAAGTAGAACCATGGTGTTCCTCATAGAGTTGTACATATCACATGTAATGTAGACCCATGGTGTTTCTCATATAATGGAACAAATCACAGGTAATGCAGACCCATGGTGTTCCTCATATAATGGTACTAATCACAGGTGACGTACACCCGTGGTGTTTCGGATATGGTTGTACTAATCACAGGTAATGTAAACCCATGGTGCTCCTCCCTGAATGACACTAATCATAGACCCATGGTGTTCCTTACGTAGTGGTACTAATAACAGGTAAACTCATGGTTCCAAATCCATCATCCTTTCGTCGCTCCTTTTAGTTACCTCTTACGACAGGCAGGGGATACCGATGGTGTATTCTTCGTTTGCGTCCCCCACCCACAGGGGGGTTATACCCTTTTCTACTTCAGTTACCTGTCATGTTACGAACAATGTTCAATGTTTTGCTGGCTATGTGGTAACTTAAAGCTGAGCCGTATGCAAACAAAACTAACTAATCTTAGCAAGCACCATTTGATATTCATAATGAACACTTACCTTTTACTGGACAGTTTTCGTATTAACGATTGGTTCGTTCTAAAACACCGCACGACCCAAATATAGAACGTTCTTGCTATATCAACCTGTAGTAGGAATAGCATTGGATTTCATATATACTTTATATCTCTGTCGTGAGGACGATTGATTTCGCCGCAAGCAACCATAAAGCTACTCTGACTGTAACGCTAGAACTCCGCCGGATATCTTTCACCACTCACAATATCCACATCAGCAGATGATGGGTTGAGACATGAATGACATCGTACTGTATGACCTACCACACATTCCAAGAGAGGCATTAATTCTCGAATAATAGTAAATACTGTGCATTTCACACTGCACCCCAGTTGCAGGTGACGGCCTGTATGAAATAGATTTGTGAATTTTCAGAGTCTATGGATATCTTCACCCTTTAGTTATTCTACCATAATCTGTATTACAGGGTGACCCAAACGTCCGTTAACATTTGACGAGACAATACTTCACGGGATATCAGAGGTAGAGAGGTAAAAATTAACACACATAATTGGTATGACATAGGATTTTATTGACACCAAAATAAAGTAGATACACCTTCACTAACAGTGCTTTTTCTGGTAACGTCAACATGCCGCAATGGCAGGCGCATCTAACGCCCTCTCTCATGAAAGTTCCTTTCATACCGTACATGGGTTTCATGCGGCATCACTGACGTTACTGTCCAGCGCCATCTGTTGACCTGTTTGTGCACTCATTGTTGCTATCAATAAAACCCCCATGTCATGCCAATCATGTGTGGGCATTTGCACCTGATGTGTTACTGTCCAGCGCCATCTGTTGGTCATTTTGTGTACTTTATTTTGGTGTCAATAAAACCCAATGTCATGCCAATCACGTGTGGCAATGTTTACCTCTTTATCTCCAATATTCTGTGGAGTATTACTTCGTCAAATGTTAACGGACTTTTGAGTCGTCCTGTATTATTTGTCAATAGTTTTCGAACTAATTCATTGGGGATAGGACTGTGATGGTGTCCTAGAATTTAGACCACGCACTAATTCAGCATCCAGGAGGAGATACTGCAGAAACATTCGAAGAGAAAACGAACTGAAAATTCACGGTCGAAGCGTTGCACACGGCGATGTAAGTCGGAATAAATAAAAAATCCATTTCTGTAAATTATTTCCTGCCAAATGCTAATGAACAACCTTCACCACATATAAATATATATTTGGCAATCCCAGAAAGGTATAATTTAAATTTAAATACCGATTGGTTGACTTATTCACTGATTGAACTGATTTATTTATTTATTTATTTATTTATTTATTTATGCATTGATTGATTTACTTATTCAATCGTTTATTTATTTATTTATTTATTTATTTATTTATTTATTTATTTATTTATTTATTTATTTATTTATTTATTTATTTATGTTCAACGCGTAACATCATCTCTGGTTTATCAAAAGATGGCCACTGCACTAATCCCCGTCATTAAATGTGTGATCCTTCAGATGAAATTCCAGATCTCTGTGGAATAGACTTTACGGACAACTGGTGGTCCCATGGCTTGTGTCATGATATTAACAGCCACGTAAATCTGTAAGCGTGACTGATTAGCATTATATTATTTATTACCAAAATTCTGGAAACATAACATAATATGAACAGCTTAATGAAAAGAGCCTACCGTCATATAAAACTTACTACCAGATATTATTTAGAATATTTTACGTGGGTTCCTATATAAAGTAATCATGTGCAAAATATAATTCTCAGAATTTATGTATTCCATTTAACCTCATGATTAATGATCAGTTCCAGTTATGCATGTACTCACACACTTTATATCACTCTACCAGTCTGTAATTTACACATTCTCTCATATTCCCAGATAAATGTGACCGTTTCTTTAATGATTTCCTGTATGTAAGAGAATATTTACATTGTTGAACAGGAAAAGTTCCTGGCACCACTTGGAAGCGAGTTCCATAGGTTTGTAAAACACCAAATACCTTATTCTCGAAGGCAAAGTTACGGGCGAATAGAACGTATAGGGTGGGGTACGATTTATTTATTTATTTATTTATTTATTTATTTATTTATTTATTTATTTATTTATTTATGATAGTTCTTATCCATAGCTACATGATCAATTTGGAACTGCCCTAATTTAACATTAGGGCACTTCCACGTCATCAGTTTATGTGGTCGTCGTTTGAATCGTGTGGTTCCAAAAGTAGCCCATGATCAATACAAAGATCAATCAATCTCTGATCATTCCTGTTAGTTAGATGATGAGTTGGCCACTTACCTATAACATTATTTATTTATACTACAGAAAATTCATTATTATCATTTTTATTATTGCTCCACATTGTACCCTGTTGTTATTAAAAGTAATCGAGCAATAAATGAACGATATAAAGGAAAGATCCATTAAAATGAAATACGCATTTTGTCCAAGTGATGAGATTTAATTACATTGGATTAAATGTTTTCTTATTACCTAATGACTAGTTTATTCTGTACTGAGTAATGATTAGGGTGTTTTGGCACGATAATAATAATAATTAAATTACACTAATATACCATTTGACAGAATCATTATAAATATTATCGCAAAGTACAGGATATATAAACTAAGACGGAACGCACGGTGTTTGTACCCTGTACTACGGCAGCTGCCTCCGTGGCTCAGACGGCAGCGTGTCGGCCTCTCACCGCTGGATACCGTGGTTCAAATCCCGGTCACTCCATGTGAGATTTGTGCTTGACAAAGCGGAGGCGGGACAGGTTTTTCTCCGGGTACTCCGGTTTTCCCTGTCATCTTTCATTCCAGCAGCACTCTCCATTCTCATTTCATAGCATCTATCACTCATTAATATAAATCACTTTGGGAGTGGCGACCCCATCGTAATAACAGCCTATATGTGATTCATTTATTACATCCCTGAGCCGGTCAAAGACTGGAAAACAGGTTGTAGGTTTCCATTTCACTACGGCAGATGCCGCAGCCGAACTTACATCGCGCGAGGCCGCCCCACTTTAAGCATGTATACAAACTTATATAAAATCTTACCTTATAAAAGATGCTGTCTTCCTTTCTGAGTTATACAGACATTGTATCTGGCAACCACATTCTGGCTGACTCGAGCGAGTTCTGCCACTGTAATGTTTCTGACTTTGATTCATCATGTTTTCTTTCAGTTTACCCCATAAGTAAAAATCACACACTGTTAGATCTGGAGAACGAGGGGGAAATAGACCATCACTGATCACTCTGTCTATAAACATTTCCGAGATTGTAAGAAGGAAATATTCTGCTGTATGAGCAGGGACTGAGTCCTGTTCAAACCACCCACGCGATTTTTCTTCTTCTGTTAACTGATGGAAGAAAGGCGTCATCACGTTACCTCTCCGTATTTACTATCGCTTGGAAGAAAATAGGCCCAATTATTTGTTTTGCACTAACAGCACACCGAACGCCTATCTTCCTATGATAATGAGGGACTTCGTAAACACCATTCGGATTTTCTGCGCACCTATAGCGAGAGTTATGACTGTTCACACGGCCATTAAGATGAAACTAGAAATTTTATACAGTGGAACCTTGGATTGCGAGCATAATTCTTCGTTCCGGCAACATGCTCGTAATCCAAATCGCTCGTATATCAAAGCAAATTTTCCCGTAAGAAACTATTGAAACTCGGATGATTCGTCCACAACACAAAAACACTTATTCGCATAACATTTCTAAAACAAAATATAACGTAAAACAATGAAACTGCACTTTACCTTAAAATAGAATCATTGTTGGTGTGAGAGAGACGAGAGATGACATGGGAAGAGTTACTGTATAGCACTAACGGAATCACTGCTATCGGTTGGCTCATTGGAAGTGTTTTGTTTTCGTGCAACTTTAACGAGGAACCTGTCCAATGACTGTTGCTTTTGCCTCTTTTTGAGAATTTCACGAAAATGTGACATGCATTGTCATTGAACAGATTCATCCACTGTAATCATCTCCTTCTTCCGACCGAATTCCTTTTTAGCCTTCTTTTCGTTCACAGGGCCCATCGTTGCAGAACAGTGATATCACAGATGACAGAAACAAAATATATACACTCGTACGGTGTTGACTATGCGAGCGAGGCACGCCAACTGAAGTCCAGCGCGGGAAATGATTACACACACTTTCCCAGGAAAGAGAGTGGCAGGGGGAGGGGAAAACAAAGGCACAGGGGAGGTGGAAACGTACGTACACGTGACGCTCGTATTGCGAAACCTCACTCGCTTATCATGTCATAATTTATTTAAAATATTTGCTCGTTTTGCAAAACACTCGTAGACCAAGTTACTCGCAATCCGAGGTTCCACTGTATATGAAAATACGGTATTGCAATGGTAACTGTCTCGCCATGTCAACAGCTAAAATTCAGACTGGCGACCGATGCGTGCCAGGTCGAACACGCACGTGCAGGCTGCTTGCAAGGTCAAGAATTTTGCGCACGCCACCAATACTGGAGCTTACATATCGTAGAGTAAAAATACCGCTTCGGAGGTTTCTTTATTTTGTTGAAAATTTCAAATCTATGGTCTACTTATTACTAATCTGCCGAGTGCACCATATTTCTATAATGTACGGCGCCAAACTTACTCAAAGCCCTTCTGAGAATTTCTCCTCTAACGGCTTAGGACTACCACTGAATTGGATAGTCCCACACACCTGAGTATGAGGAGGCAACGGCTGGGAACATGTCTGAGACGCCCAGTCCTGTTCCGCAGCAACTGTTATCCGGACCCTCAGGACCACTTCCTAGACCACTCGGCAGAAGCCTATCGTTCACGAGCTAGGACGTGACGACAGAAACCCGTATTACAAACCACGAAGTAATACACATGAAGATAGCGCGAATTATTGCTGGTAGATAGAAGTGGGAAAAATTACAGAAGAATGTTTGAAAGAGAAAATAAAGGCAGTCAGGAAAGAAACCCGTGGATGAAGTTGAGCGTATATATCGGCTTCGTTCGTGGCGGTCATGTGAGACGAATGGAGGAGGATAAGATTATCTTGGAGAATAATGGACTCAATCATGGAGGGCTAGAGAAGTAGAGGAAAACCAATTAGTTTTTAATTATTTAAAAATAAGAGATAAAAACTAAACGAGGCCACGGAGCTAGTTGCAAACAGAAGATTACGGACGTGAATAGATCATTCAGAGAGGCTTGCAAAGTGAAAGCAAAAATGTACAGCAGTCTGTATGAATTAATTTACCTTATATCATTCTCGCAAAAGATTTTTTTTTTTTTTTACAATAGCTTTACGTCGTACCGTTTACTGTCCACGGTTGGGTTTTCCCTCTGACTCAGAGAAGGATCACACCTCTATCGCCTCAAGGGCAGTGTCCTGGAGCGTTAGAATTTGGGTCGGGGATACAACTGGAGAAGAGGAGCAGTGATTCGCCCAGGCGGCCTCGACTGCTATGCTGAACAGCCTTGTAGGGGACAGCAAGATTGGATGGGATACACAAGGAAGAGAGAAGGAAGCGGTCGTGGCCTTAAGTTAGGAACTATCACAGCATTTCCCTGGAGGAGAAGTGGAAAACCACGGAAATCCACTTCGATGATGGTTGAGATGAGAATCGAACTCCCCTCTATTCAGTTGACCTACCGAGGTTGAGTGGACCCCATTCCAGTCCTCGTACCACTTTTCAAATTTCATGGCAGAACCAAGAATCGAACCCGGGCCTCCGAGAGTGGCAGCTAATCACACTAAACACTACACCACAGAGGTGGACACAGACAGGTCTTATGGTGACGATGGGATAGGAAAGGTCTAGAAGTGAAAAGAAAGCGGCCGTGGCCTTAATTAAGGTACAACCTCGTGTGGAAATGGGAAACCACTGAAAACCATCTTCACAGGTGCCGACAGTGGGGTTCGAATGCAAACTGATAGCTAGACCTACATGACCCAATGCGCACAGCCACTTGCTCGGTGATATCAATTTATCTCGTACGAAGGTTGATCGAAAATAAATGGAATTTTTGTTCCTGAACATCAACAGTCAGTAGGACTGGTCCCGCCCTTCTGCTATGCTTAGGCGGGACCGTTAGGAGTGGAGAGAGCGTACTGTTAGATATTTCCTGCCATTTCTTCAGTAACGCTCACGATGTCGGAGCAACAGTTGCACCCCTCCACTGTGCAACGCATAATTATTACATGTCTTGCTCGCGAAGGAGTTACAGCGGCGGAAATTTCCTAGAGATTGATTGAACAGTTCGGTGATCAAACATTGTCAAGGACGCGTGTGTTTGTCTGGCATAAAAATGTTCAAAGGAGGACGAGAACGTGTGGAAAATCAGCAACACGATCGCCGTCCTCGGACCAGCATTACAGACGAAAACATTCGTGCGGTTAAAGGCATGCTGCATACTACTGCGATCTGTTGAACAAGGCGAGAGTTGCATATCGCCGCAAAATACGAGAGCAACCGATTCGACAGGTCATCCTCCTCTACGACAATGCGCCCCATACTGCAGCTCTGTCTTCAAGCTACAGGAAATGCACTGGACTACACTTGATCATCCTCCTTACTGCCCGGACTTATCACCCTGCGGTTTCCATTTGTTCGGACCACTTAAAGAAGCTCTAGGAGGACAACGATTTGAAAATGAAGCGAGTGAGTGTGTGGAAGACCTCGTGCGCAACTGGCTGGTGACACGAGCCTGTTCTTTTTACGATGAAGGCATCAAAAAGCTGCCAATACGCTAGGACAAATGCATTTCCAATGCAGGAAAGTATGTGGAAAAATAAATTGTAATTGCCTTGTGTTTAATAAGTGAATGTAAATAAAAAATAAAATCCCGTTCATATTTGATCCCTCCTCATAAAACAATGTTAAAAGACAAGCGCGACCGAGCTCGATAGCTGCAGTCGCTTAACTGCGGCCAGTATCCAGTATTCGGGAGATAGTAGGCTCGAACCCCACTGTCGGCAACCCTGAAGATGGATTTCCGTGGTTTCCCATTTTCACAGAGATAAATGCTGGGGCTGTACCTTAATTAAGGCGACGGCCGCTTCCCTCCCACTCCTAGCCCTTCCCTGCCCCATTGTCGCCATAAGACCTATCTGTGTCGGTGTGACGTAAAGCAACTTGCAAAAAAGAATAAAAAAGACGAGCGTAATGCTGCTTTTGCGGCATCTCAAAACTAGTAAGGTAAATTTAATCAGTAATTGCATTCACGTGTAAAGCGTCCGTGGCTCAGGCGGCAGCACACTGGCCTGCCACCGGTAGGTTTTCTGGTTCAAATCACGGTCATTCCATGTGAGATTTGTGCTGGACAAAACGGAACCACTCAGGATTTTGTCCGGTACTGCGGTTTTCTCTGTTATTTTCCATTCCAGCAACACTCCCCAATATAATTTCATTTCATCTGTTCGTCATTAATCATTGCTTCGGCAGCTGGCACAGTTCCTATCTTTACTGCTAGATGAGGACTTTATGCATTCATTTTATTCCTGGCCGTTCGAATGACTGGAAATGAGCTGTGGACTTTTTCTTTGCATTCAGGTGACAGAAGCCTAAGCAGTGGCTATCACATATCTCAATGGCGATGAAAAATACAACATACGGTGTTGCCGGAATTAAATTCCACGAAATTGCCCATCTCTGGCTTACCCAGCACCAATTTCATATAAAACCGCCCACATACGGTTATACTTAATAACTTCAATGATGAATGTTGACAGGTAAAATGTGTATTGAGTTTAACTGAAATAGTGCATAGAGCTAGTTAAGAACCACGGAATCCTACATAAGTAGTTTGTTGACGAATGATGTAAACTTTGTGAGTGAAAGACTATGAATGCTAACAACATCACCCGCCTTCGACGAGCACGCTAACACGAACAGATGTAATGCAGCTCACTTCTAAGTCAAATAAGCTTCAACTAGGACACACATTGTGTTTGACGTACAAGCTTCATGTTTGTAAATTACCTACAAACAAAGAGATCTTTTCGACCTTTGATGCTGAAGAAAAGACCGTGATGTACACTTGCGTGTGCCCAACCCTAGTCTCATTTCTCTACGGAGTCGTATGTGAAGTGAGATGAATTTTCGTAGCGAATTTTTATGATCGGATACCCTTCCTGACATCAACTTCATCACAGGTAAGGTAAATGTCTGAACCACCGCAGAGGTGTTCCTGGAGCCGGATTTTACATAGGTAGAGTGGCCAGTTCCTTTCCGCTCCTCCATTCCCTTAACCCCCACCAACACAGCATGGCAACCCATCCAAATCTTGACCACACCCCATGTTGCTTAACTTCGGAGATCTCACAGGTCCGGTGTTTCAGCACGGTCACGGCTGTTGGCAACTTCATCAGAGGAGTTAATTAAATGAATGACGTGATATATGAGAGGAGGAAGGAGAAGTACCGGCATATAGCCTACTCCTGTCGAATAAACAACAGGGGGTCTGCTCAAGGCTTTACGTCCCCGTGAGACGGAGGAATCATTAACTCTATATGAACACTGTGGAGAGGTTTGGAGTTGATTCCAGACTTATGAGACGCAATCGAGTGATTAGAAATTGTACACCACCACCACCTCTCCTACCCTGCGGGCTACCTTTCTGATTGAGATTTTTTTCGACCAACGAGACTCGAACCGGATAACCACAATGTAAGACCACACAGACTCTACTCCGTAACGATCATGCCCACTAAGCCGGCCATAAAGCTTACGATCCTCAACAACGGATTCAAGGAAAGAAAAAATTTAAGACGTTTTCAGTGTTTGGGTAGAACGCGTAAATTGCCGAGAGCTAATCTACGATTATGTTTAATCTCTCAATTGGAAGACAATGACCTGTTGAAAAAAAAAATAAAAATCTGATACGCAGTTTTCATGAAACAGCGCTTAAAAGTAGCGGTGGTGGGAGGAATGGTCGTGGTGATTATTAGACTAATCAGAGAAAAAATTGGGAAGGGGTGCGACACTTCGAAAAATGAAGGTATCGGCCAAAGAAAGACAAGGGCCACGAAGGGCGTGAAAATGAAAGACTCCCTAGGCCTCGCAAACAAATACAATCGGTGTCGGAACAGAATGAGAATTGACCAAGGGAGATGAAAGTGAAGAGCCTGACACATGTAAGTGGAAGCAGTGCCAGGACTCAGGTGAAGCCCCGTGGTCACCAACTCACGCTTCCAAGTTAAGAGCCTCTTGAGCAACTTTTAGTCACCTCATACGGCAGGCAGAGAATACAGTGGGTGTTATTCTACTGCCCCCACACACAGGGGGACAGCGCTTCAAAGTAAGGCAAATTTTGTGCTAAATAAGCGACGTCACACGCATACTCTGTTATAAGATGGCGCTGTGTTGACTCGCGAGTTCAGTTGGAGGACAGCTATCGTTGTGAATACATCGTTGTCCGTTGTATAGAATAAGAAATTTAATAATGGAAAAGAAAGATTTGATCAGGATTCGGCAAAAACGTGACAAAGAAAGAGTCAAAACTAGAAAAGTGAATGATGAAGGAATGAAAGAAATGAAACGGAAAGAGCGCAATAGGCCTTACTATGAGAAATTGAAACAGCGAAATCATTTGACTATAAGTAACTACTTTGAAGTCCGCCTCTCAGAGGCCCGGGTTCGATTCCCGGCTGTGCCACGAAATTTCAAAAGTGGTGCGAGGGCTGGAACGGGGTAGAGACAGCATCGGGAGATGAACAGAGCAGAGAGGGGTACGATTCCCATCTCAACTCTCTTCCAAGTTCGTTTTCCGTGGTTTCCCACTTCTCCTCCAGACAAATGCCGGGATGGTACCTGACATAGGCCACGGCCGCTTCCTTCTCCTTTTCTTGTCCATCCCTTCCGACCTTCCCATCCTCCCCCCCCCCACAAGGCCCCTGTTCAGAATAGCAGGCGAGGCTGCCTGGGCGAGGTACGGGTCCTTATCCCCAGTTCTATCCCCGACCCAAAATGTCACGCTCCACGACACTGTCCTTGAGGCGGTAGAGGTGGGACCCTGGCTGAGTCCGAGGAAAAGCTAATCCTGGAGGGTAAACAGATTAAGAAAGAAAGAAAGAAAAAGAAAAGAAAAGGCAAGTCTACGAAACCATTAAAACCCTGCGTCCGTTTCAATACTGACAGCGTACCACCATTTTTCTATTTATTTTACACCACGCCGACTAAGACAGGTCTTATGTTTACGATGGGATGGGATGGGATGGGATGGGATGGGATGGGATGGGATGGGATGGGATGGGATGGGATGGGATGGGATGGGATGGGATGGGATGGGATGGGATGGGATGGGATGGGACAGGGAAGGAAGTGACCGTGGCCTTAACTAATGTAGATACATCCTTGCCTCTTTACGACCCAGTGAACAAAGAACGAATACCGAACGAGCTGACTGCACGGCACGTCACGTAGCTGTGAGTTTGAATTCTGGAGACAGAGCGTTCGAATCCTACTGTCGGCAGCCCTGAAGATGATAATTATAACTTGTTCCAGACCGCAATCTTATAAGATATAATTGCTGATTTGCCTGGTGTGAGAAATGGTCGTCAGGAAACCAAATACAGGACTGTCGACAGTGGGATTAGAATCCACTACCTCCTAAATGCAATCTCACAGCTACCTGATCCAAATCGTGAAGCCATCCCATTCGGTGTATTTGGCTTTGTTCACTAGCCCAGAAAGTGCGACCGACACTATGACAGGCATCTTTCCTAACATCCAGATGCATTAAGCCTTCTTCAACTGTCATTACTATACATCGGATTTGTATACAAATGCATATTTCGTCTGCCAATATGCAGACCTCCAAAACCGACAAGAAAGTGCGTTTGAAGGTGAAACTGGACGAATTATTAAGTTTAATAGTACATATATAGCTATGCAATTTTGCATAGATTTTATATTAGTGCATACATTTCAATTTTCGGATTTATTGTGCATGTTTTCCACTTTTATTTTGCATACTTGAACATTCTTTTTCAAGCAGTCTTCAAGAAAATGTAAAGTAATTAATGCCGTGAACACTTTAGACAATGAAACTGTCAAAGACAACTGGCACTTATCAGGACAGACTTTCAAATCATATCAGAATCAACCAACAAACTAAAAACACGTGGGTTACATCTTGGTGATTCGCTGGACATTATGGATAGAGCCCTGCACGAATGCGGATATCCGCAAAGTTAGTTTCCTAGCGTATGAAAACTGTACGGCGGTGTGGATAATTTTGCTGATAATTTCTAAATAATGTAGTTTATTGATTTTCACTCAGATATTCTTTTATTTTTGCTTGTATTTAGGCGACCCTTGACAGTAGTATGGAGCTATTGTGATATATAAAGAGCCTTGAGACTACAAAACCGTAAATCTGACCTAAGCATAACTGACTTCTACACTCAATTAATGGAAGGAAAAAAGTTCAATACGTCGGTAGTTGTCGCAAGAGACAATCCCTCATAAATCTGCGACTGTAGAGGATCTGGTGTCAGATGTGAGGCATATTGTATTATTTTAACAGATATGTCCGTTTCATACCATGGGTGTAGTAAACTGCACTTAAATATTTACAACATCCACGGATAACCATTCGCGGATGCAGGCGCGGGTGAGGATGAAGGAAGTGCGGATGTGGAGCGGATGCGGATACTATTTTGTATTCGCGCAGGGATCTAATATTATAGAGAACATGAAACGTAAATTGGAAGGATCCAAGAAAACCTCGGGCGTGCCCTTAAACGAAACCCAGGATACGAAACAATGTAGCTATATACAAATATTTGGCTGGTACTGATAATGTGGATCTACCAGAATGTTGAACACCAGCGTGGTATCTATATACAAATATTTGGCTGGTACTGATAATGTGGATCTACCAGAATGTTGAACATCTACACTCGCTCCCGAATTCAAGTACTATCCTGTCACATCCGCAGATATAGAGAGATCATTCTCCGCACTGAAGCTAGTTTTAACAGACAAACGTCACAGATTTATACTAGAATAATTGGGTAGGGCTCTTGTAGTGTACTGGGAAGCAAATTATGGACGGGGAAATTAAGGTGTGCGGTGTAAAATGTAAGAGGAATGTGTATTTAAGTATGTATTTTCACGTTTCTTACAACCTCATTAATTGATTTATTCCGCTTCTGTGGTGTAGTGGTTAGTGTGATTAACTGCCACTCCGCGGAGGCCCGGGTTCGATTCCAGACTCTGCCACGAAATTTGAAAAGTGGTAGGAGGGCTCAAACGGGGTCCACTCAGCCTCAGGAGGTCAACTGAGTAGAGGTGGGTTCGATTCCCACCTTCGCCATCATCGAAGTAAGTGGTTTTCCGTGGTTTCCCACTTCTCCTCCAGGCAAATGCCGAGATTGTACCTAACTTAAGGCCGCGGCCGCTTCCTTCCCTATTCCTTGTATATCCCTTCCAATCCTCTCATCCCCCCGCAAGGCCCCTGTTGAGCATAGCAGGTGAGGCTGCCTGGGTGAGGTAGTGGTCATCCTTCCCAGTTGTATCCCCGACCCAGAGTCTGAAGCTCCAGGACACTGCCCTTGAGGCGGTAGAGGTGAGATCCCTCGCTGAGTCCGAGGGAAAAACCGACTTTGGAGGGTAAACAGGTAAAGAAGAAGAGGATTTATTTATGTGTATCAATTAACACCCTGTGTCTTACCTAGAAGAACTGTGCGTACTGTCTTAACAGTTAACACTGATAGATTGATACGTCTCACAAACTGTGTATGGACTCTTTGTAATAGTGGAACAGTCGCAGTTGTATGTAGTGTGATTTTTTGTTTTTCATTGAATTGTTTACTCATGATAATGATTTTATGTATTGGTATGGGTGAATCAGGTCAGTCTAGTAAACGAATGTTACATTTGCATTTCATACAAGTGTTTCAAAGCATAAAAATAAATGCATACTTCAATGCATACTTCCCCACATTTTGCAGCACATTTGCACGCATATATTGGACAATATACAGGATGAAGCGAAATTCGCGCACTCGGGCGTCGCAGCGCGATTCCTCACATGCCAGCAATAAAAAATGTCTCTCACAAAAGTTGGTACTTCGAGTATATCCGGCAGAAAAAGAACGTTGAAGAGTGGCAATCTGGCAACACTGTAACCACATGTTATTCGTGCTGTACAGTTGGTGCAGTGGATAGAGTTTTGGGTTAACATGCAGGAGGTCGAGGGGTCGATTCTGGGTTGAAGCTTATTTTTCTTATTTCGTAAATGTAGTCCAGGTGGTATGGTATCTGGCATCTTAATCGTCAACAGCGATTGGAGCGGGTCCTCTAGAAACTATTTGCACTTACATACTACGAGCCTAGAACTGCACGAACAATCGTTTTCATTGGTCAGCTTTGAAAAACGCCCTTTCCACGTCGTGGGCGTGAATTTATTCGCACCACTTCATATACTAGATGCGAAACCTGTTTTCTTTGTACCCTCCGCCAATGGTCGCATAGATTAGTAACAACTATTATTCTTGCCTCGTTCAGGTCCATTACATTTCGTTAGGGCCTTACGTTACCAGTTGGCCTAGCAAAGTATTTTTTGTATCCAGCGTTACAAAATGTTGTAAATTTAGGATACATGTGACCTAAGGTACGGTGCCTTACTGTATTACAGTATGTAATGGGCGATGGAAATTAGCAATTAAAAACTGCGCTTCAACCCATGATCGTACCCTTGACCTCCTGCATGCCAACCCAAAACTCTATCCACTGCACCAACTGTACTGCATGGGTAATGTTTGCTGAGAGAAGGTACTTACCGTACATGTGGTTACAGTGTTGCCAGATTGCCACTCTTCAACGACCTTTTTTCTGCCTGATATACTCGCAGGACCAACTTTTGTGAGAGACTTTTTTTATTGCTGGCATGTGGTGAGTCGCGCTGCGACGCCCGAGTGCGCGAATTTCGCTTCACCCTGTATAGAGCATATAAGTCCGATGCCTAGGCATTAATCAGCACCACACATGCCGTGTAGTTCACCAGCCTCCTATTTTTTGGAGGTAGGTAACCCGACTAACGCATATATCATAGACATCTTAGAAACATTAGTACCTGCTTCTTTATGGCCTTAGTACAACTATACCGTTTATATAATGCCCGCGAATATGGCAGTGTTATTTCTAATACTTAAACTATTATAAATGTGTAACATGATCACCTGCCGTAACACTGTCTTGCGTTTGGACAGGAAGTGTCTATAAGGACTATAACGTGCTAGCTATGCAAAACGGCTCGCGGATAGACAAGGAAGAGGGAAGGAATTGGCCGTGGCCTTAAGTTAGGTACCATCCCGGCATTTGTTCGAGGAGAAGTGGGAAACCACGGAAAACCACTTTCAGGATGGCTGAGGTGAGAATTGAACCCACCTCTACTCAGTTGACCTCCCGAGGCTGAGTGGACCCCGTTCCAGCTCTCGTACCACTTTTCAAATTTCGTGGCAGAGCCGGGAATTCAACCCGGGCCTCCGGGGGTGGCAACTAATCACACTAACCACTTCACCACACAGGCGGACTTATTTTTTTTAAAATTCTGAGCAATTTACAGACGAATCTCCTATTTTATATTGCACCCATAAGCGAATTTGCCTAATTTAATTCACAATTAAATTGAATATTTCGCATATGAGATACCACAGTGAGGCTGTGAAACTAGCAGTCACAAAGGAACTTTCTGGCGCCAGCCTGACGGCGAGGAGAATCCATGAAACTCTTCTCTAAGCACGACCAACTTGTAAACCATCCTTAGGGTTCCTTCCAATAAATTTTATGACACCGCCTAGGAGGGGCGACTTGCTGTTCGTTCTCACGAGAAAAGCACGCGTTGAAGCCTGACCTACTTAGCTAGGACAATAGGGGACAACGACAATAACCGCCAATCCTTGGGAGGAAATGGAAGCACCACGTTTGGAAGAGCGCGAAAGTCTCAGCCAATAAGAAAATTCTAAATTTGAATGAGCTGTCATACCGGGAAATCTACAGTCAGTATTCCGCGATCTGAAGCCCGGTGTGGTAGTGAAAAACAGTGTCCTGACTTCTTTATAATATTTGGTGAATTATCAGTGCCAATCTGTGGTTAATTAGTGCCTAATTGATAAAATTTAACTTCACACGGAGGAGTAATAGGACCCGGAAGGAGGAGCTGTCATGGCAGGATGAGGCCATCCACCGGAAGAAAATAACACCAGTGACGCGCGCCGTCGTGTGGATTATCCTGTGATCATTTCCTGCGGCGCAATATCACATGTGAGTCAGACAAAATTTAGGAAGTTTTGCATATGAATTTTGAAAACTATAACCTACGGATGTACGAGAAAGCGCTCCCGAGGACTAGATCATTACGCCACATCCCTTCCACGGAACTATTTTCCAGGTGGTGGGAGAAATCTTTACAAAACCCCAGTGACCAGAGGGTCGAATTCTCAGTCATTCCAAGTTCTCAGTCGTTCTCAGTGTCTTCAGATTTCTCAGTTGTTTTGTTGAGTCTTGGCAGTGATTCTGTAAGTCTCAGTGTTTATGAATTCTCAGTTGTTGGCTTGAGTATTGACAGTGTGTCTTGACTAATTCGCAGTGATTCTGTAATAATCTCAGTGTATCTACGTTTGACAGAGTGACAGAGTGTGTCAGCTAATTTTATCAGTTAGATTTGCTTTTGGCTGGTAAGAAAGCGATTAGACACTTGTAGGCACTTTAGAAAGCCTTGTATTATTTACTTGGGAGAATAGCATTTCAGAAAATGAACACTTTAACAGACTTTTACTGTAAATGCAGGGAGAGTAGGCAAGAGATACATTTTCAACTTAAATGAACGCACATTATGAGTCGAGAGGAACAAGTCCATGTTTTCAGCATATTTACATAAAAACATTTCTAACCAACTGGTAGTTTCACATGTGTTATCAGCATAAAGTTTCCTCCACAACATAAACTGTATTTTAGCTTGCTTCTACCATTCTATAAACTGTTTTGGCAAGCGAGATATTTACGGGCAGAAACTACTAAAGACAGATAGGGAGGAGTATGTCTTTCTTCAATGAGGGCCGCAGTAGCAAACCTTGAGGAAACAGTTATGTCCCGTGGGGTTAATGTTCTGTAAGCGGGAGTGTAAACAAAGCTGAGAGAGGCGAGCAGGCCAACAGGTGATTTCCAGGTAGATAGCGAGGCGACCGTCCAGCTTCACAACAGGAGTCAGCAGTGGCATCTTCTAACTTTCACTGGAGTGAGAGAAATGCGAGTGTTTTATGCTAATATAAACGTGTGTCACGGCATGGCAAGAATGTGTCAAATTTGCGTGTGTAAAAATTTGGAATACCACATCAGCTTGAAGATGGAATTCTAATTTCCACCATGACCGGGGCCGGAGGGTGAGCCAGCCTGCCTCCACCACACAGGTATGAGCATCATTAAGCAATGTAAATAAATATGTAGGACCGTGGCAAATCGATGATCAATGTAGTTTAGAGTACTAGGTAGGGTTGTAAATAATTCACAGTTTTATAATACTGCTAATAATAATAATAATAATAATAATTATAATAATAATAATAATAATAATGTTATGTTGCACTTTCAGCTAGGCATATTTGTGCACTTTTGTTAGATAGATGTTTGTTTGCGTGTTGTATGGTTATTTCTGTAGTATGTCACTGTGACAGTTAGGCAGCTATGATTTTGACCTACGAGTGTAATGCCGTTTATTATTATTATCTCATCATGTTATTTAGATCGATTGATTAGAGTCATATTTTGTTGGAATTTTTGGTCTTGTAGACACCGCCGTGATATTTCAATGTTTATTTTGCTATTTTGCGCATTTCAGCTTGTTTTGTGTTGCGGATTCATCCTTCAGATGACCGGTTTTGATGGTACTGATCCCGCGTATTTTGCGACGATTTTGGTAGACGCGAGTATTTATTTCTGTGTAGTTTCGGTTACACATGTTTCAACATTTGTGTTTTGAGAGGCAGTCTCGTCATTCTTTTTTTTTTTTGATAGAAATAGTGAGCGCCATTGATGAGTCAGCTCTGTGATTTTTGTGATGTGTTAAAAGGAGGATGAGCGAGAGATCGAGCTAGATGATTAATATCCCTGATGATCTACGTTGACAATGGAAATATGATATTTGGACCATGTCTTGAATTGTCGTAAGAGGTTGTAATGTGCACGACAGATATTTTTGCCCGCCGGATACGAGCGAGGCTGTATTGTGAGAATAATGAATAATAATGACGTCGAGAATTAATGAGTAAATAGAATTGTGAAATGAAGAATTTAACCACGAGTGTTAAATGTGTTACGACATGGGTTATGATACTACAGGCAGGAGCCTGTATTTGTTTAAACAATTCCAGGGAAAGTAGATGCTCGGCAAATAATGCGAGCCAGTGTACAATGTGAACAGAGCGACGAGTCAATGTGTTTTGAATAATTATGTAGAATCACGGATGACGTGAAATAACAGTAATTTGTCCATCAAGGTTAAATAGTAGCATGTCCAGACATTTATCGTCTGAAATTTGAGATTGCCGTCAAATTCGCAATATTTTTGCTACTCGCAGCGGGGTATATTTCTTCGGAGACTCCGATTCATTTTTGCGCATTTCCATCCTTATTATTTTCCAGTAGGCCGCGATGGTGGGATCTAGTTTTGCTTATTTGTCTTTCTTTTGATTGTACTTTTACCGTGTATTTGTAGGACGTCAGCGTATGTGAACTATTTATATTTGATTTGTTGTAAATAGATAAGTGTAGCTAGGCTAGTTTTTTTTTATTTCTGTATTTTTTTTGTGTCGGAGCAGTGTTTCTCTGTTTAATTAATGTAATGTTGTAAATAAGATTTCAGATGTTAGGTTTATGAATCATCGATTATGTCACAGTCGAAACAATAGTAGTGGTATGCTCATACCAGGCATTTAAGTAATTACCAAACTTTCCTTTTAAAAAAATCCACTACATTTTATTTTGAAATGAAGCGATCTTTAAATAAACAAATTGTAAAACTGCCGCAATGAATTAGATAAACACGATGGCATCTGCCTCCATCTAGTGGTGGTACCACAATATGAATTGATAATGAAATGCAGCTAGCGGCAAAGTCCATAGAAATTTTAATGTACAAGGATCGCTATCATTCGATAATGTTAACATCAGGCACTTGGCCTAATTTTTGGTTTATTCTTAAGAAGTCCAGTCTATCACAGACATGCAAATGAAGTTTAAAATTTAGATGAGTGGTTGGATACACTCAGAGTGATGTTTCGATAATTAATTTTGTTTAACCATGAGGTGTTTGAATAAGACAATGGTTATGTCGGAAATGAAGTGTGATGTTCATGGCTGTCCTGTTTTCTTCGAATTATTCTTTATGTGATACACTTGCTTAGTGTAGTCCATGATTATTTAAATTTGGGTATTTTACCAAAAGAACCACATGTGTTTAAACATTTTATAACTCTTATAAGTCAGTGGATTTGATGACGTAACAAATTTAATTTACTTTATGGTGATTTAGCTACTTTAAAATTTATTTTTGAGAGATATTTTTTCTCCATAATGTAATTCTGTATTTCAAGAAGGTGGTCTTTCTGACCAGAGTTTTAAACTGAGTCATTTATTTTAACTTGAAGACATGTCAAGTGAGTCTGGAATATTTTAAGTAAGGTGTTTGACCTTCAGTCAGTTTATTAGGCAGATTATGATTTTTTTTTTTGTAAGGCAGATCCTCAATCTTAATTTTATTAGTCACTTTTATTTCATTTTTGTTTTACATTTTCACTAGTTCAATTTACGTTCATTTTTAGCATTTTGCATTTTATTTGAATAAATCAGTCTTTTATTTTAAATTTTAATTCAGTCTTGGGTACCGTCATTTTTAGTTAGCTTACCCCCCCTCTTTTCATTTCCTCACTCCTTGATCAGCGGGTGGCCTCTCCGGGGATAACGGACGGGCACGACTGAGAAAGAAGAGTCTACATGCAGCGGTGAGTATTATTTACATGTCATTTATTACAGGAGCAGCCGGCGCACAGAAGAAAGAAGAGATCACCGCAGTTATTGCCTTGAAAAGGGCACAATATATACCACCAAACTTTCATACAGCATGATGTTTTAGTCCCCAAAACTAAAAGTCTATTTGCTTTTTTTGAGGACGGAGAATCGAACGTACCTTCTTCGAAATGGTTTGAGTATACTTTTAAATTTGTCAGCTATTATTATTATTATTATTATTATTATTATTATTATTATTATTATTATTATTATTATTACGACGAATATCATGATCATCATTGGCTGTTACTGATGATCCTGTCTGCCTCCGTAGCGTAAAGTTTAGTGTTATTAGCTGCCGTCCTCGGACGCCCGGCTTCGATTCCCAGTACTGCCAGAAATTTAAGAATGGCAGGAGAGCTGGTAAGTGGTTGAAATGGCACATGCAGCTCACCTTCGTAAGGGGTGTTCCTGAAAATAGCTGCACCTCCTCGGGATGAAGAAACGAGTTCACTTTTTTACTGATGATCCTGCTTCAAGTAACTACAAGCACAACGTCGTACCACTTACTGGGCTTATCTGGAGCTCTTAGAATGGACTACGGCCAAGGACGCTGGAGGGGTGGTGAAGTATCCACAAGGGAACTGCCGATCACGAAATACGAGCCGTAGGCAAAACTTGCAGCCAGTTTATCGAATCGTATCGCAGTCTCGAGAAAATTATACCAACCGATCAATAACCATTACCAATAACTTGAGTACCGCGTGCCCAGAGGATATAAATTTATTTCCCTCGCAGAGTTATTGGAGGAACTACAGTGTTCCCTTACATCAATGTTCACGGCTACGACTTACTTTTTAGACAAAACCGTGTATCCTTTCGTTAAAGGAGATGTATGTATGTCTGGCTTATGGCCTCTCGTTCCTTGAAAGGAAGTTATCACTCAGAAATTCAAACACGGAGGAACATGGTGGGACTGTTAAATGCCATAGCCTGTTGCCGTTTCTTGATGAGTGTAAGGTTTTGTTTTTCGCTTTATCTCTCTGCACGGGCCAGGGTAAAATATTATTACTTTTTCCTTTTCTTTGCAAGTGGTTTAACGTCGCACTAACGTTTTGAGGATTTTCCATGAGACAAGGATAGAACAGGGCTAGGACTGGGTAGGTAGAAGCCATCGCTTTAATTTGCATTTGCCTGGTGTGAAAATGGGAAACAACGTAAAACCATCTGCAGGGCTGCCGACGGTGGGATACAAACCCAGAGCAAAGCATAGCTTCCAGTCTGTTTCCTTCATGTCTGTGACAATATGGAAACTGCTGAAGTACCGGGTGGTTCACCAGCGTCTTATTTTTTCGGAAATAGGCAACCCAGGAGGCACGCGTTCGATTACCGGCTCTGCCACGAAATTTGAAAAGTCGTACGAGGGCTGGAACGGGGTACACTCAGCCTCGGGAGGTCAACTGAGTAAAGGCGGGTTCGATTCCCACCTCAGCCATCCTGAAAGTGGTTTTCCGTGGTTTCCCACTTCTCTCTCAGGCAAATGCCGGGATGGTACCTAACTTAAGACCACGGCCGCTTCCTTCCCTCTTCCTTGCCCACCCCTTCCAATCTTCCCATCCCCACAGAAGGCTCCTGTTCAGCATAACAGCTGCGGCCGTCTGGGCGAGGTACTGGTCCTCCTCCCCAGTTTTATCCCCCAGGACACTGCCCTTGAGGCGGTAGAGATGGGATCCCTCGCTGAGTCCGAGGGAAAATCCAACCCTGGAGTGTAAACAGATTAAGAAAGAAAGAAAGAATTAAAATAAAGAATGGTATTCTTGTATCGGTCATGTCCACAGTAAGAAGGAAATGCAGTTTTTAATTTTCAGACATCTGTCTGTCTGTCTGTCTGTCTGTCTGTCTGTCTGTACGTGCATCACGAGAAAATGCCCAAATATAATTTAATGAATATCGGTATATAAAGTCGGGGAATAACGCACTACACTTTAGGCTATACACAATGTTATTCACGCTAAACGAAATGGTAGTTTAGGGGAAGGCCTGAGATGTAAATGTCAAATATCTATGTTATTAGTGGTCCTATCGATAAATACTATACAACAAAAGTTACACAGAATGAAAATTCTAATCACTTATGTCTTATACAGTTCGAATCCCATTGTCGGCAGCCCTGAATATGGTTTTCAGTGGTTTCCCTTTCTCACACAAGGAAAATGCTGGGGCTGTATCTGAATTAAGGCCACGGCCGGTACCTTCCCAATCCTTTCCCTTTTCTATGCTTGCGTCCCGCTGTGATAACAGAGATATTCATGCATCAACAATAAACAAATATGAAGCTGCAAAGGGCCACAGAGAGTAATAAGCGAGTACGTCACGACAAGCCTCTGACAGGGGGTGGTGCATGCCCACTTACGTGCTTCAGAATCTGGAAAACAATATGAGGTGTGGACAAAATGCCATCATACAGATTCTAAGGAATTGTTCAGTCAATGACGGGTGTTCCAGATAGTAAAATATACTTTTTACAACTTGTTTTACGTCGCACCGACACAGATAGGTCTTATGGCGACAATGAGACAGGAAATGGCTAGGAGTGGGAAGGAAGTGGCCGTGGCCTTAATTAAGGTACAGCCCCAGCATTTGCCTGGTGTGAAAATGGGAAACCACGGAAAACCATCTTCAGGGCTGCTGACAGTGGGGTTCAAACCCACTATCTCCCGAATACTGGATACTGAATAAAATATAAACTTGCATCCTAGTAATATAATATTGTATTAGCACACCAAGAAAATAGCAGTTTAGTGTTCAGAATTACTTACTTTGTCATGCTGTGGACAGCCTATGTGATAACGGTAGGGGTACAGCGAAGTTCTGCTGTCTTAATTGACTTATTACATTCGTAGGTTGGCGAAGAATGAGAGATTGTGTGGCAAAAGCCTGGATGCAATGCTAAACCTCTCCGAAGTGTTCGTATGTATTGGCGGGCATATGACGCTGTTAACGGTGAATTGTCGTCAGATGGTGACGTTAAGCCTCGAGCAGGCCCTTAGTGTTACTCAACGGGAGTAGACTATGTGCCAATACCAGGTTTCAACCTCTCTCTACCTGTATCGTCGGGGACTATTGTAAAAGCCATACGCTAAATATATTTAAAAAAGTGGAATTGATGCCTTCGATACACAACGTTTCTTCTTCTTCTTCTTCTTCTTCTTCTTCTTCCGTTTTGGCCGACTATGGACCACGGTAATTCAAATTCAGCTTCCTCTTTAATCCTTGTCCAGTCTTCCTTCATCCTTTCACTCTGCGATCTCCTCCTTTCTTCTGTCCATGGCGTTTGTGTACGGGATCTAACTTTCTCTTGAAACCTCTTGGTGTCCGTGATCTTCGATTTGTAAGGATCGCTGTTGCTGATTTACGCTCCTTGTATTCCCATTTCTTCCAGCTCCTTCTTTAACTTATACCAGCGCACCGTAATTTTTCTCATTTCAGAAAATTCTATCATCTGATTGGTCATTCTTCCCGGGTTCATTCTGTATGTCCGTTTTATTCAATACGGAAGAAATAAATTAGTATTTAAAAACATAAATATTAGTTTGTCCGCCTCTGTGGTGTAGTGGTTAGTATGGTTAACTGCTACCCCCGGAGGCCCGGTTTCGATTCCCAGCTCTGCCACGAAATTTGAAACATGGTTCGAGGGCTGGAACAGGGTCCACTCAACCTCAGAAGGTCAACTGAGTAGAGGTGGGTTCGATTCCCACCTCAACCATCCTGGAAGTGGTTTTCCGTGGTTTCCCACTTCTCCTTCAGGCAAATGCAAGGATGGTACCCAACTGAAGGCCACGGCCGCTTCCTTCCCTCTTTCTTGTCTATCTCTTCCAATCTTCCCATCCCCCACCAAGGCCACGGTTCAGCATAGCAGGTGAGGCCGCCTGGGCAAGGTACTGGTCATGCTCCCCAGTTGTATCACCCTACCCAATGTCTCACGCTCCTGGACACTGCCCTTGAGGTGGTAGAGGTGGGATCCCTCGCTGAGTCCGAGCGAAAAACCAACCCTGGAGGTTAAACAGATTAAGAATGAAATTTTCGTTTACGGTGTCGTGATTAGCCCAGTGGCTTAACTGTTGGCTTCCCACCCGAATCCCGATCGATTCTGGAGTCCAGATTTCCATCTCGAAAGTCACGTGGCGTCTGGAAGGGCATCCTGCCTTAAACGTCAAGCCAAAACCAAACTGAGCCTATGTGGCTCAACCAACACCACAAATAACTGGGATAAGTTGGAGAAAGTTTAATTATTAGTTTATGGCAGGAGTATTATCATTTTGATATTTTAATATATCACCCTGACAAGTTGCATTGCAATCAGTCTAGTCTAACGCAGACAGTTCCTTTGTGAAGCGAATAAAAATACAAGTAGGTCGTCTCCAACTCGTCGTGTATAAGCAAACGTAGACTTAGCAGACTATAATCTCGTTTGCAATGTGCATTGTAGGAGTGAAGAAGACAATGACACTAACTCATCTGTAACTCCAGGAATTTCATGCTATACGGGATTAGAATGTAAACTAGTATCAAGTATTCTCCTGCTCGCACGACGGTTTTGCTATGAGATTTGCATGGAGATTTGGGGCACAACTTATTAAAACCCCTATTGTATATGCAACTCCCCTCACACGACCACATAGGGGCAACAGGAAACTCTTACTCGTTTGCACTCGAATCCATTACTGCAAAACATGTCTAGCCCTACTTATTGTACAGGACTGTCCGCCTCCGGAGCGTAACGGTGTCCGGGTTCGAATCCCGGTACTGTCAGAAATTTAAGAATGGCAGAAGGGCTGGTATGTGGTTGAAATGGTACGTGCAGTTCACCCCCATCGGGGTGTGTCTGAAAAGACCTGCTCCACATCAGGATGAGGACAAGAGTTTACTTTGTCCGGCTCCATGTTAGCGTGCTGGCCGTTGATCCAGAGGGTCCCAGATTCGATTCCCGGCCGGGACGGGGATTTTAACCATCACTGGTTAATTCCATTGGCTCTGGAGCTTGGTGTGTGTGTGAAGTCTTCATCATTAGAATTCGTGAAATGTACGGCCCCGTCCTCATAGACGCGCAGGTCGCCTAAATGGTGTCATCTCAAAAGAGCTGTACCAGACCTCTTCGGAAGTCATATGTATTAATTATATAGGACTACACCTTTAGTAGAATTTAAAATGTATTTCATGGTGTCAGGACACAGTATACTACCTAATTATGCTGATTCAGGTACAATCCAGCCCAGTAAACCGAAGATCAATCCAGTATATTCACCAGAAGAATAGTCAGTGCCATGAAGGAATATTTATTTATATCATACTAAGGTGATTTAACTTATAAATTAAATACATTTATATATATTTAAAAAATTATGAAAACTAAAATCAGTCCGGCCATTCTATCCGATCGATGTCCTTCACTTTTTTAACTGAAAGGTATTCATGCACAGATTTGTCATCAGGTACCATAAATCACATAACTTTCTTCTTCAAATTATTTGATTTTTTCAATTTTTGCCTCTTTGATGCAATCATATCTTTGGTTTTAATTTAGGTACGGAGTTTATTTTAGCCTAAGAACACTCAGTGGATCAAGCTCTTTCATTTAAGCTCAAAACTATTCAAATTGGTTGATTCTGAGGAAAGTTATGAGTGCACATTCAATTTGACGTCTCATTTCTTCAACATTTTTTTCTCATTGAAGCAATCATATCTTTCGTTCTAATTGAGCTACGCAGTCCGTTTTGGTCTAAAAACACCCAGTGGATCAAGCGCTCTCTTTTGAGGTAATAAATACTTAAATTGGTGGATTCTGAGAAAGGTTATGAGTACGTTTGTCTCCATGACGAAGATCTCTGCAGGATGAATATTGATGACTTTTTAACAGTTCGGCACGTAGTGTTGTTCCAACGAACGTTTAATTCAATTCCTCTGTGTGATGTAATTTCAAGTGTTTTGTTGACATAACATTACATTCCATAACCACAGCAGATCATGTGCTTTACTTCATTAACTCTAAACTTTGCAAAACCATCCGTGAGGTTAGTAACGAACAACACCATACTTTGTACATTGCGGGCGGAGCCAGCGAGAAACTGCTAGTATGTTATTAAGAGAGTTTACTAAAACAGCTT
This sequence comes from Anabrus simplex, assembly GCF_040414725.1. NCBI lineage: Eukaryota > Metazoa > Arthropoda > Insecta > Orthoptera > Tettigoniidae > Anabrus > Anabrus simplex. The sequence goes on along the minus strand of NC_090268.1, from coordinate 63,642,238 downwards.
TGGCAAATCCATGCGTTCTACTGGACACACTTGCTTCATTTTTGTTTTATTCACTCCGAAATTACCTGCCGATGAATTATCAGACATTGATAGGTCTCTAAGACCAGACAACTTTGAGTGATCATAAAATCAAATCATTACATGATCACTCCATTAATTGCAGGCGAAATCTTACCTTAACCCGCAATACATTCCGTACTTAGCAGGTTGCTAAGGGACTAACACTTTCATTAATATTCTGATATGTGATTTTCATCCTCGGTAATGTCATTGGATGCAGCCATATTAGATTACTACCTGTCAAGCCAGAGAGTATACCCTTCCTCTCATCATGGAAGAATACTATTCCCTGCTAGATACTCTTTGATGCTCTAACCTTTCCCAGGCTCCAAATATACTCTACAGATGGCAGAGTTTCCTAATAACTTACGTGCTGCTAAGAGAAAAAAAAGTCTATATACAAACAGACATTATCTGGGAAGAACTATCGAAGGATAACCTAGCTACACTAAAAAAGAGGGAAGGTCATGTACATGTTCTCTGCCTGACAAGGAACGCTCCTTCGAGATTAACCTGCGAGCTCACAAGACAACCGTTCTATATACAAGAACAGCTATTAAAAATACAACACAATACGAAGCTTTACATCAAGAACTTCAGCATTAAAAAAAGCGAATATATGAATAGAATTTTACCAAACAGATGGCATGGTGACATCAGAATGGATGCATTCTGACTGCGAACTGTGACATACCATAACGCGCTTATTATTAAATAATAATAAAACCCTTAAAAAGGGCAGAAAAAACAATTTGAATACCTCAGGCATATCAAGGCGAGGATATGAATTTTGCCGGCTGGCGAAGTCTGTCGCACTCCTCTGGGGCAATGATTAATGACTAACAGGTGAAATGAAATGACAGTGGAGAGTGTTGCTGTAATGAAAGATGACACGGAAAATCGGAGTACCCGGAGAAAAACCTGTCCGGGCTCTGTATTGTCCAGCACAAATCTCACATGGATTGACCGGGATTTTTACCACGGAACCCAGAGGTAGGAGGCCGGCGCGCGTCGCCTGAGCCACGGAGGATATATTAGTTTATTCATAAATAATTTTGACTTATCGTGACGCAAATCGTCCATGTTTGATCCATGCAATGATGTCTTATTGTTCGTGTCTTGCTATGAACGATATAGGAGCTGTGTTCATGAGGTTGTGTTGTAATAAAACATTAAAAGTTAATGTTATTTGAAGCAGTGAACAATCCACTAAGCCAGGGCCTCTCAAACGCCCAAACTCTCACGCGTGCAGAGCGAGGTGCATAGGCTCTGTGTACTGTGCATCGGTACGCTTCGCCTCAACTCGGCTTGACTCGGGTGGTGTAGTGTGCTGAGAGCGACGAAGCGTTTGGTGGTAGACGACGTGTTTATCAGTGAAATAGACAAGCGCACGACAACAACACAATAATGGAGCAACCTGTTTCGAAGAAAGCAAAGACTTCCGAAAGTCCATTTCAATCGAACTGGGAACTTTCGTATTTTTTTTTGTTTGTTTGTCGTGACGATAACGCCAAATGCTTAATCCGTGGGACGATAATTACATGCGTAAGAAAATCATCTATTGAAAGACACTACAACAGACTACATTCGGAAAATTATTGTGAAATCATAGGAGACGTCAGAGAGAAAGAATTAAGGAAGTTGAAACAGCTTGAAGAAGAGCATTCTATATCCACAAATGAGTTTTGTTCCAGTACTGTAGCATTTTCATTTTGGTTACGGGTTCTGCATTTTTTTAAATTATGTTTACATTCCTCTCAAACATGTATGTGTATTTCTAATTCATTTTTTTATTTTTTTAATAACACTGGTAACCTTGTCCCATACAACTGTGCGTCTCCGCTCACCACACGTAAACATTTCGCAGTGGGGGAGAAACAGCAGTGAAGGTGAGGAACGCGGAGAGAGGCCGAACGGGGAGACAGGTGTAGGGAGAGAGGAGTGGGGGGTCTGCACTCTGGTCAACCAAGCGAAGTCGTCTTTTGCGCCGTGCACAGTGCATGCACCACGCGCATGCACCCTGAGAGGCCCTGCACTAAGCTACCAGAGTCGTGAACATGCTCCTTCGGTCCTGGATTAATGAAGGTAATACGAACTTTATGATACAATGTGATAGTTATCTGTCGGAAGTGAATTAATGGATACATTATTCAGTGTTGTGATGGCGGTAGACTACTTGTGCTGGGAATGCAGAGATGTCATTTTTATGTAGGAGAGTGTTCATTGATTCATCATCTCTCTCTGACTATCCGTATTTACATTACTGTGAAGCGGAGTTCAACCAGTCAGTGGGAAAAGTAAATTATAACACCGTAATATGTCATTTTTCGCACTGTTTTGAGTACGGGAAGTAGGCATATACACCATGCTATAAAGTGTAGGGGAAGGGGGGGGCAAGATGGGGACGCTAAGGAAAAAGTAGTTCAGGTGCGTTATACATGTTGATAATATATTCATAAATAGTTCCATTTTGTTGCGTCACTATCTGTTTCTCATAGTGCTTGGAAACTTGCATTCTACATTAAAAATGATACTAAAATTTGAATCTATTCCCATAACCTTGAATTACTAATATCAACGTAAAGTATTACACCATAATAAACCATCATAAGGCTCGTAGATGGCATAATGAGCAAGAATACAATTTAAATTCATTTTTATGGTAAAAATGTATGGATTTTTAAATGACCGATTTTTTCGCGTGACCTCCTGAGCGGCCGTGTGCAGGTCTTTAAAGTCGACTCCCGTGGGCGACCTGCGCGACGGGATGAGAGATGGAATGGATGAAGATGAATGAAACTGGGCAAGGGTGTCGAAGGAAGTGGCCGTGGACTGTCAGAAGGTACCGTCCCAGAATTTGACTGGTGTTGAAAATAGGAAACCACGGGAAACAATTTCAAGGACGGCTGACGGTGAGGCTCGAACCCACGCGTCTACCGAGTCAGCGGAGAGCTTGGTCCCATGACCTATCGCTGCGCTTTAGCCAGCGTAGCCACTGCTGTCGGTAATGACTGATTGAGAAATCCACTACCCTTTGCACTCAGTATTTGGTCCCTTGGCCTATACCAGAGGGCATAATTTATAAAAATGAAATATGACTAGAAATTATATAAGTACCTATAGGGGAAATACTATTTATCCTAAAGGGCAAGATTAGGACTGGGGCAAGATGGGGACTAGGACAAGATGGGGACTAGGGCAAGATGGGGACTGTGTTATACTGAGACTAACGGAATAAAAATATATTCATTTATTTGTGAATTACTTCCACAAGCTCAATATATATACATTAAGGTACAGTCTAATGGATAGTGTTCAAGAACAAATGTATTGCAATTCCAGCTTACCTCATCGAAGTCCAAAAGATACATATGTATAAGATCACAGGGGTGAGAAACAGTAAAAAGGCCACTCCAAGCATCCAGACAGCTCACACTGACTAGAAGTCGTACAAACTGTGTAACCTTCATCTGCCCTTCAAGCTATTTCCATTTTCAGGCCAGTGGCAGCACCATGGGGACAAGGAAACCCCCACCCCGTCTTGCCCCGTGTCCCCATCTTGCCCCCCTTCCCCTACTTACTTTTATTCCTTGCTAGTGTTTTAACATCGCGCCAACACATCGAAGGTTTACAGCAAAAGGCTAGGATTGGAAAGGTAGTGCCCATCGCCTTCATTAAGGTACAGCCGCGTTTGAAAATGGGGAACCACGGAAAGCCATCTTCAGGCTGTCGACGATGAGATTCTTACAAGGGGGCATTACCTACTCGTCATCGCCGATTTCGCTCAAATTTACAGAACATGCTGGGCTTGGCTAGAAATGAAAATACCCAAAGTGGGAACTCCAGATGGCCAAGCGTATAGAAAGTAAAAATGTTCACGTGGCTCTCGCACCGTATAAGCCACATACGTTAGTGCGCGCGCCGAGCAGTAGTTGGCGAACCGGTAAGAGCTTGGATTACTAATTCGATGGTCGTTGGGTCGACTCCCCGTGTGGAGAATATTTTCTCATTTTTTATATTATTCATTTATTTTAATTTATTGTATTTATTTATTTATTTATTTATTTATTTATTTATTTATTTATTTATTTATTTATTTATTTATATGCAAAAGGCATATAGGGCATCATTTTTTTAATGAGCGCACAATTATAGAAAATATGGAGTTGCGAACTTTCCCGACGTGTTCAAACAGAAATTCTTTTTTTTTTTTTTTTTTTCTTCTTTACTGGCTATCCCCCCTCCTTGGGGAATGTGCCATAAACGTGAATAGTCGTTTCGCTGTAGGATTCGTTCCCATCTGACAAGTGAAGGTTGTTCCTGGCGGCTGTACACAAACAATAGATTCTTAGCGCAGGTAGAAAAAAGTCTGATAATGAAATACCAATTTTTTACCTTTTCAATGCCTTTCGCGGATAAATAAATAAATAAAATGAATTATTCACCTCTTTGCTTAATTAGAAAATGAATAATATAAAAGTTGACATTAAAAACCAGTCTCCCCTAACTCCGTGAATCCTTGGATACCGTTTAATTCATACTTCAGGTCCAGTCGGAATGGAGGAAACTGAGTCTAACCATCGTCGTCTTGGTCTACGTCTACTACTGTTAGCCTCCATAACCGAGTCTATTATTCTCCTAGGTACCGGGCGAGTTGGCCGTGCGCGTAGAGGCGCGCGACTGTGAGCTTGCATCCGGGAGATAGTAGGTTCGAATCCCACTATCGGCAGCCCTGAAAATGGTTTTCCGTGGTTTCCCATTTTCACACCAGGCAAATGCTGGGGCTGTACCTTAATTAAGGCCACGGCCGCTTCCTTCCAAATCCTAGGCCTTTCCTATCCCATCGTCGCCATAAGACCTATCTGTGTCGGTGCGACGTAAAGCCCCTAGCAAAAAAAAATTATCCTAGGTAATCTATCCTCCTCCATTCGCCTCACATGGTCCCACCATCGAAGCCAGTTTATGCGTACAGTTTCATCCATCGAGTTCATTCCTAAATTAGCCTTTATCTTCTCATTCCGAATACTCTCCTGCCATTGTTCCCACCTGTGTGTACTAGCAATCATTCTCGCTACTTTCATGTCTGTCACTTCTAACTTATGAATAAGATATCCTGAGTCCACCCAGCTTTCGCTCCCGTAAAGCAAAGTTGGTCTGAAAACAGACCGATGTAAAAATAGTTTCGTCTGGGAGCTGACTTCCTTCTTACAGAATACTGTTCATCGCAACTTAGAACGACGTGACTTGTTCTATTTTTGTATTCAATGCTTCATTTAAGTGTACTAATTGCCGGTTACGGCACAGTATTACGACGTGAGAAACAGTGTATATTATGTGTTTCATTGAAAGTCAAATTCAAATCATTGCGTAGAATTCGAATGACTTACGGTGAAGTAAACCTAGTAACATCAATTGGTCCCGGCGAAGAAAGGCTCCTAGTATAAGGTGTGTAGCTGTGTTTGCTCGTGTCCACTTGGGGTCAAGCTACTGTATTGTCAACTATTGATTTTATGCGTCCTTGACTGTTTACCAACAGTTACTCGCCGTGGCGGGAGGTTTGTTACCCTGTCTTTGACACGGCTAATTCATTCAGTGTGACGGACATCCACAGACCACCCAACACGCTTGCTCTCTCCACACAAATGACGTTAGTTCCGCATCAATGGAACACGACAGTGGACATATGACACGTTCTTGTTTGTGATATCTTAACTAATGCTTTTCCCAGTGCAGTGCGGGTTAACCATCAATAAAGAAGTATGGTTCCCGAGGGAAAAGATGATTGCTGTGAGTGTCATAAATTTACGCTGAGACGGAAAGGATACCTGAAGTAGCAACCGGATTATAAACATCAGAAAATAATAATAATAATAATAATAATAATAATAATAATAATAATAATAATAATATAATAATATAGAATGGATCACAATAAACTAAGGTTTCCCATTTTCACACCAGGCAAATGCTGGGGCTGTAACTTAATTAAGGCCACGGCCGCTTCCTTCCAACTCCTAGGTCTTTCCTATCCCACCGTCGCCATAAGACCTATGTGTGTCGGTGCGACGTAAATCCCCTAGAAAAAAAAACAATAAACTAAACGAATCTTCAAGTGCCTTTGGGAAAAGAAATAAACCGCCATCTGGATTCAAGGTCAAGAAAGACCTGGAAAGGAACAACATACGAGAAGAAGAATTATTGGAAAGAAAGATTTTAGGAAGAAAGTCTTACAAATGAAAGGATTCCAAGGGAAGAAGGAAAAGGAAACACGCACAAAGTGGACTGAAGACAGGAAAAAGAAGCACAGTGAAACAATGAAAGAATACTGAAAGAAAAGGAAAGAACAACTAAGGAGGAAGAATTGAAATTGTAACGTGGTCCTTAGAAGGCCGCAATACGAGAATAATAATGATGATGATAATAATAACAATAATAATAATAATAATAATAATAATAATAATAATAATACATTTAAAACCTAAAACCACGATGCCTTGTTTTAGAAACACCAAAGTTGAGCTTCAAGTGCTTCAGATCAAACTGGAAGACGTCTTTGACTGAGGTCTTTTCCGAAAAAAGGTAGTGACGAACGGGCTAAACGGAGGTGAACTACCGTAAAGAAGACACGGTGTCCCTTGGACAGAGTAACGCAAGCAGGCCCACTCAAAAAGAATGAGGGAATTCATGGTTCAAAAGAAAGCAAAATTCTCTGCTAAATGTAACAAGACTTAACATGGTCCTCCATGGTCAGAGCGAATTAATAATAATAATAATAATAATAATAATAATAATAATAATAATAATAATCAAAACAGGGGTTAGGCAAGGAGATGGACTATCACCTCTACTCTTCAAATCAGTCTTTAGAAAGGCCATCCGGGAGTGACGCAAAGGATTGAATAATCAAGGAGTTTAAATCGAAGTTATTCCTTCAATATGATGGACAACCACAGACCACCCAACCCAGTTGCTCTCTTCACACAATTAACGTTAGTTCCACATCAATGGAACATGACTCTGGACATATGACACGTTCTTGTTTGTGCAAAATCCAAAATGTTGATGTTGATTACCTAGCCTTTGCAGATGATCTAGCAAATTTTTCCGATTCCTTAAACTTAGCCATCGAACAGGTTTTTCATCTTAAAACACAAGCGGCGAAGGTAGGCCTACGATTCTCTTTTGAGAAAACAAAATTTTTAACCTATATCAACCTGGCAATCAGATAACTCACAGTGGGACGAGAAAAACTTATACGAGGAGATAAGTTCAAGTATGTGGGAGAACTGATAACATCAAACATGTCAGAGAAAGAAGCCCCTACATTACGAATAAACAAAATGGAAATGGTATACCATTTAACCAAAAACATCTCCAAGAAAAGGTCCATATCTTCCAAAGCAAAGCTGAGGCATTATTGCAGTGGCATCCGTCCCGAGGTCTTATACGCTTCAGAATGTCTTGCAATGAACAAGAAAAGCTTGATCGAGGAACTGGAGGGGAAAGAAAGGAAGATTTTGAAAAAGATCTTAGGTTCCGTGAAACACAATGGGGAGTACAGATGACGGCAAATCGACGAACTATACACCCACGCAGGGAAGAGACCGATAGCTTCCGGGCATGTGACACGAATGCACCCAACAAGACTGACCAACCGCGTTACCATCTTTCAGCAGAAGAAAATGAAACGGTCTTGGTTCATTGAGGTGGATAGAGACCTTAAAGAAGTGGGATCACACGTAATGACATCCAGGAGCGTGTCCCACTTAAGAAGAAACTTCAAGCGTTCCAGGGTTCCCGAGACGAGCCAAAATTAACATCAGGAAAGGCATGGACGCGGGAGAGGAGAAAACGACACCGAGAACGCATGCGGTAGAAATTACGTGGTCCAAACTTGGCCGATACGACAATAATAATAATAATAATAATAATAATAATAATAATAATAATAATAATAATAATAATAATAATAATAATAATAATGACAGAAAATTGAAGAGCCTACCATGGATCCAAGAAGTCGGAAAGGACCTGGAGAAAGCCCAGATAGATATATCGGAAGTATTAGGCAAAAATATGTTCCGTAAAACAAATAAACAGGTGGTATTAAGCCAGAGAATGAATTTTAAGGAGACAAGGGACCAAGAGGACTGAAGAAAGGAAGAGAGTCTACGGAGGAAAAACTGAAAGCTACTGTATATGGAAGGTCAGAAAGGCGAATCATAAAAGCACTCTGTGATCCAACAGGGTCAATAATAATAAGATGAAAAATAGAAATAATAATGGCGTGTGGCTTGCGAAGAAGCATGATGGAGGTCTTTCGAATTTAATCCCATGGTCGACCTGCGCGGCTTGTGAGGATTAGGCCCTACGCAGGCTGAAATCTAATGTTGAAGTTAAATCTAGTCCACAAGTTTTCTTCCAATTTGAAGAATGTACTTCACAGAAGACAATGTGAAACACTTAAAATACTAGCATTTGAAGAATCTTCTTGAATTTAGTCAGGATGAAACAAGTTTCAAGATATGTGATCGTGATTAGTGTTTAACAACCAAATCTGTACTTGTCTTGCACTGAATATCAACAACACGTTTGCTTCATACATTTTGTCTATAATTCATGTCTTGCCTTAACTTTATTGATTTTGACTGATGATGGTCTCCAGCAAGACCGAAACTAGTTTCATCAAATATACGAGTATTAAATTTACTTTTAATTTTATGTAGTTTATTATACCGGCTGAGTCAGCCGCGCCTGACATTTCATGCTGTTAGGCATCCCACCGAACGTCAGTGGGGTGATGGTCGATTTTCCTTTGCCGTACACCAAGCTACAGTCGCCTTTAAAACGCTTAGACCTACTGCGTCATCACTGCACGACGTTTGCACTTTTGCAGAAACATGTATGCGACAGGTATTTATACAATACATCAAACTGTCATACGGTTATGTAAAATGTGTATGTCAATTATAAGCTTTCGATTGGTTATGAAATTATCGTTGAAAGTGATGCATACTAATAGAAAAAGTGTGTGAGTTTGTGAAGCGGGACGTAGTTTTACACGAAGTAAGCTTTTAGACAAACTGGAAGCAACAGTCACCGTGGTGTAGGTGACTAACCATAGACGTGTTGACGCATGTTGCGATCGTAGGTGGTTTCTAATCCCACGAGCGATAAATATTTTATTCACATTTTAAACTTTGAGGATCAAATAAAGGCCATTCGTTCCACATTCGACCAATGGCATGCATGTTGAATGTTTAGTGGCCTGACACTTGGTGTAACCTAGTTGTGCTGGTCATGTCATCGCTATGTATTGAACAGATTAGTATGTTGACATGCTTCTCATCTACGGTGAAGCAAGACAGAACGCACAGCAAGCACAGCGCCTGAACCAGGAAAGATTTACACAAAGACAACAACCAAACGCAAATACGTTTAGGTAGGTGGAGCGACGTTTGCGTATAACTTCGTCACTTTCCCGAACCGGTCCTGTGAGGGAGGCACCAGTTACGTCCGGTGAAACTGCTCAGATGGTTTTGCACACATTCAGGGAGAACCATCACACGAGTACCCCGGCAGTAGCACAACAGGCCAACATCAGCCAGTCGTCTGTTGTAAGGATATTGCATTTCAGTTTTTTCGTCCGTATCACCTGCAACTGCATCAAGCACTCTACGGACGAGATTTCGAAACTCTTGTTGATTTCTGTGCGTGGATACTGACGCAAGTGGTAAATGATACAGCGTTTTATATCACATTTTATTTTCGGACGAGGCACGTTTTCATAATAATGGCTCTGTGAATAGTCGTAATATGCACTACTGGAATGTTGAAAATCCCTACTGGGTAAGGCAGGCAATATTTCAGGCACGATGGGGAGTAAATGTCTTGTGTGGTATACTGGGTGATCACCTAATTGACCATATTTTTTTGAGGATCATTTGACAAGAGCCCGGTACCTACAGTTACTGCAAGACCAGCTACCATTACTGCTAGAGGATGTGCCCCTGGCTGAGCGTGTAACCATGTGGTATCAACACGACGGAGTTCCCCCTCACATAGCAGCAGATGTTCGCAATTACCTGAATGTCACACATCCCGGTCGATGGATAGGAAAGGGATAACCTGCCACCTGGCCTGCTAGATCGCCGCATTTGACGCCACCGGACTTCTTCCTATGATGCTATTTGAAGGATGTAGTGTACGCTCAGCAGCCGGAAAATCCTGAAAGCCTTCGAAACCTTACTACGGAAGCCTATGAATCTGTGACACCTAAAATGTTACAAAGAGGCCGAATGGCAGTTCATCGGTGTGCTGAAGCATGCATTACTACAGCAGGCTATCTATTCGAACACTTACTGCGCAAACAGGCTGTTACTCAGTTAAGCGGATTCAACCCCCACCCCCACCCCCCAACCATTCTATCCTCGTCCAGCCCTGGTTATAAAACATCAACATAATCAGCCCTAGTGGCCTAGAACAGTGCTAAAATTAATTAATTAATTAATCCACGACGTGAAGTCATTCGGATACATTGGCTCTGTGGAAGATTCTCGAAGTACAAAATGCGAATAAAATTTACAGGCTCAAGTGGTATTCGAACCCACCTACCAAACGCAGCTGTATTAACAGCACCGCACTTAACATGACACCACGGCGACTCCAGCGAATAGGTTTCCAGAAAGCCTACTACATGGACTAGTACTGCCGCTTCACAAATGCTCACACGTTTTCTATCAGGTTGCCATCTCTTTTAGCGTTCATTCAATACCCTACTGAAAGCCCATAATTGGCACGTACTTTTTACATAACCGTATGACAGTTTGATGCATTGTGTAAATGCCTGTCGCATACGGTACATGTTTTTGCAAAGGTAATAGTGCAGTGAGTGATTAAAGGCGATTGTTGCTTGGTATACGGGTATGCGGCTAAGAAGAATAGACCGTAACACACCAGTGACGTTCGAAGGGATGCCTAACAGCATAAAACGTCAGGCGCGGCTGACTCACTCGGTATATATTATATTTACCGTCTTACTAATAAAAAGTCCTTATACAGTTGTTTAACACTTGTACAGTTGTACAGTGAATAAACCCTGTGTAAGCGTTATTTTTCATACTAATAAACGTGGTATACGAATTGTATTACTATACAGCACTTATACACTCGTTCCATGTCGTAGATATCCCTTCCTGCAGTTCACTGACGTATTTTGCACGTTCATCGCCTTTATGATCGCTTCTGCTGGTTATCAACGAGCAAAACATTCCGGAAAGTCACCCAGTAGCACGGCATATCGAAAAGGCAGTGACAAACAGCTGGATATTCGCTTTTATTGATATCAACATTTCTTCAGCTTGCTTGTGTAATAAACGCCACGAATGAAATAGAAAAGCTTAAGAAAAGATCAAGAGCTCCTCACTGGGATAGTACGGAAAATGTAAGCAATTGTAATTGAATCGATGAGTAGAAAAGGGAACACATTCCAAAATCCTTACTTTTCAGGAGAAAGAAAAAACTGTTTTGTAGCTAAAAGAAAGGTTTGATCAAAAATGTTTCTGTTAGGCATTTATACATCATATATCTGCGTATTGAACTACAAAGCATGGAAATCATATTACGTACGATTTTCAAGTTATACCATTTTTATGTCAGGGAATATGTCCCTCTTTACACTCAAATTTGAGAACTTAGTAGAGGCAGATAATGTATAATAAACTCGCAATTTCAAAGGTCTATTAAGAAATAACACTCATTAACAAAAATACGTCCAACGATTTCTTTTATAGTTGTTCATTATCATTCCGTTTCTTTAAAGTGATTTAGGTCCTACTTTACGAAGATGTCTAGCCTCCATAACCTCTGAATGTTGTATGTCTTCTATGTTTAAAATATCGTGAAGATCATCAACGTCATCGTCCATTCTTTCAATGTGTGTTCAATGTTAAATGGATAAGTCGAATGTTTCACCACGATTATATTACTGTAGTCAATAAATACCACGGAAATAAATTGCTCACTCGTTTCTTTTTCCGCTACTCGCTGCTATACAACGCTTACACAAGGGTCCTGGTGTGTATAACCAATTCAATGAATAACTATAACAGATGTATACACAGGAGGCTTATACACGGTTTATTAGTAACGAATTTCACATAACCGATGTATAAACCCTGTATAAAAGTTATACGCCATTTATTAGTAAGACGGATATAGTATAATATGTTTATGCAGGTGTATAATTATATGGGTTGCCATCAAAGCAGGCTTCATAGCCTGACCCTCGTCATTTACAGAAATAAATAAATAAATAAATAAATAAATAAATAAATAAATAAATAAATAAATAAATAAATAAATAAATAAAATCGTTGAGTAATCTCAGAAGTAGGATCCACCGTGGCTCAGGCGGCAACGCGCCGGCCTCTCACCGCTGGGTTCCGTGGTTCAAATCCCGGTCACTCCATGTGAGATGTGTGCTGGACAAAGCGGAGGCGGGACAGGTTTTTCTCCGGGTAATCCGGTTTCCCCTGTCATCTTTCATTCCAGCAACATTCTCCAGTATCATTTCATTTAATTAATCATTTATTAATCATTGCCCCAAAGGAGTGCGACGGCTTCGGCAGCCGGCACGATTCCCATCCTCGCCGCTAGAAGGGGGCTTCATTCATTCCATTCCTGACCCAGTCGAATGACTGGAAACAGTGTCCGCTTTATGGGTATATATATACGATCAGGACGGTAAGGTTAGAAGAAGAAGAAATTATATTTATGCTTTTTTAATTATTTTGTTAAAGAACTGGCTTTTCTTGATCATTCGCTACCAATCCCCTTGAAGCTTCTAGTCTAAGTAGTTCTTAGCAGTAGAAATTTTGTACTAATAATGTAGGCCTACCTTCTTGATTCGTTCTACTGCAAAACATCGACTATATCAAATTCTGCACAATAGTGTCTCCTAAATAAAACATGCTCTCATTGTTTAATTTGTTTACTGTACAACTGTAGAGCAGATTTTTCTGCGCGGCAGTTTTATTGAAGAGAGCGGAGCACGTTACTCAGTATACTACAGTCCACGTTAAGTCGTTACATCCGTCTTGGAGATGTGCAGTCGGCCCGTTCCTAACAGAGGGGCAAGCACTAAATCGCTTGGAAGCAATTCCAGCCGCTACAACTGGCAGCAACTACGTTGGTGGGTCGATTTGTGTTCAAGGGTGTTATCTCATGAATAACGTCCTGGTTCTGCTCATAGTAGTCTCTCGCTTAAGTAAGTCGTTCAGACGCGCTCTCCCTGAAATTCCTCTTAGTATGTGCCCAAAACTAAGCCATGATGGCTCATCATGTAAAGCGACAGTACTCTAGAGTAGATAGTCGTGATTCCATCCTCGACAGAAGCAAAGATTTAGCTGTTCTCCAATTTGAAATTGTGGTTTCCTGCTGTATTTAGAATGTTAAACTAGTAGTATTTCTTGTACTCATTTTGATGTTGTTGTTGTTGTTGTTTTGTTGGTGGGTAGTTATGTTTTAACCTTACTTTATCATAACTTGTAATGTTAAGCTCAACCTCTAGTATTGTAAGTTGTAGTGTTAAGTACTGGAAATAATTAATTTGTATATATGAAATTGTATATGACGATGCTGGATTTAGATTGTTTAACTAGTAGTATTTCTTGTAATTTTTTTCCATGGAATTGCTTTTGGTAACCTTGTTGTTATAGTTGTTGGGTAGTTATGTTTTAAATTTACATTATTATCACTTTTAGTGTAAAGCTAGTAGTAAGCTAAACTATAGTATGGTATTTATTTTTTTAGCGTATGGCATACAAATACATTATAAATACATTACAAATGAACAACAATAACCAATGAACCAAACTACAAACAAATATCTAGATCTTGTATGTACTCAATACATTTTGGGGTTGCCATCAAGAAGTCTTCATATGGCCCTCCATATGCTCTGATGCTGCATTCCTCCCTGATGTGTTTAAGAGTTTGTCGCGGTGCACCACAGTCGCATAGCGGCGAGGAGAGCATTTGCCATTTAAAAAGTGAATTCCCACATCTTCCGTGTCCCGTCCTGAGTCGGTTGAGCATTGACTATACATTGCGAGGTTGATCAAACCCTGGAACTGTCTTATCAATGCATGGCATTTCCAGGCATGTATCTGGAGCATTTTGCATCTATTCTTCCCTCCAGGAATCGGTGATATTGAACCCAATGTGATTGATCTCGGCTGCAAGAGGTGGATGTCTCGAACGAAGTCGTTTGATTTTGAGGTCTGAGATGTCAGAGTGTACCGGTAGTCCAGGGTTTGCTAGGATCTTGTTGTATTCTCTGATCAAAAAGCTACTTTCCTTCGCAGGTTAGTGGGTGGTATGTTACTTAGGACAGGCAGCCAGATGGTGGGAGTAGACCTGATTGTTCCTGTAATAATGCGCATAGTACTATTAAGTTGGACATCAACTTTGTTAGTATGGGCGCTGTTCAACCATACTGGTGCGCAGTACTCCGCCTCAGAATATACACTGACTGACAGAGCAAATGCAACACCAAGAAGGAGTGGTCAGAACTTTATGCCAATTGCAGGGTAGACTGACGTCACTGAGGTATGCTCATGATGTGAAATGCGCCGCTGTGCTGTGCACGTAGCGAACGATAAATGGGACACGGCGTTGGCGAATGGCCCACTTCGTACCGTGATTTCTCAGCCGACAGTCATTGTAGAACGTGTTGTCGTGTGCCACAGGACACGTGTATAGCTAAGAATGCCAGGCCGCCGTCAACGGAGGCATTTCCAGCAGACAGACGACTTTACGAGGGGTATGGTGATCGGGCTGAGAAGGGCAGGTTGGTCGCTTCGTCAAATCGCAGCCGATACCCATAGGGATGTGTCCACGGTGCAGCGCCTTTGGCGAAGATGGTTGGCGCAGGGACATGTGGCACGTGCGAGGGGTCCAGGCGCAGCCCGAGTGACGTCAACACGCGAGGATCGGCGCATCCGCCGCCAAGCGGTGGCAGCCCCGCACGCTACGTCAACCGCCATTCTTCAGCATGTGCAAGACACCCTGGCTGTTCCAATATCGACCAGAACAATTTCCCGTCGATTGGTTGAAGGAGGCCTGCACTCCCGGCGTCCGCTCAGAAGACTAACATTGACTCCACAGCATAGACATGCACGCCTGGCATGGTGCCGGGCTAGAGCGACTTAGATGAGGGAATGGCGGAACGTCGTGTTCTCCGATGAGTCACGCTTCTGTTCTGTCAGTGATAGTCACCGCAGACGAGTGTGGCGTCGGCGTGGAGAAAGGTCAAATCCGGCAGTAACTGTGGAGCGCCCTACCGCTAGACAACGCGGCATCATGGTTTGGGGCGCTATTGCGTATGATTCCACGTCACCTCTAGTGCGTATTCAAGGCACGTTAAATGCCCACCGCTACGTGCAGCATGTGCTGCGGCCGGTGGCACTCCCGTACCTTCAGGGGCTACCCAATGCTCTGTTTCAGCAGGATAATGCCCGTCCGCACACTGCTCGCATCTCCCAACAGGCTCTACGAGGTGTACAGATGCTTCCGTGGCCAGCGTACTCTCCGGATCTCTCACCAATCGAACACGTGTGGGATCTCATTGGACGCCGTTTGCAAACTCTGCCCCAGCCTCGTACGGACGACCAACTGTAGCAAATGGTTGACAGAGAATGGAGAACCATCCCTCAGGACACCATCCGTACTCTTATTGACTCTGTACCTCGACGTGTTTTTGCGTGCATCGCCGCTCGCGGTGGTCCTACATCCTACTGAGTCGATGCCGTGCGCATTGTGTAACCTGCATATCGGTTTGAAATAAACATCAATTATTCTTCCGTGCCAACTCTGTTTTTTCCCCAACTTTCATCCCTTTCGAACCACTCCTCCTTGGTGTTGCATTGTCACTGTCAGTCAGTGTACCAAGCTCAACGCAAATGTCCGCAGAGTGTGGCGGATAATCCCCACGTGGTTCCACAAAGCTTTTGTATGATGTTGTTTCTTGTTCTCAGTTTCGCAGCAGTTTTTGTGAGATGTGATTTAAACGACAGGGTCCTGTCCTGCGTGACTCCCAGATATGTTGGTTTCTTATTGTGGGTAATTTGTGTACCATCAAATTAGACTTCCAGAGTCCTATTGGATTGTCTGTTGTTGAGATGGAAGCAAGTCACCTCTGTTTTTGATGCATTAGGACGAAGCCTCCATTTACGAAAATACTCTGCAAGCACAGACAAATCAGATGTTATGGTAATCCGTAGTGTTCAGTACCGGAAATACTTAAAATGTGTGTGATTTGGTATATAACGATACCGGACTTAGAATGTTTAACTAGTAATGTTTCTTGTAATATCTTCTTTCCATGGAATTGCTTATTAAACTCGTGTTGTTGTTTGTTGGTGCTGATGCTGTTGTTGCTGTCTTTGTGTAATTATGTTAACTCACTTTATTATTACACTACTGTAAGTGACCATTGTCACCGAAATATTTCATTTGCGATGTATTTGTTAATAATAATAAATTTTCTCTTAATCCCTGTAGAAATGAGTATTATAGGGATTTCTCAACCGACAAGAGAGGAAGAA
Source organism: Anabrus simplex (assembly GCF_040414725.1). Taxonomy (NCBI): domain Eukaryota; kingdom Metazoa; phylum Arthropoda; class Insecta; order Orthoptera; family Tettigoniidae; genus Anabrus; species Anabrus simplex. Next base: position 63,625,571 of record NC_090268.1, on the reverse strand, counting down.
TTTATCCACGGTATCCTCTGCCTGCGTAAGAGGCGACTAAAAGGGATAATCACGATAGGCTCCCAAATTTGGACGATGGGCTGCCACCTAGCCTAAGTCTAACATTGCTTTACTAACTTATGCCTGCCTTTTCTTTCTCAACTTTCTTATCCGATTTCCTTTGTCCCCTTCTGATCCCGAATGTATTAAGCTTGTGGGGCTCGGGATCTTTACATTCAAGATCTCCGTAGTCCTTCCCATGTTTTTGCCATTCCTTCATTCCTTGCAGGGTCGAACTTATTCCTTTACCCTTTGCGATAAGTATTAAAAAAGGATGGTTGTCTAGGCCTAGATACTTCCCCTTTAAACAATAAACACAACCACTGCTACAATTCTTCTGCCACAAAGACTAGCATTTCGCCCCGCAGGATTTCTTTTACGTGCCAGTGAATCTACCGACAGGAGGCTGACGTAGTTTAGCACCTTCAAAAACTACCGGACTGAGCCGGGAGCGAACTCGCGCACTTCACCTCCAAAGGCGAACGCCCTACTGCCTGAGCTACTCAGCCAGGCTAGTATGGAGTATTGTCTGTGTATGAAGACAGGTGAATTTAGACGAACACAAATATCTAGTCCTCAATCCAGAGGAATAAGCCATTCGCAGTTAAAATCCCCGGCGTGGGCGGGAATTGCGCCCAGGACCCTTTGAACCGAAGACCACTACGCTGCCCATTTAGCCTAGGATCCATGCTGAAGACTGTATCACATGTACCTCTTTCAATAAATTCGTAACAACAGTAGTAAATAGCTAAGGTAACATGGTGATACTGGGTTCAGCAATACTGACATAATCAACATTGAATGTGGAGAGCAGAAAATAAAACATATTTTAGTGTATCACCATTATCATGAACACGCAAAACAAGCATAAATACTGTACACAGTATGTGGCGAAAGTACTGGACGAAATAATTTTGTTTACTGACTAGTTAGACGCTGGATTATCAATTAGGAATTCAATATTCAAGTATATAATTCTGAACGTTTAAACAGTAATGATTATCTAATAATAATAATAATAATAATAATAATAATAATAATAATAATAATAATAATAATAATAATAATAATTGTACCGGAAGGTACACATCGACTCCGCTCATTCAAAATAAGCGCCTTAATAAACTCCTCTATCGACCAAAAGGTGAAAATGATAATACCTGAACTTAGAACTTTAATAGGAAGATGTCACCACTGAAAAATTAAGGAATGGTGTTATTGTGAAGTTTCCTAAACTGATTGAATTTCTCCTTGTTTTCTTTGCCAATCATCAAGAAGTTTAGACATTTTTCCACAGATGACACTACCAAAAACTATGATCATGCACTCTGGTTCAAAGTAAAGGAAGTTGTTATGGAAAGAAATTTTGTGTTTATAGGTTTTCTAAACTTTTATTTAACTCTAGGTTTGCAACACTTCTGTCTCATTTCGCCATTTTTGAATCTGGCCAATGAAAAATTTCTGTAATTAATTTTTAACCTATCTCGAACCTTCCTTTGAGGGTATATAAACTGCGGCTTTTCATGTTTGCTTGCCAATTGATCGTCGTCTTTCTGACTGTGTGTGTTAAAGCAGGAGGCGGGGCGCCTCTTTCTTCGGCCAGCTTAACATCTACAAGGCAATGCCACATAAATTTTATCTTTCTTGCTGTATCAGCCAAGTAATTCCAGGGGAAGGTCCGAATCTTTAATTATGTATAAAACTTTTCTAAAGTGTAAATCTTCTTTCGGCTAATGTGAATATTTCATAAGGTTTTAACTGTTAATCGGGGATAGAGAGTAAGTTACCCTCTCGAGTTCCCCTTCATCTTGGTTAGAGGTGACTCCGTTTTGATAACTGTTTTCTGTTGTAATGTATTAAAGTAATTTCTATGCGAGCAACCTCATTAGTTTGGGACTAGCCCCTGTTTCATCGGCAGAGAACCCTGTAGGTTTGAATTTTTCATTATCTGGAGGGCAGTGATCGCCTCCATTCAGTTAGTGTTCGGGCCGTTTATTTAACCTGTTCTTGGGTACCAGATACCCCTGTGCAAGATTATTCACATTTGTAATTCGTGCCTTGAAAGGGCAGAGGTTGTAAGATTTTTATATAATGTTGCCTCGAGTAGTCTGAAAATAAACTGAGAGCCTGTTAGCTCTTTTTCCAAGTTTTGTAACAGTAAAGAGTGCCTCTGGAAGGCTAAATATTGTAACTTAGGGATCAAGCGCTCTTCAATTAGGGGATTTCTGCCCTTGACTATATTGTTCCTCATTTTGAATTGAAATTTGGTAAAGTTGAGCTCGTTGCTCAGGAATTGTAAAACTAGGGGCTTGAAGCCCAAAATTATTAAAGTTCTGAAACGTGGATTTCTCCAAGTCTTGTTTCAAGATTGATAATTGTACCTGTCATGTTGTTATTTGTTAATTTTTGAAATTCTAAAGAAATATAACATTGTTAAAGATTTTATTCGATTGTTGATGATGTAGTTAGACCGATTCAAGCCCGCACCTTCCTTTACCTCTCTCTGCGTTCCACAAATACCCCGGAATAATAATAATAATAATAATAATAATAATAATAATAATAATAATAATAATAATAATAATAATCAACTCAGGGACAGCTTCTTATGAATATTTTATTTCCTTAAATACGATAACTGTAATAAAATTGAGTAATGTTGCGTTCGAATCCCATCTCAGCTATCCTTGAAGTGGTTTGATTAAGCCAACATTGGCTTGGGTGGAACTGAGGAACCACGGAAAACCATCTTCAGACCTGCCGACAATGGGGTTCCAACCCTACATTTTCCGAGTTTAAGCTCACGACTACCGTGACACAAACCGCACAGGCAACTCGCTCTGTGAGGCGGTAGTAAATTTCACTGAAAATGGGGAAACTACTCAGAGAAAATAACTGCAAAATTACTTTTCACGTAAATTACACTGGTAAGCAAAATATCATACATGTACAATAAATGGCATAGAGGAAACCTTCATATTTTTTCCATGGAGTATATTTTTTCATTGGACGTTTGAAACATAACAACCTCCATTTCATTTCATTTCATTTAAGTATCATAGAAATACATATTTAAAATCCTCCATACTGAATCCATTCTTTCTTTCTTTCTTATTCTGTTTGCCCTCCAGTGTTCACATTTCCCTCGAACTCAGCGAGGGATCCCACCTCTACCGCCTCAAAGGCAGTGTCCTGAAGCGTGAGATATTGGGTCGGGGGATAAAACTTGGGAGGAGGACCAGTACCTCGCCCAGGCGGCCTCACCTGCTGTGCTGAATAGGTGCCTTGTGGGGGATGGGATGATTGGATGGGATAGACAAGGAAGAGGGAAGGAAGCGGCCGTGGCCTTAGGTTAGGTACCATCCCGGCATTAGCCTGGAGGAGAAGTGGGAAACCACGGAAAACCACTACCAGGATGGCGGAGGAGGGAATCGAACCCCCCTCTACTCAGTTGACCTCCCGAGGCTGAGTGGGCCCCGTTCCAGCCCTCGTGCCACATTTCAAATTCCGTGCAGAGCCGGGAATCGAACCCAGGCCTCCGGGGGTGGCAGCCAGTAATCGTATACTACAGCTAACTACTATGGTCATCTGACGGGAAGTCGTATGGATGAGGGATAAGATGTGCGAGGGGTAGCCATGGCCGCGGCGCATGCGCCTATCTTAAGTCTCAAGGCCTGACAATAAACATCTGTTCCGTCCGCCGTGACGTTTGCGAACTGAAGTGCTGTTGTGAAGGTTCAAAGTGCTAGTGCAATTGTGCTTTAGTTGCATATTTACTACAATTATATGTACTGCATAATGAATAGTTTATGCATCTATGTTTTCCGTCACGACTGATGTTTGTAATGAATGTGATATCTGTTATTCGTGCCGTACCTAGAAACTGCCGCGACTTCTCGTCAGACGCAAATAGTAGTTTGGTGTTCGGCTCCATGGCTAAATGGTTAGCCTGCTGGCCTTTGGTTACAGGGGTCTCGGGTTCTATTCCCGCCAGGGTCGGGCATTTTAAGCATAATTGGTTAATTCCTCTAGCACGGGGTCTGAAGGTATGTGTCGTCGTCCTTATCACGACGCGCAGGTCTCCCTACGGCCGTCAAATCAAAAGACCTGTACCTGGCGAACCGAACGTGACCACGGACGCTCCCGGCACTAAAAGCAATACGCCATTTCATTTTCAGTAGTTTGGTACAACTTGCCTCAGTGTAATGCCATCTTCGAGACATACGGCATAACGCGATTTGTTATATTATTATTATTATTATTATTATTATTATTATTATTATTATTATTATTATTATTATTATTATTATTATTGTCAGACTCCTTGTCTGAATGGTCAGTGTCGAGGCCTTCGGTTCAGAGCGGTACCGGGTTCGATTCAAGGCCGGGCCGGGCATGTTAATCACGTCTGATTATTTCTTCTGTCACGGGGACTGGACGTTTGTGTTTGTCCCAACACTTTCATCTTTATATTCAGACAACTTACCACACTACCAACAACCACATAAACACGCAATAATGATCACATCCCTCCATATACGGTTGGCGTCAGGAAGGTCATCCGGCCATAAAACAGGGCCAAATCAACATGTTTGCACACGCGACCCCACAAGTGTGGGAAAAGCTGTACAAGAAGAAGATTATTATTATTGTTATTATTACTATTGCCTCTGTGGTGTAGTGGTTAGTGTGATTAGCTGCCACCCCCGGAAGCCCGGGTTCGATTCCCGGCTCTGCTACGAAATTAGAAAAGTGATACGAGGGCTCGAACGGGGTCCACTCCGCTTCGGGAGGTCAACTGAGTATAGGCGGGTTCGATTCCCACCTCAGCCATCCTCGAAGTGGTTTTTCGTGGTTTCCCACCTCTCCTGAAGGCAAATGCCGGGATGGTACGTAACTTAAGGCCACGGCACCTTCCTTCCCTCTTCCTTGTCTATCACTTCCGATCTTCCCATCCCCCCACAAGGCCCCTGTTGAACATAGCAGGTGAGGCCGCCTGGGCGAGGTACTGGTTATCCTCCACAGTTGTATCCACCGACCCAAAGTCTGAAGCTCCAGGACATTGCCCTTGAGGCGGTAGAGGTGGGATCCCTCGCTGAGTCCAAGGAAAAAAACCAGCCTGGAGGGATTAACAAATAAAGAAGAAGAGTTATTATTACTTTTACAATTTTAAAATTTTCCTCTTGTGAAAATGGGAAACATGAAAAACAATCTTCACAGCTGCCGACAATGGAGGTCGAATCCAGTAATGTAAGCTGAGAACTTCGTGCCCCAAACGGCGCCACCAATCGCTCGGTTTTCTATTTTTTGTTATTATTTTTTTTTTTTTTTGCTAGTGGCTTTACGTCGCACTGACACAGATAGGTATTACGGCGACGATGGGATAGGAAAGGGCTAGGAGTGGGAAGGAAGCGGCCGTGGCCTTAATTAAGGTACTGCCCCAGCATTTGTCTGGTGTGAAAATAGGAAACCGCGGAAAACCATCTTCAGGGCTGCCGACAGTCCGATTCGAACCCACTATCTCCCGGATGCAAGCTCACAGCCGCGCGCCCCTAAGCGCACGGCCCACTCGCCAGGTGTTTTATTCATAATCATGTTGCTAATTCATATTGGAATGTGTGGTAATCGGCCTTTTTTTTTTTTTTTCTCGTCTTCTCAAGTAGGAAGTCACTCATAACTTATGATATACCTATGTTATACTATTGGCTTCAAATGAGCTTACAATGAAGTAGGTATCCATGAATTTAAAACAGCATCCACGACTGTGGCGCACTATTAGGAAGCGCAATTTCATTGATCGGAATCAACAGAAAGTAAACTGAATTGTAACCGCAAGCCAGTAACTGGAAGTGAAATCTTAGGCAGAACACAATGTGTGCGTTTGTATATTTTTTATTATTTTATCTTGGCGCTTGTCCAGAAGGCATTTGGCAAACAGCTACCGGAAGCACAGGATACAAGGCACAGTTCAACACGTGTAAAACAAGACACAAAGGAAATGATTCAGTCCCGTTCACAAGAAATTAATAGTAACCCAACTACGTTAGTACTTGAAAGCACGTCAATACAGTAGGATCCATAGACCCTTTAAATATTTATTGAGTGATATGCCATTGCAAATAGACAGGGAAACACACTATCGTAAAATTGTATCGAAATGACTTTCTTTTATATTTGCTTCACGAGACACCGACACAGGTCTAATGGTGACGATGGGCTAGGAAAGGCCTAGAAGTGGGAAGAAAGTGGCCGTGGCCTGAATTAAGGTATAGCCGCAGCATTTGCCTGGTGTGAAAACGGGAAACTACGGAAAACTATCTTTAGGGCTGCCGACAGTGGGGTTCGAATCCACTATCTCCCGGATACAAGCTAACAGCTGCGTGCCACTAACCACTCGGCCAATTCGCCCGGTCGAATTGACTAATGCCCCTAGATTCAGGAGGGAACTAATAGACAAAATATCTTTAAAATACTTTTCTGCTTTCGTAAATAATGTGTACATCCTCTGTGATTGACGTCAAGAATTTGGTTTATTGCACCGTACCTTTTCTCCGATGTATGTACCGTGTATATTTTTTACGACTTTTTTCAATTCGTTGGCCCAAGTAAGGAGTGCGATTGAAATTATGTAGCAGGATCTCTTCATCCTCTCGATATGTATTTCCTTCCGTTCTTCTGTCCGTGCAGTGATGGTTCTCATCTTGGGTTTTTCAGCAAAATTATGTTTCTTCACCAAGGTTCTACAGCTAGCCTCCTACTGTTCGAGTTTCAGCTTGACCTTTAGTCTATATATACGGTTACAGAAGGTGTGATTATGTTTACAAAAAAACAAATGCTTGCTCTCCTTCCAGTCTCTGAAAGAAAGTACATATGTGTCCGGCTCCATAGCTAAATGGTTAGCGTACTGGCCTTTGATCAGAGGGTCGGGAATTTTAACTATCATTGGTTAATTTCGCTGGCCCAGGGGCTGCGTGTATATGTTGTACTCATCGTCATTTCCTCCTCATCACGACGCGCAGGTCGCCTACGGCCGTCAAATCAAAAGACCTGCACCTGGCGAGCCGAATATGTCTTAGGACACTCCTGGCTCTAAAAGCCACATGCCACTTCATTTTCAGTACCTAGGTGATAATATAAGGAAAGATCTCTATTGGGGTAATCACAAAAATGGGATTGTAAGTAAAGGGTACAGATCTCCGCATATAATTATGAGGGTATTTAGGAGTTGTAGTAAGCATGTGAAGGAGATGGCATATAAGTATCTGGTATGACCCCAACTAGAGTATGGTTCCAGTGTACAGGACTCTCTACCAGGATTACTTGATTCGAGAACTGGAAAAAATCCAAACAAAAACAGCTCGAATTGTTCTGGGTGATTTCCGACAAAAGAGTAGCGTTACAGAAATGTTCCGAAGTTTGGGCTGGGAAGACTTGGGAGAAAGGAGACGAACTGCTCGACTAATTGGTATGTTCTTAGCTGTCAGCGGAGAGATGGCGTGGAATGACATTAGTAGACGAATAAGTCTTAGTGGTGTTTTTAAGAGTAGGGAAGATCACAATATGAAGGATTTCAAGGGAAAAAATTGGAGCAAATATTCGTTTATAGGAAGGGGAGTTAAGGATTGGAATAATTTACCAAGGGAGGTGTTCGATAAATTTCCAAATTCTTGCAATAGCTTAGGGAAAGGCTGGGTGAACAACAGATAGGTAATCTGCGATCTCGGCGACAGCCCTAAATACAGATCAAGATTGATTGATTGATTGATTGATTGATTGATTGATTGATTGATTGATTGATTGATTGATTGATTGATTGATTGATTGATTGATTGATTGATTGATTGATTGATTGATTGATTGATTGATTGATTGATTAAGATACAAATATTGTGACACCATTTAGGAAAACATTTTAGATGAGTTTATAAAGTCTTTACGTAATTTTGAATATCGATCTGACTGTTTGTAATCAACTGTATAAGATACATGTGCCTAAGTCTCATAATTCCTTTAAAAAGCAAAAATTATTTGTGAACTGTGGAGTTTCCTTCAAATAAATCGAACGTAACCTAGGCGAAAATGCTTCGTGACTCACGAACGTATTGAACAAAAGCATCGTCCCATGCTGTATTCTCGCTGACTCAGGCTCGCTTTTATTTTACGTGCATGCTAATGTCCAACAAAATAAATACTACATCTGGCCTCTGAAAATATTCCAACATATGCCTGAACACGTATGAATAAAATCGAACTCAGCAAATATTACAATAGTTCTTTATTTTTAACAATTGAAGAAAATATATTTGTGCTCCAACAGAACCGTTCCATATCTCAGAGTAGCATTTTCATGCTGAATAAGTCAAAGTATTTCTAACACGTATGTCTCCTAGATCCTACGTTTGTACTTCAGGAAGAAGAAATAATGAATGACAATATATAGTCCTTTTCCTACCAAAAATGTCGTCATGGATATTACTGCGATATTACTTGCTCATTGAACAGTATGAATAGGACTGTAGGGAAAATCAACATAATCAAAATACGACGGACTCAGATATTTCATGTACAATTAGACACATACGTTATCATTATTCAGAGACCAAAGACGAAGACAAAGTCACCTCCGTACAGGCCATGAAGACCCTTGGAGGAGTGGAAGGTAAAGGCTTCCACCATTGCTAACCGTGGCACGTGATGGGGTAGAGTGGTTAGCTCTACGCCCGGTCGCCTTTGTCCCCAGGAATTAACCTGGTACTCATGTTTGGTGTAGGCTGAGTGAACCTCAGGGCCATGTGCACCTCCGGAAGTGGAAATTTCGTTTCTTAAATTGTACGACTTCCTGACGGGGATTCGAACACACGTCCTTCCGGGAAAACCGAGCACGCCTTTACCGCCTCGGCCAGGTAGCCCCTATTATTCAGAGACCACTGGCCCTAAAATGAATGCTCTGTCTAATGAAGGTGCTTCCATATCTGCCATTCCAGTGTCCCTGACCTCCAGTCCAATTTGTTTTTCTTTTTCAACCTCATCCTACCATTACCGTCTCGGTCCGCCAAACGAGTGCGTTTTTGTGGTATTCCCTCCATAACATATCTGGGTATTGCATTCACATTATCAGCCCATTGGATATGTCAGAGTTGAGGATATTTGTGGAACAGTATCCATCCATGACACTACACTATATCTTTCTCTGGCCTCCACCTCCACTCTCCTCCATCTACGATAGGTCTGAGGATGCGTCGCATCACTCTCCTTCCGAATATATCTAGTTTGCTTCGGCCAGCCTTTCTAGCTGTCAGTATTTCGGATCCAAGCAATACTATTGGGCGAATGATGATGTTGAAGATGTTGTTTGGGTGTGAGCTAACAACCCCTCACTGTAAAAATCTTCGGCTGATTTGAGGCGTAAAAAAACCTCGGAGTTATAAATAAAACCTCGGGGTTATACACAATCTGAAAAAAGTAAAAGTCGACCGTGATTTCATACTCAAAGTTTCCAGACTTGTCAGCTGCTTCTCTGCGTAGGAACGGTTTGATAACAGTAGTTTTTTAAGAATATGCTTTACGTTGCACCGACGCAGACAGGTCTTATAGCGACGATGGGATAGGAAAGAGCTAGGAGTGGGAAGGAAGCGTAAGGTACAGCCCCAGCATTTCTCTGGTGTGATAATAGGAAACAACGGAAAACTATCTCCATGGCTGCCGACAGTGAGATTCGAACCCACTATCTCCAGGATGCAAACTTACAGCTGCGCACCTAACTCGCCCGGTGTAACAGAACTAGTACTATTAAAGAACAATTACAGATCTTCAAATAAATTACTATCAACATATTTTTGGAAATATATGTGTACAAAATCAACTTCACCATAGTTACCATCAGTACCGGGGTAACAATATCGGATCATTGAAAGATGGCTGCTTTCCAGTCTGACAACAGAGTAGAATTGTTGTTTTTCTTTTCATTACAGTGAATTCAACATATGGTACCCATATCAATCACTCTAGTAAGAGAAAAATGCATTTCAGATTCCTACACAATGTAAGACGTATCAATCTAAGATTGCTATCATTTCCGAGACACAAACTTCCAATACTTGATGTAGTATCGATCGTTTCATTTCACGTCCGGGGTTAACTGCTACGGCTCGACGTAACCTGGCATTACGGCACCTGGATATTTCACTGGAATATTTATTTCTCCGATACGGTGATGAGATCAAAATTTCTAGGAAAGCCGCACTGAGCTCCTTTTGTAACAAGGTCCAGCTATGTATACCATGACTTCAAAATGAACATTTGTGATTAGATTAGTATTGAGTCAAGCTGTCACGTTTATCATCCCCAATAAGCAAAGACACCTCCGTACCTCTTGAAAGACCTAACATATGTCTATCTATTAATTCGTCTTATAATAATATTGTCACCTTTGATCTCTGTATATATATTATAAAAAGAGTTTTGTCTGTACATTGCTCAGAATGTAAAAAGAATCGTATTTATGTATCGGCCGTGTCCACAGTAACACGGAAATGCACTTTTGCTATTTTCCATCATCTCTGTCTGCCTGTATGTATGTATGTATGTATGTATGTATGTATGTATCTACGCGCATCACGAAAAAACGGCTGAAGAGAATTTAATGAAAATCGGTATGTAAAGTCTGAGAATAAGGTATTAGAGCATAGGCTATTAATAATTTTATTCACCATGCATGAAATGGTCGTTTAGGGGAAGGTACCTATAATTTAATTTATGAATACCGAAAAGTATTGAAAGTATCTAAAAGTATTACATAAAACAGTTATAGACTTACAGGAACATAAAAGTGCATGCGAAATGAAATAATTGTCTCAAGGTGTAAAATCGCGTGAAGATGATTATTAAAAAATTAGAAAAAATCGTGAAGGAACGGTCGTTTGAAGAATAAGACATGAGGGAGTCATTTTTTAAAGAAGGGTGTCCTAATATCATAGAGTCGGAAGAAAACTACATGGGTAGACCTACAATATCGAAAACTCATACAACTTCTTTTTTTTTTTTTTTTTTTTTTTTTTTGCAATTTGCTTTACGTCGCACCGCAGAAAGATCTTATGTCGACGATAGAAAGGCATAGGAAGTGGCCATGGCCTTAATTAAAGTACAGCCCCAGTATTTGTCTGGTGTGAAAATGGGAAATCACCGAATACCAACTTCAGGGCTGCCGACAGTGGGGTTCGAGACCACTATCTCCCAGATGTAAGTTCACAGCTGCGGGCCCCTAACCGCATGACCAATTCGCCCGGTACTCATACAAATGATCAACAATAACATTGCATTGACCATTATTCTGGTCTGCTTTCTCTCTTCTACTGTTACTCATTTCCGGTAGATAGGATTACTGCTGCGTCCCGACTAAAAAACAGCATGCCTGAATATTGGCGTAAAGTAACTGGGCGGTCCGTACATGCTATATAATTGTCCTGTCAACGGCGGATACTACAGCTAGTTATAATTATATAATCGAGGGCCTCTCAGAGTGCATGCACCTGCACTGTGCATAGTGCAAAAGACGACCTCGCTTGCTTGACCAGAGTGCAGACCCCCACTCCTCGATTTGGAGCAATAGCGCTGTCTCTCTCTTTCCCAACGCCTGTCTCGCTCCGCCTGTCTCTCTCTTACTCACTTGCTCCGTAGCGCTCGAAATCCGAGCCGAGTTGAGCCGAGCTTAGCCGAGTAGCCCAGAGACGAAGCGTTGGTCCGAGCCGAGCCGAGTTGGACCGATCCACTGTGCACAGGAACTCTGCGCCTCAGTTTGCACGCGTGAGATTTTGGGCGTTTGAGAGGCCCTGATATAATCTGATGTCGCTTTGAATCTCATGTATGTTGCTCTCTTCAATGAGCACTTACTTGGGACAGCTCATCTTTCGAAAGAACAAAAACAACGAGATAAGTGGAAAGAAAAAGCTACCCCAATTCGTAATTTCGGCACTGTGTGGCTAGAGTGGTTAGCCTTTGCTCCCCAGGAGTTACTAGAGTACTTTTTTTTTATATATATGCTCAGTAAATCTTAGGGCCGTGTGCCTTCCTGGAAGTGGAAATCTCGTCTCTAAATTGTTCTGTTTTGCGAAGGGGAATCGAATCCATGTTCTTCCTGGTGAACCGAGTATGCCCATGCTTAGCTAGGTAGCCTCTATCAATCGTAGTTCATACCGTTAATATTTATATACACAGAAGTCAATTCTGCCCACGAAGGAACACTTCAAGGAAACTTGCAATTACGGAAAATAAGACTCAAAACAAAATGATCTCGTACGAAAATATGACTTCTACTATTCATATTTATTTATTTTATTTATTGTATACTACAAACAGAGATGTTTCTCCAATTGCAGGTGGCTTCGTCATTATACATTAATTATTAAAAATAACAAATGTCAGGAAGAACATAATATCTAAAAAATAAAAATACACAACATTATTTAGAAGTAAAGAAGCTATCGGAAATTACAGTAGATTAATATTCAAGTTCGAAGTGGATTTATCACCTACAATACTTAATATCTAAAAATAAAGAATAAAGGTAGAAATACAGAAACATCAAAGAAATTAAGAATTAGTATCTACAAAAGAGCCGCCTCTGTGGTGTAGTGGTTAGCGTGATTAGCTGCCACCCCCGGAGGCCCGGGTTCGATTCCCGGCTCTGCCACGAAATTTGAAAAGTGGTATGAGGGCTGGAACGGGGTCCACTCAGCCTCGGGAGGTCAACTGAGTAGAGGTGGGTTCGATTCCCACCTCAGCCATCCTGGAAGTGGTTTTCCGTGGTTTCCCACTTCTCCTCCAGGCGAATGCCGGGATGGTACCTAACATAAGGCCACGGCCGCTTCCTTCCCTCTTCCTTGCCTATCCCTTCCAATCTTCCCATCCCTCCACAAGGCCCCTGTTCAGCATAGCAGGTGAGGCCGCCTGGGCGAGGTACTGGTCATTCTCCCCAGTTGTATCCCCGACCAGGAGTCTGAAGCTCCAGGACACTGCCCTTGAGGCGGTAGAGGTAGGATCCCTCGCTGTGTCCGAGGGAAAAGCCGACCCTGGAGGGTAAACAGATGATGATGATGATGATGATGATCTACAAAAGAAATAACTCTAGTCTTAAACTGACACAAGTTAAAGCAACTGACATACAAAAAGAAAATCATAGAAAGTAAGGCATAAAATACATATGATTGATACGAGATGAGTTGTGGCAATCAGTATGAACAGCACATTAAATATTAAGTACAAATAGACGCTATTACTAACAATTTGTTTGCACTTTTCCTTACATTTTGTTTATCTACATTTAAATTAAATAAATTTAAATAAAACTGTACCGGGCGGTACACCTCTACTCTGTTTATTTAAAAGTTGCGCCAGTTGAAACTCCTCTTCTGGAGGAAGGTTGAACTTTATCTATTCTATTAATTCTCTACTTTCTCAGAAGATGTCACCACGTGGAAAATTTTGAGTTTTTGAACTGTGTCACTTTTGATGTGTTTTGTTTCGCTTGAAGTAAGAAGTGGGAACTTTCTCTTCTAGAGGACACTACTGAAGAATTACAATAGTGCAACCTAGTGCGAAATCAAAGAACTATTTTGTTGGAGAAATTTTTATTTCAAAAGTTTGTTTCTTGTTAAATTTCTTTCTGTTATTGTTTAAGTTGGCTGTATACCCCTCTTTTTCCCCTTATTTTGGATCTAGCCAATCCCGAATTTCTTTAATTAATTTTCCACCAATAATGTGTTTCTTCTTCCTCTATGTAGGGGTTTCTTTTCCCGAACCAATAAAGATTTTGTGGGAGGGTGTTTTCTTTCCCCTAACGCCTAGAATCTTCCGCGAGAGGATATAAACTGCTGATTTTGGGGTCTCCGGGCCACTTCTGTTCCATCTTTCAGTGTATTAAGTACATGGCCGGAGGCGGGAAGCGCCTCTTTCCTCGGCAGCGATCTACTACCAGGTAATGGCCTATTAATATCTTCTTTTCTTGCTAGGTCGGCAGTTTAACTCTCGCGGCGGGTTCGAAGCGTTTTCCATCATGTAACCTTTTCCTAAAATGTAACTACTCTTTTCTTCTTTTTCTTGTAAAGTTACATATTGGGATAGAGAGTGCTAACCCTCTCGAGCTCCCACTCACATTTGTTTTGAGGTGAACTTATTTTCTCAAACTTTTCTTCGTTTATGTAATGTAAAGTGTTCTTCTCTAAGTCACCTCTGTAGTATGGGATTAGCCCTTGCGTTAGTGGCCCAGAGCCAGATTAGGTTTTAAAAGCAAAGTGTATTAGGAGTGCAAGTTCGCCTCCTCTCAAGTTGTATTTTAGAGGTCATGTATTAATCTTTTCTCACCTAATAGACCTCAGTAGGTTGGGTATTTTACCCCTGTGTATATGTCCTTTGAGGACAACTTGAAAGTTGAGTTTGGTGTGGCCTGGGAGAGGCTTAACTTTAAGAGCGAGTGGCTCTTTTCTAAAACTGAGAGTTGTATGCCTCGAGGAGGCTTTGCTGTGTAATTTGGAGCAAGGGCTCCAGGGTTTGAGTGGGGTCTTCTGCCCCTTTTGTTAAAATTGGTATATCGTAAAGTTGAGCTAGTTGCTCAAGAATTGTGTTTTCAGGGCTCGAAGCCCAAATTCTTTAATCCCTGTAATTGTACATTTCAAGTTGTATTTCGGCTACTAAGTACCTGTTCTATTTGTTGTTACCTAATTTTGAAAAGAAAATATAACCTTGTTAAATTTTAAAATTTAATTTCTCTTTAGTAGCTTGAGACCTATTCACCACCCAGCACCTTCTTTCATGCTTAACTACCACAAAATCTCGGTAACAAGTGGTAGCAGAGCGTGGTTGAATGGGTCTCAATTTAGCCCCTTTTGACGGCTAAACATTGCTTTGATTCGAACTCTAACAATTTTCTCAGTTGCTGGAATTTTTTGAGTTTTTCAAAATTGTTCTGTCATCATGCCCGGCCCTCGCGATGTTCTCCTCCTTAACTACTTGCGCAAAGAGGAGTTGATATATGAGTTAACTATCAGAAACGTTCAATCTGGAGGCACGGTTGCAATAGACACTAACAAGCTTAGAGAGTCCCTTGATTTGCCCATTTCCATCCCCAATTTGGGAGAGAAAGAAATTGACGACTCTCTTTCCACGATTGTCAAGAATATTACTGGGCTAGCATCGGTAGTCAGCTTTTTTGATGAAAACGATCCATCTCCTAATCAAATTAAGCGTGTGCAAGGCAGGCTGTATCACTTTGCAAATAGAGTTAATGATCTATTGTCTCTAAAGGTGAATGACGTTCAGAGGAAGCAAGCTAATACGCTCCTTGAAACTATTTCTGAATTGTCTAATAAGGTCACTCAATTGCTAACCGGCGAAGCTCCTCCCAAAACTGATCAACCCGCCACGGTGAATGTAGGTAACGAGGAAGAGCCTCCTCAGGGAGAAGTCAATAGGATAACCGTTGCTGCTCAAACTATCTCTGCCCCATCGAACAACGAATCTGAACGCCGTGCGTCATTGAGTAACATCCGCTCTGAATTAACTTCCTTGCCCTTGAAACCTTTAACGACTATGACACCTGGGTTCAGCAGCTTGCCTCATCCATTGGCAATGTTGCTTAGAGGTATCTCTAAGTTTTCCGTCAACACCACCAGTGACGTAATTTCATTTTTAAGATTTCTAGTGGAATTTCAGGATCATGCCCTTGTGTTTTCTCTTTCCCCATGTCAAATTTTGCAAATTATCTATCCTTATGCTATTGGTGTTCTATCTGACAAAATAGTTAGAGCCATTGCCGAGCAATCTTCTATTGAGGATTTCCACGCCCATTTGCTAGCTAACTTCATCCCGGTTAGGGCCAGGTCCTCCCTTATTCAGAAATACTATTATCGGGTACAGCGCTTGGATGAAAACCTGGCAGACTTCATCCAAGATATTAAGTTTTATACTAGGGTGTTTGCTCTCCACTTCCCTGAGGATCAGATCGTGCAAGCTATTGTTGAAGGGATTTCACCACCCTACAGGTCATATTTGTGTTTCGCGGCGTGCCCGCAAACCTTCTCTGAACTGGAAGCATTAGCCGTCTCTGCGGAAGGAGTTAGGTATGCCGATTCCTTGCGTGTGGCGAAAGAACCCCCGCCTTCCTTTAGTAACACTCGGCCTCCACCTCGCCGACCAGTCAATCCCCGTAAATGTTATGCTTGTGGGTCGCCTGACCATCTGCGGAATAAGTGTCCTCTGATCAAGTCAAGTGGGACAAGGAATGGAGTAGGGTCATCACAAGGCTGTTTTAAGTGTGGGGCCTTCTCACATATCGCCAAGAATTGCCCAAACTCAAATAGCACCCCCTCCTGCTCAACTTATGGTGCAAATTCCAGCTATTCCAATAATAAAAAGTGACTAGTGGCGTCGGCTGAGCCGACTAATCCATCTTCCCGAGACTTAGCCCCTAGTAAACAGGTTGTAAATGCAGTGAACGACCAGCCTTCAAATTCATCTTTTGAATGCCCTAAAGAGTGTCTTAGGATTGCGGCGGATACCCCCGCACCTGTTCCTTTTCTTAAGATTGAGTTAAATAACGAGCCTATAACAGCTCTCTTAGATTCAGGCAGTGTTTGTTCCATTATTTCGGCTGATTGGTATTCTAAATTGAAATCTGTTTGTAAACTCCCTGACTATGTCTCTTCTCCGGTTCAATATGTTTCGGCTAATTCATCTCCATTAGAAATTCTAGGTTCCATACATGTCAAAATTCGGGTTTTTAAGTTTACATGGAAGATCAAATTGTTTGTGGCCAAGCGTTTGTCTTGCCCCATCATATTGGGAGCGGACTTCATTTCTCACACTGGTCTTGTGCTCGATCTCCAGAGTAGGTCGTGCATATTCAAATTTGCGTCCAATTGTAGAATTCCCTTGTTAAAGTGTAATTCTGTATCATGTTCATCTATTTCGCCTACCCAGGATGAGATGTTGTTAGACCTTAGACATCTACCTGAGGAGCAGGCTGATAGTATTCGGAAACTGTGTCAGTCGTTTCCCGAGGTGTTCTCTGATACTCTTGGTGTTACTGACCTTATTGAATACAAAATTGAGGTCACGGATTCAATTCCTGTCCGTTTTCCACCGTATAGGCTATCTCCACCTAAAATGAAGGCTCTGAAAGAAATCATCGATCAGATGTTGAAGGATGGTATTATTAGGCCCTCTAAGTCAGCGTATTCTTCGCCTATTTTTCTAGTCCCGAAACCCCAAGGAGGCTTCAGGCCTGTCATTGATTACAGGGCTCTCAATCGGAAGGTGGTGTTGCAATCTGTGCCCCTTCCCGACCTTCATTCTTGCTTTTCATGGTTTCGTAAGGCCAAGTTCTTCACCATCTTGGACTTGAATCAGGCCTATAATCAAATTCCCCTTGCCGAAGAGTCTAAACATCTTACAGCGTTTGCCACGGACTGGAATTTATATGAATACAACCGCGTGCCTTTCGGGCTCCCCACGGGGGCAGCTGTGCTCACTAGGCTACTAGATAGGGTCTTTTCCGACATCAAATTTGAGTACTTATATCACTACTTGGATGATGTCGTCGTATTTTCCGAAACCTTTGAAGAACATCTAGATCATTTGCGAGAAGTTCTCAATCGCCTTCGTAAGGCTGGGTTAACTGTTAAGTTGTCCAAGGTTGCCTTTGCTAAGCCCTCTATGTCATTCCTAGGGCATATTGTGTCACCTGATGGTGTAGCAGTCGATCATTCTAGAACACAGGCCATCCGTGATTTTAAACCTCCTAAGGACATCAAAGGTATCGCTAGATTCATTGGTATGGTGAATTTCTTCAGGAAGTTTATTCCTAACTTTGCTAATAGAGCGGCGCCCTTAAACCTTCTTCGTAGGAAAGGCATCAAATTCGAGTGGGGACCTTCTCAACAAGCCGCTTTCGAAGATCTTAAATTAGCTCTCTGTAATGCCCCTGTACTTGCTA
Source organism: Anabrus simplex (assembly GCF_040414725.1). Taxonomy (NCBI): domain Eukaryota; kingdom Metazoa; phylum Arthropoda; class Insecta; order Orthoptera; family Tettigoniidae; genus Anabrus; species Anabrus simplex. The sequence goes on along the minus strand of NC_090268.1, from coordinate 63,607,546 downwards.
TGCCTGATTTCTCGAAGAAATTCATCGTCCAAACGGACGCGTCGTCGTCAGCTGTAGCTGCAGTCCTTCTTCAAGAGACTGAACTAGGGAGGCGTCCCATCGCCTATGCATCTAGGACTCTATCGGTTCAAGAAGCCAAGTATTCCATCTATGAGCTCGAAGGGTTGGCAGTCTTATTCGCCTTAGAAAAGTTCCGTCTCTATCTGGAACATGTCAAATTCGACCTGGAGACAGATAATCAAGCCTTAAGCTGGGTCTTAGGTAGGCCGCGTCGTACTGGTCGTATAGCCCGTTGGGCCATCCGTATTTCTGCCTTCCAATTTGATGTACGACATATCAGAGGTACCGAAAATGTTGTTGCCGATGGACTCAGCCGTATGTTTCATAACGACGTAGAGACCCACGAACCGGTCGATAGTTCATCACCTTCCGAGTCCATACTATCTGGTGTTAATGCCATCTTAACAGGTGCTCCCATGCTTTTTAGGGATATTGAGAAATACCAACGTGAAGATCCGACGCTGGCTCCTATAATGGAAACCCTTTCTTCTGGGGAACATGTTGTCCCTTATGTTCTGAGGAATGGTGTTCTATGTTGCCCTTCGAGGCATGATAAGTTGATGAAAGTTGTTGTTCCAGCGGTTCTTGTACCTATGATCTTCAAATACTATCATGAGACCCCATTGGGGGGGCATCTTGGAATCTTTAAAACTCGTGAAAAGATTCGTGAAATGTTCATATGGAAAGGTATGGACGGTGAAATTCGAGAACTTGTAAAAGCTTGTAAATCTTGTTTGATCAGTAAACCCACCATGTCCACTAAAGTAGGCCTTTTGTCTTCTCATCAAGCGTCGCGCCCCATGGAACGCCTGTATATCGATTATGTGGGACCCTTCCCCCAGTCAAAGGGTAATGCCAACAAGTTCATCTTTGTGTGTGTAGATGGTTTTACAAGATTTTCCTGGTTATTTCCGACTAAGCTGGCTACCGCTCAGTCCACCATTACTTGCCTAAATTCTATTTTTGCTTCTTTTGGTCCGTGCCAATACATTGTATCTGATAATGCTAAAGCTTTTACATCAAATCTGTTTCGTAAATTCTGTTTTGACTTGTCCATCTCTCATGTAACTACATCTGCTTATTACCCTCAACCATCTCTGGCTGAACGGGTTAACCGCAATCTCAGGTCCGCACTTATTGCCTATCATCATGAAGATCATTCTAGGTGGGACACGTCCCTGCATTGGTTAGCTTTTGCTTTGAATTCGGCGGTTCATGAATCTCACAAATTTACTCCAGCTTCTTTGATGTTTAAGTTCGTTCCCAACACGCCGCTCTCTAACCTCTGGTCTCTGAATGACATTCTGCCCGAGACAATAGATCCGGACAACATTAAAGATCTTTGGAAGAAGGCTAAAGCTAATCTTAAAGTGTCTCATGAAAAGGTTAGGGAAAGGTATGATCGTGGACGGAGACCCACCACTTTGAAGGTAGGTGACCAGGTTATGGTCAAAAATTTTGTTCCCGCGGGCAAGCTTGCCCCCAGATTTCATGGGCCTTGTATCATTCTCGATTTTCTTACGCCGGTTACCTTATTGCTAAGTAATCCAGCCACCGAGAGGATATTTAGAGTTCACCTGTCCCAGGTGAAACCGGTGTAATTTCTGTGTTAACTTGCTCCATATTATTTTGAAAGGATATGAAGGTTATATTTTTTTTGAGTTTCACTTTTAAGGCATTCTGCCCCTTCTGTAATATTTTGGTTTTGATGTAAGCCTTATGTAAAACCTGCCCCGACCCGTTAAACTGCCATCCTGTTCTTGCCACGGCCATTACCACGCTCCCGTCTCCTGCTCCACCCTACACAGTGGCTTAACGAATACCATGAATATCTGCACGCCGCTGGCCCCTCACTCTCTCTACAAGCCTGTACCCTCAAAGAAAATAATTGTCCAACACAATTCTGCCGCCTAGCTTTAATGTTTCAGCGCCCCCGCAGCCGCGCAGCGCCGTGCAGCGACTGGGGAGGGGGATGGGCCCCCTCCTCTCCAGCGAGGACGACATGTGCACGGCGAGCCGGAGCTCACCTCCCGGCCAAGGCTGATGTGCGGCGCACGACCTGCTACATGCCCGCAGCCTGTATCTGTTCACCGCGGGCGCGGCGTACTTCAACACCTCTGCTCCCCTCATAGTGCGGGCGAGCGGTATCTCAGGGTACTTGAGGGGTCCGAGCGGCCTCCGTTGGACGCAAGCTGCAACGGCCGGTCTGGCCATCCGACTCAATCTACATCAACTACATGGACAGTCACCATAAGCAATAATTACATTTGGGAATTTAACAACAATATTTGGTGGACATTGCAAAATTTTTCTTCACCTTTAAGTATTAAAAGTTTATCTTTAGAAATACAAATTCTACAAACATAAAAACTTTACTGCACCGGCAACAACAAAATTTTGAAATTGCAACCAACCAAATTACTAAAATCTTATAAATGCTTCCGCAATTAATCTTAATATCAACATCAAAACTTGGACCTTATTTTGGAAACAAAGCTTATGTTCTTCTGTGTTACCCCTTGGAGGAACTTTTGGGGGGGGAGGTCTGTACCGGGCGGTACACCTCTACTCTGTTTATTTAAAAGTTGCGCCAGTTGAAACTCCTCTTCTGGAGGAAGGTTGAACTTTATCTATTCTATTAATTCTCTACTTTCTCAGAAGATGTCACCACGTGGAAAATTTTGAGTTTTTGAACTGTGTCACTTTTGATGTGTTTTTGTTTCGCTTGAAGTAAGAAGTGGGAACTTTCTCTTCTAGAGGACACTACTGAAGAATTACAATAGTGCAACCTAGTGCGAAATCAAAGAACTATTTTGTTGGAGAAATTTTTATTTCAAAAGTTTGTTTCTTGTTAAATTTCTTTCTGTTATTGTTTAAGTTGGCTGTATACCCCTCTTTTTCCCCTTATTTTGGATCTAGCCAATCCCGAATTTCTTTAATTAATTTTCCACCAATAATGTGTTTCTTCTTCCTCTATGTAGGGGTTTCTTTTCCCGAACCAATAAAGATTTTGTGGGAGGGTGTTTTCTTTCCCCTAACGCCTAGAATCTTCCGCGAGAGGATATAAACTGCTGATTTTGGGGTCTCCGGGCCACTTCTGTTCCATCTTTCAGTGTATTAAGTACATGGCCGGAGGCGGGAAGCGCCTCTTTCCTCGGCAGCGATCTACTACCAGGTAATGGCCTATTAATATCTTCTTTTCTTGCTAGGTCGGCAGTTTAACTCTCGCGGCGGGTTCGAAGCGTTTTCCATCATGTAACCTTTTCCTAAAATGTAACTACTCTTTTCTTCTTTTTCTTGTAAAGTTACATATTGGGATAGAGAGTGCTAACCCTCTCGAGCTCCCACTCTCATTTGTTTTGAGGTGAACTTATTTTCTCAAACTTTTCTTCGTTTATGTAATGTAAAGTGTTCTTCTCTAAGTCACCTCTGTAGTATGGGATTAGCCCTTGCGTTAGTGGCCCAGAGCCAGATTAGGTTTTAAAAGCAAAGTGTATTAGGAGTGCAAGTTCGCCTCCTCTCAAGTTGTATTTTAGAGGTCATGTATTAATCTTTTCTCACCTAATAGACCTCAGTAGGTTGGGTATTTTACCCCTGTGTATATGTCCTTTGAGGACAACTTGAAAGTTGAGTTTGGTGTGGCCTGGGAGAGGCTTAACTTTAAGAGCGAGTGGCTCTTTTCTAAAACTGAGAGTTGTATGCCTCGAGGAGGCTTTGCTGTGTAATTTGGAGCAAGGGCTCCAGGGTTTGAGTGGGGTCTTCTGCCCCTTTTGTTAAAATTGGTATATCGTAAAGTTGAGCTAGTTGCTCAAGAATTGTGTTTTCAGGGCTCGAAGCCCAAATTCTTTAATCCCTGTAATTGTACATTTCAAGTTGTATTTCGGCTACTAAGTACCTGTTCTATTTGTTGTTACCTAATTTTGAAAAGAAAATATAACCTTGTTAAATTTTAAAATTTAATTTCTCTTTAGTAGCTTGAGACCTATTCACCACCCAGCACCTTCTTTCATGCTTAACTACCACAAAATCTCGGTAACGAAAACAAAAGAACAAAATTAAACATCAATAAAATTTAAACTGTTTTCATGAAAACATTACGAGCAGAATAACGTTCTTTATCGCAATGAGACGACATAATCTGGCAATCTGCAAAATTACAGGCTAACATAAATATAAAAGGAAAACTAACTACGAAATAAGTATAAATATAGTACATTATATACACCTATAGAGTTTACCTTCAGAAATAGTGCTTTAACTGAACTCAAAGTGCCTAGCATAGTGCGACTATTACTTTAACTGTTTCTCTTATTTAATAATTTTACACAACAATTGTATTTAACAGCAAATTCTAAATCAAGATCAGGAAATTTATGAACTGTGATGTTGTATGTAGTGTACATTTTAAACAGTGGTGAGCTTCTATAAAATACTGTTTTAGAAATCGGAAGAAACAAGAGATGTCTGTGTCTTAAAATTTCTTTCCGGGTATTGAACGAGAATTGCTGTAGAAATTAACTGTTATCTACCACATTATTGATAACTCTATGGAGGTATTTTTGATCATGTATTATATGTCCATTTAATAATGAAGTGAAGTTAAATTCTTTAAGGAGGTCTTTATAGTGAATTATGCCTCTAGAGACAAACCTGTTATGCGTTGTATGTTGTAAAGTAAAGACAATGTAAGAAGGGTTTCTGAACTTTCCCCACATAGTTTTGGTACGATTTATAAAGGGGAGACCAAATTACCGATGCGTAGACGAAAAGAATTTTAAGGAGTCACTAGTGGATACATTTTTCTAGTAAACAGTAAATTTAATAAACCGGCGGTATTCACTGATAAAGTAGGCACGACTTGATTTACTAAGTAGCCTACTCTTAAATATAAAAATGAATACAAATATCTGTACGAAGAGCAAAGAGCAACGAGGCAGAGAGACCAAACTGGTTGCTCTGAACGCACAAATTAAAGCACCTACATTATTTCTAAGAAAGAAAAGGGAAGATGATGGTGGAAAGAAATAAGAAGCCGTACTTACAAAAGTTACATATGAAGAGCAAGAAAATCATTATCGAAAGTGAACGACATTCAATATTTACTGCATGTGACAAACAAGAATGGGTGAGTTTCCTAGTCAAGAACTGTAGAGAACTCTTCGTCGCATACACGAAATATGTCGCTTGAACGCTGAACAACATTATATTGCACCGTGAAATACATTGTTAATTCTCTCAAAATCAAAAGGTAACTCATTTGTATGGTTTTCTCCCTTCACATGTGAGATATTTGACAACGGAATAATGAATCCCACATAATTATTATCACAAGAAAGAGGGAAAAGGTTTGAGCTTTCTAAGTTCAACAGCAACGTGTAATAAAAGGAAACAGCCATAAATGGTTGAAGAGGAATAATTCAGAGGCTTCGATTACAAATATGCACAAATCGAGAAAAACTTAATAAAATACATCTTTAGAGGAGTAGGATACGAAAAAAGAAGCTTAAAAATGACAGTCCCACTCATATATGAAAATCATACTGCTACAGTATTTTTTTTTTGTCTTTTTTTTTTTGCTACTTGCTTGACGTCGCACCGTCACAGATAGGTCTTATGGCGACGATGGGACAGCGAAGGGCTAGGAGTGGGAAGGAAGCGGCCGTGGCCTTAATTAAGGTACAGCCCCAGCATTTTCCTGGCGTGAAAATGGAAAACCACGGAAAACCATTTTCAGGGCTGCCGACAATGGGGTTCGAACGTACTATCTCCCGAATACTGGATACTAGCCGCACTTAAGCGACTGCAGCTATCCAGCTCGGTCAGTATTGTATTAAAATAAATGTTGTATATTATGTAAATTATTACATTGCTAGCAATTTTTGAACGTAATCTTGGGTGCGAATTACATACATTTTATACGTTTAAGAAAAGAACGGAGGGGTACGTGAATGAATCGTATCCATGGAATTTTATTACAATTTTCGTCCTAAATAGAATATAATCATTGCTTTTACGCAAATAAGAGTAAAATTAGTGGTAAATTAATAAATATCATTGTTACTAGATAAATATATACATACAGTACATACTTTTCTACATGACTATATGAATTCTACTACGTCACAACGCTTCAGTATGCCTTTTGTTCAAACACTTTTGTGTGTGAAATCTTTGTTCACTTCTTTGAACTTCTTTTCTTTGCTTGATGTTACTTGGTGGGGAAAGTTGTTGACTTGTGCCCATAACTCATTGATTATAATAATAATAATAATAATAATAATAATAATAATAATAATAATAATAATAATAATAATAATAATAATAATAATAATAATAATAATAATTGGTCCAGGGATCATGCTATTTTCCTTTCAACGAATATTATTCTTGTGCTACTTACGATATACAGTACTTTCCACCTCCATTTTCCTGTCTGAACTGCCCACGCTGGTCATGGTGGACAAAGATATTGAGAACTCACAGACATAGCACTTCCATTCATCGCTGCTAGCCCTGGACCTCGACAAGGAAACAAAAGACGGCATGATGAAGTGTAATGCCTCAGAAGAGGGTCGTGTCTTCAGTGAAATAGTCGACATAGTTATGTATCAATATTTCTCTAGTAATGATGGTATTTATTAATTTACCGCAAATTTTACTGTTTATTTGTGTGAAAGCAATTAATATCGTCCATTTGGGACAAAAATTACAATGAAATTTCATGGGTACAATTCGTTTACATAAACGAACTAAAGAAAGGGAACTGTATGCCAATGGCCACCAACCTAGTGGGGCAACACCGATTTTGTCACCAGCGTTCAGGTTTATATAAGTCACATTTGTTTTGAGCCAACCATGTACTATAGGTGTAGTGGAGTGTGTCAATTTTTTTCAACTTGTTTTACGTCGCACCCACACAGATAGGTCTTATAGCGGCGATGGAACAGGAAAGAGTTAAGAATGGGAAGGTAGCGTCCGAAACCGTAATTAAGCTCCAGCATTTTCCTAGTGTGAAAATTGAAAACCACGGAAAACCATATTCAGGTCCGCCGACAGTGGGATTCGAACCCACTACCTCCCGAATGCAAGCTCACAGCAGGGCCAATTCGCTCGGTGCAACTGGGTAATGAGCCTCTCTTAATAATTTTCACAAGAAAGAGAGGAATAGGTTTGAGCCTTCCAAGACCGACAGCTACGTGCAAAGAAAGGGAAGAGCCATGAACGACGTGAAGGGGAATAATTCGTAGGCCTCGATCAAAAACTTGATAATTCCTGGCCTGGCGGGTTACTCTGAACTAAATGCCGCTATGCTGACCATTCATTCAAGGAGTTGAATACATACATACTGAAGCCTTTATGGGTTCAATACATACATAAGTACATACATATAATAAATATGTTGCTTGAATGGTGAATAACAAAATCCACGGTCCCGTAAAATATATTCATAATTCCTATATTTAAAGGTCATATATTTTAAGGGTTTTCTCCCTTACGCACGTCAGATGTATTCAATTTGCATCTTTTCAATAGTTTGTTTAAGTTAATCTTTGATGTAAATCCAGGTTGATGCAGCAATTAGCGGTCAGTTTATTAACAGAAAATCTGAGCCAGAGAAATGGTAGCTATTGGTTTTTGCATCTGTACTCATTAGCATTCATTATCAGCCGGTGTTAGCTGGAATCGAGATTGAATGGAACAGCAAAACCTCCTCATTTACGTCCTTGTTAGTACTCCTCACGAGAGCGTAGCGCAGTATGTTCACAAACGTGAATGTACAGAGCTTAAACGTCGACCGTAAACAACTTATATCTCTAACTAATGTCTATAAAATAGTCCAATACAATTTTAGGAAAAGTTCTTTGACCAACTGAGTGGGTTCCATTCCTCGAACACCATGGAGGATTTAAGGTGTTACCAACACGTGTAAATAAAAAATATCACAATTCTCTGTATGCCTTTAATTCATACAAAGGCTGATTTTAATTTTTTAATCTTGTAGACATCATAATTTTAGAATTTGTCTTTCTTGTTCTGTTAGCCATTTTTCACGACTTTCATTTTATAAGAAAGAGGTGCATTATCTTGAAAACGTGCCTTTGCTGGCAAAGACCTAGTGTTTACACTGCAAATGCTGGGGCTGTACCTTAATTAAGGCCACGGCCGCTTCCTTCCAACTCCTAGGCCTTTCCTATCCCATCGTCGCCATAAGACCTATCTGTGTCGGTGCGACGTAAAGCCCCTAGCAAAAAAAAAGGTGTTTACACTGCACTATGTCTTCTGGTGTGGGCTAGAACAAATTTGTTATTTTCACTGACCTGTCTCAGTCTCATCCTTGGTTTTGGAAATACGAAATATTTGAGCACCTTCAAATACCACGGAAGTGAGCCGGGATCGAACCTGTCAAGCCGTGATGGAGCCTGTCAAATCGGGGTCAGAAGGCCAGCGTCTCAACCGTCTGAGCCGCTCAGCCCGGCGAATCTTTTTTCACTTTCTATTACGGTATCATTCACCGATTTTTAGACGCACCTTATACTCTATATGCAAAGGAAAATTAAAAAGGAATCGTCGTCATAAGACTTGTCTGCGTCAGTGCGATGTAAAGCAAATTGCAAAAGAATTAAACACAAAATTAAAAACATAAAAAGGACCTTTCAACGGCCAAGTTTTCTGTCAACTATCCAAGCAAGTACTCTACAAAATTAAATTATCACTCAAAAATGTAGTCATGCAGTATGTTTCTGTGCATAAATTATATAGGTATAAATTTTAATTAACCTGGCCTTGCCAGTTGCTGCATTTCATTTAACCGAGATAATAGAAGCGACGTCAAGAACCATGCGTCCACATCCAACCCCTAAATTCGGGTTCTGCTTCTGTAATAAAAACAAAGTGACTTTTTACACTCATAAGCCACAGGAAAAGAAGGTTGCAGCAGCAGAGGCTACTATATGTTTGCGTTCAACTGTATTAAACACTACCAGTCGTACAGTTCCACAACGAGCATAAGTCAGTTTATTATTTTTGGGCACAGTATTTTGCTATTACTGAAATAAATGACTAGCTTTAATGGAAAAGTAATGTGATCATAATATGCTACTATTCCAGCAACAAATGTTTTGCGCTAATCTCTGTTTTCGTAATTATTGTAAATGTCCACGTTTCTATATTCTGAGAATGAAAACCCTACTTGGCGTAGGATCAAATATAAAAACCTTTTATGGACCGATACTAAGATGATAATAATTTCGTGTGGCTATTTCTAGCCGAGTGCAGCCCTTGTAAGGCAGACCCTCCGATGAGGGTGGGCGGCATCTGCCATGTGTAGGTAACTGCGTGTTGTGGTGGAGGATAGTGTTATGTGGGGTGTGTGAGTTGCAGGGATGTTGGGGATAGCACAAACACCCAGCCCCCGGGCCATTGGAATTAACCAATGATGGCTAACATCCCCGACCCGGCCGCGAATCGAACCCGGGACCCTCTGAACCGAACGCCAGTACGCTGACCATTCAGCCAACGAGTTGGACACTAAGATTGTGAATTTTATACAAAGGGTTATTCGGGAAGCGATACCATCACTTACTTATCTGCGTCTCACGAGAAGTTGCGGCAGCTTGTAGGTACGGCACAAGTATCAGCTATTATTCTCTTAGCTACAAACATTAGTCGTGACTGACAATGCGAGCTCCGGCGTAATTGTGTACTAAAGCACAATTATTGCACTTTTTTATTCGCATCAGAAGTACCAACTTTACATACAGATATTTTAAAAGAGAAGATATCTACATTCCTAGTACCCAAATTTACAGGTACAATCACAGATAAAGCAAAAATTCAAGAGCTAGATGATTCTTGGCCAATATTGGGCGACGTCAATAGCGTTGGGTGAGGGTGCAATCAAGTCTTTCATAGTGCACATTGAAGGACATAAAACACACTGACATAGATGTTGGATCGTCTGCTGCACTCCGCAATCACAAAGTGATGAATCACTTGAGAAACCCGAATTCCGCAAATTTACTTTTGTTCTGCCGACTTCTGTAAAGAGTCTGGTAAGGGCTTTCCATACTGTCCACTTCTCCTGGTGTCCACATGAAAGACTTTCCTTCGGCTTTATCCAGTTGGAAAGGTGCTTGATTCTTTCTTTCCACATTTTGACCCTAGCATTCTCTGCTTTCCCTTCAAGGTCAACTGATGTGCGGAGAAAACTTTTTCTAGATTTTAGTCTCTGTGTGGCTGGGTGGTATCCATAGAGAGAATGTGCTTCTCAACAAGATGATTAGAGCCTTTCTGTGTTAGCTGCTACCTCCCTACGAATCTCACCGAGAGCAACACCAGCTAAAAGTTGGATCTTCTCAATGGGTGTAGTTTTCAAACATCCAGTAATGATCCTGCAGCTTTCGTTTACAGCGATGTCGACCTGCTTCGTATGAGCTGACCTGTACCAAACAGGGGAGGCATATTCTCCTGCAGAGTAGCATAGAGCTGATGTTCTAATTGATTGTGGTTGTGTTAATTATTGCACTACTACTCTGAAACTTCACGACACCACCTCAGTTCGCAAGACTCACCACCAACGGAACTGATGTTTTTTTTCAGGCCTTGAGACTTGAGAAGGGCACATGCGCGGCAGGCCATTCTTAACCCTCTCACCCACGCGTCTTCTCGTCAGACGACTACAATACATGGAGCTCTTCCAAAGACTATAAAATACCATATAAATTCAGATCCTGTTCTCAATAGTTACAGAAATACACTACCTTGGAAGTTGTATGTAACATTCCTTTCACTCAGAAGGGTGAAAGATCGGGTGAGTTGGTCGTGCAGTTGGGGGCGCGCAGCTATGAGCTTGCATCCGGGATATAGTGGGTTCGAACCCCACTGTCAGCAGCCCTCAAGATGACTCTCCATGGCTTTCCATTTTCACACCAGGCAAATGCTGGGGCTGTACCTTAATTAAGTCCACGGTCGCTTCCTTCCTACTCATATACTTTTCCTATCCCATCGTCGCCATGAAACCTATCTGTTTCGGTGAGACACAAAACAAATTGTAAAGAAAGAAGGGTTAAAGGATGTTAAAATATAGAAAATTAATATTTCAGAAATTTTCCACTCTGTATTTTTTTTTGGTAGAGCTAGAAATATATTGTTAACTTATAAACTGATCGGTGCAAGAAAGTGTAGCTATTATTAATTATATTTCTTATTAACTTAACAGGAAAACCATTACAAACAGCTGCTTTCGACTCAATTCATCTCATTTCTTTCACTATCTTAAACGAGAAGATGTTATTTTCAAAGTTTTCTTTCATTAGTATAACCGTATAATACTATAATATGAGCGTAACTGTAGAGAATGGTATTTTACCAACAACTATCAAAGTAACTTGTGTCAACATTTAGAACAAGATCTGGTTTTAACTGACACTCATCCCCCCGTAAGTCTTCAGAAATTCGCACCGTAAGTGGCGGCAACTATGCCGAAATTACCTTATACAGGATTATTCCCCGAAGATGGTACAGCAAACTAACTTTTAATCCAATGAAGACAGCGATGTTCTGGTTTCATATTCTGAAATAGTATAAAAGTGCTCGCAAAACATAGTGCTACAATTTTCCGTGGGACTGTTAATAACGGGTTTCAGAGGATTTATGGTATTAAAAAAATTAAAATTGAATTGCAATTACAGTTTGATAATGAGTAAGAAATTGACTCTCTTGGACTAAAACAACGTTATAGTTCTAGGATATCAGTTCATAAACACTTCTATCAATATTCATCACAGCATCATATTGTTTTCTTCCAGTCATGTTTAACCATCATTTTTCGAAAAATGGTTTTACCTTGCTTATGTCATTCTCTAGTGAACGCTCTTATTATGGCGAGATGATTCGATTTATTTTGCACAATATATAATCAATGATCCTCCCTCCTTTTCCTCTCATGAATGTCTTATTATACAAACACATTATCAATCATCTTTCCCTCGTTTGCCTTTTCTTTTACATTTCTGGCACCAATGATAGTTATTATGTTATTTCTTCAACGTCTCACTAACTACTTACACGGTTTTCGGAGATGTCGAGTTGCCGTTAATTATCCCCGCAGATGTTCTGCTACGTGCCAGTAAATCCACCGACACGAGGCTGACGTACTTCAGCACCTTCAAATACACAGTCCAAAAAAATTAGGGGAATATGCTTATGAACGTATGCCATGCTCCACAAAACAATACCTCATATCCAGGTATATTACCAGCTAAACCTTTATTCTTTACCGTTGAAGTATACAAAATAACATCGATGGATTCGAGTTCATTTCCAGAACACAAACGAAAATGCCCAAATAGGGGCGGAAACAAAGGGATAACAGTCCTCCAGGGTGGATTTTTATCACAGTTGGAGAGCTTCAGTGTGGCATATGTCCTCCACGAGCATTTATCACAGCTTGGCACCTACGTGGCATGCTCCGTATAAGTCGACGGAGGTCAGGTTGCACTATCAGGTCCCATTCTTCAATGAGAGCCTGTTCGAGGTCTTGGAGAGTGTGTGGTGGAACAAGAAGCCCACGAACAATTATTTCAAGCCTATCCCACAAATGGTCGATGGAATTAAGACGGAACCTACTGCTGGCCATTCCATCTCTTGAATGTCCAGTTCTCGCAAGACAGCTCTGGTGATGCGCGCTACATGAGCCCTGGCATTGTTGAATTCAGAGCCAACACCGTATGCAGCATGCAACACATGCTGTAGCAGTATTTGCTCGATGTACCCCGCAGCGGTAAGATTACCACGGACGACGACAAGATCCGTACGGCAAGCAATACTGATCCCACCCTACACCATCACAGAACCTTGTCCGAATCGGTCGGCCTCCCGAACAACATTTGGCATGTACTGCTCACCACGGCGTCTCCATACACGTTGACGTCCATCACGCTGTGTCAGGGGAAATCTGGACTCGTCTGTGAACAACACAGGTCTCCAGTGGCGAAGTTACCAGTTGACGTGGGTACGGGCAAACAGAAGGCGAGCTGCGCGATGTTGCTGCGTTAAGCGGGGCTCTCGAACAGGACGTCTGGGTCGTAACGACACTTCTCTTAACCTGTTCCTTACTGTCTGGTCAGACACCGTGACCCCAGTGACCCTCCTGAGGTCTTGTTGCAGTTCTGTGGAAGTTGCTGAACGACGCCGCAACGCACAGATTGTCAGATATCGGTCATTCTGTGAGGTTGGCATGCGTCCACGACCTTATCCAACCTTCCTTGTGAACTGGCCTGTCTCATTGTAGCGATTCCACAAGCAGTGAATAAATGACGGAGAGACATTTAGATCCACAACAACACGAACAAAAGCCCATCCTTCCTGGATCAAAGTGACGGCCCTTGCGACTTGAACCTCGTTAGGATATCTCATGGGATGTGCTGGTTTACGTACAAGGTGCTCAAGTGACAACAGTAGTCAGTGTTCCTCACAACGACACACGGACGCACCGCTATTCACTTTGTTTTGAGAGGTTACCTGACATTTTAATGCATGGCTTCGCCTACAGATGGAGTATAACTTCGATTTGACATACCCTGAGTAGCTAATGTCTCAGGGTATGCTGTACGACCATTGGAACCCCATCTACCAAATTAACGTTCACATACCAGACGTTACAAAATATGTTCTCCTAATGTTTTGAACTGTGTAGCATCGGACTGCGCCGAGATCAATCAATCAATCAATCAATCAATCAATCAATCAATACTGATCTGCATTTAGAGCAGTCGCCCAGGTGGCAGATTCCCTATCTGTTGTTTTCCTAGCCTTTTCCTAAATGATTTCAAAGAAATTGGAAATTTATTGAACGTCTCCCTTGGTAAGTTATTCCAATCCCTATCTCCCCTTCCTATAAATGCATATTTGCCCCAGTTTGTCCTCTTGAATTCCAACTTTATCTTCATATTGTGATCTTTCCTACTTTTATAAACGCCACTCAAACTTATTCGTCTACTAATGTCATTCCACGCCATCTCTCCGCTGACAGCTCGGAACATACCACTTAGTCGAGCAGCTCTTCTTCTTTCTCTCAATTCTTCCCAACCCAAACTTTGCAACATTTTTGTTCCGCTACTCCTTTGTCGGAAATCTTCCAGAACAAATCGAGCTGCTTTTCTTTGGATTTTTTCCAATTCTTGAATCAGGTAATCCTGGTGAGGGTCCCATACACTGGAACCATACTCTAGTTGGGGTCTTACCAGAGACTTATATGCCCTCTCCTTTACATCCTTACTACAACCCCTAAATACCCTCATAACCATGTGCAGAGATCTGTGCCCTTTATTTACAATCCCATTTATGTGATTAGCCCAATGAAGGTCTTTCCTTATATTAACACCTAGACACTTACAATGATCCCCAACAGGAACTTTCACCCCATCAACACAGTAATTAAAACTGAGAGGACTTTTTCTATTTGTTAAACTCACAACCTGAATTTTAACCCCGTTTATCAACATACCATTGCCTGCTGTCCATCTCACAACATTATCGAGGTCACGTTGCAGTTGCTCAGAATCTTGTAAATTATTGATTATATACAGAGTAACATCATCCGCAAAAAGCCTTACCTCCGATTCCACTCCTTTACTCATATCATTTATATATATAAGAAAACATAAAGGTCCGATAATACTGCCTTGAGGAATTCCCCTCTTAATTATTACAGGGTCAGATAGAGCTTCACCTACTCTAATTCTCTGAGATCTATTTTCTAGAAATATAGCAACCCATTCAGTCACTCATTTGTCTAGTCCAATTGCACTCATTTTTGCCAGTAGTCTCCCATGATCCACCCTATCAAATGCTTTAGACAGGTCAATCGCGATCGTCCGGCCACCAAGTTGAAGCCGGGAAGTTAGCACTCAAGACGGTCTGAGACACTCAGCATGTCATATTTCGGTTCTATATTCAACTGAATAATAAGTTATATGTCGTCCCTGCTCCGGCAAAACGTCGCATCCCACAATGTCCTTCCTATTCATTATTCTCCTTTAGACTGATCACGCCTTCCAGCTACGTATGGATATGCAGTTGTGTTCATTTTGGTATGCCAATGTGTAAAGGAAAATCAACCTTACTGTACCGTAGCCTACTGTACGAGTGTATGTTTGCATGACGTATTTACACACTCCTACAGTATAGTGCATTAAAGGTCCATTTTCATTTACCGGTCATCATAGGCAAACGAACACAACGAAATTTGTTCTGATGCAATGCACATCCATACATAGCTGGGAGGCGTGACCAGTCTTAAGGAAAATAATGGATAGGAAGAGTGTTGTGGAATACTAGGTTTTGCCGATGCGACGACGATTAAAATCCCTATTCAGTCTGTCATTCACAGCGATTACGAAGAAACGAGACGATTTCAATAGCTGAAATTCGCACCAGATATATGTTTTTGCCTGTCCTTTACAAGGAAAATACGAGTCTCACAACCAGGAATTTGGTACTTTTTAAGGAAAAGTACGTGTCTGAAGCTTTGCTGCAGATAATTACCATCGAGCACAGAATAACAAGAGAGATTGCGATTCATACCGCAATGCTTTCGCTTGCTGAGGCCAAGATTTGTTCCGGTCGCCATACTAAGTGTACATGATACTAACAACATCGCCAGTGCCAGGCAACGAGCACAGAATAAGATCCCCAGGGGCTCTGAGCTTCGGAGCGTGGGTTGGCGACCACGGGGCCCTCAGCTGAGTCCTGGCATTGCTTCCACTTACTTGTGCCAGGCTCCTCAAGTTCATCTATCCTATCCAACCTCCCTCGGTCAACTCTTGTTCTTTTCCGACCCCGACGCTATTTGGTTTTCGAGGGCTAGGATGTCTTTCATTTTCACGCCCTTCGTGGCCCTTGTCTTTCTTTGACCGATATCTTCATTTTTCGAAGTGTCGGATCCCTTCAATTTTCCCCTCTGATTAGTGTTATATAGAGGATGGTTGCCTAGTTGTACTTCCTCTTAAAACAATAATCACCACCACCACCACCACCACAGAATAAGATACGATAGAGCACCTCACCAATGTGCAGCCAGAATAGAAGCCAACGGATGCGCGTGACCGCCATATTGTTTGAGCTACTATAGCTCATTCCACGTTAAGAAATCAGTACTGCTCTGATGGACATACAAGGAGTGAACACACCCCCTCTGAGACACCCATTATTCCTCGCGATTAAGGGATATTATTCTGTACTTTGTAATGCATTATGAAAGACGGATAAAAAGGATGAGACATTTTTGCCCGTGAGATATTAAAATAACTACATAAGATTTCATTTTCATAAATATATTCGTAGGGAGGAAGCTCAATGGCAGGAACAGCCATCGCTTCGTTGCCTTCATTCATTTTCCCCCTTCTGTGTTGCTCTGGTACAAGCTTGGTGTAGTCCCTCACTCTGTGAACCGCCGGCAGCTCATTTCTGTAGTGAATTCATCTACAGTATTATTTTTATTTCTTTTTCTTGTTTTTTTTTTTTTTTTGCTAGTTGCTTTACGTCACACCGACACAGTTAGGTCTTATGGCGACGATGGGAGAGGAAAGGCCTAGGAATGGGAAGGAAGCGGCCGTGGCCTTCATTAAGGCACAGCCCTAGCATTTTCCTGATGCGAAAAATGGGAAACCGCAGAAAACCATCTTCAGTGCTGCCCATAGTGGGGTTCGAACCCACTATCTCCCGGATGCGAGCTCCCAGCTGCGTACTCCTAACCGCAAGGCCACCTACAGTATTTATTTGTTGCATGTGTGTATTTAGGCTTTAAATCATTGCGTACATGTCTTGTTTCGAGTGAGAGTTGGTTGTGTATTACAAAATATATGTGTATGTTCTATTATGTTCGTACTGTACAGAAGCTGTTACTGAAGATTTTGGTGTGGTGTGCAACGATACGGCATGGCGTAACTTGTATTCATAAAAAAATTCCGTGTGTTTTATTTGTGCTTGGTTTTGTTATTTAGATGTTCTTTCTTAAGCGAATGTTAATTGTGTCACTGTTTTTACGACCGAATTTAATTTTTACTATTGTTTTTTGTGAGCGATACAACAGCACAGTAGTACCCCGCGTTACCTGGGGAAATGTATTAAATGCAATTAAATGTATCCCTCACCCCTCGAGTCCAAACAAAGTATTATTTTTCTATTTTCTCCCCTAATTTACCTTAAACATCAATGCTGTTTTTTTTATGTGCCATAGTTCACCTCTGATTCTGTACAAACCAAAAATAGCCCCTGTTAACCCCCTGTCCCCTTTATTTTATAAAAGTAATGTGCACCTGAGTTTCTTCCGCTTTTTACCTTGAACTTAAATAATGAATTTCACAAATTTATGTGCCGCCGTTATCCTGTGGTGGTGTTGAGCAAAGCCAATCAATATGGCAACCCTGTTGTCATAAGAGCAATACTGTTTTTTTTTTGTTTTTTTTTTTTTTGCTACTTGCTTTACGTCGCACCGACACGGATAGGTCTTATGGCGACGATAGGACAGGAAAGGGCTAGGAGTGGGAAGGAAGCGGCCGTGGCCTTAATTAAGGTACAGCCCCAGCATTTGCCTGGTGTGAAAATGGGAAAGCACGGAAAACCATTTCAGGGCTGCCGACAGTGGGGTTCGAACCTACTATCTCCCGAATACTGGATACTGGCCGCACTTAAGCGACTGCAGCTATCGAGCTCGGTCAATACTGTTTTCTTAACATGGAATGAGATTAGATTATAGACCACTTGCTGTCTGTGAATGATCAAGTTAGTATACGTCAAGTAAATACAAGCATTCAGTATTATCATTATTTGAGTTTACTGAAATGATGAAAGAAGTTATAACAAAAGTGAAGGTATGGACTTAAGCGTCATATTCCCTCACTGCTTACGGAGAGGTTTGTAATTGAATCCAGGTTTTTGGCACGCAATCTAGTGATTAGAAATTGTAGGCCTATACCCACTAAGCACATTCCGTGCTAAGTAGAAAATCGAATATAGGCCTTTAACTTAAAATTATTCACTGCGACGTCATTTCTTATTCAATTCAGACAGTAAGGAACAGGTTAAGAGACGTATCCTTACGACCTGTCAGTCTACCTGTTAATTCATTCTTGAAATGTACCACCAAAAGTTATTCAAGTATAGGGAAATCGCACAAAACCGATGGCGGCCCTATAAATTTGCGTACAATGCAAGATGACGAGTGAGGTAGTTTGCTGTAGTTTTCCTCACTGGGCCAGCAACTTTCATAATGCACAGACATACGATACCAGTCGCCATTTGGGAAGGCGCTTGACGGTGCTGAGAGAGAGGAGACGACAGTGTCTGTCTATTCATTTCTTGACTGCGATAATGCTTGCACTCCATCCCTCGCCATGATGCGGTTCTATTTGCATGCTATTGGATGAAGGTCACGTGATTTACCGAGGCGCACATTAGGCCAAGGGCCTTCTGAAAAGGTGACTGCTATAGCCGTGCTTCGAAAGTCGTTACGATCGGAAATCCTAGGTACGTTTTTTAATTCAGTACTTAATTAGATTTCTGTTAGTGATATTATAATGTTGTACTCATAAGATAGGTGTTTATTAGAAGGTACAATAATAATAATCGTATGGCCTCAGCTACCGTGTGCAGACATTTCAATTTGACGCCATCTGGCTGTCTGCTCGTCAATTTCGATGTTCCGTTTTACTCTAGGCCCCCACTAGATGGCAGACCAAGTACAAGTGTAAGATATAGCATTGCAGCAGCATTCTTCCAGAAAGGTTAGAAGGTACGCGAAGAGGTGCCATGATTGTGTTGCTGACGGTGGAGGCAAGTGGAGAGTAGATATAATCGCAATTAACCGAGAAAAGGACTTTGCATACAGTATATTCTGGACCCCAGGCATCCCTATAGTGTATACTTTTTCTGTACCACATTCTTCCCGCTGTCCATGGGCGCCCCTTAGATTATGTTAAGACGAGCTAATAATCTTGTGGTGTTACTCCTTGAAACCACAGTCATCATCATCATCATCATCATCATCATCATCATCATCATCATCAACAACAACAACAACATTCAGTAACTGTTTTCCGTAACATTTAAGTTCAATTCAATTCACAACGCTTCCGCTGAGAGGCGAAATACAGTAATAAGAATTGCCGTTACTGTATTTTGCTGCAATACGAGGACACTTTAGAGCATGTTCATTCGAAACTAGCACAGTAGTGAATGCTCCTTCACGGGCGGCTGCACGTAAGATTGTTTGTGGAAGTTACAAAACGACTCTCCCGTTGGTTTGCTGGTTACACCAGAACAAAGAGATTTGATCAGATATCTATGTAACGCCTCGCGGTCAGAGCATGTAACTTTTCGGGAAACATAGTTGAGCTGAGTTGAGCTGAATTGTTGGTGATTGGGCCGAACCACGCGAGACGTCAATATACTGTGCAAGTCTCCATGGCTGTTTAATTCGTGCTTGAATGTTTTATAAAGTGTTAACCATTAAACTTGTTATTGTTTGGAATGTACTTACATCGAGCGAGTGGCCGTGCGTTTAGAGGCGCGTAGCTGTGAGCTCGCATTCGGGAGATAGTGGGTTCGAACCCCACTGTCGGCAGCCCTGAAGATGGTTTTCCGTGGTTTCCCATATTCACACCAGGCAAATGCTGGGGCTGTACCTTAATTAAGGCCACGGCCGCTTCTTTGCTACTCCTAGCCCTTTCCCATCCCATCGTCGCTATAACACCTATGTGTGTCGGTGCGACGTAAAGTAACTTCTAAAAATAAAAAGAGCTTTTCTGATCATATGGATTAAGCAGACGTGCATTCTTTCGTTCAACTGTTGCTTTTTTTTTTTATCGTACATATGCCATTTGTCTCCTAATTTAAGCTACGTTTAGGTAAAAAATATTTTGCGAGTTGTTTTACGTCGCACCGACCAAGATGGCTGATCACCGACACAGATAGGTCTTATGGCGACGATGGGATAGGCTAGGCCTAGGAGTGAGAGGGAATGTGCCGTGGCCTTAATTAAGGTACAGCCCCAGCAATTGCCTGGTATGAAAAAGAGAAACCACGGAAAAAAAGCATATTCAGGGCTGCCGACAGTGTGGTTCAAACCCACTATCTCCCGAATACAAGCTCACAGCTGCGCGCCCCTAACCGCACGGCCAAGTCGCTTGGTCATAGTTAAACTTAAATATATCGATCTGTTCAAATATTGGCAACTTCCACCGTAGATGATGAGATTATTGTTTCAGGAGGCAAGTGCAACTAGTTAACCATCCTCTCCTAACATTCATGAAAGTTGGAAATAAAAGAGTATCGACACTTTGAAGAATTAAGACACCGGGAGGAGAAAGGGAAGAGCAAAGGAAGGCCGTGCAAAACGTAAGGCTCCCTAGGATTCTCAAATTAAATACCGTCGGGTTGGGAAAAGAACAACAATTGACCAGGGACGTCAGAGAGGAAAGATGAAATGGACGCAGTAAGTAAAAGCGATGTAAAGGCTCAACTGGGGTCCACATGTTAGTCAACCCACGCTCCCTAGCCGACAGTCCCTGTGGTGATCTTTCAATCGCCTCTTATAACACGCAGGGGATACTGTGGATGTATCCTAGTAAGAAAGAAGCAAGCAGAGACCAGTAATTTACGTATTGTCTCAGAAAAATATTCTGGGATTTCTTTTTTTTTTAGCCAAGTTGCTATACGTCGCACCGACAAAGATAAGTTTTATGGCAGTGATGCAACAGGCAAAGACTAGGAGTGGGAAGGAAGCGGCCGTGGTCTTAATTAAGGTACAGTCCCAGCATTTGCCTGGTGTGAAAATGGGGAAAAACCATCTTCAGTGCTGACGACAGTGGAGTTCGAACCCACTATCTCCCGAATACTGAATACTAGCCGCACGTAAGCGACTTTAGCTATCGAGCTTGGTCTGGGATATTTAATAATAATAATAATAATAATAATAATAATAATAATAATAATAATAATAATAATAATAATAATAATAATAATTTGTAGCGGAGGTACATCTTTTCCGTACATTTGAACTGAGCGCCTTTTAGAAGGCCATCTGTGATGTAAACCTATCGTATCGGAAGTAGTTTGGACCTCTAGCCTTCAAATGTCTCTACTGTCTACTTATATGCCCCCTCTGGTGGGAGGACGGACAATTAATTTTCAAAGGAATTTTGTATTTTCTAGGTTTGTAAAACTGAAGTGTTTATAGATTGTTTTTTGGTGTGCTCAGGTTACTAGGACTTCTATCATTTCCTTCCGTATTAAGTTATTAGCCAATCAGATATTTTTGTATATATATTTTGTAGCCAAACAAATTGGGGTTGTGTACAGGTCATCGGCCTAGAGAGTTCTGGAACTCTCCCCTCTGCTATAAAAAAGACTGGAAACTTTTGGGTCATGTTCTCTTGTTCTTCGCTCCAGTCTAGAGCGCATACGTAGTACGTTAGTGGAGGCAGGGAAAAGCCTTGCCCGTCGTCGGAAGGCCCACCAGCTCAAGGTAATGACAGACATCTTTTAAATTTGTGACAGCTTCAAATAGCTGACTTGCGGGAAAGGTTTCAAAAATTCATTCTTAATGTAAATTTCTAAAGTTTAATATCATTTTTAATGTAAATTTTGAAGCAAGTCTAGGGACTCTATTCAAATTCCTGCTGGTAAAGATGTAACTTAGGGAATAAAGAGTCTTCACCCTATTTTAATTCCCTTTCAACTTGGTATGCCAACGGGCGTAGCCGTGTTGAAACACCGGATCCCGTGAGATCTCCGAAGTTAAGCAACATTGGGCGTGGTCAGGTGTTGGATGGGTTGCCACGCGCTGTTGGTGGGGGTTAAGGGAATGGAGGAACGGAAAGGAGCTGGCCACCCTACCGCACCGAAACTCCGGCTCAGGAACACCTCTGCGGAAGTTCGGACCTGCCTTCGGGCAGAATAACCCTTACCTACCTCAACTTGGTATGAGGGTGACTATGATTTTCTAAAAATTTAAATTTTAACTCTATTTTGAAACTTAATATTTTCGCTATCTAGTCACCCTGTGTAGTATAGGCTTAGTCTCTAACTTCGAGCCATAAGCTCATATAGGATCTTCAGAGTTTTTCAAAGTGTTTTTCAAAATGAGTGCAATTGTTTCGCCTCCTAGCATTGTGTTTATAGCCGATTTTTAAACATTTTCTTTTGACCACTAAGGCCATTTATAATGGGCAGTTATTGCCTCTGTTTAAAGTGTCATTAATGGATTGTTGAGCTGAAATGACCGTGAACATTGTTATCAAACGGATCTAATGTAAAATTTGGATTAGAAACTTGTGCTTTGAGAGGCTGGATTACTGTAAATTTCGGAGCTCAGTCTCCTGGAGTGTAAATGAGTGGAGCGAAGGTGTTCTTTAAAATAGTGTAACTTTGGAGCTACAATTTCATTTTGTAAATTATTGTGTACCTGAAGTTAACTTAAACCTTTCCTGTTATCAGAGCAGATGAGCTCGTCGTAATTCCACTTAACTGTTATTTGTTACTGTTCATTCAGTTTTTTTTATCAAGTTTAAAGTCAGAGAAAAAGAAAGGAAGAAATAAAATTTAAATGTTAGTGTTTTAAATTATGCTCTCATCTTTTCTCTGTCCACCCATTCAAGCTCGCACCTTCTTACAACCTCTGCCACCTACCAAAACACGGTAATAGTAATAATAATAATAATAATAATAATAATAATAATAATAATAATAATAATAATAATAATACCGAGCTTGATAGCTGCAGTAGCTTAAGTACGGCCAGTATCCAGTATTCAGGAGATAGTGGGTTCGAACCCCACTGTCGGCAGCCCTGAAGAAGGCTTTCCGTGGTTTCCCATTTTCACACCAGGCAAATGCTGAGGCTGTACCTTAATTAAGGCCACGGATGCTTCCTTCCCACTCCTAGCCCTTTCCTGTCCCATCACCGCTGTAAGACCTATCTGTGTCGGTGCGACATAAAGCAGCTTGCAATAATAATAATATTGATAATAATAATAATAATTTTAAAGTTTTTATGTCCCACTAGCTACTGTTTACGGTTTTAGGAGGCGCCAAGGTGACAGAAGTTCGTCCCGCAGGAGTTCTTTTAAATGGCGGTAAATCTACTGACACAGGGCTGACGTATTTGTGCACCTTTAAATACCACGGGCCAACGACCGTAGCCGTGTTCAAACACCAGATCCCGTGAAATCTTCGAAGTTAAGCAACATTGGGCGTGGTCATGATTTGGATGGGTTGCCACGCGCTGTTGGTGGGGATAAGGGAATGGAGGAGCGGAAAAGAACTGGCCACCCTACCGTACGTAAACTCCGGCTCAGGCACACCTCTGCGGAGGTTCGGACCTGCCTTCGGGCAGAATACACCCTTACCACGGAAGTGAGCCAGGATCGAACCTGCCAACTTGGGCTCCGAAAGCCAGCGCCTTAACCGTCTGAGCCACTCAGCCTGGCTCTAAAATATTTGAGAATGGGATTGTCACTAATGCACTCTTAGTTGTCCTTTCAAGGTTTCATTCTCATATCCCATACAAATCTCTCATGTTAGAGCTGGCAGTCAAATAGGAAATTACTATGCTGACTGCCGGCATTAGATGATACAATCCACACATGTATACACGCGGATGAAGCGGGATTCCCACTCCTAGACTGTGGCACATATTCAGCGGGAGCTCCCTACTGTGAAACCACTGTAGTCAAATAATCTTGCATTAGTGTCCAGCTTGTGTGTGCCATGATGAGCATCCATCATTGTATATCTAGTTGGTAATAGTACCGCCAGTGAATACATTCCTCAAACAATGTCTGTCTTATGCCACACACAACTTTCATAAGGAGCACCCAGTAGTTCATTCACGATACAAGTGCAGAGTAGTCTTTTGCAATACATTCGTGTACTCAGTCACATAATTCATTTCACTGTGGTTTTATTACTTCAATAGAATGAACTCGCGGCTTCTCCCGCGTTTATTACTTCAACAGCTAAACCATTCGTTTAAAAGCAAAATAAAAATGTTCTTTTTTTGCTAGTTGCTTTACGTCGCAACGACACAGATAGGTCTTTTGGCGACGATGGGACAGGAAAGGGCTAGGAGTGGGAAGGAAGCGGCCGTGGCCTTAATTAAGGTACAGCCCCAGCATTTGCCTGGTGTGAAAATAGGAAACCACGGAAAACGACTTTCAGGGCTTCCGACAGTGGGGTTCGAACCTACTATCTCCCGAATACTGGATACTGGCCGCACTTAAGCGACTGCAGCTATCGAGCTCGGTAAATAAAAATGATCAGCGTACATCGTCTTTATAAAAATTGCATTAATTACATTACAGTATTTTACTTTAAAAATTTTGTTGCTTTCAATGCTGAAGGTACAGTACCAGGTTTGAGGATGGTACAAATCATATTAAAACGATATGAAATATCATATTATATAAAAACGAACTAAATTTTCCTTACAGAGCTTCCGGATAAACTATATTAATTATCCTTCCATTTTGAGCTGAGATGTATAGTGTGTTTGCCTTTCCGACTCTTGAACAACCCACGTACAATTGATCGTGAGAGAAGCGGTTACGTCTCAAAACTCACGAGTCTCAAAACTCACGGGCTATAATTAGTAACAAGTAGTATCAAAACTCACGACTACAAACTGGTAGCTAAAGTAAACATTCTAATGAGCCTCAAAATTCATGAATCCTCACAGCAGGTTCATGCGATGACTGCAGGAGGGGTGAGGTGCGCGGTGACTCACGCTTCCCTTCAACCCATGATTTTTCACCGACTTAGGGCAGTCACTCTGGTAGCAGATTGCCTATCAGTTGTTTATCTAATCTTTTCTTAAATTATTTAAGAGCCCCTGGGGACCCTTTTTAGTCGTCTCTTACGACAGGCAGGGGATACTGTGAATGTTACTCTGCCACCCCAACCCACGGGGGAAAAATAATGGTTAGTGAATGAAAGAGACCGAGGTGTATTATTATCATTATTTTAAAAATATTTTTGCTGTTGTCTTAAAGGTAATATGTCGCATTTCTTTAATACTGGCATGTGGCCTCCGGGGTGGTCTGGTGCAGGTCTTTAGAGTTGACGCCGTATAGGTGACCTGCACGTCTGTGAGGATGTTAAATAATGCTATTTGCTTTACGTCCCACTAACTACTCTTGTACGGTTTTCGGAGACGCCAAGGTGCCGAAATTTAGTCCCGCAGGAGTTCTTTTACGTGCGAGTAAATCTGCCGACACGAGTCTGGAGTATTTGAGCACCTTCAAATACCACCGGACTGAGCGAGTATCGAACCTGCCACGTTGAGGTCAGAAAGCCAGCGCCTCAACCGTCTGAGCCACTCAGCCCGGCAACTCTGTGAGGATGAAGCCCTACCGAAGATGAAGTCTAATACTGAAGACGGCACGAACACCCAGTCCCCGAGGCATAGGAATTAACTAATGAAAGTTAAAATCTCCCACTCAAACGGAAACCGAACTCGGGGCCCCTTGGACCAAAGGCCAGCATGCTAACCATTTATGCATGCAGCTGGACGACATAAAATTAAAGTAGGTATAATTCCCGCTGCTAGTTAAAAGAAACTGTGAGTTGTTAGTTGTTAGTTCCATAATGCGGCCAGAAGGCGGCATTTACTTGAATAAGGAATTTTATTTCGAGATATTAGATGTCAAGCCAGTTAATTCACTCATTTAGTTTCAACTTCTGTAGATTAATTTGGAAAAAGGCGTATTTCTAATTTTCGTAAGCGTTCATCTGTTCGCTTACCTCAATCGGTTATCTATCAGACACATTTAAACCGAAACAAATAGCCGTGTCACATCCTATTATTCCGCGCGATATTACTGAATGATATTTGAAACTCATTCGATTATTTTATTTTATTATTTATTCAATTATTTAAATAATCGGATGGATTTGATTATTAAAAGTATTCGATTAACCCATCACTAATAGGGTGGACATTTAACCATTCAAAGAAGGATTGACCCTGCTCGTGAGTTTTGAGACTGGCGCAGGTAGAAAAACTTGTTCTCACTAATCCTCTTCCAGGAATTCGTGAGTTTTGAGACTGGCCCAGGTAGAGAAACTTCTTCTCACTAATCCTCTTCCTGGAATTCGTGAGTTTTAAAACGACATGAGAGAAGCACCGTTTCCGAAGAACGAGTCCTACAACTTTAAGCGATTGTCCTTGTTGAAGCACATAGCGAAACTCAAACAAATGGAGGAACTGCAACGTATAAATCGAAACGGTATATCCGAAGGGATGATTTGAATCCTGGGAATGAATACTACTTCGCCCACGGCATATCCAGTCATGATGGCTTCAATAATATTCGGTATCAGTTTCTTGACTGAGAGTCATATTCCGTTGTAGAGGGAAAGAGGATTCATGCACCTGAGAAGGATAATCGGTGCCACAATCGTCCGCTCCAAGATGTTTGAGGCGACTCCAAATTGTCCCGTAGTTGACCGTTGTATTACAAGTTGTGTCGATAGACTTGTACATTTGTATAACACCGGGTAATTCGTGTAAAAGTTGCTTATTGATTACGCTGACAACTTCAATTCTTGGAGTAGAAACTGCTCTTTGATACAGCCATGCGTGGTTGATGTAATGCTGTACCTTCCTCTGAGAAAAATTTCGAATCTCTGCGTGCAGTGGATTTGGCTGATCATCGCACACATATACATACAATCATGGGAAAAAGTATACGTACACCTTAAACGTTAAGCAATATTGTCGTTTGTAGTTGACGCATTGTCCATAGGCTGCGAGAAATGTCACAATTTTTGTATATTTCGGTATTTCGCGAAACATGTATATGAATACGTATCGGAAATAAGAATAGTACTTTGGAAATGTTTATTTAACAAGCGTATCGTCCAATAAGTTCGGAATATAGATGCATAAAAAGTATTGGTACAGGTGGTTTATCTTCACATCAAAGTCCTTGATGACATCCCTTGCAACGCAGGTAAGTAGTAAAGGTCACGTCTTTTACCAAGTCAGTTGTGCTTCAGTCGTTCTAAACAAGTGATACAATCAATCAGTAATATGGGCCGCCAAATGAGTGAAACAACAGAAGAAGAGAGCATAAATATAATCCGGGCTCATAATTCCTGACCGAGCTCGATAGCTGCAGTCGCTTAAGTGCGGCCAGTATCCAGTATTCGGGAGATAATAGGTTCGAACCCCACTGTCGGCAGCCCTGAAGATGGTTTTCCGTGGTTTCCCATTTTCACACCAGGCAAATGCTGGGGCTGTACCATAATTAAGGCCACGGCCAATTCCTTCCCACTCCTAGCCCTTCCCTCTCCCATCGTGGCCATAAGACCTATCTGTGTCGGTGCGACGTAAAGCAACTAGCATAATTCCTGTAAATCGCTCTCGAAAATATCGAAACTTGTGAAGGGACTAAGATCTATAATTCAGGGAATTACTGACAGGTACGGTGAGGGAAAATCTTTCAAAACTGCACGTAGATGTGGACGTCCATGCAAACTAGACGATCGAACTAATCCTCAGGAAAGTTAAGAAAAATCCTATAATCAGCGCTGCAAAACTGTGGTCTGAACTATGAAATAATTTAGAATACCAGTGCTTCCACAATTCAAACGTTTTTATATACGAATGATAATAATGATATTTGCTTTAAGTCCCACTAACTACTTTACGGTTTTCGGAGACGCCGAGGTGCCGCAATTTACACCCACAGTAGTTTTTTACGTGTCAGTAAATCTATCGACACGAGGCTGACTTAATTGTGCACCTTCAAATGCCACCGGACTGAGCCAGGATCGAACCTATATACGAATAAGTATCATTGTAGGAATGCCAGGTGAAAACCTTTTTTAACTACCCCAGAAAATAGGAAGGAAAGGCTACAGACTATAAACATGTTTCTCTAGAATATTCTGGTATCGAGTTATACTTACGGATGAAAGAAAAATTCACTCTTTTCTAAGAACATGGCAAAAAGTAGGCGTGGAGGAAAAAGAACACAGAACTCGAAGAAAAAACTCTACTTCCTTCAGTGGAGGTTGTTTGATGGTTTGGAGGTGCATGAGCTCAGCAAGAGTAGGTTAATAGAATTCATAGATGAAGAGATGGACCGTAAATACTATATTGAAATTTAGAAGAAACACCTAGCACCGAAAAAATGGGACTTCTGGCTAATTATGTATTCATGCAGGATAATGATCCAAAGCATACGTTCCTTGATACACGATTGTGGATTTTATACAACACACCCAAATATATGGTAACAATTCCCCAATCCCCGGATCTGAATCCGATTGAATATGTGTGGGCTTATCTTAAAGAGAGAATGAGCACAAGAAATATTTCATCAAAGCCAGCTTTGAAAATGGCTCTTTTGGAAGAATGGGGTAAGATTGAGCCCCCCTTACCCCCAAGGTAGTTCATTCAATGCCTAGGTGGCTTGAGTCCATTATAAAATCAAAAGGATTGCCAAAAAAATACCAAATGTGCACTAAAATCAGTGAGAAATGAAAGTAAAACCGGACTGTACGAATACGTTTTATGAGTATGAAATCATTGTTTTTTTCATTCATTTATGTGTTAATGATAGAGACGTCTATCAATTTTATGTTTTATGAAGTATTTTTCTTTACATAGTCTACAGAAAGCTAACCTATTTATGTTATACAATGTACATGGCAATAAGTGTACTGAATAAAATATTTTTCGATTCAGTATTAAGTGTTAAGTGTACGAAAATGTTTTACTATGACTGTGGCTCTTCGTGTCCGGGACTTAAAATGGCTCCTTGACTTATATTACCTATCGTATGTACGTTGCCTAGCGACAGTGAATCTATGCATTTAATCTAGATGACGTTCGGCTCCATGGCTAAATGGTTAGCGTGCTGGCCTTTGGTCACAAGGGTCCCGGGTTCCACTCCCTGCAGGGTCGGAAATTTTAACCATCATTGGTTAATTTCGCTGGCACGGGGGCTGGGTGTATTTGTCGTCTTCATCACCATTTCATCCTCAATACGACGCGCAGGTCGCCTACGGCCGTCCAATCAAAAGACCTGCATCTGGCTAGCCGAACTTGTCCGCGGACACTCCGGGCTCTAAAAGCCATACGCCATTTCCATTTCATTTAGATGACAGCACGTTGGATTGTCATATCCCAACACACGTTTTCCGACGGTTTTTCATTTATAACTCACCAACAAAAGAGAAAATGAAAAATCCGGCTTCGAGGTGCATTCATATCCCCTTCCATATACCTGTGTTCAAAATTTCAGATCTCTGTGTGCCGTAGATTTGGCTGGGTATATAAGACATATTTTTATGATCATTTGATTTTCCTGGCGATGTGAATAAAGTACTTGACTTGTTTTAGAATACGCTGAACGCAAGAAGAAATCATCTGGTTCAGAGACCTTACAATAGATGCTAAATCCAAATTTGCCGAGCTCGATAGCTGCAGTCGCTTATTTTTTTTTGCTAGGGGCTTTACGTCGCACCGACACAGATAGGTCTTATGGCGACGATGGGATAGGAAAGGCCTAGGAGTTGGAAGGAAGCGGCCGTGGCCTTAATTAAGGTACAGCCCCAGCATTTGCCTGGTGTGAAAATGGGAAACCACGGAAAACCATCTTCAGGGCTGCCGATAGTGGGATTCGAACCTACTATCTCCCGTTTCCCATTTTCACACTAGGCAAATGCTAGGGATGTACCTTAATTAAGGCCATGGACGCTTCCTTCCCATTCCTAGCCCTTTCCTGTCCGATCGTCGCCATAAAACATATCTATGTCGGTGCGACGTAAAGCAACTTGTGAAAAAAAATCAGATTTAAAGATTTCAATAGAAATTTCCGGGAGACGTGATTAGGTATTCAAAATACCCTTAATTCCTATACACCTACGTAGCATCTCCTACCAAAGCTATAGCAGGTGAAGTCTCACGTACAGTACTTTGTGCCATAATCATTGATGTATCTGAAAACAAGCTTTATAGTGATAGTACATATGCGTACAAGCATCCCTTTGGATTGTGCATCATCATCGGAGACAGCGGCCATTGATAGCGTGAGATTTCCCAGGTCGCTCGCAATAGATTATCGCAGCAGCGTACGAGCAGTATGTTTATCGACATCCCTAAGCTCACATATGTATAAATGACATTTTGATAGATATAGAAAAACAGACCTTAAACTGTGGCTCGTCATATCATCAGAGCGAAAGCGTACAATAATAATGAACGGTGGTCTTAAAAGAAGTAGGATCCAAAGTGACGAACAAAAATATACAGCGTCTGTCTTATAAACCCAGACCGAGCGCACGGTGTTTGTACTCTGGGCTACAGCAGCTTCCTCAGCCCAACTTACGTCACGCGCGGCCGCCCTGCTTTAAGCGTGTATACAATCTTATGTGAAACCTTACCGTATAAAAGATGCTGGAAGTGTCATCCTTCATAATGAGGGACTTCATCATAAACACCATTAAAATTTTCAGCACACCAATGCGAGAGTTATGACTGTTTAAACGACTCTTAAGATGAAACCAGGCCTCACACGAAAAGAACATAATCTGTGGGTCGAATAAACGATCATTCAGTGATGCAAGGTATCACCATATCTCACTCTTGTGGCTGGATCAGCACGTTTTAAACAGTGGACCCGTGTAAAGCTGTACGATTTGATGTGTAACAGCTTTGCAACTCTGTGTGCAGAATAAATCGAAACCCCTACTTGTTGTGCTAATTTTGTGACTGATTTATTCGGTGACCGATCAAGATTCGCACAAATGTCATCTAGCTTTTCCTCTGTTAAAACTGTTCGTGTGCATGCATGTTCTTTAACTGAGCACTGGGCCAGTAGTTTCAAATGTATTTACTATTACGTGAAGCTGTGCTCGTGAAGGTGGCACTTCACCAGGAAATTGCTGAACAAATAAAAAATGAACGGTCGTCTTAAATGAAGTAGGACTCATCCCGATCCGTACTTAAAATAACTTTTACATAAGAAAATACGATGTTTCAACGACAACTGTCTCACCACGTTAACAGCTGAGATTCAGACTGCCTATTGATGCTAGGTCGAAGACGCGCACGCTCCTTGCAAGGACAAGAACTAGGCGCGCGCCTCCCGTACAGCTGCTTAGGTCTCGGAGAGTAGAAACGCCGATGGACGGTCTGGATTTATAAGACAGATCCTGTACAATCAGTAACAGTTTTTTTCGTACAGTTGGGACGTGAATACAAGTTGGCTGTTTTATGAAATAAATATGCATTTGTTTGCACTTTTTCTGGTCGGAACATGATATAAACGATGTCTTTTTTTTAATACATGAACTCAAATATTACGATATCACATTCAGAAAATTCATTAGTCATCTCAGAAAACACATATGGACTTTCTTCACAGCTTCCTACACGTGCAAGTTTTCGTAAATATTGTTCTCTCATGTCTGAAAGGGTTATGAAACATGAAAGAATGGAGAGCATGGCAAGTAAGTTGAAACAATGCCAAGCACAGCTACGGAACGCATGGTCGCAAATCCACACTCAAGTTGGGATCCCCTGGGGATAACCCCGTTTAGACATCTCTTATATCTGGCAGGGGATACCATGGACGTATTCAGTGCCACCACCCACAGGGGGAATTGTAGTTTTATTGATTTTGTAATGTTATTTTATGGCCCGGTCTAGAACGCCAAGAATAACGGCCGAAAGGATTCGTCGTGCTGACCACATGACACCTCGTAACCTGTAAGCCTTCGCGCTGAGCAGCGGTTACGTGGTAGGCCAAGGCCCTTCAGGGCTGTAGTGCCATGGGGTTAGATTATTGGTTTTACGACCCATGAACTACTTTTACAGACTTCGGAGACGCCCCCAGTATCGGAACTACGGTACTCGGACACTCGGGTCCCTACCTAGAACACGGGTACCCACATTTCCCGGATATGTCGTTACAGTTTTACAATGTATAATCTTATGATAATAATTAAAAGGAAATATTCATAATAACTAAAGTTTGCCAGATTCACGGTTTCACTCGAAGCAATAGGGATTTTTTTCACTTTTGTCCACGTGCAGACAATCCTTTAAACCTTACGCAGAATGTTACGTTTCTCAGGAAACCATTATTTTAAAAACCGGTGATTTTCACCGAAGCACCGTTGTTTTCATCTAAGAGTACATTACATTTTTAGTTCCTAGTTTTCTATGCTACCTGCATCAGCAACTTAGTAAACGTCCCCTGGCGCCAACAGATGACTTTAGCGAACATACGTTCCTATCCAGAAATCATAGTTTTTATGAGTTCTATCTCCCCCATCACGTTGCGCACAATTTTTCACAACGCCCTATAAGGTGAGGAAATCAATATAGCCTATTCCTTATTTGCCATCTCGAAATCTGGCAACCCTAAAACTAACTCAGACTGTAACACAGTAAAGCTTGCTTTAAAATAAATTGCACCTAACTAACAAGCTGTAATTAATTACAACAAAATCAAATATTTCGATATTTTTATGTCCCTACGGTTGGCAACACTTGACCAAATTAGAAACTAAAGTAACCGTAGTCATAGAACAAAGATTGAAATAAGTACATTAAACTATTAAATATGTTGGCAATGCTGTGAAAATAAAATAACCATAACTGATGATTTGTTAACTGTGATAATTATTTTTTAAGTTTTTATTATACTTGGCTTTACGTCACACCGACACAGATAGGTCTTGGCGATTATTAATTTCACAGGCAAGTATACCTCGACAACCATACTCTCTTAATAGATTGCCAGGCTTTGACTCAGACGGTAGAGCGTTGGTTGGCCTTCTGACCCTAGCCTGGCAGATTCGATTCTGGCTCAGTCCGGTGGTATTTGAAGGTGTTCAAATACGTCAGCCTCGTGTCGATAGATTTACTGGCACGTAAAAGAACTCCTGCGTGAATAATTCCGGCACCTCGGCGTCTCCGAAAGCCGCAAAAGTAGTCAGTGGGATGTGAACACACTATTATTATTATTATTATTATTATTATTATTATTATTATTATTATTATTATTATTATTATTATTAATAATAATAGAATGACCGGGTTGGGTGGCTTAGACGGTAAGAAACGGAGGCATTTTGACCTGACCTTTTTGACCACCTTCAAGTACCAACGAACTAAGCCAGAATCGAACCCACGAACTTGAACTCACGAGGCCAGCGCTCTACCACCTGAGCTACTCAGCCTGATGATGACTATTATTATTATTATTATTATTATTATTGTACCGGGCGGTACACCTCTACACCGTTTATTTAAAAGTTGCGCCAGTTGAAACTCCTCTTCTGGAGGAAGGTTGAACTTTATCTACTCTATTAATTCTCTACTTTCTCAGAAGATGTCACCACGTGGAAAATTTTGAGTTTTTGAACTGTGTCACTTTTGATGTGTTTTTGTTTCGCTTGAAGTAAGAAGTGTGAACTTTCTCTTCTAGAGGACACTACTGAAGATCAACAATAGTGCACCCTAGTGCGGAGTCAAAGAACTATTTTGTTGGAGAAATTTTTATTTCAAAAGTTTGTTTCTTGTTAAATTTCTTTCTGTTATGGTTTAAGTTGGCTGTTTACCCCTCTTTTTCCCCTAGTTTTAGATTTATCCAATCCCGAATTTCTTTTAGTAATTTCTGACCAATCTGGTGTATTTTCCCCCAACTTGTATCTGTTGCGGGGTCCTATCCAATAAAAACATTGTGGGCGGGTGTTTTCTTTCCCCTAACGCCTAGAAACTTCCGCGAGAGTATTTAAACTGCTGATTTTTGGGTCTCTGGGCCACTTCTGTTCCATCTTTCAGTGTGTTAAGTACCTAGCAGGAGGCGGGAGGCGCCTCTTTCTTCGGCAGCGGTCAACAATAAGGTAATGGCCGATTAATAAATTCTTTCTTTTCTTGCTCAGCAGTTTAACTCTCGGGGCGGGTGCGAAGCGTTCCACCATGTAACCTTTTCCTAAAATGTAACTAGTCTTTTCTTCTATTCTCTTGAAAAGCTACATACTGGGATAGAGAGTGCTAACCCTCTCGAGCTCCCACTCATAATGTTTTGAGGGGAACTTATTGTTTCTCAACCTATTCTTCCGTAATGTAATGTAAATTGCTATTAAGTCACCTCTGTAGTATGGGATTAGCCCTTGTAATAACGGCCTAGTGCCAAAGTAGGTTTTAAAATCAAAGTGTATTAGGAGTGCAAGTTCGCCTCCTCTCAAATTGTTTTAGAGGTCATTTAATTAACCTGCTTTTCATTTAATAGACCTCAGTAGATTGGGTATTTTACCCCTGGGTTTGTGTCCGTTGTGGACAACTTGAAGGTGGAGTTTGGTGTGGCCTGGGAGAGGCTTAAATTAAAGAGCGGGTGGCTCTTTTGGAAACGGAGTGTTGTGTGCCTCGAGGAGGCTTAACTGTGTAATTTGGAGCAAGTGCTCCAGGGTTTGATTGGGGTCTTCTGCCCCTTTGTTAAAATTTGTATATCGGAAAGTTGGGCTAGTTGCTCAAGAATTGTGAACTCTGGGCTCGAAGCCCAAACTCTGTAACCCCTGTAATTGTACATTTCAAATTGTGTTTTGGCTACTAAGTACCTGTTCTTTGTTATTACTTAATATTGAAAAGAAAATATAACCTCGTTAAATTTTACATTAACTTTGATTCCGTAGTTTGAAAACCCATTCACGCCCGCACCTTCTTACACCTCTACCTACCGCTAAAACACGGTAACAAGTGGTAGCAGAGCGTGGTTGAATGGGTCTCCATTTAGCCCCTTTTGACGGCTAAACATTGTTTGTTCCGAACTCTAACTATTTTCCCAGTTGCTGGAATTTTTTGAGTTTTTCAAAATTGTTCTGTCACCATGCCCGGCCCTCGCGATGTTCTCCTTCTTAACTATTTGCGCAAGGAGGAGTTGATCTATGAATTAACTATCAGAAATGTGCAATCTGGAGGCACGGTTGCAATAGACACTAACAAGCTTAGAGAGTCTCTTGATTTGCCCATTTCCATCCCCAATTTGGGAGAGAAAGAAATTGACGACTCTCTTTCCACGATCACGGAGAATATTACTGGGCTAGCTTCTGTAGTTAGTTTTTTTGATGAAAATGATCCGTCTCCTAATCAAATTAAGCGTGTGCAAGGCAGGCTATATCATTTTTCGAATAGGGTTAACGATCTGTTGTCTCTAAAACTGAATGACGTTCAGAGGAAGGAAGCTAGTACGCTCCTGGAAAATATTTCTGAATTATCTAGTAAGGTCACTCAATTGTTAACTGGGGAAGTTCCTCCCAAATCTGATCAACCCACCATAGTGAATGCAGGTAGTGAGGAAGCGCCTCCCAAGGGAGAAGTTAATAGGATAACCGTTGCTGCTCAAACTATCCCTGCCCCATTGGACAACGAATCTGAACGTCGTGCATCATTGAGTAACATCCGTTCTGAATTGACTTCCTTGCCATTGAAACCTTTACCTACTATGTCACCCGGATTTAGTAGCTTGCCTCATCCATTGGCAATGTTGCTCAGAGGTATATCCAAGTTTTCTGTTAATACCACCAGTGACGTAATTTCATTTTTAAGATTTCTAGTGGAATTTCAGGATCATGCCCTTGTTTTTTCTCTGTCTCCGTGTCAAATCTTGCAAATTATCTATCCGTATGCTATTGGTATTCTCTCCGACAAAATAGTAAGAGCCATAGCTGAACAGTCATCCATCGAAGATTTTCATGCACATCTACTTGCTAACTTTATTCCTGCCCGCGCAAGGTCATCTCTGATTCAGAAATACTATTATCGAGTACAGAGGTTGGATGAAAACTTGGCTGATTTCATACAAGACATTAAGTTTTATACCAGGGTGTTTGCTCTTCACTTCCCTGAGGACCAAATTGTACAAGCTATTGTGGAAGGCATTTCACCATCTTATAGGTCATACTTGTGTTTTGCGGCGTGCCCGCAAACTTTTTCTGAACTTGAAGCGTTGGCCGTCTCAGCGGAAGGAGTTAGATACGCCGATTCTTTGCGTGTAGCGAAAGAACCCCCGCCTTCCTTTAGTAACACTCGGCCTCCACCTCGCCGACCAGTCACACCCCGTAAATGTTATGCTTGCGGGTCGCCTGACCATCTTCGCAATAAATGTCCATTGGTCAAAAGTAGTAGGGCAAATAATGGAGCTGGTTCAGCACAAGGCTGTTTTAAATGTGGGGCCTTCTCACATATCGCCAAGAATTGTCCGAACTCAAATAGCACCCCCTCCTGCTCAACTTCTGGTGCAAATTCCACCCATGCCAATAATAAAAAGTGACTAGTGGCTTCGGCTGAGTCGACTAATCCATCTTCCCGAGACTCAGCCCCTAGTAAACAGATTGTAAATGCAGAGAACGATCAGCCTTCAAATTCATCTTTTGAATGCCCTAAAGAATGTCTTAGGATTGCGGCGGATACCCCCGCACCTGTTCCTTTTCTTAAGATTGAGTTAAATAACGAGCCTATAACAGCTATCTTAGATTCAGGTAGTGTTTGTTCGATTATTGCGGCTGAATGGTATTCTAAATTGAAATCGGTTTGTAAACTTCCTGACTATGTCTCTTCTCCTGTTCAATACGTTTCGGCTAATTCATCTCCATTAGAAATTCTAGGTTCCTTACTGGTCAAAATTCGTGTTTTTAAGTTTACATGGAAAATTAAATTGTTTGTGGCCAAGCAATTGTCTTGCCCCATTATATTGGGAGCTGACTTTATCTCTCACACTGGTCTTGTGCTCGATCTCAAGTCTAGGTCGTGCACATTCAAATTTGCTTCTAGTTGTAAAATACCACTATTAAAGTGTAATTCTGTGTCATGTTCTTCTATTTCGCCTACCCAGGATGAGATGTTGTTAGACCTTAGACATCTACCTGAGGAGCAGGCTGATAGTATTCGCAAACTGTGTCAGTCGTTTCCCGAGGTGTTCTCTGATACTCTTGGTGTTACTGACCTTATTGAATACAAAATTGAGGTTACGGATTCGATTCCTGTCCGTTTTCCACCGTATAGGCTATCTCCACCTAAAATGAAGGCTCTGAAGGAAATCATCGATCAGATGTTGAAGGACGGTATTATTAGGCCCTCTAAGTCAGCGTATTCTTCGCCTATTTTTCTAGTACCGAAACCCCAAGGAGGCTTCAGGCCTGTCATTGATTACAGGGCTCTCAATCGGAAGGTGGTGTTACAATCTGTGCCCCTTCCCGACCTTCATTCTTGTTTTTCATGGTTTCGTAAGGCCAAGTTCTTCACCATCTTGGACTTAAATCAGGCCTATAATCAAATTCCCCTTGCCGAAGAGTCTAAACACCTTACAGCGTTCGCCACGGACTGGAATTTATATGAATACAACCGCGTGCCTTTCGGGCTCCCCACGGGAGCAGCTGTGCTCACTAGGCTGCTAGATAGGGTCTTCTCCGACATCAAATTCGAGTACTTATATCACTACTTAGATGATGTCGTAGTATTTTCAGAGACTTTTGAAGAACATCTAGATCATCTGCGAGAAGTTCTTGATCGCCTTCGTAAGGCTAGGTTAACTGTTAAGTTGTCCAAGGTTGCCTTTGCTAAGCCCTCTATGTCATTCCTAGGGCATATTGTGTCACCCGATGGTGTAGCAGTCGATCATTCTAGAACACAGGCCATCCGTGATTTTAAACCTCCCAAGGACATTAAAGGTATCGCCAGGTTCATTGGTATGGTGAATTTCTTCAGAAAGTTCATTCCTAACTTTGCTAATAGAGCGGCGCCCTTAAACCTTCTTCGTAGGAAAGGCATCAAATTCGAGTGGGGACCTTCTCAACAAGCCGCTTTTGAAGATCTGAAATTAGCTCTCTGTAATGCCCCTGTCCTTGCTATGCCTGATTTCTCGAAGAAATTCATTGTCCAAACCGACGCATCGTCGTCAGCAGTAGCGGCAGTCCTTCTTCAAGAGACTGAACTAGGGAGGCGACCCATCGCCTATGCGTCTAGGACATTGTCGGCTCAAGAAGCCAAGTATTCCATCTATGAGCTCGAAGGTTTGGCAGTCTTATTTGCCTTAGAAAAGTTCCGTCTCTATCTGGAACATGTCAAATTCGACCTGGAGACAGATAATCAAGCCTTAAGCTGGGTCTTAGGTAGGCCGCGTCGTACTGGTCGTATAGCCCGCTGGGCTATTCGTATTTCCGCCTTCCAGTTTGATGTTAGACATATCAGAGGTACCGAAAATGTTGTTGCTGATGGACTCAGCCGTATGTTTCATAACGACGTCGAGACCCACGAACCGGTCGACAGTTCATCACCTTCCGAGTCCATGCTATCTGAGGTTAATGCCATCCTAACAGATGCTCCCATGCTTTTTAGGGATATCGAGAAATACCAACGTGAAGATCCGACGCTGGCTCCGATAATGGAAACCCTTTCTTCTGGGGAACATGTTGTCCCTTATGTTCTGAGGAATGGTGTTTTATGTTGCCCTTCGAGGCATGATAAGATGATGAAAGTTGTTGTTCCAGCAGTTCTTGTACCAATGATCTTCAAGTATTATCATGAGACCCCATTAGGAGGGCATCTGCGTATCTTTAAAACTCGTGAAAAGATTCGTGAAATGTTCATATGGAAAGGTATGGACGGTGAAATTCGGGAACTTGTAAAAGCTTGTAAATCTTGTTTGATCAGTAAACCCACCATGTCCACTAAAGTAGGCCTTTTGTCTTCTCATCAAGCGTCGCGCCCCATGGAACGCCTGTATATTGATTATGTAGGACCCTTCCCCCAGTCGAAGGGAAATGCCAACAAATTCATCTTTGTATGTGTAGATGGTTTTACCAGATTTTCTTGGTTATTTCCGACTAAGCTGGCTACCGCTCAGTCCACCATTACCTGTCTAAATTCTATTTTTGCTTCTTTTGGTCCGTGCCAATATATTGTATCTGATAATGCTAAGGCGTTCACATCAAATCTTTTTCGTAAATTCTGTTTTGACTTGTCCATCTCTCATGTAACCACTTCTGCTTATTACCCTCAACCATCTCTGGCTGAACGGGTTAACCGTAATCTCAGGTCCGCACTTATTGCCTATCATCATGAAGATCATTCTAGGTGGGACACGTCCCTGCATTGGTTAGCTTTTGCTTTGAATTCGGCGGTTCATGAATCACACAAGTTTACTCCAGCTTCCTTGATGTTTAAGTTTGTTCCCAACACGCCGCTCTCTAACCTCTGGTCTCTGAGTGACATTCTGCCCGAGACAATAGATCCGGATAATATTAAAGATCTTTGGAAGAAGGCTAAAGCCAATCTTAAGGTATCTCATGAAAAGGTTAGGGAAAGGTATGATCGTGGACGGAGACCCACCCCTTTAAAGGTAGGTGACCAAGTAATGGTCAAAAATTTTGTTCCCGCGGGCAAGCTTGCCCCCAGATTTCAGGGGCCTTGTATCATTCTCGATTTTCTTACGCCGGTTACCTTATTGTTAAGTAATCCAGCCACCGAGAGGATATTTAGAGTTCACCTGTCCCAGGTGAAGCCGGTGTAATTTCTGTGTTAACTTGCTTTATATTATTTTGAAAGGATATGAAGGTTATATTTTTTTTTTAGTTTCATTTTTAAGGCATTCTGCACTACCTATAATATTTTGTTTCAGATGTAAGTATTTTTGTAAAACCTGTCCCGACCCGTTAAACTGCCATTCTGTCCTTTCCACGGCCATTACCACGCTCCCGTCTCCTGCTCCACTACACTCAGTGGCTGGCTTAGATGAAATGCCATGGATATCTGCACGCCGCTGGCCCCTCAATCTCTTTACATGCCTGTGCC
Source organism: Anabrus simplex (assembly GCF_040414725.1). Taxonomy (NCBI): domain Eukaryota; kingdom Metazoa; phylum Arthropoda; class Insecta; order Orthoptera; family Tettigoniidae; genus Anabrus; species Anabrus simplex. Next base: position 63,567,618 of record NC_090268.1, on the reverse strand, counting down.
CTTAAAAGAAACATGATGGTCCAACACAATTCTGCCGCCTAGCTTTAATGTTTCAGTGCCCCCGCAGCCGCGCGGCGCCGTGCAGTAACTGGGGAGGGGGATGGGCCCCCTCCTCTCCAGCGAGGACGACATGTGCACGGCGAGCCGGAGCTCTCCTCCCGGCCAAGGCTGATGTGCGGCGCACGACCTGCTACTTGCCCGCAGCCTGTATATGTTCACCGCGGGCGCGGCGTGCTTCAACACCTCTGCTCCCCTCATAGTGCGGGCGAGCGGTATCTCAGGGTACTTAAGGGGTCCGAGCGGCCTCCTTTTGGACGCAAGCTGCAACGGCCGGTCCGGCCATCCAACTTCATCAACTTCAACTACATGGACAGTTACTATAAGAGATAACTACACTTGGGAATTCAACAGCAATATTTGGTGGACATTGCAAATTTTTCCTTCACTTTTAAGTATTAAAAGCTTATCTTCAGAAATTCAACTTCTATAAACATAAAGACTTTACTTCACCTGCAACAACAAAATTTTGGAACCGACTTAAGAAATTTCTCAAATACTTCTGCAAGTTATCTTAATCTCAACATCAAAACTTGGAACTTATTTTCAAACAAAAGTTTATGTTCTTCTGTGTTACCCCTTGGAGGAACTTTTGGGGGAGGAGGTCTGTACCGGGCGGTACACCTCTACACCGTTTATTTAAAAGTTGCGCCAGTTGAAACTCCTCTTCTGGAGGAAGGTTGAACTTTATCTACTCTATTAATTCTCTACTTTCTCAGAAGATGTCACCACGTGGAAAATTTTGAGTTTTTGAACTGTGTCACTTTTGATGTGTTTTTGTTTCGCTTGAAGTAAGAAGTGTGAACTTTCTCTTCTAGAGGACACTACTGAAGATCAACAATAGTGCACCCTAGTGCGGAGTCAAAGAACTATTTTGTTGGAGAAATTTTTATTTCAAAAGTTTGTTTCTTGTTAAATTTCTTTCTGTTATGGTTTAAGTTGGCTGTTTACCCCTCTTTTTCCCCTTGTTTTAGATTTATCCAATCCCGAATTTCTTTTAGTAATTTCTGACCAATCTGGTGTATTTTCCCCCAACTTGTATCTGTTGCGGGGTCCTATCCAATAAAAACATTGTGGGCGGGTGTTTTCTTTCCCCTAACGCCTAGAAACTTCCGCGAGAGTATTTAAACTGCTGATTTTTGGGTCTCTGGGCCACTTCTGTTCCATCTTTCAGTGTGTTAAGTACCTAGCAGGAGGCGGGAGGCGCCTCTTTCTTCGGCAGCGGTCAACAATAAGGTAATGGCCGATTAATAAATTCTTTCTTTTCTTGCTCAGCAGTTTAACTCTCGGGGCGGGTGCGAAGCGTTCCACCATGTAACCTTTTCCTAAAATGTAACTAGTCTTTTCTTCTATTCTCTTGAAAAGCTACATACTGGGATAGAGAGTGCTAACCCTCTCGAGCTCCCACTCATAATGTTTTGAGGGGAACTTATTGTTTCTCAACCTATTCTTCCGTAATGTAATGTAAATTGCTATTAAGTCACCTCTGTAGTATGGGATTAGCCCTTGTAATAACGGCCTAGTGCCAAAGTAGGTTTTAAAATCAAAGTGTATTAGGAGTGCAAGTTCGCCTCCTCTCAAATTGTTTTAGAGGTCATTTAATTAACCTGCTTTTCATTTAATAGACCTCAGTAGATTGGGTATTTTACCCCTGGGTTTGTGTCCGTTGTGGACAACTTGAAGGTGGAGTTTGGTGTGGCCTGGGAGAGGCTTAAATTAAAGAGCGGGTGGCTCTTTTGGAAACGGAGTGTTGTGTGCCTCGAGGAGGCTTAACTGTGTAATTTGGAGCAAGTGCTCCAGGGTTTGATTGGGGTCTTCTGCCCCTTTGTTAAAATTTGTATATCGGAAAGTTGGGCTAGTTGCTCAAGAATTGTGAACTCTGGGCTCGAAGCCCAAACTCTGTAACCCCTGTAATTGTACATTTCAAATTGTGTTTTGGCTACTAAGTACCTGTTCTTTGTTATTACTTAATATTGAAAAGAAAATATAACCTCGTTAAATTTTACATTAACTTTGATTCCGTAGTTTGAAAACCCATTCACGCCCGCACCTTCTTACACCTCTACCTACCGCTAAAACACGGTAACAATTATTATTATTATTATTATTATTATTATTTGACACTAATCGGAGAAAAAACGCAAATTATAAAAACAAACTGCGAAGAATGAGGATACCGGAAAAGGACAAGGAAATAAAACAAAAGGAGTGAAAGTGAATAGAAATACAATTAGGCAAACATACCCTCTTAACATAAAACAGAAAATTAAAAGGAAGATGTCCGATCCGTTGGAACATACAAATGCTTTACGTCGCACGGACACAGATAGGTCTTAAGGCGACGATTGGGCAGGAAAGGACTAGCTGTGGGAAGGAAGTGACCGTGGCCTTAATAAGGTACAGCCCCAACATTTGCCTGGTGTGAAAATGGGAAACCACGGGAAACCATCTTTAGGGCTGCCGATAGTGGGGTTCGAACTCACTATCTCCCGGATACTGACTACTGGCCGCACTTACACTGGAACATAAAGGTATGGCCTAAAGAGAGGGGAGAGCCACGTGAAAGGTGTGAAAATGTAGACGCCGTATGGCTCACAAACCTCATACCGTCGGGATTGAAAGAGAACAAGAGCTGACCAAGAGAGTCAGACAGTGAAGATTAAGTAAGGAGTCTGATCCAAAGAAACGGAAGCTAGGGGCCCTGTGACGCCAACTCACGCTCCCAAATTTTCTCGCCTTTTAAATCACCTCCTATGACAAGTAGGAATTTTTAAATTCTTCTTTTCCCAGTGATTTAACGTCGCACTAACACATCGAAAGATTCCGACGACGCAAGGATGGGAAGCGGCTAGGATTGGGAAGGTAGTGACCGTGGCCTTAATTAATGTACGGCCTCAGCATTTGCCTGGTGGGAAATTGAAGAAACACGGAAAACCATCTTCAGGGCTGCCGAAGGTTGGATTCGAACCCGAATACAAACTCCAGCTACGCAGCCCTAGCTATATGGTCAGCTCGCTCGGTACAAGTAGGAAATGAAATGAAAATCCACAGCCTGTTCTCAGGCATTCCACCGGGTCAGGAATGGGATGAATGAAGCTCCCATCTAGCGGCGACAATAGGAATTGTGCCGGCTGGTGGTAGTGATTATTGTTGTAAGAGGAAGTACAACTGGGCAACCATCCTCTATATAACGCTAATATGAGGGGGAAAATGGAAGGGATCCGACACTTCGAAAACATCGGTCAAAGAAAGAGAAGGATTCCTTAGTCCTCGGAAAAGAACAAGAATTGGGTTAGGATAGATGAAAGTGATGAGCCTGGTACAATTAAGTGGAAGCAATGCCAGAACTCGGCTAAGGACTCCAAAGTCGCCAACCCACGCTCCTAAGTTGAGAGTCCCTGGGGCCTCTTTCAGTCGCATCTTACGCCAGGCAAGGGATGCCGTGGGTATTATTCTACCGCCCCCACCCACAGGGGGAAATAGCGCCTGTCACACTGCTCTGGGGCAATGATAAATGACTGACAGATGCAATGATATTGGAGAGTGTTGCTGGAATGAAAGATGACAGGGAGACAGGGAAACGGAGTGCCCGGAGAAAAATCTGTCCCGCCTCCGGTTTGTCCAGCACAAATCTCAAATGGACCGGGATTTGAACTACGGAAGCGAACGGTAAAAAAATGAAATGGGTGTGGCTTTTAGAATGCATTTGCTGGCAAGATGTAGTGTTTACAGTGTGCTATGTCTTCTGGTATGGGCTAGAATAAAATTGTTACTTTCATTGACCTGTCTCAGTCTCTTCCTTGGCTTTGACAATATGAAAGTGGCTGAGGTATGAGTGATGCTAGTAATGCCATTCCTTATGCAGCCAGTCCCTGCTATGAATGGTGTGAAAATGTCGCTCATAGGGTCGGTTGGTGCAGGCATTTCAGTGGGCTTGGCAGACTGATGTGCAATAGCAACTTCTTGCTCGGCCAGGAAAGCAACGGGAAACTACCTCACTCCTCATTTCCCCTGTACGCCTCTTCAGTGACACCTAGGCCATCTATGACAGCTAATGGTGAACCTGGTGAGGATCCAACCAGCCTTCGGGCTGAATACCCAACATACATACATACATACGTACATACATACATGCATGCCTTTTAGTGCCGGGAGTGTCTGAGGGCAAGTTCGGCTCGCCAGATGCAGATCTTTTGATTTGACTCCCGTAGGCGACCTGCGCGTCGTGATGAGGATGAAATGATGATGAAGACGACGCATATACCCCGCCCCCGAGCCAGCGGAATTAACCAATTATGGTTAAAATTCCCGACCCTGCCGGGAATCGAACCCGGAACCCCTGTGACCAAAGGCCAGCACGCTAACCATTTAGCCATGGAGCCGGACGGAAACCAACGGTGAGAAGCCAGCACGCTACCGCCTGTGCCACGGAGGCTCACAAGTAGAAAATATCGTGAATGTATTCTACCATCCTCACCCACAGGCGGGGACTGTGATTAAGAAGCGCAATCTTATAAACGGAAGATAAGTCACTCAGGAGAGGTAACCACACCCACTGACGTCCATCTGTCAACCCCACTGGAGTTATTCTGAAACTTTTCTTACTCACCATACGGAAACGCGAAAAAGACTCTCTATATAAAGAAGTGCAATTTTCGTTTCCTTTTCAATGCAGTGCATAGCTGCTAAGTGAAGGAAATCAATGAAATCATCACCCATTATTGTAGCTGTATGTCTCAGAACCACAAGATAGTCAGTAGGGCAAGATTTTAAACAAACTAGAAGATGAAACATCGTATTCCTCCATCATATCAAAGTGAAACAAAAACCTCATCTTTATTAGTTTAGCTGCTAAAATGTTATTGAAAGTTGTTTGGTGAATTAAGTATGTATTAAGAAAGCCCATACTTCCACAATAGTTTTAAAAATTCATACTATGTAACGCTTTTCAGTCCTGCATTATGTCTAAGGATTGTAATTGACTCCATTAGTGGAATGTCACGTCCCATTAAACAACATTGTCCGCTGTGTGGCAACTCGCACTACCGGTACTGCGCTAGTGCATCAGTGAGAAATGGATTTCACTTTACAGATCAGTTCTGAAATATCCAACAAATCTCAATATTTACTCAGAGATTACCGTCAATAATATAGATTTCGCTTCATTCATACAGGCCTCAGTTTATCTGCATCATTAGTCACTCTTCTGTCATATCATTCGAGGTTACGCCCAGCAAGGCACATGGCAGGAATAAATTCTGTATCCAACACGCACTACATCATAAGTATGATACAGTTTAAAGGCGAGAACTATAAACAGACAACTTAATAAGATTTCCTTCGCGATGTTTGTTGTATTAGGTAAAGAAATGTGTAAATGTAAATGCAGTGCAGGGTAGTTTATAAACATTCACTTGAGAATAATACAATATTAAGGACCTCATCCTATTTTGAATTTTAGCATAGAGAAATAATCAAAATTATTCACCACTCCCATCGGGTTTTTGAAACGATTGATAAAAAAACAGTTTTACTGGTGCGTAAAGAAACTCCTGCGGGACTACATTCCGGCACTTCGGAGTCTCTGAAAACCGTAAAAGTAGTTAGTGGGACGAAAAGCCAATTAAATTATTATTATTATTATTATTATTATTATTATTATTATTATTATTTCCATACACTGGTCCCGATTTCGAAATAAAATAGGTATCGAATATCTTGAACATCTTGTGGACTACAAGCGATATTAGAAAAAGAGTGCCATAATGTGCCAGAAAATGTTCTGAAATAAAACTTTGGAATTTAAAAGCACTTAATTATTAAACAGTAATTGCTTATAAATAGTTTTACGTCACACAGACAAATCTCATGGTGACGATGGAATAGGAAAGAGCAAGGAGTTGGAAGGAACTGGCCGTGGCCTTAATTAAGGTACAGCATTTGCCTGGTGTGAAAATGGGAAACCACGGAAAACCACCTTCAAGGCTCCTGCCAGTGGAGTTCGAACCCACTATCTCCTGACTGCAAACTAACAGGTGCGCGCCCCTAAACGCACGGCCAACTCGCTTAGTAACAGTAATTGCATATCATTTCCCAAAATACTGGAAAAATTCAATGTTGCCTCTATTTTTCATTACATCATCATGATCGTTACGATAACATGGCAGTGACCTACTAGTTACCGTCACACAGAAGCGACTAATATTATTCAAGTCTTCTTTTCTATCTCAGAGAGATTGTAATTTTATTTCTTTTAAACGCCTTTGCCTACATTTCTAAATACCTATTCTTAAAAGTTCAATCGATTTATTTAATGAAGTAAAATACAAATTTTCATTCGTTTGACAGTCTCCTACCAGGTGACTAACCAGTATGCCCAAATAAACCCGCATTTCTATGGATGATACTATGAAGGGTGATAAGTCTGACGGACGGTAATATTTTGTAGAAAGAATTATCCTGCCTCATCTATACCTAGCACAAATTCTAGAGCATTGATAGATATTTTAGCCAGACCACCACTTCCAAAGACGAGTGTTGGAACACTCGGTTTCATGAGCGAAATAAAATGAGATTCCATGAACTATTAAATTATTCCTCTATTTCTTAAATCAAAAGTCATTGTGCACTAAAGATCTTTACGAATAAAGTAAGAAAGACAGTATATATATAATCACCTTAGCTTGTATTAGGACGACTAAAATTACAGAGACCATACCGTAAGTGATAGCATTATGTAGTTTACTGATCTTATTACTGAAGTTTTTTCTGTAGCGCTACCACAGTTTACTCAGTAGTTTATCATGAGCGAGTGTGAATCAAGCTTCCCATTCTACACTTGACAATTTCCTTATTGCTTTCACATAAAAGAAAAGAAATGAAATTGTACTCTAAAATACTTTTTGAAAAATAAACCTAGTATGCAAAAATATTATTCGAATAATCCTCTCTGACAAAGAATGTAAAATATTTCTTAACATTTTTGAAGACATCAATAAAGGAAAGCAAATAGCAATTTGAATGTTAAATTTATCTTATTTTGAAACCATTCGTGTCATAGTTGAGCACTTCTATTTCATTAATTATATCATTTTAACGATATTTTAGTACACCATTTACCTTTTTGAGGGGTTTGTATTCCTTAAACGCATTCATGTCCACGCCCCTCTCAATACCAAGGCTGAGCGACGAAGTAATAACCCGAGAATTATGTTGAATCTGTGGTTACTCGACGTTAATTGTTTTTTACAAAAATATTACTTATTCAAAATGGATTAAGTATTACATTTCTATTTTCCTAAAATCAGTAATTGTACAAGATAGTCCGCGCATAGCAATATATGCTACAATTAACGAAATAATTATTTCACAATCTGACTAGAATTAGCTACTTTGCGTATTCAAGTTGGGGCAGAATTTCATTAAACTTACCGGCAAAACTCGTGAAGACATCGTTTTATCTATATCCGGTGGTAGAATGCATGCTGAGGTTCTATGAGGAACGTTATGAAGAAGGCCACATACTTAACCACATAGCCATGTCAATATATACAAACAACACTAGAACACTATATAACAAGTTTACTCGTGGCGCCCTTACAGTGGCATACGTTCGACTCGCACTGAGTTTTCCGAGGTTGATCCTACCGTGATCGGAACTGGACGATGACTGAACCCGCCATTGCGACACGGAATACCTCTAGTGGTCACCCCAGAAACTAGGAAGGCTCATGACGTCACAGGAGAGGGGAGTCTCCTGTTTTGTATCGCCCCTGGATCAATAAAACGAGGTCTACCGGAAAAAGTTTGTGACAAAAAGCGGAACATTACAAGTCAACAGGTATAACAATGTGGCAAAATTTTAATGAATGCTTGTGTGTGCCCTTTACCACGCAAGAAATGTGCCTGTTATTAATGGACAGAAAGCAAATGTTGCAGAAAATTCCAAAACAAGTAAAGCTCGTTGTCATCAGTGTTGATATGAACGCTAGGAAGTTGGCTGGATCCTCAAAGAGTCGTTTCCCATATATAATTCCATTTGTTATGGAAAGTGAAATTAATGAAATGAATGGGGTATGGCTTTTAGTGCCGAGAAGTCCGAGGACATGTTCGCCTCGCCAGGTGCAGGTCTTTAAATTTGACTCCCGTTGGCGACCTGCCCCAAGCCCCCGTGCCAGCGTAAATAACCAATGATGGTTAAAATTTCCTACCCTGACGGGGATCGAACCCAGGAACGTTGTGACCATGGAGCCGGACTATTTCAATGGAAATATAATACAAAGGATCCGACTCCTTGGCTGAATGGTAAGCGTTGAGGCCTTCGATTCAGAGGGTTCCGGGTTCGATTCCCGGCCGGATCGGGGATTTTAATCGCGTGTGATTAATTTGGGGGCTGGTTGTTTGTGTTTGTCCCAGCACTCTTCTCTTAATATTCAGACAACACACCATACTACCAATCATCACAGAAACACGCAATACCGAGCGAGTTGGCCGTGCGGTTGTGAGCGCGCAGCTGTGAGCTCGCATCCGGGAGATAGTGAGTTCGAACCGCACTGTCGGCATCCCTGAATATGGTTTTCCGTGGCTTCCCATTTTAACACCAGGCAAATGCTGGGGCTGTACCTTAATTAAGGCCACGGCCGCTTCCTTCCCATTCCTAGGCCTTTCCTGTCCCATCGTCGCCATAAGACCTATCTCTGTCGATGCGACGTAAAGCAAATAGCAAAAAAGAAAGAAAACTCGCAATGGTGATTACATTACATCCCTTCAGATAGGGTTGGTTGGTTGGTTGGTTGGTTGGTTGGTTGGTTGGTTGGTTGGTTGGTTGGTTGGTTGGTTGGTTGGTTGGTTGGTTGGTTGGTTGGTTGGTTGGTTGGTTGGTTGGTTGGTTTCAGGAAGGGCATTCGGCCGTAAAACAAGGTCAAACCAAAATGTGCTACACAGGTCCCAACCACTACTCCGCAAGGTGTGGGAAAAGCGATAGAAGCAAGAGAAGAAGATAATATGAATTCAAATCCTGAGAAAAATTCTACCTGGCAGAATTGATTGTTCAGAATTACTGGATATGTTTCACATGTAGGCTCACGTCAGTAAATATCATTTCACGTCCCGAGAGTGGTGGTGGTGGTGATTATTGTTTTAGGAGGAAGTAGGTCCTACAACTAGGCAATCCATCCTCTGTATAACACTAAAAAGAGAGAAAAAATGGAAGGGATCCGTCTCTTCGAAAAATGAAGATATCGGCCAAAGAAAGACAAAGGCCTCGAAGGGCATGAAAATGAAAAACTCCCTAGGGCTCGAGTGCTCTAATAGCGTTGGGGTCGGAAAAGAACAAGAGTTGACCAAGGCAGGTCGGAAAAGAGAGATGAAAGTGAAGAGCCTGGCACAAGTTAATGGAAGTAATGCCAGGACTCAGCTCAGGGCCCCGTGGTGGCGAACCCACGCTCCCAAGTTGTGAGCCCCTGGGGCCACTTTTAGTCGCCTCTTACGACACGCAGGGGATAGCGTGGGTATTATTCTATCGCCCCCACCCACAGGGGAATCACGTCCCGAAATCTAGAACTGAACGCAACCGAGAAAAAGAGACATGACACTTCGTTCATTTAAACAATACACCCATTTCTAACGATGATTTATTCTCTGACCTAACACATTCAATACTTGCAAATTCTAAAACGAAGATACTCTACTATCTTGCCTGATATTAGGAAGTTCATATTAGTACTCTTCTTATTTCAATATTTTCTATGCCTTCCTTCCTTCCTTCTTTCCTTTCTTTGGTTTCCCTTGTGACTAATTTAGTTAAGTCAGTAGAGTTAATTTTACACACCTATGTGAACTATTTATACTCGTCAGTCAAGGTTGTGTACATGTCATTTTTATGTATATATGCCGGACTGAGCGGCTCAGGCGGTTGAGACGCTGGCCTTCTAACTCCAACTTAACAGGTTCGATCCTGGCTCAGTTCCGTGATATTTGAAAGTGCTCAAATAGGCCTACGTCAGCCTCGTGTCGGTTGATAACCCTGCGGGACTAAATTACGGTACCTTGCTGTCTCCGAAAACCATAAAAGTAGTTAGTGGGACACGAATGCCAATAACACCATTATTATTTATATATTTTGTGCTAATAACTCTTCCTTCTTTCACCTTTTTTCATAGTGCACATTTATTTTGTGTCCAGGAGGTACTTCAGTGGGCATTTATGCCGGCGTATTCATATTCAATTAAATAAATAAATAAATAAATAAATAAATAAATAAATAAATATCCTAATAGCACAATCGCATATATGATACGGGGTCAGCGATTAGGTGTGATGAAATTTGATATGGCCTTTTTACGTCCAGATACGCTTCCTGACCCCAAGCACAGTTGATAATAACGCTATTTTGCTTTACGTCCCACTAACTACATTTACGGTTTTCGGGGACGCGTAGGTGCAGAAATTTTGTCCCGCAGGAGTTCTTTTACGTGCCAGTCAGTTTGCCGACACGAGGCTGGCGTATTTGAGCACCTTCAAATACCAACGGACTGAGCCAGGATCGAACCTGCCAAGTTGGGGTCAGAAAACCAGCGCCTCAACAATCTGAGCCACTGAGAGCGGCGATCACAGTTGAGGAGCTAATAAAAATGAAATTAGTTATGGTGAATGAGAGTGGATAAGAAAGTTGAAGGAATCGGCTGTGAATAGGAACTGATTCAGCATTTGCCTGGAAGTGAAAATATGTAACCACAGAGACTGTGCTCACGACAGCCGACGGCGAGGTTCGAACCCATTCGTCTTCCGAATGCAGAGCTTGGCTCCATAGCCGTAGCACGTTAACACACACGACCACTCCACTCTTCTTACCCTCAATCCACTTATTAAATATTTATTAACTTACAAGGGTGACATAGACGATTAAACAACCTTACCAGATCTATGAAACTTCCCTCTCATTCGCTCTCAACTTTAGAGTGTGCAGTAGTGAACTCTACCGACCAGCTCTAAAATACGTAGTAAGGAAGGAATAATTAACTATAGATAGGGTTGGCTTCAGAAAGGGCATCATGTTGTAAAAGTGGGCCAAATCCAATCCAGAAAGACCAGTGCCTCATAGGGTCTCATTTTAGACAATTTCGCAGATGATCTGAAATCAAGTATTTCGTGTTCGCGTATCCGTAGACATGCACACATCCATATACGTAACATCGTAACGACTGTGTATCTGTACATTCACCATTTTGGCGAAATTTCCCTATAGCTATCCGTTTTAAGTGTAATAATGACCATCTGCATATTCTTAGCTTTGATGTCGGTTTGTTTGTTTGTTTGTTTGTTTGTTTGTTTGTTTGTTTTTTTGTCTATAACTTGAACACTATTGGATATATTTCCACCAAACTTCATATTTAGAATCCACCTGTCATTGGGTAGGTTTTTTTTTTTTTGCTAGGGGCTTTACGTCGCACCGACACAGATAGGTCTAATGGCGACGATGGGATAGGAAAGGCCTAGGAGTTGGAAGGAAGCGGCCGTGGCCTTAATTAAGGTACAGCCCCAGCATTTGCCTGGTGTGAAAATGGGAAACCACGGAAAACCATTTTCAGGGCTGCCGATAGTGGGATTCGAACCTACTATCTCCCGGATGCAAGCTCACAGCCGCGCGCCTCTACGCGCACGGCCAACTCGCCCGATGGGGTAGGTTTTAGGGCCAATATTGTTTCCAAATCCCTTAACTCACTGGGGTTTTATACGAAACCGAAACCATGATTTTGCACTCCCACAAAATATACTCAACCAGACCTAATGGAAATCTATCTGGCTTAATAGATTAAATTTCAAAACCTTTTTATTCTCATGTGCATCATTTCGATACGAGGATTAATAAGGGAGATATCATTAACGGACCGTTTTTCGGTACAAGACCCACCGGACTTAACTCAAGAGCGGTTGCGTGTAAAGCGTATTTCTTATAACTTGAAAACTACTGAATATACTTCAACCAAACTATATTTAGCATCCACCGGTCCAAAGGTAGGTTTTAAGGTCCATACCATTTCACATTCCCGGAATGGACTGGGGCTTTATAGGGAACCGAAACAGTGACTTTACTCTCCCACAATATATACAAGACCAACCTGACTGTAAATCGACCAAACTTGGTGGAAATCCATTTCTAAAACTTTTTCCTCATGGGCGTTTTTTCGACAGGAAGATTATTATGTTTTTGCTATTTGCTTTACGTCGCACGGACAGAGGTAGGTCTTATGGCGACGATGGGACAGGAAAGGCCTGGGAGTGGGAAGGAAGCGACCGTGGCCTTACTTAAGGCACAGCCCCAGCATTTGCCTGGTGTGAAAATGGGAAACCACGGAATACCATCTCCAGGGATGCCGACAGTGGGAATCGAACACACTCTCTCCCGGATGCAAGCTCACAGCTGCGCGACTCTGACCGCACAGTCAACTCACCCGGTGGAGGATTAACAAAGGAGATATCATGAACGGACGGGTTTGCAGGCTAAGTCCAGCGGACATAGCCCAAGAGGTGTTGTACGTGGAGCAGATTCCATATCTATCTACATAAATAAAATGGTAACGACCGTGTCTCTGTGCATTGACTATTATGGCGAAATTTTCGTACAGCTATCCGTTTAGGGTTAGTAATGATCATCTGTAAATTGTTTAGCTTTAGTTTCCTGAAAGTCCTAAGTTTTACACCCCGCACCCCACGCCCAAAATCAAGATTGTGGCACAATCTTCCATACGAGCTAGAAAATTGAAATTATGCAAAAATTATACATTTTAGCCGGTAACCGACAGAAAACTTTCAAGATCTTTAAATATTTCACTTTTTATCCCCGAAGAATATCGAAATAAAGAGGCAATTTCAATGACGGTGCAGACCTTCGTTTCGAGGTATTTCGCGGCTAAACGGTAAGTCCTATCACAAAACGGATGGCACAATCTCCGTTCACTTCGCAGTTATCTACAACGTTGGTCCTATGACGTTTCGTCGTATCTCTACTCCTTATTTGTTAGACTTGTCTATACTTCTCGATAATACCTACATTTTGCTTTTTGTACATGTATAATTCGTAGTTAGTATCACTTATACGAAAGGTGTCCGACTCGTTGGCTGAACGGTCAGGGTACTGGCCTTCGGTTCAGAGGGTCCCGGGTTCGATTCCCGGCGGGTTTGGGGATTTTAACCTTCATTGGTTAATTCCAGTGGCTCGGGTGCTGGGTGTTTGTACTGTCCCCAACATTCCTGCAACTCACACACCACACATAACACTATCCTCCACTACAGTAATACGCAGTTACCTATACATGGCAGATGCCGCCCACCCTCATAGGAGGGTCTGCCTTACAAGGGCTCCACCCGGCTAGAAATAGCCACACGAAATTAAAAAATTAAAATTAATACGAAAGGTGTAGAATCATCTATTTCGACACATCCTGTATTCATACGTGAGCCAAATTCTATGTTTGTAGCTGTCATATTAGTACCCAAATGTAATGCACTGTGAGAAAACCTTACCCAAATTTCACTCTATTCAACGTTTCTAACTCAATTTAACACATAAATAGATGAGACAGGAGAAAATATCTTACAACCGGCCATTTAGACCGCTAAATGAGGCGTCTTATGGTACAATCCGTTTGTCGATATGATGTATTGTTTAGCAGCAGTTAATCTGTAAATGAAGGTTTGCAATGTTGTAAACATGCATATACTTCGTATGTCTAACTATATATATTCATTGAAGTCGATTTGTAGCGTTGTAAAAAGGGTCTGTCTGCCATTATAAGTAATATTTTACAAATCGATAGTGACTCTCAGCAGAAGGGCGTCTGCTGTTGTAATCATTACTCTCCACATCGACTTTGACTGGAAGTAGGAATGGGATCCTTCTCTAACTCCTGTATATAGCATTGTCATGAATAATTCCCGTCTCGATTTGACTGGCAGAAGTGACGGGAGCATGCAGTTTATTCAAAACTCCCCTAACCGATTGTGTTTGGGAGTAGGCAAGTTTGCCCGCCATTGTAAACAAATTTAACCATCGAAAATGTTACTGGTAGTAGGCATACTGGCCTGATATTGGAAACTCACCAACTCGGTGTGACTGACATTAAAAGGAGGGGCCTGCCATTATAATAATGATAGCACAACTCAATTCTGAATGGCAGTAGGGAAGGTGCCTGCTATTAGAATGAAAGCTTCTCTACTGGCATATGTCTGGAAGAAGGAAAGGGGGCCTGCCATTGCAATGAAAACTCCCCAAATTAATTGTGACCGCGCTGTAGCTAATGGGGCCTACCATCACAATGAAAATTTCCCTACGCGATTGTGAATGGCAGTAGGCAAGTGAGCCTGCCGTTATCATCACAACTTCGCAACTTGCACTTTAAATTGGAAACAACGTATGGGAACCTCCACCTGCAGTTTCTGGATAACGCTAAGATACATGCAATTAAACAAAATTTTACTCACAGCATGTGCAGTCATTTACTTCGATATCCGTATAAAATGTAGAATACCGTAGCGAAGCACGGGTACATTTACTAGTCTTCATTATAGACGGTTATGTCTTTCAGCGTTCAGTTTGTAAGCCTCTGTGAATTTACTGAACGCCGCCAGAATCTTTTATTTGTAACTAGTTCTGTGGCATCGTTTAGGTCTATACCTCTTATCTTTAAATCGTTAGAAACTGAGTCTAACCATCGTCGCCTCGGTCTACTTCAATTTCTCTTTCTCTCCATAGCAGAGTCCATTATCCACCTAGGTAACCTATCCTCCACCCTTCTCATCACATGTCCCCACTTATCCTTTATCACATCATTTCAAATGCCAGTGTTCCCACCTGCTTGTATCAGCAATCATTCTCGCTACTTTCATGTCTGTTACTTCTATATTATGGATAAGATATCGTGAGTCCACTCAGCTTTCATTCCCGCAAAGCAAAGTTGGTTTGAAAACAGACCGACGTAAAGATACTGTAGTTTCGTCTTGGAGCTGACTTCCTTCTTACAGAATACTGTTGATCGCAACTGCGAGCTCACTGCATTCGCTTTACTGCACCTTGATTCAATCTCACATACTAAATACTTGAAATTATCTAACTGTTCCAGCTTTGTATTCCCAATACGACATTCAGATCTCTTGAATGTCTTCCCTACTGACATTAATTTAGTCTTGGAAAGACTAATCTTCATACCATACTCTTTGCACCTATTTTCATGTACCAAGATATTAGACTGCAGGCTTTCAGTACAATCTGAGGTCCGCAAACATAGTCCTTGAAGATCATCAGAGTAGTAACGGAGATATTATATATGAAATCTCTATTCAGCCCAAAGGTATCGCAGAAGTTGACCAAATATTTAGAAATGATTCCTCGAGCATCTAACATTAAGCCGATTACAGAGATGAATGAAAGCTGGTACTTCTGCTCATAAATGTCCATCGGTTCTTCATAAACTCTTCTTTTTTCCGCATCGACCTTTTCTGGCTGGTTTTCGTTGGTCTCAAATCTAATTGTTGGATCAAAGATGAAACCTTCAGAACGGCCTGGCTTAAAAGCAATAATGTGAATACGTTGGTTGCTTCCCCTATTGGAGAGACCGTGTACTTCTTCATAGACATTATAACCTTGTCCTCTCAAAGCGTTAGCTATCATTGATCTGGCTACATTATTGCTGGAGGTGCACAGTACATCACCATGTGGATAGGCTCCCAGGTGGTGATGGTGATTATTGTTTTAAGAGGAAGTACAACTAGGCAACCATCCTCTATACAACACTAATCAGAGAGGAAAATATTGGAAGAAAGCCGACACTTCGAAAAATGAAGGTATCGGCCAAAGAAGGCAATGGCCACGAAGGGCGTGAAAATGAAGTGCTCTAATACCGTCGGGGCCGGAAAAGAACAAGAGTTGACACAAGTAAGTGGAAGGAATGCCAGGACTCAGCTAAGGGCCCGGTGGTTGCCAACCCATGCTACAAAGTTCAGAGCCCCTGAGGCCCCTATTAGCCGCCTCATACAACGGGAAGGGGATACCGTTGGTGTTATCCTACCGCCCCAATCCACAGGGGAGATAGGCTCCCAGGACATGTGAAAGAGTTTCGAACTCTCTGTGACAACGCCGACAGAAGCCGTTGCCCTGGGATCTGCCAGGTACAGTACGCACATTAGGGACGTTGGCATTCATTTTTATTGCCTCACGCCATTCTTTGCAAGACAAGCCTTTATGATTACGAATCCATGTATTCGCTGGGGTATACTGTTTAGATAGGACTGCACCTTTGCCGGTATGCTCTTTCATGCTCCAGTTGTCGAAAGCTCTTCTTCTCAAATCGAGGCGAATTTTCCTTGTGTCCACAAAACCACGTCTTTTGTCTCGAATAGATTACGATTCCTGCTACATTCAATGCAGCGAGACTCTGCTGATTTTCTCACGTTAGTTACTTGTTGAGTTTAAAGGAACATTATTGGAATAGTGCAAAATTGTGCAATGCATGAATGTTGCAAATATATTTCCCATAACGTACAGAATAAACTCAGACTTTTACATACTATTTTCGCGTATATCATATCATTCGGGACATCCATGGGAAGTTGAAAAAATTCCTTTAATGCTCCCCTAACCATAATATCGGCGTCATTTACAAATTTGACTGGTATCTTTTGTGGTGGTACTCTTTAAAATTTGTATACTAAACTGGGACAGGTTCAAGTGTTCATGCTTACAAATTTTTGATCGGACTGCAAAAGCGGTGAAGGAATGAAGGGCTCTAGTGTGGTTTTTGGCTTACTTATGACCATGACGGACTTTTTCATTGGATTAATTTGCACCCAAACACTTAATAGATTCTTCTTTCTTCAGACATGGTACCAGTTTTTCATCTGCCGTGAATAGTTTTCTTCTGATAGGTGACCGTATTTGATGCATATTCTTTTACATTTTCCAATATTGATCTTACGTCCAATTTCTTGTAATTGATGTATGGCGGCATAAACAAGTAATAATGCTGACTCAGAACCTTTTTCCAATATACGAACAACATCATCGGCCAAACTTAGGAGCTTCATGATCTGGACTCAACTGAAAGCCATATTGGGTAGACTCTACAGAAATTATTATTCATAAATATATACGAGAATATTTCAATTTGCTTTACGTCGCACCGACACAGACAGGCCTTATGACAACGATGGGATAGGAAAGGCCTAGGAATGGGAAGGAAGTGGCCATGGCTTTAATTAGGGTACAATCCCATAATTTGCCTGGTGTGTAAATGGTAAACCCACGGAAAACCATCTTCAGGGCTGCAGACAGTGGGGTTCGAACCCATTACCTCCTGGACGCAAGACCATTATATTTTTATAATAATATGCAAGGGAAAGTCTAACGCTTCATAAAAAGGGCGAGCTGGAAAAATATTTTAAAAGAAGACCGAAAAATCATGAGGAAAATTTTAGGACAAAGACACACAGAAGGGTACGCCTGCAAACCCGAAAATCCACAGAAAAATTATCTAATATTGCGGCAGATCTCAGGAAAAGAAAACTAAAATTTTATGGACATTTTAATAGGCTTCCAGAAACCAGACTAACCCACCAAGTTCTTGAAACAGTTGATAAACTGAAGAATTTCCCTTGCACAACAAACAAAACCGGACATGAAGAACGCACAAATTCAACCTGAAGAAGTTTTGAATCGAAATATAATAATAATAATAATAATAATAATAATAATAATAATAATAATAATAATAATAATAATAATAATAATAATAATAATAATAATAATAATAATAATGTTATTGGGCTGACGTCCCACTAACTACTTTTACGGTTTTCGCAGACGCCGTGGTGCCGTAATTTAGTCCCGCACTTGTTCCTTTGCGTGCCAGTAATTCTACTGACACGAGGCGGACGTATATGAGCACCTTCAAATACCATGTGACTGAGCCAGGATCGAACCTGACAAGTTGGGCTCAGAAAGCCAGCTCTCTACCGTCGGAACTATACAGCCCGGCAAAAATATATTTCGTCTTCCAATGTTTAGTTCTGGCTTGAGAGACAACATGTTCCCAAAGCCAGTCTTGTAAGACCCCTTTTGAGACAGAACGCACAAAAATCCTAAGGACTGGTACATTCTGCAGCGCAAATAAATTGCTGTTAAATCCCGTTCCTTGAGAGCAGGAACGCACAACATATAAAATACGCACAAAAAGACAAAAAAAAGGGCCCCTGGAGCTCTTAACTTGGGCGCGTAGATTTTTTTTTTTTTTTTTGCTTTACATCGCACCGACACAGATAGGTTTTATGGCGACGATGGGACAGGGAAGGGCTAGGAGTTGGAAGGAAGCGGCCGTGGCCTTAATTAAGGTACAGCCCCAGTATTTGCCTGGTGTGAAAATGAAAAACCACGGAAAACCATTTTTGGGGTTGCCGACAGTGGGGTTCGAACCTACTATCTCCCGAATACTGGATACTGGCCGCACTTAAGCGACTGCAGCTATCGAGCTCGGTGGCGCGCAGATTGGCGACCAATGGGCCCTTCGCTGAGTCCTGACATTGCTTCCACTTCTGCCAGGCTCCTCTCTTTCATTTATCCTATCCGACCTCCTTTGCTCAATTCTTGCTCTTTTCCGACTCCGATGGTATTACGGCACTCGAGGCCTAGGGTGTTATTCATTTTTACGCCTTCCGTGGCCCTTCTCTTTCTTTATCCGCTGCTTTCATTTTTCGAAATGTCGGACTCCTTCCAATTTTTCTCGCTGATTAGTGTTATTTGGAGGATGATTTGCTAGTTGTATTTCCTCTCAAATCAATAATCACTACCACTTTCTCATTTTCATCCAGGTTATCCACGCAGAAGTTAAAAGGACTTACCTGGAACACCCAGTGCTTCAATTTACCAAACCACTCTGAGTGGGGGCGGTAGGATAACACCCACGGTATTCCCTGCCTTTCGTATGAGGCAACCACGTAATTACAAGCATACTCTGACTGACTGCCGAACGTGATATTAATTTGAAAACTAACACTTTACCGCTGAACTACGTCGGTGGCCAGTATATTACCGTAATTATGATGCAGTACACGGACTAATGAAGCAATGAATCCATGTTCATACCAGCTCGTTTTTCACCCTTAATTCTGGCGTATTTTGATAGACAGTGTTTTCTGCTTGCCACAAGAACTTAATGATACTACACCCCTGCAAGGGCGCAAGAGTAGTTGGCTCAATCTTAACATCGCCCGCACTGACCACGGAAGTAATTGCATTTGAGTGGGACTTTACGTGGTTCATGGTAGAATATCAAACGACTCGGTAAATTGAAGATGTTGGTGGTTGTGATTGTTGTTTTATGACGAAGTACAACTAGGCAACCATCCTCTACATAACACCAATCAGAGAGAGAAATAGAAGAAGGTATCCGACACTTAGAAAAATGAAGGTATCAGTCAAAGAAAGACAAGAGCCACCAAGCGAGTGAAAATGAAAGACTCCCTAGGCCTTGAGTGCTGTAATACCTTCGAGGTCAGAGAGGATAAATGAAACTGAGGAACCTGGCACAAGTGGAAGCAATCCCAAGAGTCAGCTAAGAGCCCCGCGGTCAGCAATCCACGCTCCCAAGTTAATACCCCCCTGGAGCTCCTTTTAGTTACCTCTTACGTGAGGCTGGGAATACCGTGGGTGTTATTCTACCACCCCCACTCAGAGGGGTTTGGTAAATTGAAGCACTGGGTGTTCCAGATAAGTCTCTTAATTTTTGCGTGGATAACCTGGCTGAAAATGAGGAAGTGTGGTGATTATTGATTTCAGAAGAATTACAACTAGGAAATCGTCCTCTAAATAACACTAATCCGCCTCTGTGGTGTAGTGGTTAGTATGATTAGCTGCCACTCCCGGAGGCTCGGGTTCGATTCCCGGCTCTGCCACGAAATTTGAAAAGTGGTACGAAGGCTGGAACGGGGTTCACTCAGCCTCAGGAGGTCAACTGAGTAGAGGTGGGTTCGATTCCCACCTCAGCCATCCTGGAAGTGGTTTTCCGTGGTTTCCCACTTCTCCTCCAGGCAAATGCCGGGATGGTACCTAACTTAAGACCACGGCCGCTTCCTTCCCTCTTCCTTGTCTATCCCTTCCAATCTTCCCATCCCCCCACAAGGCCTTTGTTCAGCATAGCAGGTGAGGCCGCCTGGGCGAGGTACTGGTCATTCTCTCCAGTTGTATCCCCGACCCAGGACACTGCCCCTGAGGCGGTAGAGGGATCCCTCGCTGAGTCCGAGGGAAAAACTGAACCTGGAGGGTAAACAGATTACGAATGAACGAAATAACACTAATCAGAGAGAAAAAATGGAAGGGATCCGACACTTCCAAAAATGAAGGCATCGGCCAAAGAAAGACAAGGTCCAGAAAACGCGTTAAAATGTAAAACTCCCTAGGCCTCGAGTGCTGTAATACCGTCGGGGTCGGAAAAGAACAAGAGTTGACCCAAGGAGGTCGGATAGGATAGATGAAAGTGAGGAGCCTGGCACAAGTAAGTGGAAGCAATGCCAGAACTCAGCTAAGGGCCCGTGGTCGCCAACCCACACTCCCAAGTACAGAGCCACTGGGGCCCCTTTTAGTCGCCTTTTACGACATGAAAATCAGGTTTGGTGGTGGTAACTGTGGTCCCAATTTAGTCGCCTCTGTCGAAAAGAAGAATGGATATATTATACCGCCGCCGGCCCCATGGTGTATATGGTAGGGTGTTTGCTTCTCACCCGGAGGACCCGGCTTCGACTCCCTGGCAGGTCAGAGATTTTTGCCTGGATCTGAGGGCTGGTTCGAGGTCCACTCAGCCTACGTGATTAGAATTGAGGAGCTATCTGACTGTGAGAAAGCGGCCCCGGTTTTGAGAGCCAAGAATAATGGCCGAGAGGATTCGTCGTGCTGACCACACGACACCTCGTAACCTGCAGGCTTTCGGGCTGAGCAGTGGTCGCTTGGTAGGGGCCATGGCCCTTCGTGGCTGTTGCACCACGGGGGTGGGGGGCGGGGAGGGAGAGGTTATACCGCCCCTCTCACTGCAGGGAAAATGAGAATTAGCAAAGAACTTCCAAACCGTAAAACCGTAATATTAGTTGTTCAAAGAAAGCAATTAAGGGTTCTAAAATTTGTTTGCTGGGAATGATCATTTCCGCGACAGAAATTGCTCCAGATGGTGGTCATGATTATTGTTTCAAGAGGAAGTACAACTCGACAACCATCATCCATATAACATTAATCAGAGGGAAGAAATGGAAGCGATCCGACACTTCGAAAAATGAAGGTTCTGCCGAAGAAAGACTAGGGCCACGGAGGGCGTGAAAATGAAAGACTCCCTAGACCTCGAATGCCCTAATACTGTCGGAGTCGGAAAAGAACAAGCGTTTACCAAGGGAAGGCAGATAGGATAGATAAAAGTGAGGAGCTTGGCACAATTAAGTGGAAGCAATGCCAAGACTCAGCTAAGAGCCCCGTGGTCGCCAGCCCATGCTCTGAAGTTATGTGTCCCTGAGGCAGAGGATAACGTGGGTGTTATTCTACCGAAATATTTCTATAGCTACACGGTACAGTTAGTGCAGCTGTGAACTTGCCTCTGGAAGAGGGTGGATTTGAACGTTCCGCCGTTGGCAGTCATAATGATAGATTTCTGTGGTTTTTCAATTTCTCACCAGACAAATACTGAAACTAGGTCTGTACTTTGATTACGACCTCACCCACCATCTTGCAAATACTAGGTAGCCTTTTCCCTACCCAGTGCCGCCGAAAAGTGCGACGCTAAACCTAACATACGTTCCGCTCCATGTCTTACTCAGTATTAGATCGCATAAACGTTTATGAAACGGATGGAAGTAATTTACTGATAGCAATACTCACATCAATTGAAACATTTGTCGAAAGAACGTTCATCTCCCCAAATGGCCTGTTGAGGCAGGTGGAACTAATGTTGTTAATCAGTTCTCAGTTACAGTGTTACAGTGCTTGTTCATATGTACAGCCAGGGCCGGCCGTACCTTATGTGCTGAAGTGCGACAGCACATTGTCTATTTGAAAATATATTATCTACAATTAAAGACAGTGCATTGGAAAAGGCATCAGGCAAAGAATAAGAAATCATTCAACATCTCTCACAGCCAGGTAACCTGTCGTGCGCTCCATGCCGGGTGCTGTGCAGATCACAGCACTGCGAGAATTTCTAAGCTTTTTGCCGGAGAGCAGCAACTCTGCCTTTTGCGCATGCGTGCACATCTTTTCCGATGTGCTGTGGAAACAACAGCCAAGAACGCCAAGACATCACTTCACAGCGAGTCTTCGTTCGACTACAGAGAGGCAGCACTAGTCACACTTGCATTTCGACCGAAATGAGAACGTGGCAGGCGGCACCCTCTTCACTCAGCTGTTGCATTTAAGAGGGGATCGCTCAAAGCAAACGGGAAAGAAAACACTGTAGAGGAAGCCATCAGCTGTTCCCGCCAGCTGTTTTTAATACTCCCAACTTGTATAACATCGAAAATAAGATTGTATGCAGATGACGTAATTGTTTATAGGGAAATAAATAACATTGAGGATTGTTCAGAATTACAAAGGGACCTTGAGAGTATCCAGGAATGGGTTGAAGAAAATAATACGAAGGTTAATGAAGGCAAATCAACTGTTACAACTTTTACAAACAGGAGTTTCAAAACTGAATTTGAATATACTTTGGATGAGGTAGTTATCCCAAAAGATGGCAAGTGCAAATACTTAGGTGTGAGATTTGAAAGTAATTTGCACTGGAAGGGTCATGTGGATGACATCGTTGGGAAAGCATACTAATCGTTACATGTCATAATGAGGCTACTTACAGGATGCAACAAAGAATTAAAAGAAAAAAGTTACTTAAGTATGGTTCGTCCATTATTGGAATATGCAAACAGTGTTTGGGATCCTCACCAAGAATACCTAAGAAAAGAACTAGATGGTGTGCAGAGGAAAGCAGCAAGATTTGTAACAGGGGATTTCAGGAAAAAGAGTAGTGTATCAGAAATGTTAAAGGAACTTGGATGGGAAACTTTAAGTAAGAGAAGGGAAGAAAATAGACTTATAGGATTATATAGAGCCTATACAGGAGAAGAAGCACGGAGAGAAATCCGTGAGAGGCTTCAGTTGGAAAATAATTATATTATTAGAACTGACTACAAGTACAAAATTAGAAGGAATTTTAGCAGAAGCGATTGCGGTAAATTTTCATTCATTGGGAAGGGCGTGAAGGAGTGGAACAGTTTACCAGGGGTAGTGTTTGATCCTTTTCCAAAATCTGTACAGATATTCAAGAAGAGAATAAACAGCAACAGAGAAAATAAATGAAATGTTAGAGGGCGTTCGACCAGTGCAGGATATTGTAAATAAAAATGTGTGTGATTAAATTCATTCCATCCCCTGGTCTATGGAGTTTGGACAGCCCAAATAGGGACTGCCTGTAGGGGCGAAGTACAGTGGGGACTTCGAGGGCCCTGAGACCGCTACGGTAGCTGTGAAGTCCCTTCAGGAACTCTGAAAAGTGGTGGCAAAAGGGGCTCTGGTTAAGACGCAGCAGGTCGTTATGCTACTTAGGTTCCAAAATGGGTAAAATATAAATATGTAAATAAATACAACGTTAATTTTAATATTATACCAGTTGTATAGTATTATTAGAAGTAATTACACGTACTGTATATGAGTTGACTATGTTTGTAAGTACAGGAGATATTATAAGTAGAATTTTGTTAATAATATAAACTTATTACGGATGATGTGTGTGTGTTTCATAGAAACATTATTAGCGTAAATTGTATAATATTGTATTCTAGGAAAATTTTCTTCGTCTCTTGTTAATTTAAAATTTAGTGCATGAAAATAATGTATTTTAGTGTACCATTTGCCACCGAGGTAGACACCTCATTTTCATAAAAATAGATTTTGATTTGATTTGTCTATTCCATAGCCACATTTGTAAATCGATGTACTACAAAAATTGTACTTTTTATGTTGTCAAAATAAGGACATGATATTGTGATTTTATTTAATTAAAAAATGGTTAGTTTTTAAATTTCACTATAACAGCATAACATGTAATTTTACATTACGATGTTTCTGGTTTTATTGCAATGATTTTGGTAACATTTAGAAGTTCCGCTTTTGCGCGTTCACAACAAGTGTTTCTGAGTTCGTGAATATTTTGTCATTGCAGGTGTTATTGTGTGTTTATTTATTTTTTTATGAGGAATGTGTATGTTTGTTGGGGTTGTTTGCTTGTTTGTTCAGTATGCAAAACTCAGTGGAGAGCCTATTGAAAACCGCATATGTTTCTAAATATTATTTTTTTGGAAGGGAGAGGATGGGTTACAGCACACAACTGATTTTCTGCACTGTACTGTGTACAGTACTTCATCAATTTCACCCTACACTTGTTTTGAAATGCTTTAATATTCCATACAATGAGTAAGATACCTACAAATTTGCAGTGCCATGTATTTCGAAATAGAAAATCAGATATAGTGCTCTTTCTACCATATAACTACTTGGTCGGCTTATCTAACAAGTATTATTGTAGTCAAAACACCAATTAACGTAAGTAAAAACTGAATGAAATTGGTGGTTTGTATACAGACCATTGACAAAATAGTCAATGTACAGACAGGTCGTTACTATTTTATTTATATAGATAATTATTTTAATTTTATGTCGCTGAAATGAGCAGACTTTCCTGAAGCTTTCAGCATAATGTTTTCGTAACATTGTAGGAGGTAACATCAGGAGCTTGGGAAAGAAAAAGCTGCCTCACGCTCCGAAATGATGTATTCAGTTGGACATTTCTTCGCCAGTTGCCCCCTGTGGGTGGGGGCGGTAGAATAACACCCACGGTATCCCCTGCCTGTCGTAAGAGGCGACTAAAAGGGGCCCCAGGGGCTCTGAACTTTGGAGCGTGGGTTGGCTACCACGGGGCCCTTAGCTGAGTCCTGGCATTGCTTCCACTTACTTGTGCCAGACTCCTCACTTTCATCTATCCTATCCGACCTCCCTTGGTCAACTCTTGGTCTTTTCCGACCCCGACGCTATTAGGTTTGCGAGGGCTAGGGAGTCTTTCATTTTCACGCCCTTCGTGGCCCTTCTCTTTCTTTGACCGATATCTTCATTTTCCGAAGTGTCGGATCCCTTCTCTTTTTCCCTCTGATTAGTGTTATATAGAGGATGGTTGCCTAGTTGTACTTCCTCTTAAAACAATAATGACCACCACCATCACTACGCCAGTTGCTACGTAACTTGGAAACAGCGTAATTTCTCTGACCCGCCTAATTTGGTGGTCGCGACTAATAGAAGAGTTTCACTTTCGCTGGTAGACAGCATCGCAGTTGGAATGTCGTATGTATAAAAATACACATAGAGACACAATAACTGAATGGCTAAAGTTCCCAAGGAAGGGGAACATTATCATAGCGATTCCCAAGCTAGTTAACTAACGGAGGATTATCTAGCAATTTTGGTTTACGTCGCACCGACACAGATAGATCTTACGGAGACGATGGGATAGGAAATGTCTAGGAGTGGGAAGGACGTGGTCGTAGCCTTAATTAAGGTACAGCCTCAGCATTTGTCTGGTGTGAAAATGGGAAACCACGGGAAACCATCTTCAGGGTTACCGACAAGGGGTTTCGAACACACTATCTCCCGCATATAAGCTCACAGCTGCGCGCCCGTAACCCCTTGGCCAACTCGTTCGGTAGAGGAGGATTATCTAGCCTTTACCAATGACAGTCCGACTCGTTGGCAGAACGGTCAGCGTACTAGCTAGAGGGTCCCGGGTTCGATTCCCGGCCGGGTCGCGGATTTTAACCTTGATTGGTTAATTCCAATGGCACGGGGGCTGGGTGTATGTGTTGTCTTCATCATCATTTCATCCCCATCATGACGCACAGGTCGCCTACGGGTGTCAAATAGAAAGACCTGCACCTGGCGAGCCGAACCCGTCCTGGGATATCCCGGCACTAAAAGCCATACGACATTTCAATACCAATGACAGAATGAACTTCGCTGCTTTCTGGCTGTGTTTATTTATTTATTTATTTATTTATTTATTTATTTATTTATTTATTTATTTATTTATTTATTTATTTATTTATTTTTTCAAGTAAGTTTAAACAATCTTAACTGCGTCGAGGTAATTCCTCTATGTGTTTGTGATCATCTTAACAAATACATATACCTGCATTTCCATACAACAAACAGTAATGTTCGCTACAAAATTCGCTAAGCGCTGCTAATGATTTTCTTAATACAATAGTACTTGTACGTTTGTTGCCAAAGAGTGCACTGGACAAGTGCATAGGCCTATTAAAGAGCAAGTCAAGATATTAAGAATGACGGGACTATTTATACAATGTTTGACGATAATCTTCTGAACAAGAGTATTTTGCGTCAGGAAGTGTAGGCCTGTATAGAAAAATCGATCTCGATATCTGAATCTTATTTCATTAGACAACCGCAAATTTACAGGTGGTGGTGGTGATTATTATTTTAAGAGGAAGTGCAACTGGGCAACATTCCTCTATATAACACTAATCAGAGAGAAAAATGGAAGGGATCTGACACTTGAATAATTGAAGGTAGTCAGAGAAAGGCAAGGGCCACGAAGGGCGTGAAAATGAAAGACTCCCTAGAACTCGAATGCTCTAATACCATAGGGATCGGAAAAGAACAAGAGTTGACCAAGAGAGGTTGGATAGGGCAGATGAAAGTAAGGAGCCTGGCACAAGTAAGTGGAAGCAATTCCGGGGCCCAGATATAGGCTCCGTGGTCGCCAACTCATGCTCCGAATTTCAGATCCCCTGGGGCGTTTACTGGGGTTAAAGCCACTGTTAACTTCACACTTAAGTTTCCATACAACATTGCACCAATCTTTCCGATTTCCACATAGCCACGGTTCTTTTGAAAGTACAGTGTTCATCTTTCTTTCTTTTTTTTTTGCTATATCTTCAGCTTTACCTCTACCACGATTCACTTGTTCCACAGTATTATTCACATTTTCGAAACTTTAAATAAATGGCAGATGCACGTTTTCAAGTATTATGAGTGTTTTTGTGATGCATGAAATATTATGCTGAATGTAACTTAAGTCATTCCTCACACTTGTGTCACAGATAACTGTTTTCTCAGCCTCAGTTGAGGTTGAAACTTCATGGTATGCAGAACGTTCTTAATAGAGTCCCGTGAAGCAATGAAATTAAATGCCCGCATGACGAAATAATCGGGAAATCACTGCACACTCTCGATTGTTGAACTGCACTCAAGTTCAAAAATAAATTGTTAATTTGTTGCTCTATTAGTGAGAGGACTGTTAATTTAATAGAATTTAATATACCGGGCGACGTAGCAGTGAGGTTAGAGACGCGCAGTTGGGAGCTTGCATCCGCGAGATAGTGTGTTCGAACCTCACTGTCGACAGCTCTGAAGGTGGTTTCCCGTGGTTTCCCATATTCACATCAGGCAAATTCTGGGGCTGTATTAATCCAGGCCACGGCCGATTCCTTTCCACTCCTAGGCTTTTCCTATCCTATCGTCTCCCTAAGATCTATCTGTGTCGGTGCGACGTAAAGCAAATTGCACAATGTTTTGCCGAAATATGGACTATATTGACTTTAATTACTAAGAATATGGAACATATGTAATAAATTTAAAAATATGAAAAATAAACACAGCATATTTTAACTCCGCACATTCGTAAAGATAATACAAACTACAAGTATAATTAATTTTAGTTTCTTAAAAAGATGCGATTGTATTTGCATAGAAATCCGTTCTCTGATCATTACAGACAATATCACTAATTTTCTATTTTTTGCAGAACCCAACAATAGAAAATGGGTTCGCAATAATTTTTTCTCAGAACGTTACAAAACACTCCAGTCAACACTTTGTGCTGTGAATTGTGCACACAGGTGAGTGAACGTGCTACGCAATTGGAGGTAGTTCCGTAAATAGCCTATGCCATAGTCAAAAGTTGAAAATTGCGGCTTCGTAACCCGCAGTGTGATGGGCTCCTACCGAGCATGCAGCGCTTTGACCTGTGATACTATCAAACGCGTACGGTATCATCAAACATGTCTACGCAGCATATCTTGCATTCAGGGAGCTTACGCCTGAATTGAACTCGCACTGATTTTCATGCCTAGCATTTCAAACATTTTTGTGCGATCGAGTGGGAGCTCATTGTTGGTGAAATCCACGTGTAAATGTAAAGTAGAGGATAAAAAAGCATAAGCGATCTCGGTTGATGTATTGGAAATACGTTGCTTACTCCGTGACCATAATACTAACAGGGATACCGTTTTTCTCCTTTATTAGGCGTAAGATCAGCTAGTGTGTGAAAATGAGCAGACTGACAAGGAAGAGAAACTGATTTGGTTGTCATCAGTGATGGCAATTTTTTAATAATACAGTCGAACATCGATATCTCGAACCTCAATTACTCGAATTCGAACATCGATATCCCGAAGATCCATTACTCGAATTCGAACATCGATATCTCGAACCTCAATTACTCGAATTCGAACCTCGATATCTCGAACCTCCATTACTCGAATTCGAACATCGACATCTCAAACCTCCATTACTCGAATTCGAACCTCGATATCTCGAACCTCAATTACTCGAATTCGAACTTCGATATCTCGAACCTCCATTACTCGAATTTTCAGAATTTCGAAGTAACTTATATTTTCCGGCCGTTTGTCCTATTCTTTGCGTGTAGTTATTTCTCTATTACTCAACATTCAGTTATACGAATTTCTCGATTTCTCGAAGCAAACATTTCCTCCCTTGAAGCAAAACATACTCTTTAACTCGAATTTTGTGCAACATCTCTGCAATACGGAATTTGTGGTTTTTGAGGAGCAGTTATCAAGAAAGGGTTACAGTAATGCTGGGAGCTAATATGAAGGATAACGAAAAACTAAAACTTCTAATGATCCGAAAATTGGCGAGAAGCCTCGCTGTTTCTCGGGTGCGAATTAATTACCGGTCACGTACGAAAGCAATCCCCGAAGTCGCGAATAACAAACTCCATTTACGAACTTCGGCTGCGTGGTATTAACGAGAATTTTCAACGTGAAGAGAGGAAAGGTTAACAGTAACGAACAGAAGAGACTAACGGATATTTTCCAAAGGTGTTAACCGAGGTATCTTTCTTGTTTCACTGCTGTATGTACTGTATCCTGTCTTCTAAAAAGTTACTATAATAAGGGTTATAACTAAAGTGATGCCGTAAAATATAGTTTCTTTGCATATTTAAAAAATAATGTATTCATTATAAGCTCGTAGATACATATGATTCAATTATGTGCTGTACGTGCTCGGAAACGTTATTCTCTATATCTCAAAATTTCGATAACTCGAAATAAAATTTATCATCCGACATGATTCGATATATCGAGAATCTCCTGTATATAGAGCCAAGACCAACTCCAATACTCAGACCACAATGCCAAAAAAAAAAAATGCATGCCTGCCGTACCAGACCAAACCTGACATGGCGACGAATAACCTAATAATAGTCGTAAGAAATCTGTAGTACGAAAATGTTTATCGATGGTTATCAAACACACAACATTTGAAACATAAAATAGCAGTGGTAATTTAAATTGCGTTTTTTCTATGAGAGTATGTCACGTAGAGCGGACTACGAAAGCTTTACAACAAACAGTAAGTTATAAGTACGACTTCATTTAAATGTAAACATATATTCAAGAAAATTACAGACTAGGCTAAGTAACATAACACCAACAAAAAAAAATCAGTTTTCCTTCTCTTGACACTAGCACACATACCTATTAGGTCATTATTCACCCTTCACCAAAATATTGCAGTCGAACAAAACTTGTAGTGCACACTTCCAACAAACAAATTACAGACTAAGTGACATAACACCAAGCACAAAAAAACAACAACAAAAACAACAACTTATTAACACTAACACGACATACACATTAGATCGTTATTCACCCTTCACCAACATTTTGCAGTCGAACCAAACTATTAGTGCACACATCCAACATACAAATTAGGCCTACAGACTAAACAACATAACACCAAGCACAGAAAAAATCAGTTTTCCTCCTAACTTATGAACACTAACACAACATACCCATTTGCTCCTTATTCACCCTTCACCAAAATATTGCAGTAAAAAAAACTAGTAGTGCACACATCCAACAAACAAATTACAGACTAAACAACATAACACCAAGCACAGAAAAAAAAATCAGTTTTCCTCCTAACTTATGAACACTAACACAACATATCCCTTAGCTCGTTATTCACCCTTAACCAAAATATTGCAGTCGAACAAAACTAGTAGTGCCCACATCCAACATACAAATTAGGCCTACAGACTAAGCAACATAACACCAAGCAAAGAAAAATATCAGTTTTCCTCCTAACTTCCTAACTTAATAACACTAACACAACATACCCATTAGCTCATTATACACCATTCACCAAAATATTGCAGTCGAACAAAACTAACACTGTGCATATCCAAAAAAAAAAAAAAAGAAAGAACAATTTTAAAGAAAGTTTCTACACCAAAAAATAAATATTATTTAATGACTCAAAATTAATTAATTTATTACCTTAAAGTTACTTGTGTAACTGTTCGACCCCTCATCAAAACACTTGGGGAGATGAAAGTTATTATCTTGGGACACATGAATATCAAATAAACTATTTGTGGCTTGCCCGCAAATTGCCACGCAAATAGAAACAATTAACATTCCATGGTTTCCCATTTCTCTATGTGATGTTTGGGCGCCAGGGTTACAGTTTTAAACAAAACTGTAAACCAAAATTTATATTTACTAGCATAGAGACTTATACTTAATTCACAGGGGTAGGATTTTAAATAATTAACCATTAAGTATCGCTTAAGAAAGAAAATTAACGCAATATAAAATACAAATGAATTTATTATACAAAAAAATGAGATGAATCGGAAAGTTCCTTAAAGCGTGGAGGAATTTATAATTTACTTTACTGAATTTACTATTGCTTGCTTTATCTAATTGAAGCTCACCAATTGCAGCTTCCGTTGAAGTCATCTGGTTTCCGTGGTTACTCGTTCTCTTCTTCTCGATGTAGAATTGGCTCCATGGACATCCTTCCTTCCTTCTCTGATGTGGTACGGGCTATCTGGACTAGCACTCCCTACTTGCCTAGTCTTTAAATTAGACATTGGCCCTATACTTGTAAAAACTGATCAGCGTTGATCGTATGAGGAGAAAATTCAGAGATATGAATTTTTCCATATTAGTAGAAATCTCAATCCAACTGAGCTATACTATTTATACGGTGCAGACTTGTACCAAATTCCGTAGACTTGAACTAAACATAGTTCTTCGTCCAGACGATTTACTGAATATAACACAAGCCGTAAGCTTGTTTCGTCTCACTCAGATCCGATAACATTACCGCACCTAAGTACTGTATCGAAGCGATAACACATAGTACAAAAATGACTATGTCGCGGAGCGACCACACACTGTTTCAAAAATCAAATAACGTCGTTCAAAGTAGATGTTCACAGTAGAAGTAGTAGTGATGGAGTATCCGTAAGTGTCTCGCTCCGCACTTGATAATATCACCGGACTCCCCACTCTAGGTAACAGCTTAATTCTCAGATCTCTATATAACGAAACATCTGATTCGTAGATCGCATTATCATCTCCCCTTCTCTTCTTTCCTGTCGTGTCCAGTAGGCGTGGTGATGATGTACTCTGCTGGTATGCAAGCCTCGCGCGCGGGTCGCTGTTTACTGCCTTCGCCAAACCCATGAGTCACGCAAAATCCCAGCTTTAAGAATAACTTTCCGTATACACAAATATGAGATGAAATGAAAACAACTATGTCTCAACGTATTGACCGTATTTACAACATCATGAATTCCTATCCTACATAATATAATAATTTAAATTATAAAACGATGTTATCATATATACAATATGATTCCAAAAGGCCTTGATTGCAAATGATTGACGTTGAATAAATATGTTATTACGAATAATTGCCAATGGCGGATAAACTTGATATCAAATGATATCGCGCAAAATGATATTATATTAAATTAGTAGGGCTGGAGAAGCCTGGACGGTTACACTTGCTGCTGAGTTTCAATTCTTTCCTAATGTGCTGTTTCTGCCTTTATGTTGTTTCATCAGTCTTTCTCTTGGCACCCTGCTTTTCAAGATTTTCTTTTCATTTAAGACCTTTGTGTAATTGTTAACAGAAATATTGGCCAGAATTTTCACGCATTTCTTCATAATTCTGGTCAAAGGAACACCACACTTGCATACATCACTCGCATTATCAATATTTTTTTCAGAGGCGTCAACTCCTAAAGCAACTATTGCATCCCTTTAGTTTTCTAATTTTGAAAATTATGCTTCATAAACACTACTTATGAGGACCTGAAAGAGCATGAATAAATTACAACACATAAAAACCATGATCGATGATTGGCACTTCAAGCCACTTCTGTTTAACTGCCTAAAATATGAGAGCATTTGGTCAACATCACAGTGTATCACCATTTCTCTCTTCGGACTGTAGCATCTCAACACAATCTTAAGACTTTATTCAGAAATGTGAAGGCAGAAATTCCCGAAGAATTACCATAATTAGACTTACAGAGAGGTACACAACACGATCGACCCATGTTAATCTAAAATATGTACATTGCATTCTAAAACGACACTAATAATGTTAACAATTACACACGAACACAAGATAAACAAACACATAACCTATACGCGACCACGTGTAAATAGGAAATAACCTATAAGTTACTTAGTATATTAAACTTCCAGAAAAAAAAAAGAATCCGACGACTCCTATACTTCCTTGACACTATTGAAAGGTATTAAATGCAGCCACAAAAGTAGACCCGAAATACTTCAGTCGCAACGATTACTTTAAACTGGCATTCACGATCACACTTATTTCACTTATGGCCCGCGCTCGCCACCATCTTGCCATTAATCATAACCTGCTTTGAGGTCTGAGGATTGTAGTTGGTCTTGATATAGTTAAATACTAATGGGAAACACATCCCACTTTGAGATCGTGGAAACAGAAGACGGAATTAACATATACCATTTAATTCGCATGCTCAACATTATTATTATTATTATTATTATTATTATTATTATTATTATTATTATTATTATTATTAAAACTTTAAGCTCTTTAGGCCTTTTCAGTCGTGAAATTACCAGCGTTTCGCCCCAGTGTAGCAGTGGACTCATCAGTTGGATTGCTACACCTTTCCAAGATGCTGGTGGCTAATGCAACGTTCAGACACGACTACAAGCCTCGTATGTAGGACAATGCAGTGACGGTATATTATTATTATTATTATTATTATTATTATTATTATTATTATTATTATTATTGTTATTATTATTATATCGCTGCGAGGAAAGAAAAATATCGTCTGAATGTGCAATGTTTTATTCTAACTGTTGTAATAAAATCTAGGGTACTATGCGCATGTTAAGTTAGCTTGTTCGATGGCGGTGATGGTGATTATTGTTTTAAGGGGACGTTCAACTGCGCAACCTTCCTCCCGTAACACAAATAAAGGAACGAAAACTTGAAGTGATCTATCCCTTATAAGAATAAAAGTATTGGCAAATTATATTATAATATAATTATATAATTATATAATATAATTATATAATTATTGTTTTAAGAGGAAATACTACTAGGCAACCAGAGAGAAAAAATGGAAGTTCGACACTTCGAAAATGAAGATATCGGCCAAAGAAAGACAAGGGCCACGAAGGGATTGAAAGTGGAAGACTCCCTAGGCCTCGAGTGCTCTAATACCGTCGGGATCGGAAAAAAAAACAGGAGTTGACCTAGGGACGTCAGTTAGGATAGATGAAATAGAGGATCCTGACAGACGTAAGTGGAAGGAATGTCAGGACTCAGCTAAGGGCCCCTTGGTTGCCAATCTACGCGTCCAAGTTAAGAGCCCCAGCGCCCGTTTTAGTCGCCTCTTACGATAGGCAGGGGATACCGTGGGTGTTATTCTACCGCCCCCACCCATAGGGGGATGAAAAGAAAGGGCAACCAAAGGTATGAAAATTAAAGACTCTAGATATTGAAACCTAACACTGTCGGATCAAAAGAGAAAGTGCCAAGGGAGGTCAGACAAAAAAGATGACACTGAGGAGCCTAGATCAAGTAGAAGCAATGGTAGACTCCTCTAGGGTCCCCTTGGTCGCCAACCCACCCTCCCAAGTTGAGAGTCCTTGGGGGTTCATATTTCATACATCTCTTTCGACAGACAGGGAATACCGTGGATGTATTCTATGTTCCTATTCACCGGGATGTTCTTTTGATAATGACAGTGAAGGTAATATTGCAGAGTGAAAGCGTCACCCGTGATCATGGTCAGAGTTTCGAAGACATTTTTTGAAGTCATGTCCCTGTGCTTCGGAATCTACAGTATGTAAAATTGAATGTCCTTTGTCTAATGATCGAAAGATTAACGGTCACGTATAATACAGCAGTAAATTTGCTTTTTTGCTTCTCTTTCCACTCGTCTAGGTGATCTCACCAACACGGTAGGAAATTGCCTTAGTAGATACGAACATGAACTAAGTCCGCATCATATTTAATTTCACAGATCGCACATTATATGAACATTGCACCAATCCCCAGCATTTTCTTCCTTTGCTAGGATTCTTCCTCTTTACTCTCTCAATACATTTTTTATATTGCCTCTGAATTGCTCTCTTCATCAACTAATAAGGGGGCATTCTCTACTCGTCACCACCGATTTCACTCAAATGTATAGAACGTAGAGGGCTTGGCTAGAAAGGAAAGTACCCGAAGTGGGAACTCCAGATGGCCAAGCGTAAAGAAAATAAAAATAAAAATGTTGACGTGGCTCTCGCACCATATAAGCCACTTACGTTAACATGCACGCCGAACAGTAGCTAGCGTATCGGTAAGATACTAGTAATTCGGTGCTCGTGGGTTCGACTCCCCGCGTAGGGACTTCTTTTATATTATTCATTTTCCAGTTAAGCAAAGAGGTGAATAATTCATTGTATTTATTTATTTATTTATTTATTCATACTCAAACGGCATAGAAAAGGTAAAAAATTGGGATTTCAATGTCAGACTTTTCAACAAGGGATTGTAATTAAAGCGCGTACGAAAAGACTTTTTGTACATGAAAATTCAAAACTTTATTCATTGACATTCGATGCTTTACATGTGTCGGAATGATATTTATCGCAGAAACAGGGGACACAATCATTATTTTTGCATCTAGCACAAGTCATAAACGCCGCATTTTTACAACCATATCGTTGTTTCAACGTCTCCATAGAAAAAAAGTATCCACACGGAGTGTCAAACCCACGACCAACGAATTACTCGTCCCAGCTCTTACCGCTACGCCATCTGCTCAGCGTGCGCCTTTACGTAAGTGGCTTATACGGTGCGAGAGCCGCGTCAACATTTTTATTTTTATTTTCTATGCGCTTGGCCATCTGGAGTTCCCACTTCGGGTACTTCCCTTTCTAGCCAAGCCCTGCATGTTCTATAAATTTGATCGAAATCGGTGGTGACGAGTAGGGATTTCAATTACAGTTATTAACATAAATACGACAGCGCATATCCTTAATTACGAGAAAAAACATTGAAGGCAATCATCTACGAAGATGAAGATGAAACATGGGCATCCCATATCACCCCTGAATCCAAGCAACAGTCAATGGAATGGCGACAATGAACCTCGCCCGTCAAGGTCAAACCCAAACAAACGCTGTCACAGTGCAAGATCATGGCAACTGTGTTCTGGGACAGGTGGTGCTGGTGATTGTGATTACTGTTTTAAGAGGAA
Source organism: Anabrus simplex (assembly GCF_040414725.1). Lineage (NCBI taxonomy): Eukaryota > Metazoa > Arthropoda > Insecta > Orthoptera > Tettigoniidae > Anabrus > Anabrus simplex. Next base: position 63,531,607 of record NC_090268.1, on the reverse strand, counting down.
GTACAACTAAGCAACCATCTTCTGCATAACACTAATCAGCGAGAAAATATGGAACACATCTGACATTTCGTAACATGAAGGTATCGGTCAAAGAAAGACAAGGGCTACGAAGGGTATGGAAATGAAAGACTCCCGAGGCCTCGTGTGCTCTAATACCGTCGGGGTCGGAAAAGACCAAGAGTTGACCAAGGGAGGTCGGAAAGGATAGATAAAAATAAGGAACCTCACACAAGTAAGTGGAAGTAATGCCAGGATTTATCTGAGGGCCCCGTGATCGCCAACCCACACCCCGCAAGTTAAGAGGCCCTGGGACCTCTATTAGTCGCCTCTTACGACAGGCAGGAGATACCGTGGGTGTTATTCTACCAAGTCCACCCACAGGGGGATGTTCTAGGAGAGGGGTGGTGTTTTGCTGGTGGAATATGCCACGAGGAACGACGATCAGCACAGAAGCCTACTGCGCAACCTTGACCAAACTCCGAATTGCGGTTCAGAACAAAAGACGCGGCCATGTTAACAAAGGGAATTTTGCTCCTTTACGACAACGCAAGGCCTTACACTGCTGTCCAGACTCGGGAACTGATTGACTCTTTCAGGTGGGAAGTATTGGACCTGACCTTGATCCGCGCGATTTACACATTTATTTTATTTTTATTTTTTTGCATTGAAACGTAATCTTGATGGGTAGCGGTTCAACGATGATGAAGAACTGAAAACGGCCGTGAACTCTTGGCTGTCAGAACAGGCGGCGGTCTTCTTTGAAGAGGGATATTAGAACTTACTACTCCCTGTGGGTGGCAGTGGTGATAAAAATTAATTGTTCCTCGGTACTGCACTAAGACATTATCTGAAAATGCCTAAAGTATAAAAACTCACGGAAAGATTGTATTTCATTTACCCCAGAACCTTTTTGTAAACCACGTTTGTGGCATTGCCTTTTGGGGCTAAGATGACCAGGCTACTGGCAGAGCTAAATCTGGAACATGCGACATGGAAATCTACATGTGAGAAACAGTCCTCATAAGTCGAAAAAAAAAAAGGTTTTCTTTATTTCTAAAGGAGATTCCAAACACTGCTTTTCACGTCTATAACATCTTAGTTTTTGAGATATAAGTACCCTCATAAAGATAATTCAACTCCTTCACTTATTTTCGATCTCCAGATTAAGTTGATTTTCCGAAAACAAAAAGTATGTGTATCTTTATTTTGAAAGGGGATTGGAAATACCAATGTTCACGTCTGTAACTGTTACGTTTATGAGATATACCGTAGATATACTCATTTTAAAACTGACCCACTCCTCGGCTGAGTGGACAGCGTTGAGGCCTTCGGTTCACAGGGTTCCGGGTTCGATTCTGGGGTGGGTCGGGGATTTTAATCGCGTGTGATTAATTCATCTGGCTCGGGGACAGGTTTGTGTTTGTCCCAACACTATCATCTTCATATTCACTCAACACACCACATTACCAACCACAACAGGAACACGCAATAGTAATCACATCCCTACACAGGGTGTTTCTGTCAGAAAGGGCATCCAGCCGTAAAACAGGGTCAAATCCACACGTGCGACACAATTCGCAATCGCAACCGCACAGGTATGGGAAAAGCGGTAGAAGAAGAAGATAATGATTTTAAAAATTCACCCGCTTGTTTTATTATTTCACCCCCTTAAGAGGATTTTCAAAACATTGTCTGTTAATTAATTTTTAAAAGAGATCCCAAGCACCACTTTTAACGTCTGAGATATATATATATCGTCATATAAAGAATTCAACTCCTTCCTCACTTCTTTTAACCCCCACCCCCCTCCCTCACCCCTTAAGTGGATTTTCTGAAAACAAATATTTGTGTTCTTTTATTTTTAAAGGAGATTCCAAATACCACTTTTCATGTCTGTAACATGTTAGTGTCTTGTGATATATTGTAGATGAGCTCGTTGCTGTAAGAATACTGGAGCTGACGTTGCCATGGTTACGGCAGTTCATTTCTTTATCCGATTCCTAGATCAGGGATAGTGGGGTGCCAATATATCCATCACAGTTGGTTTCAGGGCCTTAAAACATGGTTTTCGGGCCCGTAGGGCTTGCCGATTTTTGTTTTTGGCATCAAGGGGCTTAACATTACCTTTGTCTCGTCCTTGTACGACAAATTTGATTTCGCCTGTATTAGCCTCTTATTTTTAAATTTTTATATCTCCTCCCTTCCGCCCCCCTTGAATTGTTTTGAAAATAATATACAGCCCATGTAACTCACTGGTAATGTAGCTTTCTATAAGTGAAGTAATTTTTATAATCGGTTCAGTAGTTTTTGAGTCTAACCGTTACAAACAAATATACAAATTTTTCCTCTTTCTAATATTAGTATAGAAGGTTGCCTAGGTATACTTCCTCTTAAAAACTAATCACCACCACCACCACCATCACAACTTAGTTTTAAGGTATGGCAAGTGCCTAAATAAACAAGGCAACTATGTAGAAAACATTTAAAAAACGTATCTAAAACCTAAAAATGAATGTGGTTTGAGAATAAACTGTTTGGTTGTTTTTATAAAAACACGACCTTTAATTAAAGAAACAGTCCTCGTATTAGATTTATCAGAGAGGTATCCGTCATTTCTTGTATGTCAAACATTTAATCAAATATAACTTTACGTTAGTTTCCGTTCTTAAGGGAACAAATAACTTTTGAATGAGGAATATACGGTGATTACATTTTGTAGCCTCATATTGTATTGAGGGCTGCGGAAATTTCTCAGTGAACAAATCTTAAAGAAGTGCTGGCAACTAATGTACCAGCTAAACAGCCTTGCCTTGGAATGCTCAACATTCACACTATTGACATGACACATTTCTCAGCATGCACGGCTGTGAGAAAAAAGTTATAACTTTCCAGTAACGACAGCTTCACATTCCTTGAGTGAACTACGTATATTACTATCATTCCAACAACTCGAAAGAATCAATTTGTTCACTCCACTTACAGCTACATTATTGGCACATCTTCAGAACCAAATAAAATCTCCTCCCGCCAGTGATTAATGTAGCCTGCTGCGCTTCTTTCCAGTTCGGTTACTTTATTTACTTCTCATTGTTTTGTTGGTATGTTAGTTTACTTTGAAGAATTGAATAATATCCTCTCCCGCTTTGTGACGATTCATATTTCTTCCTTGATTATAATTTCAAAATTGTCGCAGAATCTTCTTCAATCTATTTCTCATCGTTCAGTAGCTGCCAGAACGAATCAACTAATAAATAATCCCATGTAAACGTGAATATGTATATTTCAATTTCATATTATACGAGTGGATACCTCTGCTGGTTTTACGGCGCATCAACTCAGGGAGATCTTACGGCGACGATGGCATAGGACAGGGAAAGAAGCAATCGTGGCCTTAATTAGGGTACGAAAATAGCAAATCATGGACAACCAATTGTGGATGAAGGCGGTAGATTAACATCCACGGTATCCCCTGCATGTCGTAAGAAGCGACTAAAAGGGGGACGGTAAGGTAAGGTAAGGATATATTCTACCCGAAGGCAGGTCCGAACCTCCATAGAGGGGTGCCTGAGCCGCAGTTTACGTACGGTAGGGTGGCCAGTTCCTTTCCACTCCTCCATTCCCTTACCCTCCACCAACAGCGCGTGGCAACCTATCCAAATCTTGACCACGCCCAATGTTGCTTAACTTCGGAGATCTCACGGGATCCGGTGTTTCAACACGGCTACGGTCGTTAAATGGGGACGAGGTGCTCTCAAAACGGGAAAGTGGTATGGCGACCGCAGTCCCCTAGTTAAGTTTGGTATTGCTTCCACTTTCTTATGTCAGTCTCCTCGTCTTCATATTTCCTATCCGACCTTTCTTTGTCAACTATTGCTCTCTTCCGACCCCGACCGTATTAGATTTGTGGGGTCTAGGTAGTCTGTCACGACCTTCTCTTTCCGTTGCCGATACGTTCATGTTTCGAAATGTCGAATCTCTTCCTCGATTCCCTCTGATTGGTGTTAATAAAGGATGATTCAAAGAGTAATCATCACCACCACTAACACCACCACCATCTTCAGGTCAGATGGCCCTCGAATTCGAAACCAACATCTCCGGAATACAAGCTCATAGCTATGCGACGTGCATCATGCAGCCAACGTTTTGACCTTACTGATATGAAAATAAGTTACATAGATACGAACTATTACATATTTACAACCTGGATAAAAATGAAATGGCGTATGGGTTTTTTAATGTCGGGGGAGTCCGAGGATACGTTCGGCTCGCCAGATGCAGATATTTTGATCTGACGCCCGAAGGCGATCTGGGCGTCGTGATGAGGATGAAATTCTGATGAAGAGGACACATACACCAAAGGCCAGCATGCTAACCATTTAGGCATGGAGACGGACACAGCCTGGATTATTTGTTGTAAGAATAGCCAAACATGAGAAATGGCTCCCTTTAAAATATTACTGTATTTAATGATGATTGTAAGTGCATTATTGCTACATTTAATGAGTTTATAGTTTGATGATGGTGGTAAGAGGAAGTACGACTAGGCAACCATCCTCCCTAAAATCTAAGCAGAGGAAAACAGGCTGAGAGTTCCGACTCTTCCAAAAATACTAGAGTATAGTCTAAAAGGCCAAAAAGTGCATGAAAATGAGTTAACCTGTAGGTTTTGCAAGTTCAGCATCTTCCGGCACGGAAAGATATCAGGTAGGAAAACAATGGCTGCTTTTGGGAAGAGAGGTTCTGACCGTATCTGTAATCATGGGTTCGGACCCATACAGTAGAGTCTGTTATCATTTTGGAAGGGCGATATAGATGCATCCTGAACAAGTGTTTTATATATTTTTGTCCTAGTGATCGGAATATATATGTAATATAGGCCATTACTAGTGAATCGGGTATTACTACCGCACATCATGAACGATTTAGAAATCGACTCCTCAGGCAAGGAACTAGGGACTTAACAAAGTGCGCAACTATAATTTGTAAATTCAGACATATTCCAGTCAACTACAAACGCTCTTAATCTCTCGGGGTCGTTACCCGCTTTGTTTGTAAACGATTTGTTTAATAATTGTAATTTATGTAAACATTCGTGTGATTTTCCTTTGAATGACACAATCGGTACCGCACTATCTCTTCCATGTGAGTGAGTAGTAATATTTCCATCTGATGACCACAAAACACTTTTTGACATTAAATCCTCTGTAAGTGTTTTAAGATCATCCAGAAATGCGTAAAAAGTAGGGGTAAATGTAAAAACATGATGCCATTTTCCAGTTCCGAATGAAGAAATGTTCTTTTATGATAAGGAAGAACAGTTTATCACAGATCATCAAATATAATGTCACGTGAAATTCCATAGAGTTATGCTTGTTGCTGACGGTAACATTTTCTGTCAAATTTATTGTACAATAATTTAATTTGGTAAAATTTCTGTTGCTCACGGTCAAATTCAAGTTTTATAAAAACGTTTGATAAAACTTTTCTTAAAATAGGACATGTTCAATGCCTTTGCTGGCAAGATGTAGTGTTTACAGTGCTCTATGTCTTCTGGTATGGGCTAGAATAAAATTGTTACTTTCATTGACCTACCTTGGCTTTGACAATATGAAAGTGACTGAGGTATGAGCGATGCTAGTAATGCCATTCCTTATGCAGCCAGTCCCTGCTATGAATGGTGTGAAAATATCGCTCATAGGGTCGGTTGGTGCAGGCATTTCAGTGAGCTTGGCAGACTGGTGTGCAATAGCAACTTCTGGCTCGGCGAGGAAAGCAACGGGAAACTACCTCACTCCTCATTTCCCTAGTACGCCTCTTCAGTGACACCTAGGCCATCTATGACAGCTAATGGTGAACCTGTTGAGGATCCAACCAGCCTTCGGGCTGAATACCCAGCATACAGGACATGTTCTATTCGGTAAAATTAATTTTACTAAATGAACCAGTCAGCGAAGCTGGCGCTACGTCGTGAGAAGATTGTGAAGCTCAATTGTAAACAAACACTTCTTTCTAAAATGGCCGCATCCGGGTGGACTAAAGAAACTGTTAGTGTTTACTGACGAATACCAGAAATATCCTTGTTTGTACGAAGTTAAAACGCCACTTTAACACAACAGAAATGCAAGAAGAGAGGCAGAAAACACAATCGCGGAATTCCTATATGAATGTTGATCTTCTAACCTCAACTAATTTTCGGCCAAAGAGCGCAATCCTCTACCTTCTTCTCTTCTTTTGATCCAATCCCGAGTCCAGCATTTCTTTTCTTCCTTTTTACCACTGTACAACATGTAATTGCAGCTAAAGCAACAAGTTTTGCTTTGTTTGTTGGAGCCATACTCTCAAACACACTGTAAGTTGAACAGCTGATTTTTAGTTTAAAAGTTTATCGATAGATGCAGCACATACACATCTTAGTTCAGAAATGAGTTCATAGCTGGCCATCCTGATGTTTCCACGGATTTTATAAAATAATTTTACCGTGAGCAACACAACTTCTTTTCAACAAATTATTATAAAATTAATTGTACAACAAATTTTACAAAACATTTTACCGTGAGCAATAGGCAATAGTAACCAGTTCTTGGCCTTCAACAATCACACCTGCCACTGATATCGCCCTTATTTTTCACTGAATCGAAAAAACGTATGGGACAAAAATGTTAAAAACAAGATTCTATATACAGAGTTATTCACCTAACATATTACACAGAAATAACTTCTAAACCATTAAAGATATCGGCATTCTGTTTTCATATTCGTAAATGGTTCCTAGGGTCTTGTAAAATAACGTGCTACTTAGTTTCATGGGGGTGATTATTAACCGAGATATTGATACTAACTTCATATTTTTAAATGGAACGGCACAATTCCATACAGCTGGCCTAAAAGTTCAACTGCGTACAAGTTCAAATATGTATTTTCAAAACCGGATAATTACTTTTTGAGATATAAATAAGAACAGCATGCGCGGTTTTGAATGCCGCATCAGACGGCGTGAAGTCGGGCAAGGGCATATCGAGGCGCAAGCTGCTTCCTGGCCTTGATTCCAGCCACAGAACGGATACCAGGCATGTACTGTAAACATAATGTGATGTACCCTAACATACCCTGGGTGTGCAACGTTATTGTATGACTGGCGAACACACAACGGGGAAGGGAGATTAAAGTTGTATTGTTTTGTTTTGACATGTAATAGGTTGCGCTCAGTTTAGCGTTTTTTTCTCACGGATGGGAATGGGAAGGATTTGGAAAGGAAGTCGGCCGTGGCCTATCACAAAGGTACCTATCCGGTATTTGCCTGGTGTTGAACATGGGACACCCTGAAAATCAATGTCAGCTTGGGCGAGCCAGGACTCGAACCTCCGCTCTTCCGAATGCACGCTACTACAGTCGCGCTGGAGCTCTGCGGAGATTAATGCGTGTAAAATAAAACATAAATAATAATGTTGCTGCCATCTCACCACGATCAGCTCTGAACATTTGCTTTTCTAGAAGGGACTCTTCCGGTATTTTGTGTTATGTTTATTTCTCAACTCATAGAATAGTATGAACTGTACACTAAAACCAGTGACAATTATAGCTTTCATTATGTTCTTTTCAAGGCAAAGTACTTATTTTATTCCTTTTAAACACATCAACCCTTTCTGTCCTGTCATGTGTTCGCCTGTCATACACACTTTGCAAACCCATCACATGTGTACGAGGTGTTTACATGCCTGGTATCCATTCTGTGGCTGAACTCACTCCCAGGAAACTGTTTGCGCCTCAATATGTCCTTGCCCGATTTCACGCCGTCTGATGCGGCATGCAAAACAGCGCATGCTGTTCTTACTTATATCTCAAAAAAGTAATTCTCCGATTTTGAAAATACTCACATATTTGAACTTGTATGCATATGAACTTTTAAATCAGCTGTATGGTTTAGAAGTTACTTCCGTGTAACATGTTAGGTCGATAACCATGTATATTTTGTCATGAGCAATTATTCCCTAAAACGAACCTTACGAGAGATTCGTCAGGCTGGTCTAGGCCCCCTCGGAAGCCTCAACCTGATATTTCCTTAATTTTTCACTGCATATGAAAAAAGGTATATACACATTTTAGTCATTGTTGGAAAAACTAGAAAATAATATGCTTAACATTATTTTCTTCTAATATAAAACTCTACGGTAGAACGTAAGTCTGCAGGCTTATCAATGAAAGGTGGTGGTGATTATTGTTTTAAAGGTATATATAAATATTAGTCATTGTTGCAAAAACTATAAAATAATATGCTACGGTAGAACGTAAGTCTGCAGGCTTATCAATAAGAGGAAGTACAACTAGGCAACCATTCTGTATATAACACCAACCAGAAAGAAAAAATGGAAGGGATCCAACACTTCGAAAAATGATGGTAACGACCAAAGAAAGATCAGAGCCACGAAGGACATGAAAATGGAAGACTCCCTAAGCCTCGAGTGCTCTAATACCGTCGGGGTCGGAAAATAACAAGAGTTGACCAAGAGAGGTCGGATAGGATAGATGAAAGTGAGGAGTCTGGTTCAAGTAAGTGGGAGCAATGGCAGGACTCAGCTAAGGGTTCCGTGGTCACAACCCACGCTCGAAAGTTCAGACCCTGGAGCCTCTGTTAGTCGCCTCTTACGACAGGCAGGGGATACCGTGGGTGTTATTCTACCCCCCCCCCCAGCCAGAGGGGGATCAATAAAAAGTAAGAAACAATATAAACTATATTCCATTTTCCAGTTCCGACGGTAGGAATGCTCTTTTATGGTCAGGAAGAAGATACAGATAAATTATGAGTCTGTCTAGAAGTCCTCAGTTCGAATCGAGATGATCATGAATTTTCAGTTTGCTCTGGCTGGCTTCATATAGTCCATGATACTCGAAGTTAATTTGGCTGGTAACCAAGTTAATTTAGTCACTGTCGGCTGATTGCAGAAGTGATATTGAATGAATTGGAGAGCATGGATGAAACATCATACACAGTCTAACAGGAAAACGACTTGTTTATGTGAGCAATTAAAGCTTCTTCTATATAATTGGAAATAATACGCTCACCTGAAGATGGCATAATCGTCTATACTGTGTTACGTTGTTGTTGCACGAACTGAACGCGAGGCACTGGTATGGTAGGGGATACGCAAAATCATTAGAGTAGGAAAAAAATTAATTTCTGTTTCAACATTCCTTAGTAGCTTAAACAATGTCCATTCTTAACCCTTCGTGCAATCATTGCAATACCGTGCAGCCACTGACATACGGAATATTGAAATTCACTTGGTGGTGGTGGTACAATTGCATTAATGAGAAACTCAACAATGATCAAACCTGAGTGAAGATTCTATCTCCTCCTTCCCCCACTTTTCGCACACTCTGGTGGGGTTATAATAATGATAATGGCGTATGGCCTCCGAAGAGGCCTGGTGCGGGTGTTTTTTCCGTAAACGGCCTATTAGGCGATCTGCATGTCTGTGAAGATGAAGGCCCTACCTAGGATGATTTCTAATGCTGAATATGCAACACACACCCAGCCCCCGAGCCATTGGAATTAACCAATGAAGGTTAAAATCTTCGACCCGACCGGGATTCAGGCCCGGGACCCTCTGGAAGAAAGACCAGCACGCTAATCATTTAGCCATGGAGCCGGACATTCTGCTGGGGTCAACGGTGCGAACAGTTTCGCACATGTGAACTGGGCCCATTTTTACGAACGGTTGCCCTTCCTGACACCAACGCAAATTTGAGGGATTTATTCACTATTCGCAGTTATACCCGTTCTTCACGCGGGAAGTTGCAATGGATTGCACGTTTCCTTCATGAATTTATACGAAGTTAAATGCCTGTACTCAAATTATTATTACGGTTTTGTTAAAACGATATTTTTCTAAGAAAGCAAGTGGTAGTAAAGTGAAGTGCGATAATGATGAACAAAACAGAGACAGGATGAGGACGATTAGAGAGTTCATTGTACAGCACAGTTCCTGTTCCAAACTTTTGCGAAATTCTCGATTACGTATTATTGTTTCTCTGACCTCTGAAGTGGCGCAGTTACGGAAGACTCGCGAAACACATCGTTGATGATAACCTCCTTTATTATCTGTTCTATCGAAAAGATTAAATATATCTACTTATTTCTTCCCCTTAACGCACCTTGAGCACAATGTCATTGTGCTGATAAGTGAAAATCTAGATGAGCTAGAAAGCATGATCCAAGAATTGAAAACTGCTTCTGCTAAGATTGGTTTGGAAATGAACAATAATAAAACGAGAATACTAAGCCCAGAGAGCCGACCACTTAAAATGGGAAACCAATATATAGAAGCTGTCGATGAGTACATCTATCTTGGACACAAGATAAAACTTGGAAAAGACAACCAACGTGCAGAAATTCCTCGCAGAATAGGTATGATTTGGACTGCATTCCGAAAACTAAGATTCATCCTCACCAGCAAGGATGTTCCAATTAACCTGAAGACCAAGGTATATAATACGTGCGTGCTGCCAGTTACTACTTACGGTCTGGAAACGATGACCCTGACGAAGGAAAGTGCTCGCAAGCTTCAGCGAACACAACGAGCCATGGAGCGACAGATGCTAGGGATCAACCTTAGGAATAAGTTCCGTTCAGAGGACATCAGGAGAAGAACTAATGTAACAGACATCCTAGAGAAAGTAGCAAGACTAAAATGGCAATGGGTAGGACACGTAGCTCGACAAGACTGCAACAGCTGGACCTCTAGGATCGTTCACTGGAGACCATGGGAACACAAGAGAGGTACTGGAAGACCCCACGCTTTTAGGCTGAGTCCCTTGGGACAGACTAGAAAACGGCCCGTTAATGATATATCTCTTACAAACCCTCCTATCGAAAAGGTGCATATGAGAAAGAAGTTTTAGAATATGATTTCCATTAAGGCTGGTAAATTACCATTAAGGGTGGTTGTATAAATTGTGTAGGAAGGTAAAAATCACTGTTTCGATCTTCCTATAAACTCCCAGTCCATTCTGAGATGTAGAACTATATTAGGCCTAAAACGCTAGGTGGATTCTATATATGAAATATGGTAAAAAATATATACAGTAGGTTTCCAGTTCTAAGAACTCAGACAAACAGACAAACCGACAGACACCAAAGCTAAAAGAAATTACCTAGATGTTCATTATTACACTTGTAACGGATAACTGTACCAAAGTATCGCCAAAATATTCAATGTACAGACACACGGTCGTTACGAATATATTTCTAGAGATTATTGCTTCTGTGCTCATTAGTAGTGTATTATGAATATGAAGTACTGGTGGTGGTGATTATTGTTTTAAGAGGAAGCACAGCTAGACAACCATCCTCTATGAACATTAATCACAGAGAAAATAAGGAAAGGGTCCGGCACTTCGCAAAATGAAGGCATCGGACAAAGAAAAACAAGGGCCACGAAGGGCGTGAAAATGAAACACTACATAGGCCTCGTAAACCAAATACGATCGGGGTCGGAAAAGAACAAAGGTTGACCAAGGGAGGTCGGATAAGATTGATGAAAGTTAGGAGCTGGCACAAGTAAGTGGAAGCAATGCCAGGATTCATCTAAGGAGACGGTGATCGCCAACCCATGCTCCAAAGTTCAGAGCTCCTGGGGACACTTTTAGTCGCCTCTTACGAGAGGCAGGATGGCGGTGGTGGTGGTGATTATTGTTGTAAGAGGAAGTACAACTAGGCAACCATCCTCTACATAACACTGATCAGAGAGAAAGAAAGGAAAGCTATCCCACACTTCCAAAAATGAAGGTATCGGCCAAGGAAAGACAAGGGTCACAGAGGGCGTCAAAATGAAAGACTCCCTAGGCCTCGAGTGATCTAATACCGTCGGGGTCGGAAAGGAATAAGAGTTGACCAAGGGAGATCGGATAGGATAGATGAAAGTGGGGAGCCTGACACAATAATTGGAAGCAATGCCCCGTGGCCGCCAACCCACGCTCCAATGTTGAAAGCCTCTGAGGCCCATTTTAGTCGCCACTTACGACAGGTATGGGATACCGTGGGTGTTATTATAGCGCCAGGACCCCCAGGGGATGACGTGCTACGAATCTGACCATAGTAAGGGTAGACCTCTAAATATGGCACCTTCTTATATTGCGTTTGCTATGTGGTGAACTCCGGCGAAAACTTCTGGCTGCTGTGAGTGAGTTGTGATCGTTTCAAAGATAAAGCTTACGTGTAGTGCTCCTCTTTTAACACTGAAATTTCTTTGAAAAGGTAAGTTTTTTTTACAGATATATATTCATAAGTATAGAGGGTGAAGCGAAATTCGCGCACTCGGGCGTCGCAGCGTGTCTCCTTACATGCCAGCAATAAAAAATGTCTCTCACAAAAGTTCGTCCTGCGAGTATATCCGGGAGAAAAACGTCGCTGAAAAGTGGCAATCTGGCAACACTGTAACCACATGTAGGGTAACTACCTCTGTCAGCACTGTCGTGCTGTACAGTGGGAGCAGTGGATAGAGTTTTGGGTTAACATGCAGGAGGTCGAGGGGTCGATCCTGGGTTGAGGCGTATGTTTTTTATTTCGTAAATGTAGTCCGGGTGGTATGGTATCTGGCACCTTAATCGTCAACAGCGATTGCAGTGGGTCCTCTAGAAACCATTTGCACTTACATACTACGATCCTAGAAATGGACGAACATTCGTTTTCATTGTTGAGCTTTGAAAGACGCCCTTCCCACGTCGTGGGCATGAATTTCTTCGCACCACTTCATCTACCAGATGCGTTACAACGTGTTCAGCGTTACTAAATTTTGTAAATGTAGGGTGCCGCCTCTGTGGTGTAGTGGTTACCGTGATTAGCTGCCATCCCTGGAGGCCCGGGTTCGATTCCCGGCTCTGCCACGAAATTTGAAAAGTGGTACGAGGGCTGGAAAGGGGTCCACTCAGCCTCGGGAGGTCAACTGAGTAGAGGTGGGTTCGATTCCCACCTCAGCCATCCTGGAAGTGGTTTTCCGTGGTTTCCCACTTCTCCTCCAGGCGAATGCCGGGGTGGTACCTAACTTAAGGCCACGGCCGCTTCCTTCCCTCTTCCTTGCCTATCCCTTCCAATCTTCCCATCCCTCCACAAGACCCCTGTTCAGCATAGCAGGTGAGGCCGCCTGGGCGAGGTACTGGTCATTCTCCCCAGTTGTATCCCCCGACCAAGAGTCTGAAGCTCCAGGACACTGCCCTTGAGGCGGTAGAGGTGGGATCCCTCGCTGAGTCCGAGGAAAAAACCGAACCTGGAGGGTAAACAGATGATGATGATGATGATGATGATGATGATGAAATGTAGGGTACGGTATCTTACTGTGTTACAGTATGTAATGTCCGATGGAAATTAGCAAATAAAATACGCGCCTCAACCCAGGATCGAACCCCCGACCACCTGCATGCTAACCCAAAACTCTATCCACTGTAGCAACTGTACAGCACGACTGATACGTGCTGAAAGAGGTAGTTACCCTACATGTGGTTACAGTGTTGCCAGATTGCCACTCTTCAACGACCTTTTTCTCCCGGATATACTCGCAGAACGAACTTTTGTGAGAGATATTTTTTATTGCTGGCATGTGAGGAGTCGCGCTGCGACGCCCAAGTGCGCGAATTTCGCTTCACTCTGTATTTCGGCATCTAGTTACTATGTTTTAAATACACATACATACATACATACATACATACATACATACATACATGCATACATTATCATTATAGGTTGTTATGCCTTTCAGCGTTCAGTCTGCAAGCCTCTGAGAATTTACTAAACGTCGCCACAATCCTCTGTTTGCAACTAGTGCTGCGTCCTCATTTAGTTCTATACCTCTTATTTTTAAATCGTTAGAAACTGAGTCTAACCATCGTCGTCGTTGTCTCCCTCTACTTCTTATACCCTCCATAACAGAGTCCATGATTCTCCTAGGTAACCTATCCTCCTCCATTCGCCTCACATGACCCCACCATCGAAGCCGGTTTGTGCGTTCAGCTTCATCCATCGAGTTCATTCCTAACTTAGCCTTTATCTCCTCATTCCTAGTACCCTCCTGCCATTGTTCCCACCTGTTTGTACCAGCAAACATTCTCGCTACTTTCCTGTCTGTTACTTCTAACTTATGAATAAGATATCCTGAGTCCACCCAGCTTTCGCTCCCGTAAAGCAAAGTTGGTCTGAAAACAGACCGATGTAAAGTAAGTTTCGTCTGGGAGCTGACTTCCTTCTTACAGAATACCGTTGATTGCAACTGCGAGCTCACTGCATTAACTTTACTACACCTTGATTCAATCTCACTGTAATACAACCCTGGGAGAACACACAATCTAAATAAGCTACTTGAAATTATTGACCTATTCTAGCTTTTTATCACCAATCTGACATTCAATTCCGTTGAATTTCTTACCTACTGACATCAATTTCGTCTACGAAAGGCTAATTTTCATACCATACTCATTGCATCTATTTTCAAGTTCCAAGATATTAGACTGCAGGTTTTAGGCACAATCTGCCATTAAGACCAAGTCGTCAGCAAAGGCCAGACTGCTTACTACATCTCCACTTAACTGAATCCCTCCCTACAATTTTATACCTTTCAGCAGATGATCCATGTAAACTACGAACAGCAAAGGAACCCCTGTAAGTACCCTGAACCAAAAACTCATTCTACCATCAATTCTCACTGAAGCCCTATTGTCAACATAAATGCCTTTGATTGATTTTAATAATCTACCTTTAATTCCCTAGTCCCTCAGTATGGCGAACACCTTTTCCCTCGGTACCCTGTCATATGCTTTATGAAGATCTAAGAAACATAAACACAACTGCCTATTCCTCTCGTAGAATTTTTCAGTTATCTGGCGCATACTGAAAATCTGATCCTGACAGCTTCTCTGTGGTCTGAAACCACACTGGTTTTCATCCAACTTCCTCTCAACGACTGATCACACCCTCCCTTCCAAGATGCCAGTGAATACTTTGCCTGGTATACTAAACAATGAGATTCCTCGATAGTTGTTGCAATCCGTTCTGTTTCCTTGCTTATAGATAGGTGCAACTATTGCTTTTGTCCAATCTGAAGGTACCTTACCAACATTCCATGTATCTGTGCAGCCATTTCATCCCTGCCTTCCCACTAAACTTCACCATTTCAGGTCTAATTTCATCTATTCCTGCTGCTTTATGACAATGGAGTTTATTTACTATCCTTTCCACTTCATCAAGCATAATTTCACCAACATAGTTTTCCTCGTCACCCATGAGCAACACCACCAGGAAGATTTCCTTTTACGTTGAGAAGATGTTCAAAATGTTCCCTCCACCTCTCCAGTGATTCCCTGGGATCTATTATGAGTTCACCTGAATTACTCAAAACAATGTTCATTTCCTTTTCCTCCCTTCCTAAGATTCTTTTTTACTGTCCAGAAAGGTTTCCCTGCTGCTTGACCTAGCCTTTCCAGGTTGTTACCAAAAACTTCCCGCGACTTCTTTTTGGATTCAACAACTATTTATTTCGCTCTGTTTCTTTCATCTACATACAAATCCCTGTCTGCCTCGGCCCTTTTTTGGAGCCATTTCTGATAAGCCTTCTTTTTACGTTTACAAGCTGCTCTCACTTCATCATTCCACCAAGATGTTCGCCTTTTCCCATCTTTACACACAGTTGTTCCTAGGCATTCCCTTGCTGTTTCTACTACAGCATCTCTGTATGCCACCCATATTCTTTCTATATCCTGAACCTGCTTACTGTCCACTGTTCGAAACTTCTCACTTCTGTCCTGGAGATTTTCTACCCTTATTCGTTTGCAGACAGATTTCACTTTCTCTATCCTAGGCCTAGAGATACCTAGTTCACTACAAATCAGATAATGGTCTGTATTATAGAGAAATCCCCGGAAAACTCGTGCATTCCTAACAGATTTCCTGAATTCGAAGTCGATAAGATATAGTCTATTATGGACCTGGTACCCCTAGCCTCCCATGTGTAGCTGTGAATAAGCTAGAAGAATGTATTCGTAACTGCTAAACCCATACTAGCACAGAAGTCCAGCAAACGCTTCCCATTCCCATTAGCTTCCGTATCTTCCCCACATTTACCAATCACCCTTTCGTATCCTTGAGTTCTATTTCCAACTCTCGCATTGAAATCGCCCATTAGCACTATTCTATCCTTGCTGTTGACCCTGACCACGATGTCACTCGATGCTTCATAAAACTTGTCAACTTCATCCTCATCTGCACCCTCACGTGGTGAACAAGAACTATGTTGTGTGCAATGATATTCCTGATAAAGAGCCCTACCCCATACTCTACCCTTCCCTTTCTAACACCCGTCAAGACCACTTTATAATCTCCTATGCCTTCCTCGTTATCTCCCTTTACCCGAATATCACTTACTCCTAGCTCATCCAGATGTATCCTCTTTGCTGACTCAGCGAATTCTACTTTCTTTCTTCCATAAGTCCCATTAATATTGATAGCTCCTCATCGAATTCCATTTCGTTCGCCAAGTTGTTTCCAAGGAGTCCCTCGCCTGTCAAATGGGAGTGGGACTCCGTAACTTCCATAGATCCTAGGCTTGCTTAAAATGTTCTGAGCTCGGTAAATTCATGAAGCAGGATGCTACCCTACTTACACATAGTCCAAGTGAGGATCTCTCCTCTAACGGGTTATGGACCACCGGTTGATTGTATAGTTCTAGCCGCCTGAGCACAAGGAGGGACATGACTCTGAATATGTCCGAGATGCCCACTCCCATTCCATAGGAACTGGTATCCCGACCTCAGAACCACTTACTAGGCCACTCAGCCGTTGCCCATGGTTCATGAACTAGGACGTGACGACAGTAACCCATACCATGAACATACTGGATGTAGCTTTTTATATAAGTACTCTCTGTACTGTATGTTCATATGATGTAGTTTGCTTGTTGATATTTACTACATGGTCGGAGCTATTTTCAGTCATATCATAAAGTTAGTGATCCGCAAGTATGGCCCCCCTGCACGCACCCAAGTATGGCTCCGGGGTGGTATCTGGGTCCTGTACTGAACTCAGGTAAGCAGCGGAAGGAATGCTATTCATGCCGTTCTCTTATCTTTCCAGATGTCGAAACGAAAATGTTGGGATAAACAAATAATGCTGAAAGCTATGAAGCGTGTCAAAGAAGACAAGATGTCAATGAAGCAGGTTGTAAGGGTTTTAAATGTACCTCGCACAACTTTGAGGAACTATTTAAGAAAAATAAATCTCTCTAATGAACTGAAAGACGAGGAAGTGGTTAACGTCCCACTAAACCGAAAAACAGTTTTGCCGACTGAATTAGAACATAAACTAGTAGAATATTGCCTACACATGGAAAGGAATTTTTACGGTTTGCGGTGACTTAAGAATAATGGCGTTTTAATTAGCCATAAGGAACAATATTGTGCATCATTTTAAGAATTCTAAAGGGCAAGCAGGGAAGAAATGGTGACAACTCTCCATGTGTCGCCATCCACATTTGTCCTTCAGAAAACTTCAACTGCTCTCTGTAGCAAGAATTCAGGGGTTTACGCGAGAACATTTTGCAATATTTTTCTCAATTATGAAGCCAGAAATGAGAATAATTCAGCATAATCCCACCAAAGTATTCAACGTGGACGAAACGGGACTGACAGTAGTTCAGCACAAGAATAGATAAATAATTGCTTTGAAGGTGAAACGTCAAGTCCATCGATTGTCATCAGCGGAGCGTGGATCACTAGTGACTGTAGTAACATGCATGTCTGCTGCTGGCCAGTATGTTCCACCTATGTTAGTGTTTCCCCGCAAGAATATTAAATCTGAGCTGCTGGATGGGACAGCACCTGGAACAATTGCTGTAACTCATCCCTCTGGATGGATTCAGCTAGATCTGTTCACAAGATGGTTCGAGCATTTTGTTCAGACCGTGAAACATACAAAAGAGGATCCAGTGGTCTTAATACTGGATGGACATCACTCCCACACCAGGAATGTAGACATCATCGTATTAGGTCTTGAACACGGTGTGTCAATAGTCTGTCGTTCTCCCTACGTACTGATCGGATACAACCATTGGATGTGGCTTTTATGTATCTCTTCAAAACATACTATGCACAAGAGGTAGTAAATTGGCTAGACTCCCACGAAAAAAGAATTGTCAGCCATTATCAAATTGGCGAACTCATGGGACGTGCGTACGTTAGAGCGGCTACCATGACAACAGCCACCAATGGATTCCGGGCAACGGGGGTTTACCCACTGAATGAGAACATTTTTACTCACGCAGACTTCTTAAAGGAGAAGTGTGATAGAGAGTTCAACTATGGCAACGATGATTATGTGCTGCCCGGTGACCTGTTCCGGTCATCGAACCCAGTACATCCACTCGGTGAGGTTCAACTATTTTGGTCACTGGTTCACCGCATAAAAGTGCGGTTGAAACAGCGATTCAGAAGAAACAGCAGAAGGAAGCAGCGAAAGCGGCTAAGAAAGAAAAGAGAAACGGCAAACTAAAACGTCAGGTGAGTTCGTCCAGCAATGGCGAAGAGAATGAAGATGAAGTCGAATTTGCCTCAACCGACGATGACAATAGTACATCTGCAATAGACTGTACTCATAAGAGAGCAACGGCCAGAAATGGATCCGGTGCACTAAGTGTTTCGTGTGGAGCCATGAAAAGTGCAATGGCAAAGTTACAAAAACATTTAAATGCACTCTTTGTGAAAAACAGTGAGACAATACCCGAAAAGAATAGTTCTCAGAAGCAATGATTAACTTTTAACACTATGTATCTGTTTTTAGTTAAATATTACACCTATATGTTTTCCTTGAGCTAATTAAAGGTGGGGCCATATTTGGAGCCAATATGATATGTTCAGCATAAACTTTCTTTTCTTTAAAACCCACTTAATTTACTTATAAGTTAGTTATATCATGTAACTGATATGAGCTATGGATAGAGTGATTTCTAGACTACATGTATTTTAATGTTCAAATTTTGACCGTGGATAGATCTTCACACAGATTCGAAGAACAAGAAGGGGGCCATAATTGGGAGGTTACCCTTATCATCGGAAGCCTTAACCAAATCTCTGTGGAAAATAACTCCTTTGCAGGAATTCAGAGATTGATGCTTCTCGAGGGAAACTTCAACCTTCCTGAAACTTTTGGCTTTAAGTAGCCGTCTTGTCTGCTCAGCCGTCTATGTCTTTATAAGGACGGATCCATCACGGAGCATTCGCAACTCATCGACTTCACCACTATTCTTCAACTGAGTTACTGATAAGGAATGGGCATTCATCCACCAAGCTCTTTCCGTTGATCGTGGAAACAACCAGGAATCGAGCAAGACGCTCATCACATACATAGTCAACTGGTATTGGAGTATATCTCTTTCTTTTCTGACGCTTTAAGGACGCTATATTTTGAAGGGTGTCACACTTATTTAAATAATAATAATAAGAAGGTTTCCTTTTAGGTCCCACGAGTATCTGGGATAAGAAGGGCGACCTTCGGTAGAGCCCTGACGTACCAAAGGCAAGGCTATATACTCCAGAGGGCGTCCGGTATCTGGAGGGGGTCGCTAAAAAGTACTCTCCGAATAGCCATGCATTACCTCGCCAAGAACCGAAACTTGTGATTCGGAGAGGGTTAAACGTCCATAGAATTTTACTACGCGAGGTAGAGAGGTTGGGTAGACAAGTGGAGAAATGAAATTTAAGAGGGTTAGGAAAGAAAGGTAGGAATAGTAATGAAAAATAAAGAACACCGACACCTCTCAGGCAACTCGGGGGGCACCTTATTAGTCTGGCCCTACACCGAGGCCAATCCAGCATGGGAAACCCTGAGCTGGCACAGCCCTCGAGATCAACAAGCGCACAAGCCCCCTCACCGATGTTAAGGTCATGGTGTCACTAGAGGAGGTGATCCAGGGAGGTCAGATAGGGTAAATGAAAGTGAGGAGCCTGGCACAAGTAAGTGGAAGCAATGCCAGATGGTGGTGGCGGTGGTGGTGATTATTGTTTTAAGAGGAAGTACAACTAGACAACCATGCTCTATATAATATTAATCAGAGAAAAGAAATGGAAGGGATCCGACCCTTCGAAAAATGAAGGTATCAGCCAAAAGACGACACGGGCCACGAAGGGCGTGAAAATGAAAGACTTCCTAGGCCTCGAAAACCTAATAACATTGGGGTCGAAAAGAACAATAGTTGACCAAGGGAGGTCAGATAGGATAAATTAAAGTGAGGAGTCTGCACAAGTAAAGTGGAAGCAATGCCAGGACTCAGCTCAGGGCCCTGTGTTTGCCAACCCACGCTCTGAAGTTGAAAGCCCTTGGGGCCCGTTTCAGTCGCCTCTTATGACAGACAGGGAACCGCAGATGTCATTCTACCGTCCCCACCCATAGCGGGTCCCATCTGCAGAACTATGGTTCCATCGACAAAGAAATACGGGCAAGGAATAATGCTGTATGGTTGCGATGGAGGGAGGACAGACGAGTTCTACAGTATGCCAATCCGCCTGAAGTCCAAGATGTATTCAACAGTTAAATGACCAAATACAGTACGTTTTTAGAGCAATGAGTACTGGGCTATAAACATAAGTGCAGAAGGCTCCACCCATACTATGGAAATGCAAACGTTACTATGGACGTCGGGAATTTCACTACTTGAACACAAAACCAATTACACAGTCATCGGCAGATTGGCGTAGTACCAGTCAGTGAACAGTTACGCAAATATCGGCTTCGCTGGTACGGGTACATCATAAGAGTAGTGGCCAATAACTTCGCAAGGCGGTGGTTATTTTTTTTTTAATTTTGTGTGGCTATTTCTAGCCGAGTGCAGCCCTTGTAAGGCAGACCCTCCGATGAGGGTGGGCGGCATCTGCCATTTGTAGGTAACTGCGTGTTATTGTGGTGGAGGATAGTGTTATGTGTGGTGTGTGAGTTGCAGGGATGTTGGGGACAGCACAAACACCCAGCCCCCGGGGCAATGGGATTAACCAATTAAGGTTAAAATCCCCGACCCGGCCGGGAATCGAACCCGGGACCCTCTGAACCGAAGGCCAGTACGCTGACCATTCAGTCAACGAGTCGGACAAGGCGGTGGTGATTATTGTTTTAAGATGAAGTACAACTAGGCAACCATCCTCTATATAACACTCATTAGAGAGAGAAAATGGAAGAGATTAGACACTTCGAAAAATGAAGTTATTGGCCAAAAGAAGACAAGGGCCACAAAGGGCGTTAAAATGAGAAACTTCCAAGGCCTCGAGTGATCTAATACCGTTGGAGTCGGAAAAGAACAAGAGTTGACCAAGGAAGGTCGGATAGGAGAGATGAAAGTGACGAGCCGGGCATAAGTAATTGTACCAGGACTCATCTCAAGGCCCCTTGGTCGTCAACCCACGCTCCCTGGTTAAGATCCCCTGGAACACCTTTTAGTCGCCTCTTACGACAGGCAGGGGCTACCGCTCTACCGCTCCCACCCACAGTCCGTGAACGTGGAAATATGCACTGGCCAAGCAAGCTTACAATAGTGGAGATCAGAAGACAAAAAGTTGAACAAGGGAAGTGAGATAGGAAAGATGAAAGTGAGGAGTCTGCCATGAAGAAGTCTAAACAATGCCAGGCTGAGCAAGGGTCTCCGTAATCGCCAAACTACGCTCCAAGTCGAGAGCCGTGTTGGTGCTGGTGATTATTACTTTATGAGAAAATACAACTGAGCAACCAACCTTTCTTAACACTACACTGGAAGAGGTACGACACTTCGAAGAATGAATATATCGGCCAAAGGAAGGCAAGGGCCACGAAGGGCGTGACAACGAAAGACTGCCTAGGCCTCGCAAACGTAATACCATCGAGGTCGGAAGAAAACATGAGTTGACCAAGAGAGGTCGGTTCCGGAAGGTGAAGAGCATGGCACAAGTAAGTGAAAGCAATATAATGTTCAGCTACAGGACACGTGGTCGCCAACCTAAGCTCCTAAGTTGCGAGCCACTTGGGTTCACTGTTAATCGCCTCTTTCAAGAAGTAGGGTATAGTGTAGGTTTATTCTCCTTTCCCAACCTCAGGGAGGGACCATCGTAGATCAGGTACGAAATATGTAAGTGTGGAGCCTGGCACATGCAAGTGGCGGCAATTGCATGCTCAATTAGGGAACCGGTGGTGGCAAAACTACACTTGTAAGTCGGAAGTCACTAGGGTTCCCTCTTACTCGCTCTTACGACAGAAGGGGGATACAGTGGATGAATTCTAATAGCGAAATATTTAGCGTGCTAGCCTTTGGTCCAGGAGGTCTCAGGTTTGATTCCCGGCCGGTTCGGGGAGTTTAACATTAGTTGGTTAATTGCGACGGCTTTACAACATTATAATTCCTCACAGCTACCTATGATCTAATCCTTACAGATACGCAGGTCGCCCATAGACGCCTCTTCGAAAGACCTGCACCTTTCCTCTCCGGAAGCCATACGTCATTTTTATTACACCACTCCTACCCACGTACCAACAATACATCGTACATTAATATCCCTATACAACATACAGCTGTCTCTTCTCTCTTGGAGATATGTGACGTTCATATAATGGCAGGGAACGAAATAGTTTCCCGGTGAACATTTGGGGACGACATTTTTACGATCAACTTTATTCCCAACGACGCATTGCCTCAATGTGCAACGCATCACACAACCGCTTGAAATAAGCGCTTTTGAAATTGAATGGCGACATCTATGAAACACAGTTTCCGAAACCGTAAAACGCCATCTGGAGGAACGTTATGTGTAAAGCACAGAAACCCAATAAAATGATTGAAAACTTTACTTATTTAGAGGTCTGAACAACTGTGGCTTTCGTCCGAGGCTCACTGTGTTCATGACTGATCGATGGAAAGAAGGAAGGGAGGGAATGGGGGTGGTGGTGATTATTGTTTTAAGAGGAAGTACAACTAGGCAACGATCCTCTATATAACACTAATAAGAGGGAAAAAATGGAAGGGATCCGACACATCGGAAAATGAAGATATCGGCCAAAGCAAGACAAGGGCCACGAAGGGCGTGAAAATGAAAGACACCCTAGGCCTTGGGACCTAATACCGTCGGGGTCGGAAAAGAACAAGAGTTGACCAAGGGAGGTCGGATATCATAGATGAAAGTGAGGAGCCTGGAACAAGTAAGTGGAAGCAATGCCAGGACTCAACTAAGGGCCCCGTGGTCGCAAACCCACGCTCCGAAGTTCAGAAACCCTGGGACTCCTTTTAGTCACCTTTCAGGACAGGCAGGGGATACCGTGGGTGTTATTCTATCGTCCCCACCCACAGGGTGTGAAAGGGGGGAGGGGAAGGAAAGAAAAATCATAGAGAGGGCACTAGTTTCGGAAAGTGGTGGTGGTAATAATTTTAGTTTAAGTAATAAAAATGTTAGTAGTTCTACGTCGCACTAAGTACTTTTTCGGTTTCAGATGGGCCGATGTGCCAGAATAATGAACCACAAGAATTATTTTAAAACAGGCAAACTTACCGACACGAGGTTGACGTATTTCAGCTATTTCAATCACCACCAAAATAATTTGGAATCAAACAAGCACGCTTTGAAAGCCAGCTCTCTGCAGTCTGAGCCACTCAGCTTGACGATTACTGCTTTGAGGGAAAGGAGACAAACAAACCATTCCTTCTAAGTTTTAATCAGAAGATAAAATGGAAGAGTGCTAATCTTTCGAAGAATGAAGGTATCGACATGAAAACGGAAAGGGGCACGAAGGCCACGCAAACGTAATACCGTCGGGGTTGGAAAAGGCAATAGATGGTGTTGTTTTAAGCGAAACCCTTCAGGGGTCTAGCACTACGATAAATGAACGTATCGGCGGAAGATAAGGACCGTGAAGGACGTGAAAATGAAAGACTTCCAAAACATCGCAAACCTAATACCGTCGGGGTCGGAAAGAAACAAAAGTTGGTCAAGGGAGGTCAGATAGGATAGATGAAAATGAGGAACCTTGACCCAAGTAAGTGGAAGCAATGCCAGGATTCACCTAAGGGCCCCATGATCCCCAACGCACGCTCCGAAGTTCAGAGCCCGTGGTGCCCGTTTCAGTCGCCTCTAACGACAGGCAGGGGATACCGTGTGTGTTATTCTACAGCCCCACCCACGGGGAGCAGAACGTCTGGTAGAGAGGTGGTCTTAGTGATTATTGTTTTAAAGTGAAACTGAACTGGGTAACCATCCCTTTATATATTAATCAGAACGGAAAATTGAAGAGTTCCCGACCTTCGATGAATGAGGGTATCGGAGAAAAGGAAAGGCCAAGAAGGGCGTAAAACCGAAAGACACCCAATAGGTGGTGGTGGTAATTATTGTTTTAAGAGAACCTACAACGAGGCAAACATTCTCTATCAACACTGATCGGAGGGGAAATAATGGAAGGGCTCCAACACTTCAAAAAATGAAGGTATCGACCATAAAAGGACAAGGGCCTCGAAGGGCGTGAAAATGAAAGACTCTCTAGGCGTCGGAGTCGGTAAAGAACAAGAGTTGACCAAGGGAGGTCGGATAGGATAGATGAAAGTGAGGAGCCTTGTTCCAAGTAAGTGGAAGCAATGCCAGGATTCAGCTAAGGGCCCCGTGATCGCTAACCCACGTCCCAATGTTCAGAACCCGTGAGGCCCCTTTTAGTCGCCTCATACGATAAGCAGGGGATACTGTGGGTGTTGTTCTACCGCCCCTACCTACAGGGAGTACAGACTCCCAAGACCTCGCAAGCCTAACGCTGTTGGAGTCTGAAGTCAACACGTATTGAAAAAGGGACACCAGGATATTAGAAAGAAAATATTAGAGTTGGGAGCTTGTTCCAAGAATGAGGAAGTGATAATAATAATAATAATAATAATAATAATAATAATAATAATAATGGCATGTATGGGGCCCTACGAATGATGAATTCTAATGTTGAATACGACACATCCAGCTGTGAAGCCATCGGAACTAACAATGAAGATTAAAATATGTAATGGCCGGGAACTGAAGCCGGGATCCTTTGGACAAACGGCCAGCACGCTAACCATTTAGCGAAGGAGTCGGACTGTGAAAACTACGTCTGACTTAGAAAGGGCCCAACTTGCGATCAAAATTGGAGAGCCCTTGGCGGTTGTTCAGTTTAATCGCTTTTACGACAGGGTGTATACCACAGCCGTCGCCCAGAGTGTATGGTGATATAGGAAAGACTAAAGTGGGGAATCTTGCGCAAATAAGTGGATGCAATGCCAGATTCAGATAGGTACTCCGTGGTCACCTACTCACGCTCCCAGTTTGAGATCCGCTTGACGTACATTATTTTGTTCAATCGAACTGCATATTGAACAGGGAAATTTCGATCAACGGCATCGCCAGTTTAAGAGGAATTATTTGTTTGCCTGGGGAAATGAGGCTAATCTAAGGTATTTTCTGCGATCTGTTATTGTAGGTTTATCAGGTTTCGCAGGACGCTGTGGTTGACATTGTCCTAGTCCAGCTCTCTTGTGTCAAGTACGTTAACTAACTGAACTAATCTACGCAGTTCAGTTTCTGAGCTGCAGATGGCAGGAGAGCCTTCAATCGCTGCCGCACTTCAGCAGGCGGGATGCGTACAGTTACTTCTCACGGAGAAGAGGCTGTTAGCTGATAAAATACGTCCACTTTTATACTTATAATATACATGCTGCAATATTACGTTATCACAATACGTATCCTGCTACTTGTTTGGAGGGGATATAAATATTTGTGGACAAGCTACTGAGGGCAAAGATAAACTCGTAGTATTAGGTTGTACAATATAACAGATTCGTACTTACAAGATCTCGTATAGGGAGTGAGAAAATGTATTTACACACACGCTATTTATCTTCTTAGTTTAAATACTGCTGTTGTACTTCCCATTAGAGCAATCACCATCGTAAGTTTTAATACCGTGATGCTATACTGACGGTTTGGTCGCGGCATACTGTACTTGCCAGACACTAACGTACCTACGTTCATTTTCGCTAATAAAGCACTTTCGCATTCCAGAAAAGCTGCTGTAAATATCCATATCAAATGTGAAAGAATCTGTCGCCAACCTGATAAGATATGGTAAAATAATTTGAACAAAGAGTGAAAACATTACCGACCCCACGTAAAAAGTTAGCCGTGTTAACGAGTACTGGTCAAAGAAGGTCTAAATTTCCATAGAAAATTCACTTGGTACTAACCACAGACTCTAGATCTCTCGGCTGTGAACCAGAGAAGGGACTGAATGTGTCCTGAGAACGTCAATAAATTCAATATAACGTAGTAGAACTATTTTGTTCTTCAAGTTGCCTTTTCGCAGATATCAGCTAGAATGATCCCAATAACCTTCATCTGAGTTGGACTGGTCGTGGTGTAGGGCAGTTCCGGGGTGCAGTGGATGGTAAATGAAATGGCGTATGGCTTTTAGTGCCGGGAGTGTCCGAGGACATGTTCGGCTCGCCAGATGCAGGTCTTTTGATTTGACACCCGGAGGTGACCTGCGCGTCGTGATGAGGATGAAATGATGATGAAGACGACACATACACCCAGCCCCAGTGCCAGCGAAATTAACCAATTAAGGTTAAAATTCCCGACCCTGCCGGGAATCGAACCCGGGACCCCTGTGACCAAAGGCCAGCACGCTAACCATTTAGCCATGGAGCCGGGCAGTGGATGGTACATCCTTCTTTCTGATAATCACTGGCGCATCTTTTGTGACTGGAAAGTTAGCGTCATAGAACATGACAGGCACAGTTTGTGCATCACAAAAGGTTTGTTTTACTTGTGAATATTTGTTGTTATAATTCTCGAATTTACAGAGGATACTTCCACTGCAAACATTATTATTCAGAGTACCTACTATATACAGTATGTGAAGTATGGAAATCTTAACCTTCATCCGAAATGGCCGTGGTGAAGTGAATGGTATACGTACAGTATACCCTTGTTTCTTACAGTTAACAGAAATGTTTGCTTTGTAACATTTCTCTTACATAATCGTTGGTAACATATGTAATCTGGCAGAAAGACACGGCTTGTGCGTAACACAAGGATTGTTTTACTTGTGAATATTTGGTGTAAAAATTAGGGACATTACAGAAGGTATTATTTTTAGAGTAGTCCCCTACCGTGTACGTCATTCGGTATATGGAGTATGGAAAGATTTCTTATTTCTCGTGGTGCAGTTGAAGTGTACTACAATCCAAGGTTACTCAGGGTTACAACAAAGTGTGCGTAGTTCATCGAAATGAGCAAGCTACATCGAAATTAGTCCGACTGGTAATGCTTTCAATTGCTTGTGCCAGACACCTCTTCTCATTCCTGACGACCTCGTTTCGTTAAAATGTTCATAATTAACCGTGGTGGAGTCAACTGTGTGGTTCCAATGAGATATCAATTTACCACTTTTCATGACACTTTCAATTGTTTGACCCTCTGTTTGTGGGGGCAGTAGAATAACACCCACGGTATCGCCTGCATGTCGTTAGAGGCGACTAAAAGGGGTCTCAGGGGCTCTTAACTTGGGAGCGTAGGTTGGCAACCACGGGGCCCTTAGCTGAGTCCCTGCATTGCTTCCACTTTCTTGTGTCGGGCTCCTCATTTATATCTATCCTATCTGACCTTCCTTGGTCAACACTTGTTCTTTTCTGTCCCCGACGGTATTAGAGCACTCGAGGCGTAGGGAGTCTTTCATTTTCACGCTTTTTGTGGCCCTTGCCTTTCTTTGGTCGATACTTTCATTTTTCGATATGTCGGAACCCTTCCACCTTTTCTCTCTGATTAATGTTGTATAGAGGATGGTTGCCTAGTTGAACTTCCTCGTGAAACAAAAATCACCACCACCACCACCACCACCTGAGTCCAGGCATTGCTTGCACTTACTTGTGCTTGGCTCCTCGCTTCCATCTAGCCCAGGGCCTCTCAGGGTGCATGCGCGTGGTGCATGCACTGTGCACGGTGCAAAAGACGACTTGGCTTGGTTGACCAGAGTGCAGACCCCCATTCCTCTCTCCCTACACCTGTCTCCCCGTTCGGCCTCTCTCCGCGTTCCTCACCTTCACTGCTGTTTCTCCCCCTCTGCGAAATGTTTACGTGTGGTGAGCGGAGACGCACAGTTGTATGGGACAAGGTTACCAGTGTTATTAAAAAAATTAACAAAGTGAATTAGAAATACACATACATGTTTGAGAGGAATGTAAACATAATTTTTAAGAAATGCAGAACCCGTAACCAAAATGAAAATGCTACAGTACTGGAACAAACCTCATTTGTGTATATAGAATGCTCTTCTTCAAGCTGTTTCAACTTCCTTAATTCTTTCTCTCTGACGTCTCCTATGATTTCACAATAATTTTCCGAATGTAGTCTGTTGTAGTGTCTTTCAATAGACGATTTTCTTACGCACGTAATTATCGTCCCACAGATTAAGCATTTGGCGTTATCGTCACGACAAACAAACAAAAAAATACGGAAGTTCCCAGTTCGATTGAAATGGACTTTCGGAAGTCTTTGCTTTCTTCGAAACAGGTTGCTCCATTATTATGTTGTTGTCGTGCGCTTATCTATTTCACTGATAAACACGTCGTCTACCACCAAACGCTTCGTCGCTCTCAGCACACTACACCATCCGAGTCAAGCCGAGTTGAGGCGAAGCGTACCGATGCACAGTGCACAGAGCCTATGCACCGTGCTCTGCACGCGCGAGAGTTTGGGCGTTTGAGAGGCCCTGATCTAGCCTATCCAACCTCTCTTGGTCAACACTTGTTCTTTTCCGACCCGATGGTATTAGGTTCTCGAGGCCAAAGGAGTCTTTCATTTTCTCGCCTTTCGTGCCCCTTGCCCTTCTTTGGCCGATAAGTTCACTTTTCGAAGTGTAGGACCCGTTCCATGTTTTTCCTCTAATGATAAAGGATGGTTGCCTAGTTGTACTCTCTATTAAAATAATAATAATCACCACCAGATTTGAATTGTTGGATACCCTCATTCCTCGAGGGATTGGAACTGACCATTTATTAATATGACAGGTTAAAAGTCCCCCTACCGGGCGAGTTGGCCGTGCGCGTAGAGGCGCGCGGCTGTGAGCTTGCATCCGGGAGATAGTAGGTTCGAATCCCACTATCGGCAGCCCTGAAAATGGTTTTCCGTGGTTTCCCATTTTCACACCAGGCAAATGCTGGGGCTGTACCTTAATTAAGGCCACGGCCGCTTCCTTCCAATTCCTAGGCCTTTCCTATCCCATCGTCGCCATAAGACCTATCTGTGTCGGTGCGACGTAAAGCCACTAGCAAAAAAAATCCCCCTTGTGGATGGGGGTTGTAGAACACTCCACGGTATCCAATACCATTCCTAAAACACGACCTAAAAAGAGACCTGAGTTGGGAGCGTGGGTTGTCGGACACGGTTCCCCTAACTGAATTTGGCATTGCTTTCGCCTTTCACTCTCTTATGCCACCCTCCTTGCTTACATGTCACTTATCTGAACTTAGTTTAACTCTAGTTCCTTTCTGTTCCCGACGATATGTAGTTCTCGACGGCTAGGATTTAATTTTCTTGGCCTTACTGTTTCTTTTGCTGATATGTTCGTTCCTCTCCACCCCCAGTGGGTGGGGGAAGTAGTCTAAATCCACCGTATCCCCTGCCTGTCAAAAGAGCCCACTAAAAGGGGTCCCAGAGTCCTGAACTTTCGAGCGTGTGTTGGCGACCATGGGGCCATTAGCTGATTCCTGGCACTCCGACTTACATGTACCAGGCACCTCACTTTCATCTATCCTACCGGCCTCGCTTGGTCCACTCTCGTACTTTTCCTATCCCGACGGCATTAGGTTGTGAGGCCAAGGGAGTCTTTCATTGTCATGTCCTTCGTGGCAACTGTCTTTCTTTGACCGATACCTTCACTTTTCGAAGTATCGTATCCTTTCCATATTTTCTCTTTGATTTGCGTTATATACAGAATGGTTGCCTAGTTGTGCTGCATCTTAAAACGGTAATCACCACAATCATTCTCCTGTGGGTGGGGGCGGTGGAATAACACCAACGGTATCCCCTGCCTGCCGTAAGAGGTGACGTAAAGGAGCCCCAGGGGCTCGTAACTTTAGAGCGGGTGTTGGCAACCACGGGGCCCTGATCTCCGTCCTGGCATTGCTTCCACTTACTTGTCCCAGGCTCCTCACTTTAATCTATCCTATCCGACCTGCACTGGTCAACTCTTGTTCTTTTCCGAGCCCGACGGCAGTTCCGATACCTGGCGAGTCTTTTATTTTCACGCCTTTCGTGGCCCTTGTCTTCCTCTGAGCGATACCTTCATTTTCCAAAATGTCGGATACCTTCCATATTTCTCTCTGATTAGTGTTATAGTTATAGGATAGTTTCCTAATTGTACTTCCTCTTAAAGCAATAATCACCACCACACCATCACTTCTTTTTCACGAACGTCGACTCAGACTCTGAAGTAAGGGTGATTTATTTCTTTGTTATTACATAGTACTGAATCTGCAAATTCATGTTTTTACAAGTTAATATGCTGAGTAAACAAAAACTGTTAAATTAGGTGAATTTTGTTCTAGCCACGCACGACATTATGAGGAGTTGTGTGTGCAGCATCTTTGTCTCCTGCAGACAGATGTAGCATGCGCACAATGCCAACGCAGCAATCTGCTCTTTTATAACCATCCCGGGAGTATTTATGGCTCGTCTATTAAGAGGCAAGCGAGCCAGACTTGAATGATAAACAGCCACTTCTTCTTCGGAAAGTAATTTCAATCGATTTTTTGAGAAGAGGCTTCTTCTACGTCTTCTACAACTTCAGCGACACAAACTGAGTGCATAACTGTTAGGGGAGAGACTTTACAATTCCACACCTTCCGCAATTCCACAGACGCGTGTGTAGAACACAAACTTACTGAAATCAAGTAGCAACAAGGGTTAAAGAACATCGCAGGCACTTACGTCTTTGCCAGCCAGAGAAGTCTGCTGTGGCAGAACATGCCATACATAATGACCATCAAATAATTTTTGATGCAACTTCTGTCATTTGTAAAGAGAAACATTTTATTCCCAGAATCATTCGTGAGGCGATAGAAATTGCTAAACGCCCGAATAATTTTAACAAAGGTGACGGCTATATACTGAGTAGATCATGGCTACCCTCCATAGTTAACTCGTCAACATCTTTCTCCGTGACTCTTGAGGCCCTGGAATGAACTACATTTCTAACAGGGTTTCTCTATCTTGAGTCTGTTTACTATGGAGAGACCGTAGCCATTTTGCTTTGTTGTTGCTCTGAAGACGATCCTGGTCGCAGGATTGAAACGCGTCAGCTGGTATTTATTTATTATTACACGACCTAATATCCCCAAATAATTATCATAATGGTATTTTTTATTTGCGCGTAGACTTTTGACGTAGGTTTGCAGGTGTGTAAGGACCCACATATCTTCGCCTTTCGTGTGGGAGATGAGGATAGGGGCGTCAGCACTACACCTAGATCAGTTTTTACCCCCAGAACAAATACATTGGTGGAGAAATCCTTCTAGTGCTCCAGGGCTCTGAACACGGGGCCCTTTGCTAACTCCTTTCATTTCTTCCACTTACCTGTGCCAGGCTCCGCACGTTTATCTATCTTGCCCGACCACCCTTGGTCAACTCTTGTTCTTTTCCGACCATGACGGTATTAGGTTACGAAACCTAAGTATTCTTTCATCTTGACGCCCTTCGTGAACCTTCTCTCTGTTTGGCCGATATCTTCATTTTTCGCAGTGTTCCATTCTTTATCACTATTTACTGGGAAATAATGATGAAACAATAATCATCACCAGCAGCACCTCTCATTGTTGAGTTGAGACGGATTAAACCCCATTCTAACGCTCAATTCAAAATTGAAATATGGGGCGTACCGGAAATCGAAATCGGGATCATTGGGTAAGAGTGAGAATCTACGGAGCTTGTTTAACTAGATATTCAGATATCTGAACAAATATATCTTTATGACTTTTATTATACAGCATACGTTTCACTGCTGTCGTGCCATTTCGAGCCAAGAATTACGTTCCAGACGGTGAACTCTTCGACCTCGCGCTCTTTGTAAGTTCGTTTCTGAGTATACTAGCTCCAAGGGGCAGAAGATTCACATGGGTCGACGCCCCGAACAAAAAAAAAAAAAAAAAAAAAAAGTTACTAACTCCAGGAGCTCTTCTTCGAACTGTACACTGGTGTCTTCTTTAACATGACGTTATTCAGCAACTAACAACTGTAATTTTTTTTTTTTTTGCTATTTTGTTTTACGTCGCACCGACACAGATATGTCTTATGGCGACGATGGGAGAGGAAAGGCCTAGGAAATGGAAGGAAGCGGCCGTGGCCTTAATTAAGGTACAGCCCCGGCATTTGCCTGGTGTGAAAATGGGAAACCACTAACCACTGTATAATGAAATAAAAAAAGTTATTTCTCATGTTCAACCGAATGATATTTTTTCGTTGGTGCTGAGTAATCTATACAATATTATCAGTACATACGGTGTATTGAGCTAGCTCGTTGCCTTTCAGTCCAAAAACACTGTTTGAATCACCGTATTGAAGGCATTCCTACGAAGAATGTTATCATTTTCAAACGATAATCTCTCCTTCATCGAATAATTACGGTAAGCCATTTCTTGTACGTATCTCCGATGATGAGAAGTACATAATATACACTGAGAACTGGAGAGCGCGAAACACAAGAATAGACACCCGGTAAGGTACGAGGATTGCACTTTGGGTGAAGAAGACGAGAACACATCCACGGTATTTACTCTCTCGTATGAGGTCGCTTCAACAAATGAATCCCCGGGTCCCACCCTCTGAGATGGGGGTGGTAGAATAACACAAACGGTATCACCTGCCTGTCGTAAGAGGCGACTAAAAGGCCCCCAGGGTCTCTCAACTTTGGACCATGGGTTGGCGACCACGGGGCCCTGAGCTGAGTCTTAAAATTGCTCCCACTTACCTGTGCCAGACTCGCTCACTTTCATCTATCCTATCCGGCCTCCCTTGGCCACCTTATGTTCTTTTCCAACCCCGACGGTATTAGAACACTCGTGGCCGAGGGAGTCTTATTTTCATGCCCTTCGTGGCCCCTGTCTTCCTTTGGCCGATATCTTCATTTTTCGAAGTGTCCGACATCTTCCATTTCTTCCCTCCGCTTAGAGGATGGTTGCCAAGTTGTACTTCCTCTTAAAACACCAGCACTGTACCCGTCATGGTCGTGAGTTTCTGTGAAAATGTGAAATCCGAGGTAGAGTATTCGACTAGAGTATAAGGACATAGTACGTCTTCTAATAGTTTAAGTGGTGCAGCAGATTCATGACTTTCTAGCCAGGCAACACCTTGGGATTGCGGGAAATGAACTTGCGGATGAACCTGCAAAGGAAGCGGTACTTTTACCTCCAAGATGTCCGGCTCCATGGCTAAATGTTAAGCGTGCTGGCCTTTGGTCACTGGGGTCTCGGGTTCGATTCCCGGCAGGGTCAGGAATTTTAACCATCATTGGTTAATTTCTCTGGCACGGGGACTGGGTGTATGTGTCGTGTTCACCATCATTTCATCCTCATCATGACGCGCAGGTCGCCTACGAGCGTCAAATCGAAAGACCCGCACCTAGCGAGCCGAACATGTCCTCGGACACTCCCGGCACTAAAAGCCGTACGCCATTTCATTTACCTCCAAGATATATGAAAGTACCCGCTAAATATATTTGTTCTCAGCTACGTTGAAACATCTTGGCGTCCTGGGAATCGGAGTGGTTAGCTATCCTAATAATACCTGTAGGTGCGGGCAGTAGAATAACACCCGCGGTATCCCCTGCCTGTCGTAAGAGGCAATTAAAACGGGCCCTAGGGGATCTAAACTTTGGAGCGTTGGTTGGCGACCACGGGGTCCTAAGCTGTATCCTGGCATTGCTTCCACTTACTCGTGCCAGGCTTCTCACTTTCATCTTTCCTATCCGACCTTCCTTTGTCAACTCTTGGTCTTTTCCGAACCCAACTGTATTAGAGCACTCAAAGCCTTCGTTTTATAACAAACACCACCATCACCGGTATCCCCTGCCTGTCGTAAGAGGCGACTAAAACGAGCCCCAGAGGCTCTGAATTTTTGAGCGTGGGTTGGCGACCATTCGGCCCTTAGCTGAGTCCTGGCGTTGCTTCTATTTACTTGTGCCAGGCTCCTCACTTTAATCTATCCTATCCGACCTTCCTTGGTCGACTCTTGTTCTTTTCTGACCCCGATAGTATTAGAGCAGCACTCGAGGCCTAGGGAGTCTTTCATATTCACGCCCTGCGCGACCCTTGTCTTTCTTTGGCCGACGTCTTCATTTTTCGAAGTGTCGAATCCCTTCCTGTTTTTCTCTCCAATTAGTGTTATAGGCTATGGAGGATATTTGCCTAGTTGTATTTCTTCTTAAAAGAATAATCACCACCACCACCACAACCACCACGGGGACCTTGGCTGGCTTCTACTTACTTGTGCCAGCCTCCTCACTTCCATCTATTCTATCCGACCTCCCTTGGTCAACACTTGTTCTTTTCTGACCCCGACGGTATTATGTTGCGAAGCCTAGGTAGTCTTTCATATTCAGGTCCTCCGTGGCCCTTGCCTTCCTTTGGCCGACATATTCATTTTTCGAAGTGTTGGACTCCGTCAAGTTTTTCCTCTCTGATTGGCGTTAATAGAGGATGGTTGCCTAGTTGTACTTCGTCTTGAAACAATAATACCACCACCACCACTAGGCGTCACTGTCTATCCCTCTATGTAAAATAAGTCTATTGAGATGTTATGTCTTCCCAGTACTGTTGTATGGAGTTGAGTCCCGAACCTTGAAGTAAACATCGAGCGAGAAAGTGGAAGCCTATGAAATGTGGTTATACCGACTGATACTCAGGACTTCTTGGACAGACCACATCAACAATGATGCTGTTCTGGAAAGTGTAGACAAGCAGAAATAGATTTTTAACAGTGAAATCTCGTAGACTGAAGTATTTAGGGCATGTCATGAACAACATGCGAAGATATGGTTTATTACAATAGTTTCTCCAGGGGAAGATACAACGAAATAGAGGACCTGGAAGAAGAATAATTTATTGGCTGAAGAACGTGAGAACATGGACTTTTGGATGAGTTGCCGATATTGGATATATTGACATGGCCATCGCCAGCATCCGAAACTCATAGGCAATCCAAGAAGAAATAGAAGAAGAAGTGTATCTGACGGACATTAAATTAGTTTATTGTGGAGTGTATTTTACATTATTTTAATAATTATGGAAAAAAGAATGTGTTAAAAATCATTTAAGATGTCATTTACTCCCTATCTTAAAATCAATGTAGTGATGTACAAAAAAATTGATGATAGTCATTTTCATCTGCACTGCACCATTTACGATACCCAAGTCTATCACGCTAGCTGAGGGTTACATAAGCAACACTTTCAAGGAGAAGAAAGAAAATAATGTAGGCCTATTCCGTATGGGATACACTTCTTAATCAAGGGCACCAACTATATATTTTTAGTCTAAGTATAGCTAAGGAGCTGGAAAATGCCATAAGTTAAATAATAAAAAGTGACATCATCCAAACGCTTAAGGTGCCCGTACGCTTGAGAGTAAATACTGGCGAGAACCTCTCGATAGCAGTTACTCGCCAATGGGCACAGTGCAGAAAGCAACTAACGGAAATTCCCTCGCAACTCTCCGAGAACTAACTTG
Source organism: Anabrus simplex (assembly GCF_040414725.1). NCBI lineage: Eukaryota > Metazoa > Arthropoda > Insecta > Orthoptera > Tettigoniidae > Anabrus > Anabrus simplex. Next base: position 63,495,839 of record NC_090268.1, on the reverse strand, counting down.
TCTCAACTCGCTCGCTAGTCGACACGTGCTCCCCGGCCCTCTCGGAGATTAACTCTCCAGATACGAACTGTGTTCAAATTGTGGCGAAGCTATCGAGAGCTTGGTTCTATTTTCAATTTTTTATTTATTTACGTCGCACCGACACATATAGGTCTCATGGCGACGATCGGACAGGAAAAGGCTGCCGACAGTGGGGTTCGAACCTACTATCTCCCGAATACTGGATACTGGCCGCACTTAAGCGACTGCAGCTATCGAGCTCGGTGTTTTTTTTTTTTTTTTTCAATTTCAAGATGACTAAAATTAATCACAGGAGGAAACAAAACTGTTAATTGAAATGTATGAACGTCGAAAAATTTTGTGGAATGTGAAATGTGCCGATAAAGGCGACAGAATGAAGAAACATAAAACTTTAGAGGAAATAGGAGTTAAGTTTCGCGTCCCGGAGCTGAAGTTCAGAGGAAACTTCACAACTTAAGCAATCAGGTAAGTCTGTTTAATAAAGTTGAATTAAGAGTAAATTGTTAATTTATATTTTATTATAATCACATCAATTTGCATGGAAATAAATGCACTGACTGACAGAGCAAATGCAACACCAAGAAGGAGTGGTTCGAAAGGGATGAAAGTTGGGGAAAAAACAGAGACGGCACGGATGAATAATTGATGTTTATTTCAAACCGATATGCAGGTTACACAATGCGCACAGCATCGACTCAGTAGGATGTAGGACCACCGCGAGCGGCGATGCACGCAGAAACACGTCGAGGTACAGAGTCAATAAGAGTGCGGATGGTGTCCTGAGGGATGGTTCTCCATTCTCTGTCAACCATTTGCCACAGTTGGTCGTCCGTACGAGGCTGGGGCAGAGTTTGCAAACGGCGTCCAATGAGATCCCACACGTGTTCGATTGGTGAGAGATCCGGAGAGTACGCTGGCCACGGAAGCATCTGTACACCTCGTAGAGCCTGTTGGGAGATGCGAGCAGTGTGTGGGCGGGCATTATCCTGCTGAAACAGAGAATTGGGCAGCCCCTGAAGGTACGGGAGTGCCACCGGCCGCAGCACATGCTGCACGTAGCGGTGGGCATTTAACGTGCCTTGAATACGCACTAGAGGTGACGTGGAATCATACGCAATAGCGCCCCAAACCATGATGCCGCGTTGTCTAGCGGTAGGGCGCTCCACAGTTACTGCCGGATTTGACCTTTCTCCACCCCGACGCCACACTCGTCTGCGGTGACTATCACTGACAGAACAGAAGCGTGACTCATCGGAGAACACGACGTTCCGCCATTCCCTCATCCAAGTCGCTCTAGCCCGGCACGTCTATGCTGTGGAGTCAATGGTAGTCTTCTGAGCGGACGCCGGGAGTGCAGGCCTCCTTCAACCAATCGACGGGAAATTGTTCTGGTCGATATTGGAACAGCCAGGGTGTCTTGCACATGCTGAAGAATGGCGGTTGACGTGGCGTGCGGGGCTGCCACCGCTTGGCGGCGGATGCGCCGATCCTCGCGTGCTGACGTCACTCGGGCTGCGCCTGGACCCCTCGCACGTGCCACATGTCCCTGCGCCAACCATCTTCGCCACAGGCGCTGCACGGTGGACACATCCCTATGGGTATCGGCTGCGATTTGACGAAGCGACCAACCTGCCCTTCTCAGCCCGATCACCATACCCCTCGTAAAGTCGTCTGTCTGCTGGAAATGCCTCCGTTGACGGCGGCCTGGCATTCTTAGCTATACACGTGTCCTGTGGCACACGACAACACGTTCTACAATGACTGTCGGCTGAGAAATCACGGTACGAAGTGGGCCATTCGCCAACGCCGTATCACATTTATCGTTCGCTACGTGCGCAGCACAGCGGCGCATTTCACATCATGAGCATACCTCAGTGACGTCAGTCTATCCTGCAATTGGCATAAAGTTCTGACCACTCCTTCTTGGTGTTGCATTTGCTCTGTCAGTCAGTGTACATTGTAATGATTGTAGCCTAGGTATTATTATTATAACAAGTATATAATATAATACAAATATACAATATTTAAATTAATCAATAATATGATGCTCTCAATTGTTAAAGATCTCAAGAATTAAAAAAATGAAAAACAGAAAAAGCGGTAGTGGGACAGATGACAACTACCAAAGTAGATTTTTTTTTTTAACAGAGAATAATCACAGCTGCTGCGACTTGTCAGTAGTAGTGTGATGACATTTCTACTACTCCCCACTCTCTACTTGAGCACAAGTGGATAGGGTGTGACGAGAACTCGTGAAAGCTATCTCGGCGAGGGACTCGCCGGGTACTCTCGATAGTTATTCGGGCTGAAATTAACTCTCAAATGGACAACAACCTGAGAGCGGATATCGAATGTTACTCTCCCAGTTAATCTCAAATGTAAACACGCCCTTACTTTGTGTAGTGCTTGTCAAAGCTAATCCATACTCCATGGACAGAAGGACGACTAATGCTAGGTGGAAGTGAATTCCATCCTATATTATATTCTAAATACGAGTGTATTAACTCTCTAGAAAATGGGCCACTGGATTTGAATACAGGATATATTATTTTACAATGCAACTTATTTTACGCCACCTGTCTCCATAAATCGCTGCACTAATTCTGCTACAGCGTTGTGTGTGTCGGCGCCTTATCTTAGAGACTGCGGTTAGATAATTCTCCAGCTGGGAAAATCGCCTCCACATTTTCCTATTTCGCGGCATCTGCCTTCACTCAGGTGGACACAGTTATCTGGAATGAGAAAAGGAAACGATTACCTACTTTGTACATGTATACAAAGGAAACTTTAAGTACTCGTAGATCAATAAATAGAAATGTCGTCCTAATTCATAAAATAATAATAATAATAATAATAATAATAATAATAATAATAATAATAATAATAATAATAATAATACCGTACCTCTTCACATTAGTGTACAGTAAATCATTCCTCTAGAAAGTTCTGTATTTTTCTAAAAATATGCGACGTCTAAAGCTTGACAGTGCTTGTTCCAGATGTAACCTCCCCGCCCCAGCTACAGGAGTGATGACAGTAATTGTAATTTTAAAAATGGAGAAACAACCTGCAATTAATTAGACGTTGTAATGTCGTGCAGAGTAGAAGCAGCATGTCCATAGAGCCCACGGCGAGTATCGTGGGCAGGAGAGAGTAATGGTGTCATTATCGCAGCCCCATAACTCGATTGCAACTCGCGGACAACACCCCCGTTAAGCTATTGTTTGTCTACTTGTTAATTTACCCCCCGCCATCCTGTCCCTCACAGAACACACCTCAGAACAAATAAAAATGAGATATCGTTTACATTCTTTGCTAACAAGGGAGGAAATATATATATAAGTTCTACATGCTTGTTCCTTGTTCCTGCCAACTATTTACGACGTCATTATGTCTGACCTAAATAACAATTATATCTGACAGAACTTCACTTTTAAGTTCAGTAAATCACGTTGTTAAATATATGACGGACACACACCAATTGGTCTTAATGGTTTAGAGAAGACTGAAGACCTTCCAAAATTGGAACAGTCTGAGCTACTGTGTTGGTTGAAACCAAGTGTTCAGATGATATGAATTTAATCTCGGTCCATGTCGGTGATTTTTAAGGTCATTCTTACCGAGACATCGTAACATATTATTTGTTAAATTAACTCCAGTAACCGGATTTCACCCGAAGGTCTTGACTGTAAATTATCGAACTGACATTATTATTATTATTATTGTTGTTGTTGTTGTTGTTGTTGTTGTTGTTGTACCGGGAGGTACACCACAACTCCGTGCATTCAAAAGAAGCGCCTTAATGAATATTTATTCACCAAAACGTGAAACTGCTTCTTCAGGAAGTTGGGACAGTAATCAGAAGATGTCGCTACTGAATAATTGAGAAATTTGCCATTTCTAAGTTTCCTAAACTGATTCGATTTATTTCGTTTTGTTTTGGTGTACTTCAAGAAGTTAATAAACTTTCCTCCATAGATTTCATTACAAAAAACTCTGGTCATGCACTGTGGTGCAAGGTGGAAGAACTTGTAATTTAAAGAAGTTCTGTGTTCCTAGGTTTTCATAACTGTATCAATGTTCATTTATTTGTGGGTTGGCAACACTTCTTTCTTATTCCGCCAGTTTCGAATCTGGCCAATAGGAATTTTCCGTAATTATTTTTCAGCCTATCACAGGCTTCTTGTCGCTTTTGGAATTGTCGAATAAAAATTGAGAGGCTGTGTTCCGATTAGTCCAGTATCCTCTCGAACCTTCCTTTCGGGTACATAAGCTGCGACTTTTCTGGCTACCTTGTCTCTTGATCGCGGTATTTCTGAGTGAGTGTGTGTGTTAAGACAGGGGGCGGGTCACCTCCTTCCTCGCAAGGCAGATCGGCAGCCAAGGTAATGTCCGCCAGATTTATTTTTCTGTAGCTACATCCGCAGACTTACACGAGGGGAAGGTCCTAATTTCTAACTATGTAACCTGTTTTCGAAAATGTAAACATTCTTTCGTCGAATGTAAAATTTCATAAGTTCTTAACTGTAAATCGGGGATAGAGAGTGTGTTACCCTCTCGAGCTCCCTTCTACTTGGTTTGGGGTGACTAGGTTTTGTAACCTTTTCTCTATTCTGTAAAGTGTTAGATTAATCTCCTCTCTAGTCACCTCAGTAGCTTGGGATTAGCCCCTGCATCATCGGGCCGACAGCCCAATTAGGGTTTTAAAAGCTCTAGGAATGCTAGTGTACGCCTCCATTCATTTCGTGTTCGGGCCAGTATTTTTTTTTTTTTTTTTTTTTACGAAGGCCCAGTAGGTTGGGTAATAGATACCCCTGTGTAAAGGAAATTTAAATAGTAAATTGGGCCTAGAGAGGCCAGTGAAGGTAAGGTTTTGTGTAATGTTGCCTTGACCGGGCTGTTTAAAATCTGTTGGAGAATATGTAAGCTCTTTTCTGTGTTTTCTAAATTTAACTTCATATTGAGGTGCGTCTCTGGAAGGCGATTGAAGCAAAGTACTCTTAAATTGGAGTATTCTGATTCTTGTCTAAACATTGAGATTTTGCAAAATTTTGTATACTGTATCCGGTATCTCAGAATTTGTAAACTAAGGGCTTGAAGCCCCAATCTGTAAAATTCCCTAATCTTGGGGTTTTCAATTATTGTTTCAAGATTGCTATTTGTGCCTGTCATGTTGTTATGTTCACTCAGTGAAAAAATTTGTTAAGTTTGAAATTCTAAAAGAAATATAACTTTTTTGCAAAGTTATAATTCAATTTCTGATATCGTAGTTAGAACCATTCAACACCCGCACTTCTTTCACCTATTTCTGCTCCACGGATATCACCGTAACAATTATTGTTATTATTATTATTATTATTATTATTATTATTATTATTATTATTATTATTATTATTATTATTATTATTATTATTATTATTAGACTTACTATAATATGTCACTCTCATTGTTAATCACTTACACAGATCATTCACTAAAGGGTATAAAATGGGAGGAGGTGGGCTTGGGTTCAATTCGGTATGCAATTTGGCTTATGCCAATGAGTTGGTATGAAATGAAATGAAATGAAATGAAATGGTGTATGGCTTTTAGTGCCGGGAGTATCCGAGGACAAATTAGGCTCGCCAGATGCAGGTCTTTTGATTTGTCCCCGTAGGCGACCTGCGCGTCGTGATGAGGATGAAATGATGATGAAGACGACACATACACCCAGGCCTGGTGCCAGCGAAATTAACAATTTATGGTTAAAATTCCCGACCCTGCCGGGAATCGAACCCGGGACCCCTGTGACCATTTAGCCGTGGAGCCGGACAATGACTTGGTGATAATGGTAGAGTGTAATGAAAGCATATCTAGGAGCTTGAAAACGAATTTTATCAGAATGATATGAACATTATCATTTCCAAGAATAGGGTGATGTTATTTGTAAAGACACTAAGGAAGAATAAATTAATGTCACACAGGAAATACGAACCAATTCTCCCAAAATGGAAGCCCCTAGGCTACCCTTTTTATTCACCTATTACGACAGGCAGGGAATACCGTGGATGTATTTTACCGCCAACGGAACCGGAAGTGGTGAGTAGTATCTGGAATCTAAGGTGTGTATTCTTCCACAAGAGGGCACTCGCAATGAAGAGATAAAGGCTTGGTTAAAAATTAATTCGATGGAAGGAGCTGTGTGCCAGTCGTGGAGAGAAGGAGAAGTAGAGGGAGAGATAAGCAAAGATGATTAGACTCAGGTTTTAATTATTCAGATCACGAAGCGTCATCCCCCTGTGGGTGCGGGCGGTAGAATAAAAACCACTGTATCCCCTGCCTATCGTAGGAGGCGACTAAAAGGGGCCCCAGGGACTCTGAACTTTGGAGCGTGGATTTGCAACCATGCGGTCTTTAGCTGAGTCCTGGCATTTCTTCCACGTACTTGTGCCAAGCTCCTCACTGTCGTCTATTCTATCCGACTTCCCTTGGTTGGTCAACTCTTGTTCTCACCACTGAGTTGCTTTACGTCGCACCGACACAGATAGGTCTTTTGGCGACGATGGGACAAGAAAGGTCTAGGAATGGGAAGGAAGCGGCTGTGGCCTTAATTAAGGTACAGCCCCAGCATTTGCCTGGTGTGAAAATGGGAAACAACTCTTGTTCTTTTCCGGCCCCGGCGGTATTAGAGCACTCGAGGCCTGGGGAGTCTTTCATTTTCACGCCCTTCGTGGCCCTTTTCTTTCTTTGGCCGATACCTTAATTTTTCGAAGTGTCGGATCCCTTCCATTTTTCTCTCGGATAAATGTTATATAGAGGATGGTTGCCTAGTTGTACTTCCTCTTAAAACAATAAATACCACCACCATCTCTGCCAGCGAGCAAGAATGACATAGAGAGGGAGGAGCGCAGCCTGACTGAAGCTAACTGAATGAATATCTGCCTTTTTTTCAGTGGTCACGTAAGCATTCCCTTGAGTGATGAAATACTTTATTAGCGCCCACATCGAGTCTCAAGATGGCGGCTGCATAAGTAGCATTCGTGTCCTGACCTGTATTAGACTTGCATTGTATTCTAGCATGTTGATCGGTAGATGCAGAGTGGGTCTCGGCCCTCAAGTGGCCTCGGCTGGTCCGTGGTCCAACAGCTCTGTACTCCGACCGGTCAACCGAGCAGAGGAGGAGTGGCCTCGGCTCTACCGTCGCTCTACATATCTGCATTCGAGAGACGGGACAGGGCTGGACCTCACGGCTGGCTCCAACCGTCAACTGTCCTGAGAATGGTTTTCCGTGCTCTTCCATTCTCCTGCACTAAGGCGAATACCGGGACAGTTCTTATTATAGGCCAAGGCCGCCAACCCTCTCACCTTCTCCGCACATCTCCTTCAACCGTAACAAATCTCCCGGCCTGAGAGACGGCGTTACCTTCTAAGAGGCCCGCCTCCCCCTTCAGGGGAAAATCAGTAGCAGTAGCTCTAGCATGTGGTCAAAGATATTGGTGAAGGTATGAAATCTTAGTCGCTGGGAGATCACAATTCCTTCTTTCCTCCATGCTTTAGAATGCAGTGCGTGTTCTGTCCACGGCCTGTTTCAGTGTTTCTGTGTAGAGAGAGAGATTTTTGCACTGCTGCTCTCTGACTTTCCTTAACCTTCAGTTTGTAGTGTGTCGCCGTTTCATAATGTAGCTTACTCTCCGTAACGGTTACTAGCAAGGCTTTAGTAGACTGTCGCTATTATTGTTCACTCCCCTTCGTTGTGATTACTTTTCCACATTACATTGTTCTGTATGGTGATAGATACCGTGTTTTATTTTTATTTCTCCCTCGTCGTGTTCATTATGATGTTATAACCATGGAACGCCGAATTATCCCAATAGTCACTGAATGAAACCGTTTTCAAAGTTGCAGCTTTTTAAAGTATCTCATTATTTTGTCCCCCTGTGGGGGGGGGGGGTAGAATAACATACAAGGTATCCCGTGCCTGTCTGTATCACACTGTACAGTACTCTGGAACGTCATCGTGAAATGCGTATACAGGTTGTTCACACAATTAAAACTGCCTGGGATTATTATAAGGATTTTGTTCCAGGTGACCCATCCGTATATATGCATAGGTAACAAACATGTATACATGTACAATAATGGTCCCCTGCCTGTTTTCAGGGTATACATAGCCACTGTTGAATCAAGGTACACTTTTAGTTCTTGACATATCAAATTTCGTTGCACTATTTCTTCTAAAATGGCACTTGCGGCGTATAGCGCCGCTGCTGTCTCGGCGACGTTGATCCTGGTGGGTATCTGGAACGGCTGAGCCCATGCTGTGTTGAGTTGCTGTGAGAAGTAGGCAATGCTGTGGGGTGTCGCGTCTGCGTAGACCTCGATGATCTGGGAAGCGATGGCCACAGAGCGGACACTTGCCAGTGTTGTCGGGTTGAAGAGTTGGCGTGGCCAATGCCATTCGCGCGAAAGTATGTGGCGAATTGGGAACATTGGCCATGCCATCACGTAACAGATCCAGGCTAAATATCCTGCTACCCTTGCCAGATCATCAGATTGTACTCTTGGGAGGAGCTGGAGGTACGCAGTAACTCGACGCTGGACGTCTGAAGTCAGAGATAACGTCTGATGATTGGTGTCGATGTTCACACCCAAGAAAACTAAACTGGTTACCGGGTCAAGGATGGATTTAGTACGATTGATAGTAATTCCTAGGACCCATTCTATATACATAAGTATATTTTGAACATGAATCTCGTTGCCATAAATCAACCAGTCATCAAGGTAACAAATCATTTTAACCTGAAACTGGGCCTCCAGAACTTCAGCTACTGCCATGGCCCACCTCTGCATAATAGAAGGGGCCAGAGTGTGGCCCATTGGGAGGCGCGTCATTGCGTAGGATTTTCCCTTGTAGTATACGCCATAGAATCTTCGGTGTATATTTAGAGGAATTTGATAGAATCCTGAGGTGAGGTCCAGTTTGATCATAAGGGAAAATGGGGGAATACGTGACAGTGCCCGTACTGGGCTATGCAAGGAGAATTTAGGAATTTGATAAAAGGGGGTCCAGCGAGACAAATCATGAATGATTCGTGCGCTATTGTCTGGTTTTGCTACCAGGAACAGAGGATGTGCACTTGTTATGTCCATTTCTTGAAGGATTCCGGTGGTTACCAAATCGTGTATCACAGTATCCATTAATGATGATGGTTTTGTTGGTATGAAGACCGGCGGTGCGTTGGTTGGCCGGGGAAGTCTTGCTCCAGTTTCCATAAGCTGTTCAGCGAAGCGTCCCATTTCGGTATCCATGTATGGCACTAGGAGTGCTGCTGGTACTGAGACTGACTTGTAAGATGTTGGTTTCCGACGATTAGGCTGAAATTCCGGTAACGGTGGTAGTAGTGTGCCCGTGGGGTCTGGAACCCTCCGGGGCGGACGCCAGAAACTAGGATCATTTTGGTAATCCCAGTTGTCATCGAAGTCATCTTGGTCCCAGAAGTCATCCTCTTCTGGGTGATCAGAGGAGTGAGTCTGATCTGCATCAGCGTCGTGCTGATTTCCGTCCTGCGGGGTACGGTGGGTACCTTCGTAATCGGCAATGTCCCAAGGGCTCGAGTCTCGCGGGATGTCCCAGTCGTCTCGGATGATAGGTGCTTGAACTGGGTGCTGCTGATAATCCTGTGGAGTGTCTTCATCCGTAGGATCAAAGGTAGTCCATAGCTCACGCAGCGTGGTTCCCAGCGAGAACTGCGGGCAGTTGAAGGTACCTGCGAGGGGGCGTGTAGGACCGCTCTTCCCTGGTGAGGCAAGCCTCTCCGATATAGCTGCCACCACTTTATTCAACTGACCACGAAGATTTGTTATCTCTGGACGGTGAATATTCTGGTCATGTTGAATTACATTGTGCTGGTCAGTTATTCCCTGATTATTTATTCGGGGTTTACAGAGACTAGTAACGTAAGTTTTGACTATGTTACTGGTAACAATATTTGCAACCTATTTTTATCTGTCAGTGTTGATGCTGGCCATTACAGTGTTTTGGAGTTCCATTCTAATGTTTTACAACGTTCACCACCAATCGTTGTAAATGACACTGTTCAAAAACTACGTCTTTCATTTTCGCGCCCTTCGTGACCGTAGTCATTCTTTGGCCGGTATCTTCATTTTTCGAAGTGTCGGACCCCTTCCATTCTTTTCCCTTTTATTAGAGTTATATAGGATGTACCAAAACTCGACGGCAACAATTTAGGAATGGATTCCTCACATAGAAAGAAAGGTCATGACAACATGGATCCGGAAAGGTATACACATGATTTATTCAAACTTTCATACATTTACACCGTACGTCTGTAACGGCAGCTGAAACACTTTGAGCATGTATCAGAGTAAATGTTGAAAGTGACGACCTTCAGCTTGAATACAAGCCTCCACTCGTTGTCGCATGGAGTTACGCACATGATCAAAAATGCCTTGTGTAGTAGTGAGAGGTTGTCACAATGCGCTTACATAAAGTTGCTTCATCAGGAACAGGAGTCGCATACACGAGAGACTTAACGTGTCCCCACAGGTTAAAGTCCAGGGGGTTAAAGTCAGGAGAGCGTGGTGGTGGCCAAGCAATCGGTCCTCCTCTACCTATCCAGTGTTCAGGAAAATGCGTATCAGGTACCTGCGAGCAGCAGACTGAAATGTGCACGTCTGTACCACCACCTCGATCAACTTTTGCTCTCTTGCAACCACGACGATATTCGGTTTACACCTCCCATACCAATCTTTCATTTTCACGCCCTTCGTGGAATTTACCTTTTGCTGATACTTTCACTCTTCGAAGTATCATATCTTTTGTTCTTTTGATTAATGTTAGGGGTGACGATTATCTAGTTGTACTTCCCAGTAAGAGAAATATCACTGCCACCACGTTTATTTCAAATTCAGTGAAATACAAATGATTCTACCAGTAACACATGCAGCTTTTTAAAGTATCTCATTACTTTGTCCCCCTGTGGGTGGGGGTGGTAGTATAACACACACGGTATCCCGTGCCTGTCCTAAGAGGCGACTGAAAGGGGCTTCAGGGGCTCTACCTTTGGAGCGTGGTTTGGCGACCATGGGCCCCTTAGCTAAGTCCTGGCATTGCTTCCACTTACTTGTGCCAGGTTCCTCACTTTTATATATCCTATCGGATATCCCTTGGTCAACTCTTGTTATTTTCCGACTCCGACGGTATTAGAGCACTCGAGGCCTAGGGAGTCTTCCATTTTCACGCCCTTCATGGCCCTTCACTTTCTTTGGCCGATATCTTCATTTTTCAGAGTGTCGGATCCCTTCCATTTTTTCTCTCTGATTAGTGTTATATATAGGATGGTTGCCTAGTTGTACTTCCTCTTAAAACAATAACCACCACCATCACCACCACTCATTACTTTCTACTACCAATACTACAGAAACGGTATAGCAGAACTACAGCGTTTGTTCTTAATCGTATGCTCCTCTACTTGTGCTGCATACATAAACACTGATTTGTTCGCAATGCAATAATCAGTTCTATATTTTTAGTAAGTCTTCCACGCATATCCATGATGAACACATTTTCAGACACAAATTTATGCAGCTTGTTGTGACATGTAAAATGATTTTGCCTCTAGCGAATATATAGGTGACAGTGAATGCAGGTTGGCCTGACAGAAGTAAGCCGACGTTAATTGCGACTAATAATTATTATAATGCCAAGAACATATTCCAATAATTATACTCTAGGCAATATCAACATAAATCAACGTTATATTTATTGGTATAAATGGAATTATAACCTATTCTTGTTCTCTGTGACTGCTTTAGTGTTCGCATTTCAAATTGCACAGAATATCAGCGTGAAAGTGGTCAAATTTTCCCATGTGCTCCTGATGCTGAAGTTGAAAGGGAAAATCTTTCCTGTGTATGGGGTTATACAATACATTCTCTGCCTGTCATACGAGGCGACCAAACGGGAATCTCCTCCTTGGCCCTGAACTTTCAGGGGTTTCTCAAATCTACCTACGATTTAAATATTGAACCCTTGACTTATTATGGGTTCAATATATACACGTCAACAAAAGTTTCGAATATTGCCGTAAATGTGTTACGAGTTAGCATATAAATGAACGAACTCTTACTTGTACTTCTAGGAACAAGTCAAAGCCTTCTCTACATATTAACACTTCAAATGAATTCTTCTGTAAAACAATAAAAAGTAAAAAAGCAATATTTGTCTTGATTCGATGCATTCTTTTCTTTACCTGGTATTCCAAACTTTATCTAGAAACGCATTCCATTTCAACTGTCTGATCATCGCTGCTTTTTATCCTTTAAAAAATTACCATCACCACCACCACAATGCAATCACCGCCGCAGTACTACGGGACTGTAAGCTAAGTCTATCATTTCTTCTATAGAGTTGTGTCAGGTTGCTCTTCTGATAAACCCCGTGGGTGGGAGCGGTAGAATAACACCGCCTGTCGTAAGAGGCAACCGAAAAGGGGCCAGGGGCTCTTAACTTGGGAGCGTGGGTTGGCGACCACGGGGCCCTCTGCTGAGTCCTGGCATTGCTTCCACTTACTTATGCCAGGCTCCTCACTTGCATCTATCCTGTCCGACCTCCCTAGGGCAACTCTTGTTTTTTCCGACTCCGATGGTATTAGAGCATTCGAGGCCTAGGGAGTCTTTCATTTTCACGCCCTTAGTGGTCCTTGTCTTCCTTTGGCCGATACTTTCATTTTCGAAGTGTCGTATCCCTTCCATATTTTCTCTCTGATTAGTGTTGTACAGTATAGGGGATCGTTGCCTAGCTGTACTTCCGCTTAAAACAATAATCACCGGGCGAGTTAGCGGTGCGGTTAGGGGCGCGCGGTTGTGAGCTTGCATCCGGGAGATAGTGTGTTCGAATCCCACTGTCGGCAGCCCTGAAGATGGTTTTCGGTGGTTTCCCATTTTCACACCAGGCGAATGCTGTTGCTGTATCTCAATTAAGGCCACGGCCGCTTCCTTCCAACTCCTAGACCCTTCCTATCCCATCGTCGCCATAAGACCTATCTGCGTCGGTGCGACGTAAAGCCACTAGCAAAAAAACCCACAATAATCGTCGGGCTGAGTGGCTCAGACGATGAGGCACTGGCCTTCTGACCCCAACTTTGCAGGTCCGATCCTGGCTCAGTCCGGAGGTATTTGAAGATGCTCAAATACGTCAGCCTCATGTCGGTAGATTTACTTGCACGTAAAAGAACTCCTGCGGGACAAAATTGCGGCACCTCGGTGGCTCTGAAAAGCGTAAAAGTAGTTAGTGGGATGTAAAGCAAAGAACATTACTATTATTAAAACTATAATCACCACCATCACCACCACTCACCATCAGATAGTTCCTCGAGTTTTCTGACGTAGGCTGAGTAGCTCTCAAACCAGCTCTCAGATGCAGATAAAATCCCTTAATCTGTCCAGAAATCAAATCTGCGACACGCTCGCTACCACTAGGCCGGCTTGAAAAGTAGATAGGGAGGCCACTTCATAAAAATCTAGCAAAATTATTTAATTCTTTGACCATTGTTTCCGTGTTCCTCTACATGTTAGAAGATACCTAATGGAATATATGTGGGTTAAAATATGTAGAAGCTAACTGAAATATATATGCATTTCATTATCAATCTCCCTTCAACTAACGATGCAATCTGCATAGTCCATCTTCTGCGTCATCTGCTGTGCGGGGAAACTAGCTTGGACTTACATCTTTGTCCTTGACAACTGATGAAGCCATAACTCTCAAGTCAATATACGTCCGTTGTTAAGGTACAAAGATAGAGGACATTGTTGTCTCATGACCTAACAAGTTACTGACGTATTCAACTCCCTGAAAGGAAATCGAAACGTGAATCTTTTATCATGACGCATATGCAATCACCGAGTGGATCTTCAAGTATATGTTTGTATTGCCCAGTACTGATCAAGTAATTTCCATTTGGTTGTATCCAATTACATTTGCTCCATAAATACTAGAAGACTGACTTACTGCTGCTTGCCATTGACATTATCGACTGAATGCGTCTTTGCTGCATAAGGAAAGTCGTTCGTAGTTGGAGAGCGGCTGGAAACTGTGAGTTCTATGTCTCACGTCACGATTAAATGACAGTTCTGAATAGAATTCCATTTTCTCTTTTTCCGAAAAGTATTCCATTTTATTTTATACAATATTGTGAACGAGAAATTCATTCAGTCGTTTTTCGTTGAATGCATGTCGTAGTTCCGAAAATAGTAACATCCAACCAGGAAAACGAGAATTTCTTAAGAGAGAAGAAATCATCCAGAATGCCAGCTGCACAATTCAGAAAACGTCAGACCTTTACTGGTCCCAGGGACTCTGAACTTGGGACCGTGGGCTGCCGACCACGGGGCCCTTATCTGAGTCCTCACATTGCTTCCACTTACTTCTGCCGGGCTCCTCACGCTCATCTATCATATCAGACCTCTCTTGGTCAACACTTGTTCTTTTCCCACCCCGGCGGTATTAGGTTGTGAAGCCTAGGGAGGCTTTCATTTTCACGCTCTTCGTGGCCTTTGTCAACCTTTGGCCGATACTTTCATTTTACGAAGTGTCGGACCCCTTCAAATGTTTCCTCTCTGATTACTGTTATATAGAGGATGGATGCCCAGTTGTACTTCCTCTTAAAAATATAATCACCACCACCATCACCACCACCTCAGACGTTTATCACTCTCCATTATTCACATCTGAAGGAGTCTTCGGCGCGAAATGTGTCACACATTAATTTCGCCCTCTTTTTTACGATCGGATTCCGTTCCTGACACAAACCGTACGCGGAGAGATGTATTCACTGTTGCTTGTTCCTCTGGTGTTTGGAAGTAAGGTGCGTTCTATGAATATGAAGAGGAGTGTGTTCGCACAAACACAAACACCCAGTCCTCGAGTCATAGCAATTAATTAGATGCTATTAAAATTCCCGACCGGATCTGGAATCGAACTCGGCACCTTCTGAACTGAAGATCACAATGCTGGCCCAGCCAAGGTGTAGGACCACACTTCTCCTCCTGTGGGTGGTAGAATAACATCCACGGTATTCCCTACCTGTCGTAAGAGGCGATTAAATGGGGCCCCACGACTGCCCCCTGTGGGTGAGGGCGGTAGAATAAAATCCACGGTATCCCCTGTCTGTCGTAAGAGGCAAATAAAAGGAGCCCCAGTGACTTTGAACATGGGACCCTGTGCCGAATCCTAGCATTGCTTCCACTTACGCCAGGCTCCTCACTTTCATCTATCCTATCCGACCTTCCTTGCTCAACTCTTGTTCTCTTCCGACCCCGACGATATTAGGTTTCCGAGGGCTACGAAGTATTTACTTTTCGCGCCTTTCGTGGCCCTTTTCTTCCTTTGGCCGATATCTTCATTTTTCAAAGTGTCGGATCCCTTCCATATTTTCTCTCTGATCAGTGTTACATAGAGGATGGTTTCCTAGTAGTACTTCCTCTTAAAACAATGATCACCACCACCATCACTTGGGAGAGTGGGTTACTAGCCAATGGGCTCTCAGCTGAGTCCTGGCATTACTTCCACTTACTTTTGGGAGGCTCCCCACTTTCATCTCTCCTATTCGACCTCCCTTGGTCAACTCTTGTTCTTTTCCGACCCGGACGGTATTAGTGCACTTGAGATCTAGGGAGTCTTTCATTTTCACGCCCTTCGTGCCCCTGGTCCGTCTTTGGCCGATACCTTCAGTTTTCGAAGTGTCGGATCCCTTACATATTTTCTCTCTGATTAGAGTCATGCAGAGGATGGTTGCCTAGTTGTACTTCCTCTTAAAGCTATAATCATCACGTCCACCTCCCCAGGTGATTATCATCAGTGATTGGGATAGAAGAGTATTATAGTCTTTCCTTCCTTCCTTTCTTGGTCACTTCTTGTTCTCCGACTGACGGTATAAGATTTGCGAGTCCTTCATTTCCATGCTTTTTATTGCCGTTATATTTCTATTGCCGCTAACTTCTTCCTACTATTATACCTCTCCCCTTCCCTTTTTGATTAATTATAAGAGAAATTCTTTGTCTAATTGCATTTCCTCTAAAATTAAAATTTGCCACCACCACCACCACCACTTCTCCTTTAGACAATAATCATTACTACCATCATTACTTTTGTCACTCTCCTACTGAAGTGTTTAGAAGAGTTTCTAATCCCGTTGTTGTTCCCCTTAAAACAGAAAAGCACAGTTCTAACCCTTCAGGGAAGCAATTCAGTATTGAAAATATCCTGTGGATATGAACTACGGATTTTAGGTAAATATAATATAATGATGGATGAGAATTTACTGAAACCTCTAAGGTCCTTACTAGGACACCCCCCTTCCATACCTATCAGCAAATCGGCATGATATCTCCCTCTTTGGTCGTCTAGAGATTCTTCGTCACTTGCTTAGGTAAGAGGCGGGTTTCAGTAATTCAAACTATGGTCTACAATGAGAGGAGTCGAGTAACATAAATTATCATTGGAGATGAAGTCGAAGAAATATGAGACATTACAGAACCTTTAATCAACGAACTCATTCTTGTCCGTTTAAACCAATAATATAATAACAATAACGATTATGAGAGACGCTGGCTTTGGTGACCTTAATTCAATTGCCTGAGGGGCACCCTTACGAGAAACCACCGTCTTAATTTAAGAGTTAATTTATTTTTAAAGTCTGGAGATCTCTAGGATCGGTTTGCATGAGAGACTGCATGCACCAACATAATGATTCGTGATGATCCAGCCCCCGTAACACGAGCTCTTGACTCTTGGTATAATTAAGGCAGTCCAATCGGTATGTGCCACACAGTGGTTGTACGGCATGGACCCTTAATTGAATCGATGTGACCTGCGACTATATCATGGACTGACATCTAACTTTGTGATTTACGTTAAAGTCATTGTGGATGATGACGGCAAGGAAAATGATGCTATACTGGCAGACGGCCCTAATCTAAGTCACTGAGGTTGATGATCCCATGACCATCCAAACTTCTAAGCTGAAGGCTGAACACAATTAAGTTACAGTACTTGATGACCAAGGTTTCCACAGTAATAAATCCCCTTCACATCTGATGCTCAACAAATGAAAATCAAAATAACAACAACAACAAACGCTCACAACAGTTATGGCAGTAAAGTCCCTTGCCGTCGGACATGTCCCCTTAATCGTTAGGTTACTAAGTTGAAATTTCCCAGCAAATAGAACTAAGATTTCCAGAATACATTTTCAAGTTATTCACTTGGTTTTAAGCTAATTCTCAAAATACGGCTCCACCGAAGTTCATGAATTAATGAATGAAGTAATCTCATAATCCTAATTAACAGCAAATTTGATCTATTCATGATGAAGTGGTTTCTTTAAACTCGTTACACTCGGACCTGTTTACCAGAAACATTCCCTTGACGAAAAATATTGATCTGCTATTGTTTATGCTCAAAGATTTCTTCAGCTGGGAAGCAAAATGCATTGTCATAACTACCGGTACCATTTATTTATTTATTTATTTATTTATTTATTTATTTATTTATTTATTTATTTATTTATTTATTTATTTATTTATTTCATGACGTCACTCAACAAGTTTACAGTATAACATTAATAATTATTAAGAAACTAGCTTGGATAATCCTAATATTAAATCCTATCTGCAGAAATTTACACACAAAGCAAAATAAAACAACCCGTGTCAAATCGCTTTTAACGCCTACGGCTATCCCTTGGTGTAATTCCAGCACCTCCTTCGATATGATTTCAGGTTGATGAAACTCAACTGTCGTGACGTACCTCACTGAACTCTAGGGTGGATGGGCTACTGCACCCCATATGCTGCACAAGCATGATCTCATATCACATGAACCTTCATTTGTGCCTTGGAATCCAACAACAACACAACACAATCATCCATCACGAATTCTATGGATTGACAGCTATCGTGACGTTCAAAGAAAATAATCCCAAAACTTTGGACAACCCTCAACAACACGAAACAACATCACTACAGATTCTCAAATTTTGACTTGCCTGAAAATGGTTATTTACAACATAACATATCATCGTGTCATTTCCGTCGCTTCGATAATGAATCTCAAGTATCTACTAAACTACTCTCTTCTAAAATAAAATTTAATTCAAAACATTTGCTACATATGACAAAATCTCAATTACAGTGTCTTTCTAACAATAAACTGGCTCGAACGCCCAACAGCTGACTTATTACTGGGAACACGAACCCTCCTCGCTATGTCTTAAAAAAGCACATCGTGACCAGTATTAAATGGAAACCTCGCCTCGCTGACAATTCGCATGAAATCAAATAGACTAGTATGAAGGATGAGTTCTCCACCTAATCAATACTTTATTTTACATAGTGTCAATATTATTTACATAAAAAGACAGTACCGGTTTTGACCTGCAAATAGGTCATCTTCAGCTGCTAGAGAACCTACTTAATAGCGACTGTACACAATAAATACTACTAAAATTAAAATAAACATGAATGCCACTATTCTAAAATTACTTAATGATAAGATATATACATATGGTACAGTTTTTGGGGTTGAAGGGTTTTAAACTGGCCCGATGATTACTATATATTACAAAACTTCTATTTGCTGAGATTGAAACTGGATACAATTCTTAGAGTTTATGAGGAATCAGTGACATTCTGGTGTTAGGAGGCTCAGATATCTAATGTTAAATGCCAGTACTCTGCCCAACGGTTATTCAAAGTGGGTTGTTGGGCCGCAAATATGCGGGAACGTCGTGTTCATTAGAATAATAGGTTTAGTAACCTGTTTACAAATACATAGCTCGTTCTCAGTCTATATCAATGATAAAAAACATGCTAGTTTATATTAGACTTCCTTATTGAGGTTTACGTTGCTGTGCGCGACATATTTAAATCAATGAAAGTGAGTTGTGAGTGCTCCTCTCTTCCTACTTGCGTTCCCTCAGGTAATTTTTAAAAATCTGAGAAAGAAGAAAAGGAAGGTAGGTATTAGAATAACTTGTACTTGAACTATCAAACACGGACCATGAAACTAATAGATTTTAGAATATGCAAAGAGATTTAATTTAAAACGTCACTTGAACTATTCTTTATTTATCACGGGCCTACGGTATCACGTGGAATCCTAACTATAGAATTACCCATTCCCATATCATTAAATTACACAAAATAAACCCGCGAGTTCCCTACAATGAAAATCCCGGCACAAAGTCTTTTCAACACTACAGGATTTCAACAACCTGATCCACGTTCTCCATCCCATCTTTACAAGACTTACACCACTTGCTATCACAAATTCTCTACACGACAATAACATGGAATATCTCTGTTACGTGATCCCCTACGTTGTTACACAAAATAATCTGTGACAAACTAACCATCTCTCTTCGCATATCTGAGTGTGACAACATAACATGTCCAAAACCGAAACTCACCACTTGACTTACAAAATGTTTACCGTTATTTTCCTCTCATCAATTCTGCACAGATTTTAACAGATCTTTTGGAATAGCACACCCCTTTCACAAATCACACACCGATCAAGCCTCATACCTTCCTGTGACAAAATTTACAGCGCCGAACACAGGACTATGTGCCTTCCACAACAGCTGACATTCCATCATTAGCGCACTCGCTCTAAATGGTAAACGGCGGATTACACTTACAGGAATTTCATCTTTACACTGAACAGAATTTTATGATGAATTAATGTCTTAAATTTGGCAAACAACAAATATAGAAAATAAACGTACGAAAATGACACTTTGCACTAGACATTATATCCGTTTTACAGCCATCAAATGTACTACTGTACAATATTTCATACGCTAGTTTCGCGATTTTCCCGATTATCCCAGAAACATAAATAAAATGACCTTTTGTCGTATTCATCTGACATTTTGACGAAATAAACGGGTGACCAAAATGCGTCACAGATATTGTACGCGCACTTTTTATTGATAGATTTTTGTACTGGGTTGAGGAGAAAGGAGGGAGCACTGCCGGTTCCGGTAATACTGCCAACTGAATGGAAATGAAATCTGAATTGAATCGATAATATGATCGATCGATATGAATTTTCTAAACCTTTATTATCTTACGGCAACAACTGTGTCACACACACAATATATAATACTATATAACATTTCTCGATGCGAAACCTGTTCCTAGCATGAATTCTATAGTTTTGCTTTGCTGTGTAAACAGCAACAGTACGAGTACTTAAAGTGTACGCCAGATGTCGCACAGCGATCATAAGCGATTCATAGTTTGTATTTCAAAGGTTGCCAATACTAATCTCGAAGATAACCGAAGTCGACCGATTCAGCACTAGGCTGCCCATCTATCACTAAAAAGTGCGCGTACAATACACACATGAAACGGTGACATGGAATAGATAAGATGCACTTTATGAGAAGGTAGTCTACATACCTGGTAGTCGTACGTGGTCTCACATCCTAACAGGCTCACCAGTCTCTCTCAATCTTTATCTAGCCATCTCGACAGACAGTGGCTTTACAAAACATATTCTTCACATCTTTACATTTGATATCATTCATATGAAAATAATGACATAAACAAAAAAACTGCCCTTCACACGTTCTCTTCCTCGCGAACCAAACACGTTCGTCAAATCACCGATCCGCACACGCAAAAACGCAATGATATTAGGTCATTTATCTGCAGGACTTCAGCATTATAATGACCGTCTGTTGCCGTGATGTGAATTTAAGTGACGGTTTCCAACGGGAATACCGTTAATTAGACTAATAATCTCTCTCAACTTGGAGATGGCGTTAGATAGCCACTTTAGGCCAAAACTGCCTTCCCTTCTGGGGACTTAGTCTCCACAACCGATTTTTAATGTTAGTCTGAATGGCGTGCGGTCGCCTCAAGTTGTTCACGGAAAACAATTCCAGATTCCAAATGGCACTGCGTACTTCTATAAAATGTTCTCCCACTCTCATGCCATCCGCCTTTACCGCCAAAAGTTTACAGACACATTTTTCACCCCATAGAAATATAATTACGGCTGATTACGACATAACACATAGTTGCTTAGTTTAGTAGTGGTTCTGATGATAAACATTGAGTCGTTAAATGAACTCATAAGCTGGGCAGTATGTTTTGGTCGATTTCACAGAGTTTAAACGAACAGGCACACCTTTCGACAATTTTCCCTCTGGAGCAATTTAACGGTCTAAAGCAGTGCTTCTCAGGGTGCATGCGCCTCGTGCATGCATTGTGCACGGTGCAAAAGACGACTTCGCTTGGTTGCCCAGAATGCAGACCCCCACTCCTCGATTTGGAGCAATAGCTCTGTCTCTCTCTTTCCTCACGCCTGTCTCGCTCGCTGCCCCTGTCTCCCCCTTCTTCACTTGCCCCGTAACGCTCCAAATCCGAGCCGAGTTGAGCCGAGTTGAGCCGAGCTTAGCGGAGTATCCCAGAGACTAAGCGTTGGTCCGAGCCGAGCCGAGTGGAACCGATACACTGTGCACAGGAACTCTGCGCCGCTCTCTGCACGCGTGAAATTTTGGGAGTTTGAAAGGCCCTGGTCTAAAGCTTTGATCACCAACAGCAAAATTATTTCACTTACGATTTCCTGACATTTATTACGGCAGTTTCGTCGCCAATTCTTCTTAAAACATACTTTTACTAAAAAAAATAGTTCCTTCAAATTTCTTCGTATCCCTGTAAATTCTACACGTGTGGATGACTTCATTTCTGTAGCGTGAGAACGAGAATCAGCACATGTTCTCCACGTGCCGTCTCTGGTCAGAGAATAAAAAATGCAACTAATTTATATGGGGCCTCATGTAATGAATTCAGGACTCTGGCTCCTTATGACTCAAAGGTCATGGGTTCAATATTCTTAATATATTCCTAAAATTACAATCCTTTTCTTAATCATCGTTATCCGGGCGATTAGATCACGGCCGACTGGATCCCTCGCTGCGCTCCTTACTAGCTACTGCGACGCAGCAATTCGGCCGTGATTAGATTAGCAGTTTGCCTTTATCTACCCCTACGAGCGCTAATGTGAGTCAGTGCATTGTTTCACTTAAGCACTGCTATGATCGCTAATGTGAGTCATGCAGAGTTTCACTCAAGCCCTTATAACTACACTGGGTGTGGGCATTTTTCAAGAAATCAGAATACGCACCAGGAAATCGTTAATCAGAAATAATTATGTTAATAAGTTCATTTGTATAGGATTTGAATTAAAAAGGAAACGAATGAAGGAACAAGCAACTTTTATTTTTCCTGAACTGCATTTAGGGCGAAGTGATTTTTGAAATGTGTTTTTTTTTGTTTTTTGTGTTTGATAGAGCTATCGAAGACGCACAATTTGTAACCTTTCCGGATCCTTTAGCCCTTCGTCTTTCGGCACAATTGAGGAAATTGCTTCATTTTACTTTTTTCGTGATATGGGGACCCATACTTTGACTGATAAGAAACGTTCTTAACATTAAAATTACCGTCATTAAAGCAAGTAAACAGTAAGTGCATGATACTGCTGACCATGAAGACCTCAGTAAAGCAACAGCAATGTATTTGTATTTAAGCAGACGTTAATAGGGCTCGTGACTATGGATCTAGCCCGTCACAATAATATTAAACTCTGTGCACGGACCATTGCAGTAGCGCAATCCATCTCCTGTCGTTACAGCTCGAAGCAGTTCATTAATCACGACATTGACCACATTAAAGGGAAGACAGTAGTGATAGCATCATTACTTTTCTCGACTCCATCGATACTGCAGAATCGAGGTGGTATATTTTTATACGTATCTTATTAGTTTTAATAAAACATTGGTCATACATTACGAACAGCAATCTTAACAAAATCTAACGTCCATAGTCTCAGATTAATGCCCAACTTCGCCCACCGCAGTTGTTCTTATTAGTTTCCATGATTAAATGTAGGACGTTCTCTATACAGCTGATAAGCGTGTGGATATGCGATGTATCACTTCAGGCTTGGTCGCTCAGGGCTAATACCTAGGACTTAAATTACACTTGGTCATCTGTTTGTGTGATACACATCTTATTACTACTGAAATTACACAGCAGTATAACAGCGATAGGAGTGATGAAGAAATGGGTGCGGATACGCTGAGAGGCGTGTATATATCCTTAGATTGGCTTCCCTGCGTCAATTTCTATAAAATAAAAAAGGAATATTATGTAGAAGATAAGGTGACCGGTCGAATGACTGGAAACAGGCTGTGGATTTTCATTTTCAAGGAACGTCCTGTACAGAACAGGACTAAAACCATTGGGTTACAGACAGTTTAAGAGTCAGGACTAGAACGAAATATACCCCCCCCCCCTCCTTTAATCGGGTGATAGTGGGTTCGAGCCCCACTGTCGGCAGCCCTAAAAATGGTTTTCCGTGGTTTCCCATTTTCACACCAGGAAAATGCCGAGACTGTACCTTAATTAAGGCCACGGCCGCTTCCTCCCACTTCCTAGGCCTTTCGTATCCCATCGTCGCCATAAGACATATCTGTGTCGGTGCGACGTAAACCAAATCGCAAAAAAAAAAAAAAAAAAAAAAAAAAAAAAGTTCCCCTGTGAGTTGGGGAGGTACAATGACACCCATGGGATCTCCTGTCTGTCCTAAGAGGCGACTAATAGAGGCCCCAGAGGCTCCTAACTTGGGAGCGTGGGTTCGCGACCACGGGGCCATTAGCTGAGTCGTGGCATTGCTGCCACTTATTTGTGCCAGGCTCCTCAGTTTCATCTATCCTGTCTGACCTCTACTGTTCAACTCTTGTTATTTTCCGACCCCGACGGTATTAGAACACTCGAGGCCAAGGGAGTCTTTCATTTTCACGCCCTTCGTGGCTCTCGTCTTTGGCCGATACCTTCATTGTTCGAAGTGTCGGATCCCTTCCATTTTCTCTCTCTGATTAATGTTATATAGAGGATGGTTGCCCAGTTGTACTTCCTCTTAATACAATAACCACCACCACCACCACCATCAGCACACAGTGGTCACATACTAGAGCACTTACCCTATCAAAAAATCATGTAATTCAGTGTAAATATTGGAGTACTATTCTTTTTCTTTCCTGGCCTTTTTTTATTTAATTAGTGTAGGCACTAATTTGGATCAACCCTAGTTTTACAGTTGGATACCCTTCCTAATGCCAAGCCTATGCGGAGGGATTATTCTCTATTGCGTGTTTTTGTGGTGAGTAGTAGTGCGACATGTTGTGTGCAATTGTAGATATGTATGAAGTCGATCACAAATACCCAATTCCCCAGATAAACGAATTAACCCAAAGAGGTTAACATCCTCGCCCAACTGAGCATTGAACCCGGGGCCCTGTTAACCCAAGGCCACTACGTCGACCATTCAGCAAAAAAAAAAAAGCAAAGTCATCTCCATACAGACCATGAAGGCCTTGGAGTGGTGGAAGCTAAAGGCTTAAAGGCTTCCAGTATCCGTAACTTCGGCACTTATTGGGGTAGAGGGGTTAGCTCCACGGCCGGTCACCTCTGCCCCTAGGAACTAACCTGGTACTCATTTTTGGTGTAGGCTGAGTGAACCTCAGGACCATTTGTACCTCCGAAAGTGGAAATCTCATTTCTTAAGTTTGTCGACTTCCTGAAGGGGATTCGAACCCACGTCCTTCCGGGTGAACCGAACACGTCTTTACCGCCTCGATCAGGCAGCTCCTAGCCATTCAGCAAAGCTCCTATTAAATAATATTTCTAATCTGAGTTATTTAGACAATTACGTATTAAGGAATTACGTTCAAAATGTATAGTTTAAAGAGCGTCTGAAGAGATTAAAGAACGAGTGAAATTACTGAATAGGGCTGAGTTGTGGTGATGTCTCTGAGCTACCACGCCCGCTAAGGAGAAAGAATTCTCCGCTCTTTAATTACTGAGGTGGCGTGCTCTCCAGTCATATTGAACGTAACTAAAAGAAACCAATTTGCGATGCTATGATTGGCTATCAATATACTGAGTTAACAAATCTGATGAACTGTTTATGTGTTGCAATGCTTAACGAGAACCAATTGGAGAGCGGATAATATCATGATCATGAGAGTCACAAACTACCCATGAAATATTAGGCTTCTACGAAGTTGTTACAAAACATCTTGATTAGTAAATATCGTGTGTATGTTTTACGATAGTCAATAATCTGGGGAGAATATACGAGTTGTCTTCCTAATAGAATTCTTATTTAAGGACACACTGTAATCAAGTTTGGCAGTGTCCCCCCACCCACATCAGTGGCTAGGCGGTGATAAGTGTGACCCACGGCACCCTGTAATTGGACTACCAGTTAACAGGCAGGGAGTGTCTCCAACCAATTAAATTCTCACCACACACACACAACTATTAACAAGTAAATAAACTTTATTTTCAACCACGCAACAGCAGATAAAGAAACTGTTTGTAAGGGACTCAGAAATATACGACCAAAGTATATAAGATATCTTATAATTTTACGAATTATATTTGTTTCACCTCTGTTATTTATTAGCTTTCTTTATGTACTACCGCGGGAAATTCCTATTACGAACAAGACAACCTGTTGGTGGGAGCTTCCTCAAGAGCTCTCAATTTGACAACATAGGTTAGTGACTCCTTGTTGAGTCTAATATTTCTTCCTCTTTCCTATGCCTGAGTCCTCGCGTTCAACTCTTCGACACCGACGGTATTAGGTCTGTATAGCCTATCCCCAGAGAATCTCACCTTGGGATCGCTGTTTAGCGACCGCAGTGGCCGTATCTGAGTCTGACAATGCTTCCACTCACTTGTGACAGCCTCCTCATTTTCATTTCTCCTGTCTGTTTCCTCTTGGTCTGCTTTTGTTCTAGTCCATTCTTCCTCTGAT
Organism: Anabrus simplex; assembly: GCF_040414725.1. Lineage (NCBI taxonomy): Eukaryota > Metazoa > Arthropoda > Insecta > Orthoptera > Tettigoniidae > Anabrus > Anabrus simplex. The sequence goes on along the minus strand of NC_090268.1, from coordinate 63,469,921 downwards.
GAGTGTTAACAGAGGTTGGATGCCCAATTGTACTTCTCCTTAAATTCATAACCACTACCACCAGAATCAAATGATTTACTCTTATTTTCTTCCGGATACACGTCCTTCTTTTACTAATATCTTCGAGGAATTGGATCTCTTCGCAATTATCTTTGAAATACAATAAACAGGGAATGATTATCTTGTTGTTCTTCCCGTAAGAAGATAATCACCACTAGGGCCCGGATGTTTATGATATGACATTTTTCTTTATATTAGTGTATTTCTATGGAAAATATAAGTTAAGCATGATTTTATCTACGGTGGCTAAATTTATGCAATTTTCACAGGTCATATAAAGTCATATTTTGGCTTTTTAACCTTTTTTTTGGTCATTTTTCGGTAATTTTCATATTATGGTCATATTCCCCAGTGATGTTTCACATAAATATATTTCTAAGAACGACAATTTTTAAAAAATACAGACAATTAGGAGAGGTGAACAATCTGTCTTTGAGACGACTGCAAGCAATATGTGAAAAATGGAATAAAAAGATACAAATTTGAAAATAATACGAAATAAATGTCACACTTTGATGATCGATCAGAGAGAATTGCAATAGTAAATTACATACGTTGTAAAGTTTTCAAATAAGAACGATCTAATGTTTTCAAGCAACGTTGTCTTGTAACGGAAAAAAGACCGCTCAACGTCGCAGGATGTAATTGCGCCATTTTTTAAATACGTCAAATCATTAGAGTTCAATTGAGACTCACTACTCTGTCGCTTTTCGTCTTCTTTTCAAATTTGTATTTTTTTTTTCATTTCATTTTCACATACCTTCTTGCAGTCGTCTCAAAGACTAAATTTTCACATCTTACTAATAAATTGTTGTATGTAATATTTTACAATTATCTTAGAAATATATATTTATATTAATTCGGAGAGTAAGCTCTATAGAAAGAGACAGATGCGTATAAAGCGACATAAAATGATGACTTCCGAGTTAATAATAATAATAATAATAATCGTATGGCCTCAGCTACCGTGTGCAGACATTTCAATTTGACGCCATCTGGCTGTCTGCTCGTCAATTTCGACGTTCCGTTTTACTGTAGGCGCACTAGATGGCAGATCGAGTAAACCGAAACTCTCTTGGGCGTCTATGGCTGAGATTTAATGAATTTTGTCGGGTAAACACCAAATATGCCTTTGCTGGCAGGATGTAGTGTTTACAGTGCACTATGTCTTCTGGTATGGGCTAGAGCAATATTGTTACTTCCATTGATCTGTCTCAGCTTTATCCTTGGCTTTGACAAGATGAAAGTGACTGAGGTATGAGTGATGTTAGTAATGCCAATCCTTATGCAGCCAGTCCCTGCTATGAATGGTGTGAAAATGTTGCTCATAGGGTCAGTTGGTGCATGCATTTCAGTGGGCTTGGCAGACTGATATGTAATAGCAACTTCTGGCTCGGTGAGGAAAGCAACGGGAAACTACCTCACTCCTCATTTCCCTAGTACACCTCTTCAGTGATGCCTAGGCCATTTATGACAGCAGATGGCGGAGCTGTTGAGGATCCAACCAGCCTTCGGGCTGAGGACTAAACACAATACAAACACCAAATGTGTCACCAGAGATCTTTTACATGCCGACATCGTACGACATGGAGTGTCTAATGGACTTTTTTCCGCCCTTCAAAAATCCGACTACCTCTGCCGGGTTTGAACCCGCTATCTCTGGATCTGAGTTATTTTCACCGCTTGGGAGCGTGGTTTGGCGACCACAGGGCCCTCAGCTGAGTCCTGGCATCGCTTCCAATTTATTGTGCCAAGAACCTCTCTTTCACTTGTCCTATCCGACCTCCTTTGGTCAATCCGCCTTTGGGTTTTGGGCGGCATTTTTTGAGCCTCATCCAACATTTCCATATCTTGAAATGTTTATTTTTGTTAGCCTATTTGTAACGTAACCTAATTTTCATCCATCTTTCCACTTGTAAAGTTCGTTATTTGTGTTACAGAATTGGTTAAATATCTTGGTTTAACCAAGTACCCTCCTGTGGATGGGGTCGGTAGAATAACACTAATAGGCGTCCCAGGCGCTCCCGGCTTGGGAGCGTGGGTTGCAACCACGGAGCCCTTAGCTGAATCCTGGCATCGCTTCCACTTAATTGTGCCAATCTCCTCACTTTCACCTGTCCTTGGTCAACTCGTGTTCTATTACGACCCTGACGGTATTAGGTTTCCGTCCCCCTCTTGGGATACCAAGACCTGAACGTCGGTGTGGGGGCTTGTGTGCACGTAAATCCCGAGGATATGCCAGTTCAGGGTTACCCATGCAGGATTGGCCTCGGTGCAGGGCCAGACTAACAAGGTGTCCTCCGTGTTGCCTGAGAGGTGTCTGTGCTCTTTATCCTTCATTACCATTTCTACCATTCTATTCTCACCGTCTTAATTTTCATTCCTCTTCGTGTCTCTCCAACCTCTCTGCCTCGGGTAGTAAAGTTCTATGGAGGATTAACGCTCGCCCAATCCCTATTTCGGGTCGTGGCGAGGTGATGTATGGCTACTGGCAGAGTAGTTCTTAGTGACCACCTCCAGATACCAGGTGCCCTCTGGACACGTCAGAGCTCTGCCAAACCTTCTTATCCCAGGTACTCGTGGGACCGAAGACGAACCTCTCTTCTTCTTCTTTACTTTCAAAGGGCGGCACCCTTCCAAAAACGGCGTCTTTAAAAAAGAATGGAAAGAAAGCCATATAAACCAGAGCTTGTAGATTATCTAGGTGACGAACGTCTAACTCGATTCCTGGTTGCTTCCAGGGTCGATGGCAAGAGATTTTTAGATGAATGTCCATTTTTGATTAGTAATTCCGTTGAAAAAATGCTGTTGGTGAAGTCGACGAGATGCGCAAGCTTCGCGATGGATTCGTAAAAATCAAGAGATCATCAGCTGAACAGTCCAGTCGGCTACTTAAAGCCAAATTATTCGGAAAGGTAGGGTGAAAATCTAGAAGCACCAACCCCTGAACTCCTGCAAGGGAGTTATATTCTACGGGGATTAGGTTAAGTCTTCCTATGATAGCCATGATCAGATCCCTAGCACGTTGGGGTGTAACCGACGTGAAGAGTTTGAAGAGGCGTGTGGGCGACAAGCTGCTCGATACAGGCGCTTTCATCCTTACCTTCGACGCCAAAACAGTACCTGAAAGGACAAAAGTAGCTATGTCTCTACTGACTGTTCGCCAGTATATTCCAGCACCAATGAGGTGCTGTAACTGCCAAAAGTTTGGCCACACATCATTGAGATATCAAGGTTAGACGACCTGAAAAATGTGTGGGAAGTGCGAGCATGCTGGGGTTGACTGCACATCATCACCTGTGTGAGTCAACTGTCCAGATGTGCAGGCTCCTATCTCAAAGGTGCGTCCCACATTCAAACAGGAGAAGAAGGTCAGGTGATAAAGCCACTGGTTAAGCTCAAACCAAAGGCTGCTCCGGAGTTCTCCACCTCCTTTTCTGAAAAGGTCCCGAACGTGCGGATCATCCCACAAAGTTTTACACCGTCTATCTCTAGACAGCTAGCATCGAGAAGTCTCAGCCGCCACCAAGAGCAACAAGTACTGAAAAAAACTGAAGATCCTGGGAAGGTTTTGGAAACTCTTGGGAGTAAAAAAACGTGCGCTATTGCCGACGTCGCCTGGGAAAGGCCTTTCACAGGGACGTTCGGCTGGGAAGTACTCCCCCAACAGGGCAGGGGGAACGACTTCCCCAAATAGGGCTGGAAAGTCCAGCCCTCCATCCAATGCCCAGACCTAGAAAGAGAAGAAGGGGATTCCCCAAAGCTCCCCTAAGAAACTGGAGAAGAAGCCTTCTCCAACTCAATTGGGGAACACAGGTTCCCCGAAGAAGACCGGCAAGCCATTTGCCGGTTTTCCTCCAAAACAAAGACAGAAAAGGTGGGCAAGAGCGAGAGATCCCGACGCCCACTTGCTCCATCACTTTCTGGTGAACCAAGTTCTCCCAGAAATTAGGCCCACTTCTCCCAGTCAGTGCAGTCAGGCAGGTGATGCACGTAATATTAAATTAGGAAATAAAGTCTTGAAAGAAGTACATGAATATTGTTACTTCGGTAGTAAAATAACTAACGTCGGCAGAAGTAAGGAGGACATACAATGCAGACTAGCACAAGCAAGGACGTGCTTTCTTAAGAAAAGAAATTACTCACTTCAGACATTGATATAGAAATTAGAAAAACGTTCCTGAAGACTTTCATCTGGAGCGCGGCATTGTATGGAAGTGAAATATGCACGATAACTAGCTCAGAAAGAAATAGAATAGAAGCTTTTGAAATGTGGTGTTACAGAAAAATGTTGAAGGTGAGATAGATAGATCAAATCATAAATGAAGAGATACTGAATCGAATTGTTAGAGCAGATCAATTTGGCTAAATTTGACGAGAAGAAGAGACAGAGTCATAGGACACATCTTAAGACACCCAGGACTTGTTCAGTTGGTTCTTGAAGGAAGTGTAGGTGGTAAGAACGGTACGGGTGGACCAAGGTATGAATAAGACAAGCAGATTTCAGCAAACGTAGGATGCGATAGTTACTTAGAAATAAAAAGTTTAGCACAGGATACGATGGTATGGAGAGCCGCATCAAACCAGTCTATGAACTGATGACTCAAACAACATTATTATTATTATTATTGTTATTATTATTATTATGATTATTATTATTGATACATCATTATAACACACACTTTATAGGGGTATTTCCTGTGATTCTGTTTCAAATAATTTTGAAATTCGCAGCCTATGACGTGATGCAGCATTCAGTAAACTAACCTATTCCTAATTTGACAACCGGAACTGACTTACGCTCGAACATTTTATTACTGGTGTATTTTTCATCTATAGCATGACTTTGTGACTTCATGAAATAAACACAACGCCGTTGAGATATTAAAACCCAAATAGAATAACATCGGTGCCTTTCAAGAAAAAGTAAATCGGTCAGTTTCGAGTACTAAAAGACAACTTACGAGAATGCTATGAAGAACTGCTTCCTCTAGGGCTTCCGAGAAACTGGTATGTCTGAAAGGAGTAAGTCGTAAAACTGTAATAATAAATTATATTTCTTCTTGTAACTTAACATTTATCGAAGTAAAATAAACCATCTGGAGACTTCAAAGCAAGCATAATGAGCTCCAGCGGCTAGAAAAACAAAAAAGACACAGTTCCGGGTGACTGATGACCCTACGCATGAACCAATTATTATCAGACCTGAATAAAAGTTGGCTCCTGAATAGTCGATGCACTTTACTTTAAAAGAGAACATTTTTAACATTCTGTTCCTTATTTTATTTTTATTTATACTAGCTGTTGTACCGGGCTCTCCTCGGGCAATTTCTTTAATGTTTAATTTTGGTATTATTTTATGAACTGTTTGAAGTGATTGTTTTATAGATTTCTTTATTATGACGTTGACTGAAAGTTTACGAACTCTTTTGTAAATTTAGGGTTATTGATATGTGATTTAGCTGAGATTATGATTTCGCATTAAACTATTTCCTTGTGGGAGCACAGATTGTTGGGGAAGTAGCTGATCCTTTCCAACAAATACTAACAGTAAGTTATGACTGTATGTGTTTACGCCTCGGTCAATAGATACGATGTACACGATTCAGACTCTCACTGGAACTGTCTGTCACCAAACAGGCTAGAGACCCTGAAATCTGTGGACTCAACACAAATATCGATCATTTTGGACATATTCTCTTTCACCCTTTCTCATCCCCCATGCCGACGGTGGATAAACTTGGACTTAAACGACATCCAAGGTGTCACTATTCATCTCAGCGACCCCGAAAACTATGCATTGGACATTAACATTCGTCGTTTACTATTATTTTTATACTTCACACCTGACCACCCGCCACCCCAAGGGCTGCTAGCGGTGTCCTACCCATTCAGTATTTTTCTCAGATAGTGAGTGATCTGTGAACTAAGTTTGGTTGAAAGCTGTGGTGGAACATACACACATACATCCATAATCTCGGCCATTTTGGAAATATGATATCTCATCTCAACCCGCATGCCGATCGGGACTAAATTTAGTACAAAACAGCATCCGGAGTGTCACTATTCATCTTAGCAACCCAGAAAACTATGCATTGGACATTAACATTCGTCGTTGTCGATTATTTTTCACATGTCATCCCTTCCACCCCCCATCCCAAGGGATGCTAGGGGTGTATTACCCCACAACACATTTTTCCAGATAGTAAGGCATTTGTCCCCAAGTTCAGTTAAGAGGTATACTGGATCATACATAGATAATCTCGGTCATTTTGAAGATTTTCCTTCAACACTTCTCAACCTTCATTTTCACTGGACCGAGCTTGATAGCTGCAGTCGCTTAAGTGCGGCCAGTATCCAGTATTCGGGATATAGTGGGTTCGAACCCCACCGACGGCTGCCCTGAAGATGGTTTTTCGTGGTTTCCCATTTTCACATCAGGCAAATGCTGGGGCTACACCTTAATTAAGGCCACGGCCGCTTCCTTCTCACTCCTAGTCCTTTCCTGTCCCATCGTCGCCATAAGACCTGTCTGTGTCAGCGCAACGTAAAGCAACTTGCAAAAAAAATTAAAAATATCCTTTCCACTGGGGCTGAAATATGAATTAAAAGGCATCCAGTGTGTTGTTCATGTCATCGGTCCCAAAAAATATGGATTCGACACTGATATCGGTCGTTTTCGATTATTTTTATCTTCCACGCATTCCCCTATGGAGCTAGGGATGATACCCTCACAGTATTTTTCGCAAATAGGAAGCCATATATGTATTGTTTGATTGAGAGCTATGCTGGAACATACAAATATTCATCCGTAATCGCGTTAATTTTGGACATTTTTTTTCACCCCCTTCTAACTCCCATTCCGATTGGGGCTGAACTTTGAGTTACACGGCATCCAGTGTCACATTTCACCTTAACGATCCGAAAACTATGGATTCGACGCCAATATCGGTCGTTTTCGATTATTTCTTATGTTTCACCACCTCCACTAGGGGTGCTAAGGGTGTCTTGACCCCACATATTTTTTTCCAGATAGTAAGTCACATTTGTACGAAGTTTTGTTGAGAGCCATGCTGGAACATATAAATATACTGTACATCCATAATCTCAGTCATTTTTGGACTTTTTTCTCACCCTGCTATGATAATGTGGCTGAACTTTGACTTAAACGGCATCCAGAAAGTCCCCGTTTATTTCAGGGACACCGAAAACTATGGAATCTACACTATTTTCGATTACTCTTATAAGCCATCCCCTCCCAATCCCACCCCTAGGGGTGCTAGGGATGGCTTACCCCAACAGTAAGATAGAAAGTCATAAGAGTACCAAGTTTGGTTTAAATTGCTCCAGTGGTTTAGGAAGAGATGTGGAAAGGTGGATCACAAACCATGGCGGTGTGTTCCCATCCTCCTATATACAGCATTTTTCATCGGACTATCATGATATAGCGTAAGCAGCTGTCACCTGGCGACAATCTGTCCATCAAGTCGATCCAATCTTGGTGTGGGTTTGCAATTAAATTAATTATATACAATTACTCATCGTAAAAAACTACCTATCTGCTTGTCCGACAGGGTGAAAGCAACGTAGAGCTGACCCTGTATGAAATAGGAATCCTTCAAATTAACTCTGCAGTTGTGGAACGTTTGACCCTGAGCCTTACTGATAGTCACACTATAAGCTAATCTCACTGCAAATTGTAATCGTTTGAAACAAAATGACAAATCGTTTGAGATCAACGGAATTCTTCGTATAAAACAGTTTTTTTCCTTTTTCTTTCCCTCAATAATATTGTTAAGGAACTGTTCCAGTAACTATCAGCTTTATACTCAAGAATTAGAGAATATAGTAACAGATGTACTCAAGCAGCAAACTGTTATGGTTCTGAGATCACAATACTAATGCGAGATGAATCGAAGATAGTACATAAAACCAAAAAGTACACATCACAGCCTTCTATAGTACATTCTCACTCGTTTTAATACATTCAACGACGTAGTCAGCCACTTTCAAGCCCTACATCTCCCACACCACCAAAGCTACAGACGCATCCACTATTGTGCACGATGGGAGACTTGAGGCTACTGCCACACACACAAACACTAGTGGTCTGCAGTGATTACGTTTGGCTGCACGATGTTATATACGGACTCACACATCTATTTATATGTAGATTTTCAGGCGCAATTCCTAAGACTCGTGACGCTGACAATAATAATAAAAATAATAATAATCGTATGGCCTCAGCTACCGCGTGCAAACATTTCGATTTGACGCCATCTGGCTGTCTGCTCGTCAATTTCGACGTTCCGTTTTACTCTAGGTCCGTTAGATGGCAGACAGAGTAAGCCGGATCTCTCTTGGGCGTCTATGGCTGAGATTTAATTAATTTTGTCGGGTAAATACCAAATGTATCACCAGAGATCTTTTACATGCCGACATCGTACGACATGGAGTGTCGAATGGACTTTTTTCCGCCCTTCAAAAATCCGACTACCTCTGCCGGGTTTGAACCCGCTATCTTGGGATCCGGAAGCCGACACTCTACCACGGATCCACAGAGGCAGCTGACGCTGACAATAAAGGCATCGAATAAAATGTATACAATAATTAACGCCCACGCTCCTGCAAATGATGAAAACAATAGAAGAAAAACCAGAGAAGAGGTGGATGAATTCTGGGACCTCCTATATCTAACAGTGAATGATCTAAATTTAAATCATACCAAAATGTTAATAGGCGACTTGAGTGCACAATTAAGAAAATAATAGAGATACAGGGACAAAATAGGAAAACGGCCAGCTCGAAAACAGACGGATAAAAATGGTATAAGATTGACAGACTTTTGTAGAAACCATAATATGATATCAAAATCTACCTATTTTATGAGAAAACCTAATAAACTTAAGACATGGAAACACCCAGATTGGAGAAAAGGAGAATGGCAGTTAGATCATGTTTATATGGAAAAGAATTATCATAAGGAAATCCAAAATGTTAAAGTACTTAGAAAAATAGACACCGGATCTGACCATTACGTGCTGAAAATCAAAATTAAATTCACACCAGTAAAGAAACCAAAATCAAAATATAAATTGAGAAACGTTTATGATCCCCATAAGCTAATAAATAATGAACCGTATAAAGAACAAATTCTAGACCTTGATAAAACAGATAAATTAGAAGATATCATCCCGAAAGTAAAAGACATAACTGAGGAAATAGCCTTACCAAGTAAAGGAAAAAGCATCAACGGTGGAATGAGGTATGCGATAAAGCATTTGAACGTAGACACCAGCCATTGTTAAATCATCAAAGTCAGAGAACAGAGACATTGCACGAAGAATTTACCAAGCAAAGAAAACTAACCCAAAAAACAATCAGAAATATTAAAAGACATCAAAAAAAGCATTATTCAACAAATGGAAATGGATCACGAAAAGACCAATTCTAGGGAATACTATAACATGTTTAGCAAACAACTTCAAAAATATTAACCGCCAACACTTATGCTAAAAGATAAGAACTGCAATATGGTACAAAATAATACACGATAATACCCAAATTCTAGCAGACACATTCAATAAATTATTGAATTGTGAAGAAGCAAAAGAACTACTTCATATAAATACAGACATGCCCACTAAAACTCCACCGGAAAATATTGATCCACCCAGCTTTGATAATCAAGTCATAAAAAACTGAAAAATTATAAAGATCTTTGGGAAAGACCAAACATTTACCAAGTTGTGGAAAAATGCATCGGAATCAATTAGAGAATCACTTTACCAATGCTTGATAAAAATTTGGAATGATGAAAAATTACCGGACTATTGGACAACTGCAGTAATCCACACTTTAAACAAAAAAGGAGATGGAGCAAATCCTAATAGCTATAGAGGAATATCACTCCTCGGTGCAAATGTCAACTGGAGAAAGAATTATGGGAGTACCAGGGAGGATTTCGACCATGGCGTAGTTGTCCAGATCAATTCGTAACATTGACATTATTAATGGGCATCTACAAAAGACGACAGAAACAAATGACAATCACTTTAGTAGACTTTCGGAAAGCTTATGATTGCATTCACCAACCTTCAGTATTAAAATATTACGAAATTTTGGATTACACCCTAAATTAGTTAAAATTATAAGCTTAACGTTAGCAAATGTTAAATCAAAAGTGAAGTTTAGAGGAGAATTATCCGAAGCATTCACAATCAGAACAGGACTAAGGCAAGGTGATGTATTATCACCACTTTTATTTAATTGTACTCTGGAATACTTGATGTGAGATTGGTATAAAGAGAATAACATAAATATAAAAAACTGGAAACATTAAAGATGAAATTATCCTAAATTGATTAGGATTAGGCACTACTAGCTAAAAACTTTAATGAAGCTCTGAATCAAATCACAAGTCGCCAAACTATTGCTGGAATAACAGGATTAACAATTTCATTTTAATAAACTAAAATAATGACAATAGATCCCCTTTTAATAAGCAGTGTTCTGATAGATGGGATAGAAAATGAAATTGTACAACAATTTAAATACCTTGGAGAAAGTATAACATACAATTTAAATGAAAAGAAATCTTGGACAGAGAGAACGAATAAATTATCCAGAGCCCAAAAAGTAACCAGAAATGCACACAACAAGAAATGATTTTCAGTAAGTACAAAATTGAAACATTATAGGACTGTAGTCCAACCTGAAATAGGTTATGGAAATGAAACATTATTTAAACTAAGGCAAAAGAATAACATAGACACAATTTTAAAAATAGAAAGAAGAATAGTAAGAACATGTATTAATAAGAAGTACCAAAATGAAGGAGAATGGTGAATCATCCCATAACGGATTTCATAAGAAGAGAATATCATTATTTGTTCATCTGTTGAGAACACCTCAAGACAGGTTAATACGCAGAATTTTTGAGAAGCATTGGAAACAAAAACAACAACTTGTCTGAATAACAGAAGACATGACAGAATTAGACGTAATACTGCAGGATTTAAAGAATAAATCAAACAAAGTAAATAAATTGAAGAACAGTAAAATACCAAAAAATGATAAAAGAGAAACAACAAAAAGGGTATTTTCAGAAGAAGAATTAAAACGAAAATCAGATAGAATGAACAAATATTGGAAGAGCATAAAGGAAAAACCCATAAAACATCATAGACGGACAGAAATTGACTAAAGTAGTCCAATGCGGCCGTAAAATGGCAATAATAATAATAATAATAATAATAATAATAATAATAATAATAATAATAATAATAATAATAATATACAGATTACTTTTTCTCTGCTGTAATATTCCTGCTATTTCCGAGAAGGTGATACTGTAGGTACAAGTCAGGATTGCCATACTAGAACGGAGTACCGTCATCATCAAGAACGAACTTGTCCATGAAGGTGGGTTACAATCCCACTATCATTCATCCCTAAAACGGTTTCCTTCTTCGGAACTTTTCTTCATTTTTTTCCCCTAAAATATTTTTGACACCTAACACGTAAGTCACTGCTGCTTCATTCTATGTCCAGTTCCACGTGATTATCTGTACAAGATTGGAACAACACATAGACTGTATAAAACCTGTTTTAACCTTAACGTATAAGTTCGATTTAATATCCTTAAATTCCCCCTGTGGGTACGGATGGTGGAATAACACCCACGGTTTCCCCTGCATGTCGTAAGAGGCCTCTAAAAGGGGCCCCAAGGGATTTCAACTTAGGAGCGTGGATTGGCGACCACGGGCCCTCAGCTGAGTCCTGGCATTGCTTCCACTTACCTGTGCCAGGCTCCTCACTTTCAACTGTCCTATCCGACCTCTCTTGGTCAACTCTTATTCTTTTCCAACCCCAACGGTATTAGAGCAGTCGAGGCCTAGGGAGTCTTTCACTTCCACGATCTTCGTGGATCTTGCCTTCCTTTGGCCGATACCTTCATTTTCTGAAGTGTCGGATCCCTTCTATTTTTTACTCTCTGATTAGTGTTATATAGAGGATGGTTGCCTAGTTGTACTTTCTCTTAAAACAATAATCAGCACCACCACTAGGGAGTATTTCGATGTCTCATCCTTGACCGGCTTTACCATTCTCTTTCCAATTCCCTCATTATTCAAAGGTTCGGAGCCCTTTCCTTGTCCTCTTTTATTATTGTTAGCAGAGTCCGGCTCCATGGCTAAATGATTAGCGTGCTGGCCTTTGGTCATAGGGGTCCCGGGATCGATTCGCGGCAGGGTCGGGAATTTTAACCACAATTGGTTAATTTGTCTGGAACGGGGGCTGGGTGAATGTGTCGTCTTCATCACCATTTCATCCTCATCACGTCGCGCAGGTCGCCTACGGGAGTCAAATCAAAAGACCTGCATCTGGCAAGCCGAACTTGTCCTCGGACACTCCCGGCACTAAAAGCCATACGCCATTTTTCATTGTTAGCAGACGTTAAGTCCCTAGTTGTACTTAATTTTGAAGCTATAACCACTACCACTTTAAAATTGAGTTATTTTACAAGTGTTTGTTCCCCAGTCGGTAGGGCAATATAAAAGATCCGCGAAATTCAGGGCGATATATGAAACAACAGCTGTGCGGCCATATTTAAATGAAGGTAATTAGAAAAAGGAACAGGGCGCAAAACCTGTGGAGTGAATTACATATTTAATTAAATCCTTTTAATATGTACCACCCATGAAGTTAACTACATTACAATTCAGAATAGATGAATATGTTAACTCAGTAATGTTTCATTTTAATATTTTTAGCTAAAGGGTAACATTAGCATTGTAATCGCAATGGTCATATCTCGGAGGGATACGAATTATGCACATGTTTTTTACTTTAACATTCCAGTCATAAATTTGTTGAACTTCTCTTTCACTTGTGAAGTAATGTTTGAAGCATACGGCCTGGGAGTTTAACTTCTGATATCAATAGGTGTTCTTTACAACGATTGTTTGTTAGTACAGATTCACATTTCTTTCCATGTCATTGTTAAGATACAGTTAATGTGATATTTCTTTCCGGTTTCATTTAGTCCACATAGAGTTCAACAATTGACAAGCTACTTAAGTTAGTGGCTTTACTTAGGCATTTGTGTCCTATATTTATAATGGTGCTCAAATGAGGTAAATCAGCGCCACTTGATTAAAACTGCAAGGTCACATGTTGCCAGAACGCAAATATAGTACATGGCAAGCGTCGAGGTTCAGGGCAGATGACGTAACAAGTGCAGGTTCAGCGAGTAGAGACAAACATAGCAGTGCAACAGGTAGCCTACTGTTTACAATGGAGATCACATTACTACATACTTGTGTAAAATTTTACTTCCTTCCAATTGTTTTAATTCAATAAATGCAATCATAAGATAATGAGATAAAAGACAATAGCTAGTGCTTGGTATGTTAAAGCATTATGCTCTATTTACTTATCCCCCTGTGGGGGGGCGGGAGATAGGCAGGATGACACCCACGGTATCCCCTGCCTGTCGTAAGAGGCGATTAAAAGGGCCCCAGGAGCTCTCAACTTGGAAGCGTGGTTTGGCGACCACGGGGCCCTGACCTGAGTCCTGGCATTCTTTCCGCTTACTCATGACAGGCTCCGCACTTTCATCTACCCTATCCGACCTTCATTGGACAACTCGTGTTCTTTTCCGACCCCGACGGTATTAGAGCACTCGAGGCCTGGGGAATCTTTCATCCCCCCCCCCCCCCGTTCGTGGCCCTTGTCTTCCTTTGGCCGAAACCTTCATTTTTCGAAGTGTCCGATCCCTTCCACTTTTTCTCTCTGATTAGATGGTTGACTAGTTTCACTTCCTCTTAAAACAATAATCTAAACCACCACGACCTTATCTGCCTATAATATCCTACCCCTAATCCCACAATCCCGCAGTACGGCTAACATCCTTTCGTCTGGTATGGTGGTACTCTGTCATATACCTTCTCTAGATCTACGAAACAAACATAAATATCTATTCGTCTCTCCCTCTCTGGTGGGGGTGGCAAAATAACATCCACGGTATCCCCTGCCTGTCGTAAGAGGAGACTGAAAGGTGCTCCAGGCTCTCTGAATTTTAGAGCGTGGGTTGGCGAACACGGGGCCTGTAGCTGAGACCTTGCATTGTTTCCACTTACTTGTGCCAGGCCCCTCACTTTCATCTATCCTATCCAACCTTCCTTGGCCAACTTTTATTCTTTTCCAACCCCGACGCTTTTAGGTGTCGAGGCCTAGGGAGTCTTTCATTTTCACGCCCTTCGTGGCCCTTGTCTTTCTTCACTTTTCGAAGTGTCGGATCCCTTCCACTTTTCTCTCTGATTAATGTTGCATAGAGGATGGTTGCCTAGTTGTACTTCCTCTTAAAACAATAATCAATCACCACATCCCAGGTTCGATTCTAGGCTGGGACATGAATTTTAACCTAAATTGGTTAATTCGTCTGGCTCGGAGGCTGGGTGTGTGTGCCATCTTCGTCATTAGAAATCATCTTCCGTAGGGCCCCATACTCACAGACATGCATGTCGCCTATAGGCCGTCTACTAGGAAAAATACCTGCACCAGTCCTCTCTGGCGGCCATACTCAATTAATCAGTTTAATTAATTAATTAATAATTTATTGGTTTTACGTCCCACTAACTGATTTTCTTACAATTTTCGGAGACGCCGAGGTGTCGAAATTTAGTACTGCTGGAGTTGTTTTACTTGTCAGTAAATCTACCGACACTAGCACCTTCAAATACCACCGGACTGCGCCAGGATCGAAATTGCCATGTTGGGGTCAGCAGGTCTTAGCCACTCTGCCCAGCTCCGATTTTGATGTGAGACATTTGATTCAAACATGGCGTTTCTTGATATCGTGTTTCATATTTTAAAGTAAAGTTTGTGTTCCTGTGGTTTACACTTCATTTCATTTTTCTAGTACGTCTCTTAGCTTTTACTACCATATCAACAGTGGCTTATAACTGCAGGTACCGGGCGAGTTAGACGTACGGTTAAGGGCGCGCGGCTGTGAGATAGGGGGTTCGAACCCTACTGTCGGCAGCCCTGAAGATAGTTTTCCGTGCTTTCCCATTTTCACACCAGGCAAAAACTGAGGTTGTACCTTAATTAAGGCCACAGCCGGTTCCTTCCCACTCCTAGGCCTTTCCCATCCCATCGTCGCCTTAACACCTATCTGTGTCAGTGCGACGTAAAGCCAATTGTAAAAAAAACTGCTGGCTAGGTTACATTCAGCTCTGTCGAGGGCACTTTTATATTATTTATTATATAATATTATGAATTTCTGATGTTCACACTGTTCCCTTACACTTCAGCTGGGCATAGAAAGCATGCATATAATTGACTGTCCAGCAACAAGTCTTACAGAAGATCCACAGGTGGTCTTATTTATGAGGCAAAGTGTACAATCAATACTTGTTATGAATATCAAATGAGCAATTTATTCCGACTTATATAGTTGGTACACTTGAAGTAAGCTTCGCCGCTACTACAGATTTATTGACAAATTATTGTTGTCTTCAATGTAAGGCTGTAACATATCGGTTCAAAGTGCTGGCATAAAAAGATAGCATGATGAACTTAATTTGCACCTACTACTTTCTTACGTCAATGGTGATGACCGTACGGTTACCTAGGCAAGACTGATTGGCAAATTTAAATAAGGTCCCTTTTTCACACTGAACCTTGAAAAAACTCTCCTCCTCGTAAAATAATTCTAAGTTGCTAAAATATCGACTATCTTAAATTAAAATTTTGGAAATTCCGATGAACCACGTGAATATTAAATTTCTCACTTACCTGGAACAGGCTCATTATCTGGGACAATAAAGAACATGAGCCTGGTATAATTGTGTTTGCCTCCAATCCTTCAACATTCCTGTCCAACCAAACATGACACTCTCTGCTTGTGGGTGGGGGCGGTAGAATTCATCCACTGTATCCTCTACCTGTTATAAGGGGTGACTACTAGGGGAACCTTAGGCGCTCTCAATTTTGACGCGTAGGTTGGTCACCACGGCGTTGTTTCCACTTCTTGCACCTGGCTGCACCCTCTGTGGTTAGGGACGGAAAGTGACACCCACGGTATCCCCTGCCTGTCGTAAGAGGCGACTAAAAGTGGTCTCAGGGGCTCTGAACATTGTAGCGTGGGTTGGCGACCACGAGGCCCTTAGCTGAATCTTGGGATTGGTTCCACTTACTTGTGCCAGGCTCCTCGCTTTCATCTCTGCAATCCGACCTCCCTTGGTCAAACCTTGTTCTTTTCCGACCCCGAAGGTGTTAGAGCACTCGAGGCTCACGGAGTCCTTCATTTTCACGCCCTTGGTGGCCCTTATCTTTCTTTGGCCGATACCTTCATTTATCGAAGTGTCGGATCCCTTCCCTTTTTCTCTCTGATTAGTGCCATGTACAGGATGGTTGCCTAGTTGTACTTCCTCTTAAAACAATAATCACCACCTCCACCACCACCTTTTCTAACCTCCTGCTGCTCGTACACTGAGCGCGAGAATACAATGAGATCCTTCCCCTGCAGGTATGTAGATGATCGCCTCCTTTCCCTGTATGCTCTTTTCCTTTCAGCTTATTTCTTTGGCGGGAACTCCTTCTTTCGCAGATAGAGTTGCCCACAAGGAAGTTCAAGTGAACAACAACAGACGGAATGAAAACCTCCAATTTTCTCAAAAATGCTTGTGGCCCCTTCTTTTTCTATACCCTTCACATGTGAGCGGTTAAGTATAAGAAAGGGCCAGGAGCCCTAACTTCACCACAGATAAAAAGGGCTTTATCTATTTATCTATCTATCTATCTATCTATCTATCTATCTATCTACCTAATCTGTCTATCTATCCTATACTGCTAGTTGATTACCGGTACTTGATCTCAAATCTTTGCAAGAGAGTATTTTCTGTTCACTGTTGTTCACAACCCACTCTCCAAGTAGGAGCTAAAACAAATGTTTGTTCAATACATGTCAATATTGTACCTCAGCAAGACTTTCAAGCGATATATATAACATAAACCAATGCACTATTAAGAAAATGATTTGTGGTTAACTTCACTAAAAATTAAGGAAATGTATTCCGTAAGTTATTGCTCACGAAGTAGTTAGCAGTGTTCTTCGATAATCGAATGCAAATATTTTTGAGCTTCTATAGAATACTGAAAAGGAAATTCTTAGGGAATAAAAAATATGACGAGGCAACATTGACAAGTGTTAATGAAGCCACGCCTAGCAATGTGTGGCCTCTTGTAAAAAAATTAAGGAGTAGATTGATATCGTAGCAATAAATATATATCACAATAACACGCTCCTTAAACAACCTGAAATATGTCCTTCTCACATGCAAACCGTGCACACAAATCACGGGAATTAATAAAGCTGTGGGCATAGGTGGTGTACTTCACTCCATCCAGGCCAATCCTGCTCTGTAGGGATGCTGTGTTGCCGGTATTAATACCTATAATGAGCGATGATGAACATGTTGCCTTCAAATGATAAATTACTTCGCACCACGGCATCTACTCCCACATCTATTGGAACGATTACCAAGAAGTGTGGTTCAGATGATGTGCTAAGGTCTCGAACACAACAGAAGCACCAAACTTTTTACCACTCATAGCAGACCCCTTACCACCGGCTTAAACACCCTAGTCCTTCGCAAAAGCGTGGTCGCGATGATGTATTGAACTAAGGCCACATGTGTCCTTCCAGTTCAATTTCGGCGGCCAATATGTGCACCTCATCATTACTTGCCAAAAATAATTATTACGTTATTCCAGTTTATGTTCGTGTTGTATGGTTCGTAATAATAAAATATGTGGGGTTATTCGGTAAGTTATTTCTCACGAAGTAATTACCAGTGTTCCTCGATAATAGAATGAAAAATTAATGAGCTTCTATAGAATACAAAAAAAAAAAAAAAAAAAAAACAGAAGAAATATAGGAATCTAAAATATGACGAAGCAGAATAGACAAGTGTTAATGAAGCCATGGCTAGCATTGTGTAGCTTCTTAAATAAAATGTGACGAGTAGATTGATATTATATCAATATATAGCAGAATAATAATGGATCAAAAACGACAGCAATGTGGAAAATTTTATCATGTGTATAATGATGGAAAACAACATCCCTATTGACTTTCTTGATACATGAGAACGAAAAGCACTACATTCGATTATATTTCAGAGAAAATAATTTAATTTTTTATTCAATAATTGAATAAAACCGTCGTCAGCTATCAACAGAATGAAATGCTAGGTGCTAGTGACTGAATTCCAGTAAATACAATTTTAAAAAATTCCATTCAAGCTGTCCTAAAGTTCTGCATACTGGATAGGCTGTTCCCTCTACCTATGCAATGCAAACATTCTAATTTATATAGGCCTATATATATATATATATATATATATATACAATGTATTTTTGTGCCCTAATGAAATATGAGAAGGTACGGTAATTATTCTGGTTTCATAAAACTTCATTCAAACTTAGATTACCATATAACCACATTTGAAAACAATTATTCCTTCGTAAAGAGGAGGGGCGTGATGGCTAAGTGAGATCGTCACTGATATCTCACCACGGAGGCCGTCTCTTCCAGGTGATGTCCCCAGTGGTTCAGGCTATTCCTAAACCTGAAAATCCCGTGGAAAACACCACGAGATCATCAGTCAAGTGCATCTACAGATCTACTTGCTTTTACTACATTTAGTGTTAATTCGTTATATTTCATTGTTATTGTTGCTTATACTGTATTATTTTAAAATATAATTTGTGGATTACAAAACAGTCCGCCTCTGTGGTGTAGTGGTTATCGTGGTTAGCTGCCACCCCCCGGAGGCACGGGTTCGATTCCGGGCTCTGCCACGAAATTTGAAAAGTGCTACGAGGGCTGGAACGGGGTCCACTTAGCCACGGGAGGTCAACTGAGTAGAGGTGGGTTTGATTCCCACCAGAGCCATCCTAGAAGTGGTTTTCCGTGGTTTCCCACTTCTCCTCCAGGCAAATGCCGAGATAGTACCTAACTCAAGGCCACGGCCACTTCCTTCTCTCTTCCTTGTCTATCCCTTCCAATCTTCCCTTCTTCCCACAAGACCCATGTTCAGCATAGCAGGTGAGGCCGCCTGGGCGAGGTACTGTTCCTCCTTCCCAGTTGTATTAAATTAGGAAAGTGAAGACTGACTATTTGAATATTAGGTAGAAAATAATCTTCATACACGTACTACAGGGAGTATCATAATTTAATACTTGTAGGAATGATGAAATACACAGAAACAAACGCTTCTGGAAAATGAAATGGGTCTGAAATGAATTGTGTGTTCTGTCCTCAGCCCTAAGGCTGGTTGTATCCTCAACAGCTCCACCATCGGCTCTCAAAGATGGCCTAGGCATTACTGAAGAGCCGTACTAGGGAAATGAGGACTGATGTACTTTCCCGTTGCTTTCCTTACCGAGCCAGAAGTTGCTATTATAGGTATCTCAGTCTGGCAAGACCACTGAAATTCATGCACCAACTGACCCTGTGAGCAACATTTTCACACCATTCATAGCAGGGTTTGGCTGCATAAGAATGCTATTACTAGCATCATTCATACGGCCCTCAATTTTGTATTCTCAAAGCCAAGGATAAGACTGAGAAAAGTCAATGAAAGTAACAAAATTGCTCTAGGCTATACCAGAAGACACAGTGCACTGTGAACACTAGGTCTTGCTAGCAAGGCATTGAAACGAGTTATTGGTTGACAAAAATCTGAAAATGTACTATGGGTGTCTAAATGAGTTATGAATGTCATTTTTCAAAACCATGTCATGCCGTCAGAATGCAATGTACGCAGTGCGTTTTAATACGTGAATCCGACGAAGAACTCGTCGTTTGGGTGCTTGCAGCTTGTGTACAGTACTCAGCGCTAAGGCTGGCTGGATCCTCAAAAGTTCCGCCATCAGCTGTCGTAGATGGCGTAGGCATCACTGAAGAGGCGTACTAGGGAAAGGATGAATGAGTGGGGCTCTTAACCAGGGAGCGTGGATTGGCGACCACGGGACCTTTATCAGAGTTCTGGCATTCCTTCCACTTACTTGTGCCGGGCTCCTCACGTTCATCTATTCTATCCGATGTCCCTTGGTCAACTCTTGTTCTTTTTCCGACCCCGATGATATTAGAGCACTCGTGGCCTAGGGAGTCTTTCATTTCACGTCCTACGTGGCCCTTGTCTTCCTTTGTCCGACACCTCCGTTTTTCGAAGTGTCGGATCCCTTCTATTTTTTCTCTCTGATTAGTGTTATATAGGGGATAGTTGCCCGGTTGTACTTCTTATAAAACAAGAATCACCACCACCGCGTGCTTGCAGCTGCGAACACTCGACAGCACATCCCTGGAGTCTTTAAACGAAAACGACCGGCAATGGAACGTGATTGCAGAGCATGCATTGAAGCATGGAGACGCACTTTTGAACAGTTCTTGCAAAACATTGCAATTAAATTGACATTTAATACTTTTATTCTCTCGTCAGCAAACTCAAAATGTATTTAGCTATTAGTTTTCGACCTATGCTTATTTAATGTTTAAAATACCTGTTTCTGCTTGATATTTGAGACAGTTAATCTTATCAAGTCTGTCAAACAATATCTCCCTGTAGGTTCGGGTGGTAGAATAACACATACGGTATCCCTCATCTGTCGTAAGGGGTGACTAAATGGGGCCGATGGGGCTCTTAACTCGGGAGCGTGGATTGGCGACCACAGGACACTTATCTGAGTCCTGGCATTGCTTCCACTTACTTATGCCAGGCTCTTCACTTTCATCTGTACTATCTGACCTCCCTTGGCCAACTCGTTTTTTATCCGACCCGTGGTCAACAACACACGCTCCCAAATTCAAACACCTGGGGCCCATTTTAGTCGCTTCTTACGACATGCAGGGGATAGCGTGGGTGTTATTCTATCATCCCTACCCACAGGGAGTATATCTAGTGTCATATATACGATATTTATATGATAGAAGTGGATTAACTTATGCACTAGTCAGTAGTGGGATGGCGGCAGATTACTTGAGTTGGAAATACAGAGACGCCCCCTGTGGGTATGGGCGGTAGAATAACACTCATGGTATCCCCTGCCAGTCGTAAGAGGCGACTAAAGAGTGCCCCAGTGGCTCGAAACTTTGGAGCGTGAGTTGGCGACCACGGAGTCCACAGCTGAGTCCTGGCATTGCTTCAACTTACTTGTGCGAGGCTCCTCACTTTCATCTCTCCTATAAGGCCTCCCTTGGTCATCTCTTGTTCTTTCCCGGTATTAGAGCAATGAAGGCCAAGAGAGGTTTTGATTTTCACGCCCTTCGCGGCCCTTGTCTGTTTTCGGCCGATACCTTAATTTTTCGAATTGCCGGGTCCCTTCCATTTTTCTCTCTCTGATTATTGTTGCATTGAGGATATTTGCCTAGTTGTACTTCCTCTTAAAACGGTAATCACCACCACAGTCAGTAGTGGGAATGCAGAGACGCCATTTTTGTTTGTGTAGATGTGTATCGAACCACGGTGCAGCAACAATTTTATTCAACAAGGTTAAATTAGGTGCTCCTTGCTTCATGATATCTCTGACTATCTCAAGAACAATTTCCTTTACGCCGCACCGACACAGATAGAGTAATAAATAATAAATAAGTTACAAGATTGTGCGCAACTGTAATATGACCTAAACAATGTTGTGAGATGGACAGCAGCAATGTTTTGATGATAAACGGGGTTAAAAGTCAGGTTGTGAGTTTCACAAATAGGAAAAGTCCTCTCAGTTTTAATTACTGCGTTGATGGGGTGAAAGTTCTTTTTGGGAATCACTGTAAGGTGGTAGGTGTTAATATGAAGAAAAATCTTCATTTATGTAATCACATAAATGGGATTTTAAATAAAGGGTACAGGTCTCTGAAAAATATGGTTATAAGGGTATTTAAGGGTTGTAGTAAGGATATAAGGGAGAGGGCATATAAGTCTCTGGTAAGATCCCAACTAGAGTATGGTTCCAGTGTATGGGGCCCTCACCAGGATTACTTGATTCAAGAACTGGAAATAATCCAAAGAAAAGCAGCTCGATTTGTTCTTGGTGATTTCATCAAAAGAGTAGTGTTACAAATATTTTGCAAAGTTTGGCCTGGGAAGGCTTGGGAGAAAAGAGACGAGATCCTCGACTAAGTGGTGTGTTCCGAGGTGTCAGTGGAGAGATGGCGTGGAATGACATTAATACACGAATAAGTTTGAGTGGTGTCTTTAAAAGCAGGAAGGATCACAATATGAAGATAAAGTTATATTTCATGGGGACAAATTGGGGCAAATATTGGTTTACAGGAAGGGGATTTAGGAACTGGGATAACTTACCAAGGGAGATGTTCAAGAAATTAAGAAAAGAAAAGAAAAGTCTAGGAAAACAGCAGATAAGGAATCTGCCATCTGGGCGACTGCCCTAAAAGCAGATCAGTGGTGATTTATTGATATGTCTTATGGCAACGATGGGATAGGAATGACCTAGGAATGGAAATGAAGCGGCCGTGGGCTCAATTAAGATGACACTCAGGAGATAATAATATGTTTTTACACATGCATGGATTTTCACGAAAATTTTTGGGAATGTTACCTACACAAAAATAGAGGTATCACGAACATTTCTTTCATAAACATTTAATCGTTTTTCAATTTTTTTTTGAAATTTTAAATTCCATATTTTTCATGAAGTTTAATTAATATGTTAATGTAAATTCGTAGTTAGGTAGATAATACTTCTTTTAAAAGCACCACGTATCGATTTTTCTGTACATAATTTATATAAGGACATATATCGTACTAAAGTTTGTGTATTTTTTTCTTTCTCTCTTCTTAATCTGTTTACCCTCCAGAGTTGGCTTTTACCTCGGACTCAGCGAGGGATCCCACCTCTACCTCCTCAACGGGAGTGTCCTGGAGCGTGAGACCTTGGGTCAGGGGATACAGCTGGGGAGGATGACCATTGCTTCGCCCAGGCAGCCTCACCTGCTATGCTGAGCAGAGGCCTTGGTGGGGATGGTCAGATTGGAAGGGATAGACAAGGACGAGGGAGGGAAGCGGCCGTGGCCTTAAGTTAGGTACTATTCCGGCATTTGCCTGGAGGAGAAGTGGGAAACCTCGGAAAATCACTTCCAGGATGGCTGAGGTGGGAATCGAACCCACCTCTACTCAGTTGACCTGCCGGGGATGAGTGGATCCCGTACCAGCCCTCGTACCACTTTTCAAATTTCGTGGCAGAGCCGGGAATCGAAGCCGGACCTCCGGAAGTGGCAGCTAATCACACTAACCACTGCACCACAGAGGCGGACTTGTGTAATTTTTACGCTCAGAAATTTTGGACTTAAATATCCTTACTACTTGAACAAATGTTGCAATCAAAAATCCCATACGCAGGTTTCTTAATATAGCTGTGATAGATATACCATATATATTTTGTTATATTTAGCAGAACATTGTGTGAGAAAAATGGGATTTAAATGTAAAATTACAATTGGCAAATAAAGCATCATTACAGTGATAAATTATTTGAATATAGTGGATTAACTTCATGACAAGAAAAAAGAAAATCCTTTCAATTTCAGTCGTTAAAAAATTTCACCACCATAACCAAAGTATCGATTCCGGAGTGTCGCTTTAAGGTACAGCCCCAGCTCTGTGACTACCCGTGTTTAATGTTACTGTGATGCCGACTTCAACCAATCAGAGACGATTTGTAATATAATAGTGTGGAAGAGTAATTACAGTACCGTGAAGTATCATTTCCCGTTGGCGTCAAGAAGGGCATCCGGTCGTAAAACAGGGCCAAATCCACATGTGCGACGCAGCTCACGCCCGCGACCCCACAGGTGTGGGAAAAGCGGTAGGAAAAGAAGAGTAAGAAGAAGAAATTAGGCTTTCCCGTACTCTTTTGAGAAGGTACGGAAAGAAGGCATAGTATGAAATAAATGCAATATGTCTGCCATCTGATCAGCGCACAAAGCAGATCTGTGAACAATGATGTAGCATGCAGTTTATGGCTTCCAGTAAATGGTTCATGCGTGTAAAATGAAATGAAAATATGTCAATCAATACTGATCTGCATTTAGGGCAGTCGCCCAGGTGGCAGATTCCCTATCTGTTGTTTTCCTAGCCTTTTCCTAAATGATTTCAAAGAAATTGGAAATTTATTGAACATCTCCCTTGGTAAGTTATTCCAATCCCTAACTCCTCTTCCTATTTGTTCTCTTGAATTCCAGCTTTATCTTCATATTGTGATCTTTCCTACTTTGAAAGACGCCATTCAAATTTATTCGTCTACTAATGTCCTTCCACGCCATCTCTCCGCTGACAGCTCCGAACAAACCACATAGTCGAGCAGCTCGTCTACTTTCTCTCAGTTCTTCCCAGCCCAAACTTTGCAACATTTTTTTAACGCTACTCTTTTGTCGGAAATCACCCAGAACAAATCGAACTGCTTTTCTTTTAATTTTTTCCAGTTCTTGAATCAGGTTATCCTGGTAAGGGTCCCATACACTGGGACCATACTCTAGTCGGGGTATTACCAGAGAATTATATGCCCTCTCCTTTACATCCTTACTACTACCCCTAACACCCTCATAACCATGTGCATAAATCTGTACCCTTTATTTAAAATCCCATTTATGTGATTACCCCATTGAAGATCTTTCCTTATATTAACACCTAAGTACTTACAATGATCTCCGAAAGGTACTTTAACCCCCATCAACGCAGTAATTAAAACTGAGATGACTTTTCCTATTTACAAAACTCACAACCTGACTTTTAACCCCGTTTATCAACATACCATTGCCAGCTGTCCATCACTCCAGGTCACGCTGCAGTTGCTCACGGTCTTGTAACTTATTTATCATTCTATAGAGAGTAACATCATCCGCAAAAAGCCTTACCTCCGATTCCATTCCTTTACTCATATCATTTATATATAAGAAAACATAAAGGTCCAATAATACTGCGTTGAGGAATTCCCCTCTTAATTATTACAGGGCCAGATAAAGCATTGCCTACTCTAATTCTCTGAGATCTATTTTCTAGAAATATAACAACCCATTCAGTCACTGTTTTGTCTAGTAAAATTGCACTCATTTTGCCAGTAGTCTCCCATGATCCACCCTATCAAATGCTTTAGACAGATCAATCGCGATATGAACTCGAGGATGCTGACCTCCCTGCAGCGTTTTGCACTGGTGCGTGCTCTAGTGCACTGTGCTACGGTCCATGTCAGAACTGGGCCAAAGGGCGAGAGAAGAACATCTCCCTGAGAAATTGAGCCCATGTTTACGTTCCATTTAGCAAGTGTATTATTTCAGAGCGGTGGAGAGAAGTTCCACTTTCCACGAAAGGAGAGGACAAGTTACGTGAGGACACTACCCAAGCAGACGTTATTTCTCGTTAAGTAAAACAAGTAACGAAATGATCACTACTTCAGAACGGTGGGAATATTCACGGTAGTGTCATACACACTAATTTGTTTTATGACGATACTTGGTCGTAGAAATCAAGCAAATATGTAACTTGACACTTCCAAATAATAATAATAATAATAATAATAATAATAATAATAATAATAATAATAAAATTAATAATTGTATGGCCTCGGCTACCCTGCTGCTGACATTTTTATTTTTATGTCATTTAAGCTGCCTGAGAAGCAGTTTCGACGTTCCGTTTTACTATATGCTACCAGATCTCCGAACAGCAAGCTATGCCATGCATCACATCTAAGCCACCAGGTTTTGAGCTCGCCAGAAAAATTTGGTGTACTCTAAACCGAATCAGACCTAATTGTGGTAGATGTGCAGACTCCCTTTATAAATGGAAGAAAATTCCATCTCCCGAGTGTAGTTGTGGTGCTGAAAGACAAACTGTTCAGCATATTATCCAAGAATGCCCTCTATCAGCCTTCTCAGGATATCCAGCCGAGTTCCTGATGGCTACTCAAAACGGTGTAAATTATATTAGAGATACCAATCTGACATTTTGACTTAATGTGTTCAAACGTGAAAATAATTTTAAAATACTTTTATTGTGATGTGATTGTAAACCATACGATAAATAAATAAATAAATAAATAAATAAATAAATAAATAAATAAATAAATAAATACCAGATCTCCTATGGATGGAGTCTGTAGAATAACACCCACGGTATCCCCTGCCTATCCTAAGGGAGCGACTAACAGGGGCCCCATGGGCTCTCAACTTGAGAGCGTGGGGGGACCTTAGGTGACTACTGGCATTGCTTCCACTTACTTGTGCCAGGATCCTCACTTTCATCTATCGTATCCGACTCTCCCTTCGGCAACTCTTGTTCTGGCCCAAGGGCTCTGAAATTTGAAGCGTGGGTTGGCGACCACGGGGCCCTCAGCTTAATCCTGGCATTGCTCCCACTTACTTGTGTCAGGCCCCTCACCTTCACCTTACCTATCCGACCTCCCTTGGTCAACTTATGTTCTTTTCTTATCCGACGGTATTAGATTTTCATGACCCTCACGTTTAGTTGCCGCTACCTTTGTTCTTCGAAGAGTCAGATCTCTTCCTTCTTTCCCTATAATAAGAGTTATATTTCCCCTTGAAGCAATAATCATCATCAACCGAGCTTAGTGGCTCACACGGTAGAGTGCTGGCGTTCTTACCTCAGGTTGGCTGGTTCGATCCCGGCTTAGTCCGGTGATACTTGAAGATCTTCAAATACAGCAGATTCCTGCCGGTACATTTACCGGCAAGTGAATGAACACCTGAAGAACAAAATTCCAATATTTCACTATCTTGAAAACTACAGTATTAGTTAGGGGGACGTAAAGTCAAAAAATATACTTCCATATGTTAAAATGCATCCTTAGAGTACTTGTTGTGAATTCTTGATATCCGATGAAAGTATTGGCTTTAAGTCGTCTTCCGGAACTCGTACTTAATTGGTATAATGCTGTTGACCCTTGCTGTCTGCACAGACTGACAATGTGCTACTTCAAACACAATACCTGTATTGTCTGTACAAAGTGTTGGACCTCATGACGACTCGGTAATGAACATCAGCCGGTTGGACGTGTAACACAGTCACATGCCGTCTCCTTCGAGTATGAAAGCTAGCGATATGCAAGGTCTTCGAAGTGAAATAGCATTAATTATTTCATGGCAGAAGCAATGAAGTAATCAATGAGGTGGAGGGAGAATGATGCAGGAGTGAATATATGACGAATATATTGGTGATCATAAATGCAACACCCTTTGTGGATAAAAATAGGCGTAGAATACACGGTACCCCTGCCCCATGTAGAGGTGGCTAGAGTGGAATATCACCCAGCTCGATAGCTGCAGTCGCTTAAGTGCGGCCAGTATCCAGTATTTGGGAGATAGTAGGTTCGAACCCCACTGTCGGCAGCCCTGAAAATGGTTGTCCGTGATTTCCCATTTTCACACCAGGCAAATGCTGGAGCTGTACCGTAATTAAGGCCACGGCCGCTTCCTTCCCACTCCTAGCCCTTTCCTGTCCCATCGTCGCCGTAAGACCTATCTGTGTCGGTGCGACGTAAAACAACTAGCCAAAAAAAAAAAAAATGGAATATCCTTGGCAGTGTTTAGCGTACTAAGGTTGAGCGCACATTGGATCCGTATTTGTTTCGCACATTACATACGACCATAGTTGTACATATGGACACGCACATTGGTTGCGAGGTCGTCCGATGCGATCGTTCAATTTTCGCTTTTTCTTACACTGTCAGCAACATGAACAACCTACTTCTGTTGGATAATTCTCTTCTGAGGCGCACAAGACGGCATCGTAGAACTGAATAGGTTAATTAATTTATCTGAAAAGGGAAGAATTAGGGGAACTCCATCATATCTGGGAAGATAAACTCGAACAAAATCACTTCGCATTATCGTCACAAAGCATGCGAATATTACTTGGACAACGGAGAAAGCAATTACAATATGACCATAGATAGCTTTCTCTACTGTTGTTGTTTGAGTCATCAGTACACAGACTGGTTTCGTGCAGCTCTTCATATTTTTATTAAATACGACATATTAAAGTATATATTTATATGACCAACAACAAAAACGGTCAATGTTCACAAGAGCTATGATATTGTAGACATTGTAAAAAGAAAGCATTATAGCCTATGTCACGGAAATTCGAGCCACAGTAAAATTGTAGAACTTAACTTGTAAACGTGTGTATGTATTCGTACAGAAATGTGCATCACTCGATGTGTAGGTGTAAATAAAAAATGTAATTGCCACTTAGCAGGCATTCGCATTGCTTCAGATATTTCCTTCCATGAATTGCGATGATATTTACAATCCCTTTAATCCTACAAGCATTTCCGATCATGTATTAACGTTATGAATTTTTCAAACATACATATATTGCTCGGAGTTCGTAGAACTGAATAGGTTACTTAATTTATCTGAAAAGGGAAGAATTAGGGGAACTCCATCATATCTGGGAAGATAAACTCGAACAAAATCACTTAGCATTATCGTCACATTATCGTCCGGCAAAATCCCAGCAAGCTGAGAACGTGATCGGACGTCGTATCTAAACGCATGTACACGCACGACTAACTCGTGTGCAGTATGTGAGTGTTCATAGCATTGTTATCGTCGGCATTGTTCGTATATATTTGCGCGTATTCGAATACGGATCCAATGCGCGTATTCACCAACGCCACTTAAATTTACTGTTATCTTATATTTCCAAAACGCGGACAGTGTCATTATCTCCGATAGCGCTCACTTCTGTATTCACCACAGAATTCATTATCTCGGTTTACCAAAACTAAGTTTTCGTTTCAATCTGAATTTGAACCTTACATTTTTCATACTGACGTACAGAAAACAAATGACTACGTGCTGTCGCCATTATCTAAATGTAAACATGTTTTTGACTTCATTCGCGGTTTGCAAATAATTTGTCACATATTGTGTCCGCTACTGATTAGAAACGGAAGCATAATGCGACTTTTCAAACGAGTGAATTGTTGTTGAATTTGGTGGCAGAAAGCATTATCATAATAGAGAATAAGAAAACAAATTACGTGGCATAATGGTAATACATTAGGGGCTGCCTGGCCGAGGCGGTAAAGGCGAGCTCGGTTTACTCCGAAGGATGTGGGTTCGAATCCCCGTCAGGTAGTCGTAAAATACACTTCCGGAGGTGCACAAATGGCCCTGAGGTTCACTCAGCCTACACCAAAAATGAGTAACAGGTTTATTCCTGGAGGCAAAGGCGGCCGGGCGTAAAGCGAACCACTCTACCCCATGAAGTGCCGAGGTTACGGTTAGTGGAAGCTTTTACCTTCCACCCCTCCAAGGGCCTTCATGGCCTGTACGGAGATGGCTTTGCTATGGTATTACATGATATGGCATATTAAGGCATCACTCCTTAACTCTTCATTAAAAAGGAATTCAGTCGTGTACCGAACAAGATATAACGGCTAGAGCCCGGATTTTTATGCATTAATAGGTTAGAATATAAACTTACTGAAGCGAGTAGCAAGTATAGTCTATCTTCACACCGATTATGCTATGAGGTTTGCATAAACATGAGGGGTACGGCCCATCAGAACCCCTAATATACACTGGCTGACAGAGCAAATGCAACACCAAGAAGGAGTGGTCAGAACTTTATGCCAATTGCAGGGTAGACTGACGTCACTGAGGTATGCTCATGATGTGAAATGCGCCGCTGTGCTGCGCACGTAGCGAACGATAAATGGGACACGGCGTTGGCAAATGGCCCACTTCGTACCGTGATTTCTCAGCCGACAGTCATTGTAGAACGTGTTGTCGTGTGCCACAGGACACGTGTATAGCTAAGAATGCCAGGCCGCCGTCAACGGAGGCATTTCCAGCAGACAGACGACTTTACGAGGGGTATGGTGATCGGGCTGAGAAGGGCAGGTTGGTCGCTTCGTCAAATCGCAGCCGATACCCATAGGGATGTGTCCACGGTGCAGCGCCTGTGGCGAAGATGGTTGGCGCAGGGACATGTGCCACATGCGAGGGGTCCAGGCGCAGCCCGAGTGACGTCAGCACGCGAGGATCGGCGCATCCGCCGCCAAGCGGTGGCAGCCCCGCACGCCACGTCAACCGCCATTCTTCAGCATGTGCAAGACACCCTGGCTGTTCCAATATCGACCAGAACAATTTCCCGTCGATTGGTTGGAGGAGGCCTGCACTCCCGGCGTCCGCTCAGAAGACTACCATTGACTCCACAGCATAGACGTGCACGCCTGGCATGGTGCCGGGCTAGAGCGACTTGGATGAGGGAATGGCGGAACGTCGTGTTCTCCGATGAGTCACGCTTCTGTTCTGTCAGTGATAGTCACCGCAGACGAGTGTGGCGTCGGCGTGGAGAAAGGTCCAATCCGGCAGTAACTGTGGAGCGCCCTACCGCTAGACAACGCGGCATCATGGTTTGGGGCGCTATTGCGTATGATTCCACGTCACCTCTAGTGCGTATTCAAGGCACGTTAAATGCCCACCGCTACGTGCAGCATGTGCTGCGGCCGGTGGCACTCCCGTACCTTCAGGGGCTGCCCAATGCTCTGTTTCAGCAGGATAATGCCCGCCCACACACTGCTCGCATCTCCCAACAGGCTCTACGAGGTGTACAGATGCTTCCGTGGCCAGCGTACTCTCCGGATCTCTCACCAATCGAACACGTGTGGGATCTCATTGGACGCCGTTTGCAAACTCTGCCCCAGCCTCGTACGGACGACCAACTGTGGCAAATGGTTCACAGAGAATGGAGAACCATCCCTCAGGACACCATCCGCACTCTTATTGACTCTGTACCTCGACGTGTTTCTGCGTGCATCGCCGCTCGCGGTGGTCCTACATCCTACTGAGTCGATGCCGTGCGCATTGTGTAACCTGCATATCGGTTTGAAATAAACATCAATTATTCGTCCGTGCCGTCTCTGTTTTTTCCCCAACTTTCATCTTCGAACCACTCCTTCTTGGTGTTGCATTTGCTCTGTCAGTCAGTGTATATGTTAGTCTCGCTACAGTATGGAAGAGCGGTGGCCTACACTTCCTACTAACCAAATTAGTTTGCAATCTAACCTGTTACTGCATAAAAATCCGGGCTTTACGGATTATAAGCTATAATGAAGAATTCATCTTAGGCCTACCTATGTGTTGGGAACACCAGGTTATGTTCGATTGTGGATAAGACTCACAGTGTCGAAGCTTTAGGTAACCTAAAATGTGTCTCAAAAAATAACTTTTATCGTAGTCCTGAAAGTATTTAGTGCATTCTTTTGTATCCACCTAGGTCGTTTCATTACGTAATCTTGGTTATATTCCTCGCCGCTGTGATTTTCAGTTAAATGTTCCAGCCGTCTACGAGCTGCCATCTTGAAAGGCTACCCGCCAACCTTTGAAAATCCACAGCCTGTTTCCAGACATTTGGCCGGGTCAGGAATGGAATGAATGAAGCCCCATCTATTGGCGATGATAGGAATTGTGCCGGCTACCGAAGCCTGTCGCACTCCTCTGGGGCAATGATTAATAAATGACAGATGAAATTAAATTATATTGGAGAGTGTTACTGGAATGAAATATGACAGGGAAAATCGGAGTATCCTGAGGAAGACCTGTCCCGCCTCCACGTTGTGCTGCATAAATCTCACATGGATTGACCGGGATTTGAACCACGGAACCCAGTGGTGAGAGGCCGGCGCGCTGCCGCCTAAACCACGGAGTCTACCGGCCAAACTTTCTCCGGTAAAATTTTAAACTGAGGTAATGTTGTTGGTGAATACAAATGTATCTGTTATCTCGGTTTTCTTAGCTTTAAACCAAGAGGAAATATTTTACTCGCATTGGTGAATGCGGGTCTAAATAGTTCTGTCGCTGTACCTGGTCATATACAGGGTGTTTCTAAATTCCCATTACAGACTTTGAGGGCTTGCAGTGGGGACCAAGACGGTGAAATTTATTATAGGAACGTGTGTCTGGAAACGTACCGTCTTCCCGCCATCCGCAAAAAACCACCACAGCGCACGTTCACAGCTCTGTCCGACTCCTGTTGCTTGTCGTCTGGGTAGAATTACAGGTGGAGATCGATGCGATGACCACCGACGTCAACACAGACACGGTACCCCTGTACCATGTTCTCATACACACAATCACCAATCTCTGCTCCTCCAACATGCGCCGCAGCCATAACCCACGCCATTAGATCTTCCTCAGATTCCACAAGAGTCTCGAAAATTAAGTTTTCATGTGACCCCACAGGTAGTAGTCTAGCGGTGTCAAGTCGGGTGAACGTGCAGGCCAAGCAATCGGGCCACCACGACCTATCCACTATTGCCCAAATGTATGGTGCATATGAATTATTGTACGTACAACTTACTGCTGTGTACGTAGTCTGTACTGTAGAATGAACGAAAATCACAAGTACAACAGCAGGTACAACACATCTCCGTGCGGTTCACACCCTCAACTGAATGACATGGAATGTCAGCAAACCTGTAGGGGTATGAGACATCACGTGATCGTTCAAAGACGTACGTACTCTAGTCAGTGGCACGTGCAATGCAGGAGATTTGAACATGTGCTTTGGTGGTTTTTTTACAGGTAGCGGGAAGACGGTACGTTTCCGGACACAAGTTCCTATGCTAAACCTGGTCCCCGCTGCAAGCCCTTAAAGTCTGTAATGGGAATATAGAAACACCTTGTAAATCAGGTAAATCTGTAACTTAAATCTTCCACTATTACATTCGTACAACTTGCGTTGAGGTTTACCGCCTGTGGGTTTTTGTTCAGAGATGCCGAAATTTTGTATTTTGTTCCTTGGCACAGGCCATTGCTAAGTTATGAGCAGTAATGACATTCGGAGCACGACTAATGTATCTGGATGTCATGAAGGGCGATGCTCATAGGGTCAGTTGTGCTGCGATAGAACGTTCTGGCTTAGTGAGGAAAGAAATTAAAAACTATTCACTACGTCTTGTCTTGCCTAATACGCCTCAGTATAGTTCAACAATCAACTTTTTGCTGTTTCCTTATCTAATAACTCCATAACCTTCGCTGGTACTGTTTGAGGATCCAACCAAACTCCAGGCTGATAACGAAACATCTAGATTCTAGCATTCTATCTAAATGCTTGGATTAACTTCCATTGTGCCCTTGACTGAGTTGGCATTGGTTATACCAGGCTTCTCACTCCCATCGTCCCAATTTCACCTCCTTTTTACTTTATTGTTTAATGTTTAAAGTTACAGGTTTGTCGGTGACGCTGTAAAAGGAAAGGGATGTAACTAAGAAGGAAGTAGCCGTGCTGTTAATTAAGTTGTAGCCCCACCATTTGCTACGTGTAGAAATAGGAAACCACTGTAAAAAATATTCAGGCTTCCCAGCAGCAGACTTCCGTGCTATCAATTTGAACTGATCTAGCTCTCTGTTCACCACATTGTAAGTATTCGGATTTCCGTACATTACGCCACAGCCCGCACTCATCCAATGGTGTTTTCCACTATTACATCAGCTGTTTGAGACCATGGCGAAATTCACTGGCGACCATGATATCGTCAGCAAAATCAATGTCCAAGTTTGTGATGGCTCCAGCTCTTCAGTGATAGTGTTATACTTGTAGGGATATGGTTATCTCATTCTTCAACTTACAACAATAATCACCGCTGCCTTTCAACGTGGTAGCGTGAGCTGGTGACCACGGAGATCCCAGTTGAATCTCCCTGTGGGTGGGGGCACTAGAATAACACCCGCGGTATCCCCTACCTGTCGTACGAGGTGGCTAGAAGGGTCCCAGAGGCTCTGAACTTTGGAGCGTGTATCGACGACCACGGGGCCCTTATCTGAGTTCTGGCATTGCTTTTACATACGGTACCAGTCAAAATTTAGGACCACAT
This sequence comes from Anabrus simplex, assembly GCF_040414725.1. Classification (NCBI taxonomy): domain Eukaryota; kingdom Metazoa; phylum Arthropoda; class Insecta; order Orthoptera; family Tettigoniidae; genus Anabrus; species Anabrus simplex. The sequence continues at coordinate 63,435,928 of NC_090268.1, read as the reverse complement.
TAAAAAATCATGAAGTGTCATCTAGAACATAAATTGTGCTACTAGACCTCTGTACTTTTTCCTGAACTCTCGCATCTAATATGGTATATGACGCGTGATTTCATTGATTTACGCCAATTATTGTACACGTTATACATTTTAACTGTTCGAAGGTCACAACAGAAAGTCAACATTTTTGGAAATATTATGTACTATATACTCTAATTGGTTGCAAGTATCTTTTTTTTTTTTTTTTTGCTAGGCGCTTTACGTCGCACCGACACAGATAGGTCTTATGGCGACGATGGGATAGGAAAGGCCTAAGAATTGGAAGGAAGCGGCCGTGGCCTTAATTAAGGTACAGCCCCAGCATTTGATTGGTGTAAAAATGGGAAACCACGGAAAACCATCCTCAGGGCTGCCGATAGTGGGATTCGAACCTACTATCTCCCGGATGCAAGCTCACAGCCGCGCGCCTCTACGCGCACGGCCAACTCGCCCGGTGGTTGCAAATATCACCACCAAGATTTTTTGGTAGACATAGAAATAGATGGGGGTCATTTTAGTTTAAATATAAAAGTTCCAATAATATCCAGCACCAGTTTTTTGCGTGGTTTTTTTTCCGAACCAGCGCCAAAATCGTTTATTTTTTCTTTGTCTTTGTCATGTATGGCTCAAGGTCTCAGGGCGAGCTATAAGCGTCAGACTTATCTGCCCTGATAGTTTAATTTGCACTCTGCGAATTGCATCAAAGAACACATCATTTCTGATGCCGATAGCTCACACTGAGACCTATGACAAGAACAAGGAAAAATTGACCATTTAACGCTGGTTTGAAAAAATAAATAAACGCACAATAATCAGTGCCGCATTTTTTCGGAATGTTTATATTTAAACTAAAATGACTCCCAAAATTGTTGCTAAGTCTACAAAAGAATCTTGGTGGTGATACTTGAAAGAAATTAGGGTATATAGTACATATTTTTTCCAAAAATGTTGACTTTCTGACGTGACCTTCCAACTGTTAAAAATGTATAACTTATACAGTACTTGGCGTAAATCAATGAAGCAAGAGCGATATTGGTACGTCTGAAGACCAGGACTGTCGATTAGAGGAAAGGAGCTCCGTAGATAATTTACATTATAAGCATTGAGTCACAGACACACATCAAGGCCATAAGAACTGTTGACTATTACATAGTGTCCTTTATATTGATGCCTATTTTTTCTATCCTTCTAGAAATACAACGTCAAACCGTCTATTAACAAGGGGATTTCTTTCAAATCTATCTTCCTCATAATGTTACATTCGACTTACTATTCACAATAAGCCTGTTTAAAAAAAAGAGCATAACATGACGTCAAAACACACATCGATAGGAAATGTAATGTTTGTTATAATATACACTCTAACTATGTTTTAGGTAGAAAACTACAAATGAAGAGAAAACAATCCGCATTCAATATCACTGATATTTAGTTGCTTGTCCTTAGCATGCATTGCACGTCTTTCCATTCAAATATAATTGTGTTCATTACGGAAGGTCCTTAGAAATTCAGATTTGAATCATTAATTGATCGAATACGGTGATATAATACCTTCAGTAAGATTTCAATACGGAATTTCATAAGGCCGTAGTTAAACATGTGCATTATTTTCACTCAGAACCACTTTCTCTCGATGTTTCAGCTTCAGAAGTACAATCTCAGGCATTCGTTCTGGCTTTATACTCTTCCGTTCTCATACTCATCCATGACGATCAATACACATCGCAAAGGATCCACACTCTGAAGAAATGAATCCTCACACCTAGTTATTACTTCTGCTCCGGGTTAGAAAAGATCCAGGGTATCCTCTGTAGGTCGTTGGGAGCTACTAAAAAGGGTAACTCTCAGATGCACTTCCCCCTGTGGGTGCGGGCGGTAGAATAACACCCACTGTATTCCCTACATATCGTAGGAGGCGACCAAAAGGGGCCCCGGGAGTCCTGAACTTTGGAGCGTGGGTTGGCGACCACGTGAGCCAAAGCTGAGTTCTGGCTTTGTTTCCACATACTCGCATCAGGCTCCTGAATTTCATTTATCTTATCCGACCTCTCTTGGTCAATTCTTGTTCTTTCATGACTCCAAAGGTATTAGGTTTGCGAATCCTAGCGAGCCTTTCATTTTCAAGCCCTTCGTGGCCCTTGTCTTTCTTTGGCCGATATCTTCATTTTCCGAAGTGTCGGATCCCTTCCATTTCTTCTCTCTGATTAGTGTTATATAGAGGATGGTTGCCTAGTTGTACTTCCTCTTAAAACAATAATTACCACCACCACTCTCAGATGCACTCAACTTTGAAGTGTGGACTGGCAATCACGAGGCCGCTAGTTGAGTCCAGCTTCCAATCTACCTAGCTCTTTACTTTCATCTTTCTTACCAGACCGCCTTTGGTCCAATCTTGTCCTCTACCTACCCCAATGGTATTAAGTTTGAGAGGGCTAGACAGTGTTTCATTTTCACGCACTTTATGACCTTTCTCATAATCCTTCTAATACCCACTTTTACGAAAGTTAGGGCCTCTTCCATTTCTTCCTGTGATTAGTGTGAACTGGGGATGGTTGCCCAATTGAACTTCGCCGTAAGTCAAGTCAATACTCTCCTCCAGTACTTCCAGCTACAGGGGCTCTTGACTTGGGAGCGTGTGTTGGCGACGTACTTGAACCAGGCTCCTCACATTCATCTATCCTATCCGACCTATCTTGGTCAATACTTGTTCGTTTCCGACCCCGACGGTATTAGAGCATTCGAGGCCTAGAGAGTCTTACATTTTCATGACGTTCGTGGCCCTTGTCTTTCTTTGGCCGATACCTTCATCATTCGAAGTGTCGGACCCCTCCATTTTTTTCTCCCTGATTAGTGTTATAGAGATAATGGTTGCCAAGTTGCACTTCCTCTTACAAAAATAATCACCACCACCAACAGCAACACCACCGCCACTGCCGTCGTCGTCGTCAGCGTGGGTTGGCAACCACGGTAACCCCTAGTTGAGTACATCATTGCTTCCATTTACTTGTGCCAGTCTCATAGCATTTATGTTTCCCACGTGATCTCCCCTAGTCAAGTCTTGCCCGACACCTTAGCGGCCCTTTCGTTTCTTTCGCCGATAACGTCATTCGGAGGTTGTACTTCTTCATCTTTTCTTAATAATAATGTTATTGGTTTACCGTCCCACTAACTATTTTTACTGTTTACGGAGACGTCGATATATCGAGATCCCGCGAGTTCTTTAAAATTCCGGTAAATCTCTACGGACATTGAGGCTGATGTATTTAAGCACCCTTTAATTTCCAGCGGCCTGAGCCGAGATCGAACTCGCCAACTTGAGTTCAGAAGGCAAGCGTTCTACCGCCTGAGCTATCCAGTCCGGCCTTCTTTTCTTCTCATATGAGGTAAGAGTGGAACATGAGCAAGTTACATGTCCACTTAAACAATAATTAGTGTTGTAACAACGTTGACATCACGCACTGCCCCCACTCCTCCATCCAGGCATTCTGTAACAGAGCGGGAGTCGACAACGAGCAGTGATACTCCCCCGCCTCGAGACGTAGGTTGCCCGGTTGAAAGAATGCCCTCCACTCCTTTCTCAACCCACACAACTCTCCTGGCCAGAGAGTAGGCGTTATCTACTAGGTGGCCCGCCCCTCTCTTTCAGGAAGGGGAATGAAAACTTTTGATGATGATGATGATAATGAAAAAGAAGAATCTGAGACAGAAGTAGCTCTACTCTCGCACTGCTAGCTCGTGCGACTTCATGCGGGAAACCTATTATGATTTCCCCGGGGGTTTCGAATCTGGATGTACTTAAAAGCATGTAAATAATCGTTATCCCCTTACTATATCTCTTTCTCCTAACATTATTTGTTTTCAATGATTCATAAAATTTTCCGATGTTCTGTGTGCGGATTTTGGGTCATAAGGTTTCATAAACTCAATAAAACGATTCCTAGTCTGTGGAAAGGAACAACATACGAGAAGAAGAATTATTGGAAAGAAAGATTTTTAGGAAGAAAGTCTTACAAATGGGAGGATTCCAAGGGAGGAAGGAAAAGAAAACAGGCACAAAGTGAACTGAAGACAGTGAAACAATGAAAGAGTACTGCAAGAAAAGGAAAGAACAACTACGGAGGAAGAACTGAAATTGTAACGTGGTCTTTACAAGGCCGCAACGCAAGAAGAAGGAGAAGATTCACAGTCTGGTGAATTAATCATTCCTCCTTGGACCAGGAAGCACGAAAGCCTTAATAATGGGGAGGTGCGTTACAGCATTCCTACGATCGACTGGAAGGGCGGTAAAAGTCCATGGTTTCTCGAAAGATCTTCCTGAAACTCCATTTACCTCACTTCTCAAAGTTGAGCAGGCTACCACTACTGTACTTTGGTGTCATATCTGTCTCGTCTAACTACGTAACCTTGATCGCCAGTCGGTTTGGATTCATTGCCTAGTATGATAAGCCATACTTCTCGAAAATGCTGTAATGCAATAGATGTTTTTCTGTGATTTCGCACCATTTTCACACCAGGACCTAGACCTTAGTTAAACCATTGTGACTTCCTTCCCAGTTATACTTCTGTCCTATCTCATCGTCACCATAAGATTCGCCTCAGTCGACCCCCTGTGGGTGGGGGCGGTAGAATAACACCCACGACACCCCTGCCTACCGTAAGAGGCGACTAAAAGGGGCGTCAGTGACTTTCAACTTTAGAGCGTGGGTTGGCAACAACGGGGCTCTTAGCTGAGTCCTGGTATTGCTTCCACTTGTGCCAGGCTCCTCACTTTCAACTATCTTATCCGACCTCCCTTGGTCAACACTTATTCTTTTCCGACCCCGACGGGATTAGAGCATTCGAGGTCTAGGGAGTCTTTCATTTGCACGCTCTTCGTGGCCCTTGTCTTTCTTTGACCGATAACTTCATGCTTCGAAATGTCAGATCCCTTCCATTTTTTTCTTTCTGATTAGTGTTATATAGAGGAGGGTTGCCTAGTTGGACAGTACATTCTTTTAAAACAATAGTCACCAATCAACCAACCACTCGCCTCAGTCGGTGCGATGTAAAACCAATAGCAAGGAACTGTATCACAGTACAGTGGCTTACTGCGGCACATCTTCTTCTTTACGACAACGGCTTTATGAGTGAGATAGTGCAGCCAGCAGTATGCAAGTTCAACACCTTACCTAAGTGAGACCGTGACATAGTCAAACCTTGGCAGAGCTAGACGTGGAAAAGCTTGCTAGGAAGAAGAATACTTTGTGCAAAACGTGAAAGTTTTTCTCCATCGTAGCAAGTATCCAAATATCACTAAAACTGACGACTTCCATCCTCAATTTTACATAAAAGATGTACAGTAAGTTAACATGTACAGTACGTAAATTAATGAAATCGACAGAAAGGTAATAAAAAAGTAGATAAATCAGAGGAATTATAACGCGAGAAATCGTTACAGACACCACTAAAACACCCGTAGAAATCATTCAAAAAATTCCCATTTTCCTAGGCAAAGGCCCATAAAGTAACGACTGTTGGAAAAACCGGTCGTCAAAATTAACCGTCAAAGTCACAAAGTTCAGTCGATCACGTGAAAAAAGAGACAAATCCAATTACCAAATTCAGTCATATACACGTCAGTATTATCTACAACCACCTCCTCCAGTGAGTAATGATGACGGAACTCTAACTTAACCTGCCACTACAAGTGCTTTCCGTCTAACCAGAACCACAGCCGACTTGATGCGTCGCTCTAGCCAGCTCGGAGCGCAGCGAGGGATCCAGTCGGCCGTGCCAGAACGAAATTCGTTATATTAGCACCCACGTAAAGACATAGGCCATCAGCGTGCCAAGCGGAGAAGAGCGGGCTGAGGAGAATGCTACAGGGGCGACAGCATGACGTCAATGTTTTTCAACGATAACTACCCAGTAATTACCATCAAAGGTCAGTTCTTTAGAATTCCACCAAACTTAAAAGTATGAAGCATATGTATCTGATGACAGTTAACGTTATTTTTCAATTGTATAGCTTCTTAAATTCTTGCAGGCTAATTCCACTAATCTCATTAGGTTTTTTTTTTTTTTTTGGATGCTCCGATTCGATTCCCGGTACTGCCAGAAATCTAAGATGGGCAGGATGGCTGGTATGTGGTTAAAATCGTACATGCAGTTTACCCCATTCAGAGCTGCACCACCTCAGGACGACTACACGAATTTACTTTGTCCGCCATCATCGGAAGGTCTGCCTTACAAGGGAATCACAAGGCTAGAAATAGCCACGGGGAATTATTACTGAATTGTCATTTTTATAGTATCTGGCAAGAATATATAATCCTACATCCTCGATATCCCATCTTGTAGCAGAACCTATGACTTCCAACAGAATTTCTTCGTCATGAATAAAATCTATTCGATCTGTGATCAAATGACTTCTAAAATAGTGTTTTTATTGCGAGCTTAGCGGAAAGACACAAATTTTATTTGTTTTCTTTGCCCCTAAACACACGAATGGAATGCAAGGTATCAGCTGTGCTATGCGTGTTACAAATAATTCTAAAATAAAACTTTACTTCTTGGCTTGGGAGAGTATCTAGTACAAACATATTTTTATGAATCAACCATAGGAATGTGTATCATTTACTGAATAGTTTCATTTATTTCAGTATTTAATTACATTATTGTTGTTTTCAATATTCATCATTATTTTAATGAACCTAAATATTTGACGTTTAGCTTAAGTCTTAAATTTAGGTTAAATTATGTCAGTTTCTAATACTATTTTATTTTGTTATTTATTTAAATTTTAGTAATTTTCAGTTTATTTTAATTATAACTATCTTAATTGTTTTAGATTGTAAACTTTGTAGGTAAGTGTATGAAAGGGCCTAGAGCCCTAATTTCGCCACTGAACAAGGCACTAACAAATAATTAAATCAAAATAAATAAATAAATAAATAATGTATAAACTATACGTACAATAATAATTCAGAAAATTCATTCACCCATTCTCGTCCAATGGCGCATACTACTGTCACTTGCACCATATTCATAAAGATGCAATGACAGACATTGTGCATCCAAAGTCAGAAATGTGTTTCTATTATTACCGATTTATTTCTATTATGATATTCTCTAATTTGTTACTGCGTTACCAGGTAGTACCAGTGCGTTTCTTATGCCATATCCCCCTGTGGGTCTGGGCGGTAGAAATACACCCACAGTATCCCCTGCTTATCGTAAGAGGCGACTAAAAGTGGCCCCAGGGGTGCGTAACTTGGGAGCGTGGGTTGGCGACTACTGGGCCCTCAGCTGAGTCCTGGCATTGCTTCCACTTACTTGTGCCAGGTTCCTCATTTTCACCTATCCTATCCGACGTCCCTTGGTCAACTCTTGTTCTTTTCCGACCCCGACGGTATTAGAGGCCCTTCGTGGCCCTATATCCTTCCTAGCTGTCCTCTCTTGGCTAATTGTTCTTTTCTGACTTCGATAGTATTAGGTTCACAAGGCCTAAGAAGTCTTTCATCTTCACACCACTTTACGTTCCCTGTTCTTTTCTACACCCTCATACTTCGAAGTCTCCGACCTATTTTTATCTGATTCTTTCTTATTAGATTTAGGAGGTAGTTATTAAGTCGTTGTACTTCCCCGTAAAAAATAATCTCTACCATCACATTATCTTCCCTACCTGACCACTTTTAGTAGACTCTAGTTCTCCTTCGACTGTGATAAAATTCATATTGTTAATAGTAATCTATGTTATTCATCTTAAGAAATCAGTTAAAATAAATATATAGTAGAAAAGTTTAAGTATTTGGGAGAACTGATCCAACCCAATGGACTAGATAAGGAGGCAAACAAGGAAAAAGCTAGAAAACTGGAACTGGCCTACAGGCTGACACAGGTACAATAAACGGGCAATATCCTACAAAGCCAAAATTAAACACTAGAACGTTGTTGTAAAACCAGAGGGGCTGTACGGTTCAGAATGCCTTATCTTAAATAAGAAAGGGTAACTGAAAGAAATCGAGAAGAAGGAAAGGAAAATTCTGAGGAAAATTCTTGGACCTCAGAACACGACCGATGGGAACATGGAGGTAAAGGAGAAATGAGGATCTCTACAAGTATTCCGTAAAGTACACGAAGACTGAAATTTTATGGACATCTCGTCAGAATGAATGATAACCGCCTGACTAAAAGAATATTTAAATATATAATTGGATTGAGGAGGACAACGAAATGGGTGGAGGAGGTTAAGAAGGACGCAGAAGAAATTAAAATAATACCAGAATTGATCCTCAACAGAAAGAAGTTCAGAACTCGAGTAGATGACGACAAATTCCAGGCCCAAATTTGTACTCGTAATACCTGAGGAGCAGCGAAAAATAAGGAGTGAACGAATGAAGAAGTTCTGGGAAGAGAAAAGAAGAAGACTGGCCAGAAAGCATTAAGTTTCACGCGGTCCGCAGTTGGCCGAATTCGGAAGCAAGAAGTAGAAATATATAGTACTCACGGCTATATACGTGAAACTATGCTGCTGTTCCACTTTAATTATTTACTGAATTTATTTTGTATAAATTCCATTCGTGTATTTTTCTCTCGAGACCTGGAAGTAGCGATCTTCTCTCCTGCTGACTAGGTACTTATCTGAGGACTGTATAATATGCCTTGTAGCTTCATGGGCTCGAAGAAGAAGTTTACTTAAGGGAATTTTCTGGTTTTTGCGATAAGTAATTTTAGAGAGACAATTCGTTGGATACGTACATTTTTTGTTGTCTTTTGAACACTCTCACACCGAAGTAATTATAATATTCTAAAATGAACTAAGAAACTTCATATTGTGTTCATTTTCCCTATACCATAAGGAATATACCGTTCACATACCATTCTTATATCAATGTAGCCTATCACTTAAAATTCTCTCTGCGTAGAGCTATCTTTAAAGACGGATTATATAAATGATGAAGTCATTGTGGAGGACAGGTGATACCGTGGGATGGAATGCGGGTGACACATCTTACTTGGCACTGGGCGATTGAACACACAACACAGCTTCACAGTGCTGGAATCTCAGGAGAAAATACCACACAGGTCGGCAGTCTAGATCTCGTTAACGGACCGTGAGATCACAAAGACATGAGCCACCTATTGCCAGGCTAAGAATGTTACTACTCAGTAGGTCCACATGCTATACGACCTCAACATTTGTTTCGGTGCGAGTTGTGCTGAAATGCCATAATAATTCGTTTGTAGCGGTCACCTTCGAAACCCCTGTGCGTGGGGGTGGCAGAATATATCCTGTCTGTCGTAAAGGGTGACTTCAAGAGGACCAGTGACTCTCAACTTGGGAGCGTACTTTGGTGACGAAGGTTCACCTAGTGAGTCTGGCATCCCCCTGTGGGTGGGGGCGGTAGAATAGCATATACGGTATCCCCTGCCTGTTGTAAGAGGCGACTAAAAGGGACCCAGGGGTTCTCAATTTAGGAGCGTGGTTGTCGACCACGGGGACCTTAGCTGAGTCCTGATATAGATTCCACCTATCTCGATAGCTGCAGTCGCTTAAGTGCGGCTAGTATCCGGTACTCGAGGGATAGTGGGTTCGAACCCCACTGTCGGCAGCCCTGAAAATGGTTTTCCTTGGTTTCCCATTTTCACACCAGGCAAATGCTGGGGCTGTTCTTTAATTAAGGCCACGACCGCTTCCTTCCCACTCCCGGGCCTTTCCTCTCCCATCGTCGCCATAAGACCTGTCTATGTCGGTGTGATGTAAAAACAACTTGTAGACATTGCTTCCACTTCCTTCTGCAAGGCTCCTCACTTTCATCTATCCTATCCGACCTCCCACAGTCTACTCCTGTTCTTTCCCGACCGCGAGGGTGTTAGGTTGCCGAGCCCTAGGGAGTCTTTCATTTTCACGCCCTTCGTGGCCCTTGTCTTCCTTTGGCCGATGTCTTCATTTTTCGAAGTGTCGGACCACTTCCATTTTTTCTCTCTGATTAGTGTTATATTGAGGATGATTACCTAGTTGTACTTCCTCTTAAAACAATAATCACCACCAACACATGTATTGGTTAATGCGACTAGCTGTTATCCCTTGAGGCCCAGGTTCGATTCTCGGCTCTGCCACGAAAATTGATAAGTCGTACGAAGGCTGGAACGGGGTCCACTCAGCCTCGGGTGGTCAACTGAGTAGAGGGGTGTTCGATTCCAACATCAGTCATCCTCAAATTGATTTTCCATGGTTTCTCACTTTTCCTTCAGGGAAATGACAGGATGGTACCTAACTTAAGGCCACGGCCACTTCCCTCTTCCTTCTCAATCTCTTCCAATCTTCCCATCCCCCAAAGCGCCTGTTCAGCATAGCAGGTGAGGCCACTTTGGCGAGGTACTAGTCCTCCTTCCCATTTGTATCATAGACCCAAAGTCTCACGCTCCAGGACACTGCCCTTGCGGTGGTAGGGGTGGGATCCTTTGCTGAGTACGAGGGAAAACAACTCTGGAGGGTAAACGGATTAAGAAAAAGAAAGAAAGAAAGAAAGAAAGAAAGAAAGAAAGAAAGAAAGAAAGAAAGAAAGTAAGTGTCTGTACTTTGGTCAAAATTTTCACTAACTATACTGTTGTGAAGCCCCGTTCCCTCGCCTTAATCCAACTGCTATCTCCTCCCGGGTCGAGCTTACTTTTGTATTAGTAACAGACTCAAGTGTAGGCCCTACTTACCGGGATTATTGGCCGAAGCAACGGGACGCCACGAGATGATGCAACCTGTCAAATTTAAATCCTGTATTAATAGAATAAATAAATGTATTATGTGTCCAATTCCTTGGATGAATGGTCAGCATACTCCCCTTCATTTCAGAGGGTCCCGGATTAGATTCCCGACTGGGTCGGGGATTTTAATCGCTTCTGATTAATTCTTCTGGCCCGGGGACAGGTGTTTGTTCTAACTCTCTCCCCTTCATATTCAGACAACACACCACACATACACGCAATAGTGATTATATCCCTTCATAAGGTTGGCGTCAGGAAGTGTATCCGGCCGTTAAACAGGGCCAAATCAACATATGCGACGCAGTTCACACCCAGATAGGTGTGGAAAAAGCGGGAGAAAAAGAAGAAAAAGAAGAAATGTATTTTTATTTATGTGAATAGGAGACAGGTCCTTGGCAAATCAAAACGGTATTTGTGTTCACTACAATATATCGATATACAAAATGTCTCGAATGTACTCACTCGTCGATTGTCAGTAACTCATGTACTCAGTTTTTATTGACAACAAATACAATGTCCTTTAGAATATGTGGAATGATTTCAATTGAAGAAAACAAATTTACTGCACCGTTCTTCTTTGCAAATGTTTACATTGACCACAATCATTGTCCGGACAGAGCTGATAATGTGACGAATGGAATCACAAACTGTTTGAGGCAATTCATTTGGAATTTGGGGACATTGTCTTTTAATATCCTGTTGCAACGCACGGACTGTTACTGGTTTTGTGACATAAACTTTATCCTTGTCGTACCCCATAAGAGGAAGTCAAGTTTGGCGAACGCGGGGGAAGGGGGGGGGGGGTGTATTCGACATTTCCTCTTTACCCAATCCATCTTTCCGGAAACGTTGCGTCGAGATAGGCCCATACTTCATTACGGTAGTGGGGAGATGCTCCATCTCGTTGGAGTTACTGACAGTGGAAGAGTGAGTACATTTTTGGGACACCCTATACATCACACTCGTAGAGCTTCCAGTGAGTTACGTGGAGAGCAGCTGCTAATTCGCTTGATTATAGTGGCTGTTCACTGGAAGGCCTGCGACCAACCTTGGTAACGATTGCAGCTACCCAGAGATTCAAACCTTGCAATATTTTGTCCTCAAGAAAAGTAATGGGAGTCGTGTTACCTACAACCAAGGCACATCCTCAAGGGAAGTAAAACTAAAGATTTGAAGGTGATTTTCACTTACATTTTATATGAACATTAAGACCTTAACAACGAAATATTTCAGTGGCCTGCCACTTTAGATGCTACTCAGGTGACGAATTTACAAGGCCAAACCTACTTTACTGATGGATTAACTTTTATTAAATTTTTGTAAATTCATTTGAATGCAAGGTAAAGAATAATTATTATAAATTGCATTATTTGAACAATCCTTGAACTATTGTTAACAAATTAAACATGGGTTAAGTTGTTGATTGTTAAAAGGGATCCAAATCAGAAATATTGTTTTATTTTGTGATAAGAAGATATTTCGAAAGTCCATAAAAACATGCCTAAACGTTTACTTTGACTAAGGGGAGTGTAGCATAATTTATTTGTTTTCTAATGATTACAATTGAAGATGAGGGAACGTTTCTTTTAGTTTTCTCAAGCCAGTACAAACTTGACTTAGATCCCTTTTAGCAATCACCCAATATAGTCTATATGTACGTTTGTATATAATCTACTTATACACAACAGGGTGTCTTATGGCCCTAATCTTGCCAAAATCAATCAATCAATCAATCGATCAATCAATCAATCAATCAATCAATCAATCAATCAATCAATCAATCAATCAATCAATCAATCAATCAATCAACTAACTGTTAATAATACATTATTATTATTATTATTATTATTATTATTATTATTATTATTATTATTATTATTATTATTATTATTCAGTTCATTCTCAGTTCTCTGCCTCTATCTGTCTGCCCCACTGCCGTGTATTGTATTCATCCTGCTAGGCCGTATTATTCCTACGATCACATTTCCAACGCTGACCGCAAATAGCGCCATCCATTTGGAAGGTGATATGGTACTCTCTTGTTTTTCTTGTGCAGCCCGCCAGATAAAAGATGTCACCAGTGGTGCCAACTTTACAGCCTGCCCTATCAAAGGTGATATAGTGACTGTGAGCGACGAGGCGCCACGACTTTAAAATTGCTCCCCGCCGCAAGAAGAAAATAATGGAAGGATGAATTTCAGTGCTCCACTTTTGTTTCTCCGAACCGAATAATCTGATATTAGAGCTACGGCAGAGAGTCTGGAAAGATTTGTTATACATTGCACATCTTGTAATATCTTCCCCGTAGATAAGGTTTTGAAGAGATTTGCGATTTGATTCTGGCGTTAGCCTGCTCGAATCCCGTCTACACAGGCGTCCATTAGGATAAACGTCAGTAGGAGTTACAGATAATATCTCCAATGGTTTAGCAACCACCTAGATGAAAGTATAGAATTCATCGTTATTAGATTAACCTCCAGGAAACAGGACTCTGTGGGTATGAGTATATATATTATTTTTTTGCTAGTGGTTTTACGTCGCACCGACACAGATAGATCTTAAGGCGACGATGAGATAGGAAAGGCCTAGGAGTTGAAAGGAAGTGGCCGTGGCCTTAATTAAGGTACAGCCCCAGCATTTGTCTGGTGTGAAAATGGGAAACCACGGAAAACCATCTTCAGGGCTGCCGACAGTGGAATTCGAACCCACTATCTCCCGGATGCAAGCTCACAGCTGCGCGCCTCTAACCGGACGGCCAACTCGCCCGGTAGGTATGAGTATAGAATCCCCCTGCCTGTAGTAACGGACAACTGAACAGAAACCCTGAGGAGCTCTCTACTTGGGAGCGTGGAGTGGCAACCTTCACTATCCGAGCTGAGTCTGACGTTGCATCCTACATTGTGCCAACTTCCTCACTTTCACGTCTTTTAAAAAAAAAAGTATTTTAACAAAGACATCGACAGGTCCCAACATTACAAATGTTGCGTTTAGTTAGATAGATAAGGGGAGATATCTCCCAAAACACACATTTGCAAGAGCACTTTGTTCCAACGGTTACAATTTACGGCCTTCCAAAGGCACCACTCAATAGTACACAAATATCTGTTGCCTAACCACAAAAGAGCTTATATGATCTACAAATTCTACCAATATACAAGTAATTAACATTACAACACCTAATATTCTTATCAAAATTTCCAACTCTTACGGCCTACTCAAGGCAACCATTAACTCTTACAAGGCGGAAAAGAGACTCTCTGCTCAATACAATTACACCCTTGAGCCTCTCTAGGCACAACCTGCAATTTACAATACCTTATGAATTTTAGTTTACACAGGGGTACCTAGTACCCATTCTACTGGGCCTTCGTGAAAAGGAACAGGTTAAGTTACTGGCCCAAACTCAGAACTCAAAAATGTATGGAGGCGTACTCTTGCGCTCCTAGAAAACCAAGGGAAAAACCCTACTTGGGCTTGCAGCCCGACGATGCAGAGACTAATCCCACACTACTGAGGTGACTAGAAGGATAATTTAATTTATGATTTACACGAGAAAAACAGTTACAAAATCGTAGTCACCTCAAGATTAATTGAAGGGGAATTCGAGAGGGTAACGCACTCTCTATCCCCGTTTACAGTTTAAGTCTTTAGGGCTTACATGAAATTTTACATGAGAAAGGAGAAAGTTTACATTTTAGGAATTGACGGTTACATAGGTAAAGATTGGAACTTTCGCCTCAAGTTCAGTTTGCAGAGATAACTACAGAGATAGAAAACTGGTGGCCATTACCTGGGCTGATGTTCTGCCTGCCGAAGAATGAGGACCCGCGTCTCCTTTCTTAATACACACACTCAGTAATTCGGCGATCAATAAGACAAGTTAACTTGAAAAGGCGTCAGCTTTTATACCCGAGAGGAAGCTTAGAGAAGGCTGTGGACTAAATCCGGACACACTCTCTCATTTTTATTGGAGAAAAAAGTTACAAGAAGCCTCTGATTGGCTGAAAAATATATACAGATAATTTATAATTGGTTAGAATCCCATGTTGGCGGGATGAATAAGAAGTGTTGCAAACCTTGAAGTACCAAAAATAAGAAAAGTCCATTCAGTTCAGAAAACCTATAAACACGAAACTTCTTAAAATCTCTAATTATTCCACTTTGCACCAGAGTGCATGACATCAGTTCTGTAATAGAGGCATCTATGGAGAAAAGTGCGAACTTTCTGTGATACACCAAAACAAAACAAAGAAATCCAGTCAGTTTAGGAAACTTTAAAGTAACATAGTACTCCATCCTTTAGTAGTGACATCTTTTGGTCAATGTTCCAACTTATTGTACTATAGATGTTTCAATTTTTATATGATAGATAGCATCCTTCGAGGCCCTTCATTTAAATGTACAGGGTTGAGGTGTACCTGCCGGTACAGTTACAAACGATTGAAAATCGACGGAACAGCTGGGTTGGTCATCTATTGCGTCATTCATCCTGGTGCATCTCATTGATCGAAGGAAAAGATGAAGGGAGACCAAAGAGAGGTCAACCAAGAACAGAATTTCTAGTCATTGGGTGAAGGTCATACTGCCCAACAACCGTAGGGTTGAGGAGACAAAGAAGAAGAAGTACATTTCAGAACTGTGGATGATACATTGTTTATCGTAAATTTAAGGATGTATGCGTATACGTTATTGTGGATGAAAATAACTGAAGCCTCTAACAGCCTTGGCAGTTGCATCTGTTTCAGTTTCAACTCTTATGGCCGCCACGCGCAGAAAGCTAAGATAAGCTACGTTAAGCTACGCTAGGCTAAGCAATGCTGTGTAATGTCACGAATTAAAAGCGATATAAACTTTGCTAGGCAGCCGTTTAAATATGGCGGATTAATTGAAGAGGTGCTCTTTTTTTCATTGGCCGCTGTCGAGGAAGACAAAGAAACCGAAAAAACAGAATGAGGAGAAGATTCCAGATACGTCAAATTGGAGGGAGAATAATTCGTGGTGAATTCCATCATTTGATTCAAGTATTGTGTGGAAATGATGAAGAACTAAAAATTACTTTCGTCTAAATCAGGAAGACCCCAGAGACTCTTAACTTTGGGGCGTGAATTGGCGACTACGGGGCCCTTAGCTCAGTCCTGGCATTGCTTCCACTTACTTGTGCCAGGCTCCTCACTTTCATCTATCCTGTCCGACCTTCCATGGTCAACTCTTGTTCTTTTCCGACCACGACGCTATTAGAATTCCGATGGCTAGGTATCTTTCATTTTCACGCCCTTCGTGACCATTTTCTTTCTTTGGCCGATACCTTCATTTTTCGAAGTGTCGGATCCCTTCCGTTTCTTCTCTGTGGTTAGTGTTATACAGAGGATGGTTGCCTAGTTGTTCTTTGTCTTAAAACAATAATCATCACCACCACCACCACCACCTCTAAATCAGGAACAGTTTCATGAACTTCTCTCTATTAAGAAAAATGAATATGAAGTACGCAAATTATAGAATGTAGGGTAAAAATGTACGTAAAAGCAATAAATGATACGAACAATCATTTTCCAGAGTTTCATTTATTTCTTGCCATCAGTTGCATTTCATGGTTATATCTCTTTAATAATTTGGCAGACAAGTACATTTTCGTATCTCTTCAATCGTTTGGCCTACCGAGCTCGATGCCTGCAGTCGCTTAAGTGCGGCCAGTATCCGTTATTCGGCAGATAGCGGGTTAGGAGCCCACTGTCGGCAGCCCTGAAGATGGTTTATCGTGGTTTTCCATTTTCACACCAGGCAAATGCTGGGGTTGTACCTTAATTAAGGCCACGACCGCTTCCTTCCCACTCCTAGCGCTTTCCTGTCCCATCGTCTTCATGAGACCTATCTGTGTCGGTACGACGAACAGCAACTTGTAAAAAGAAAAAAAAATCCTTCGGTCTGCCTTCCGTGACAATTAACAATAGCTGTTGTACTGGGGTGATTCACGAAAGCCAGACAAATAAAACGACTGTTCGCTAGACGTCGGGCAAAAAAGGTCATTATGCGCACGCACGAAGCCAGCTACCGCTATGAAAATCGCCTCGTTGGCGATCTGTGAAAATTAGCTTGGCATGGCTTAGGTTAGCGTAGCTTAGCAGAGAAGTCTGCGTGTGCCATTCCATATAACGTCACTGGAGCGACTTTTACCGTTGGGCTGCGTAGCATAGCGTAGCTTTCTGTGTTTGGTGGCTTTTAGTCTGTGGCCGAACAGTGTGGTATTCGCTTTGTGATGTTTGTGGGCTGGGTTGATATCGTGATTATAACCACGCGACCTCCAGTTTTATGCGGATTCCGAACCACAGGGATGTAACTTTTGATTTGAAAACTCTCACATGCATTACCCAGGATTAGAACCGCGGCTCTGTTTGCGAGAAGCCAGCCAAACTGCCACATGGATGTTCCGTATGTCCTTACCAAGACTTCATACAAAAATGTAATAAGGTCATGCATCACTACGGCAATGGCAATATAATGTTTATCGCGTTGCTTGATTTACATCATACTTCGGTACTGGACATGAAGTTAAGTGAGCTGTCGGAGAAATTTGTCGTAACAGCGTCCTGTATCTGGCTATTTTTGTTCACTTAGTGTCGTTGTCGACCCTCTGTGCTATTGCCAGGTGAAAGGACTATTAATTGAGGTGAATTTAATGTGTTTGGGAAGCACGTTCATAATATTAAGTTCTTGTTGCTGGGCATTGAGGATGTATTGGTCCGTTTGCTCTTAATGATGATGGTTAAACTATGGACTTGATGATGAAGCTATCACAGTGCAGTGTAAAAATGACACTATAATCGCAAGATAAATGACTCTTTTTAAATATTCAGCTTTGATTTATACTGCACTCGATATTAATGGACGTGGTTTTATTTTCATGTATTTGCACAATGAAAGAAAACTGACTGTTAACATTTTTCGTGTTAAGATGTACAAATATATGGGGTTGAAGAATGCAAGTAACGATTTACAATTTCTTAAATAGGGATGACAGAATTTCCACTAACAAAAGTAAAATTCCTTTTAACCATTCATTAAATCGTAATATATTTACATACTTCAACAAGTAAATGCTTGATTTTTCACAGTGTTCTAATGCTATGCAACTTTTCCTGTGCGCTGAGTTTCTGAAAATAGTATGCCAAACTAAATAGCAAATGAGTTTCATCATCAGTGAAGACAAAGATATTTACTGTTCAAGTATAAAAACCACTGCAAATGCAGTAACAAGAAGATATACATCATGTATTCAAATAGATAATTTAACTATTGTTATTCCCGGTAAACATTATTGGATTGTTGATGAAATGAAATGGCGTATGGCTTTTAGTGCCAGGATGTGTCCGAGGACTTCGGCTCGCCAGATGCAGGTCTTTTGATTTGACTCCCGTAGGCGACCTGCGCGTCGTGACGAGGATGAAATGATTATGAAGACGACACATACACCCAGCCCCCGTGCCAGTGAAATTAACCAAATATGGTTAAAATTCCCGACCCTTCCGGGAATCGAACCCGGGACCCATGTGACAAAAGGCTAGCACGCTAACCATTTAGCCATGGAGCCGGATTGGATTGTTGATGAGTTTATCTGATAATTTAAACTCGAGAACAACAAGCCACAGCTTATCCGCTTTACTCCTTGTTATATTAGGAATGTTTCTAAAGCATAGACATCTTGAAATATAATGGTGAAACTTGTTATTCATTGCGCAGACTACAAAGATATTTTGAGGTATCTGTAAACTCTGTATTTTGTCCAGTCTATATACGTAAAAAGAACAGAAATAATTAACTTCTTACACCGTAAGTTACGCTGAAATTGAACTGGATTTCTGTCCAGTGGAAATAAAAGATAATACTATTCCCTTAATAAATACTCTAACGAACGTTCACCGTAATTGATCTTCACGGCCTGTGACGTAACCAAACGTTGTTGACGCTGAAGCGCACACACTGATCGCTAGCGGATCCACTTACATGCTGTGCCCGCGGGACGAAAAGCCCAGCGTGGACACTTCTGTTCTATACACAGGATCCATGATAATGACAGTTATCAAATATCGGATAATTACATATAACGCCTTCTACTGCCCAGAATAGAAGTGAGAATCCACAGCAAACAATCTTCTCGGCAGGCGATGGGGAGGTGGAGCTCTCCTCCTTCCCAATACAAGTCAGCACTACATGACCCATACAGAAAGTTGACCTCCACCACGGTCGGAAACGAACCCACGATTTGGGGTCTAGCGGCGAGGTATTGAACTTATAGAGTTCGTTTAACAGGAAGTAAAATTACGCAACGATGTCTTCAAACAAACATTCGTATTACTTTAAAGATAAAACATAATAACAATTTTTGAAGAATCGTGTTCCCTTTGTCATACTCGAATAACAGATTGCTCCCGTTATAAGACATTGTTCTGCAACTTGAAAGCGCTGGCAGACGTTGCGGCTTCACCACGATGAAGCAGTTGTGTTTAGGTTTAAGTGTTAAAGTAATTTCTTGAACTTCATAAAACTTTATGAACTCTATTTATCACAGAAATTGCTGGATCCAACAAGAAGTACGTCGCTTTCAATACACGACTTGTTATTAATAATGTGATTATTAGGTACCACTTTCTACTGCTATGGATATAGCCGCATAAGAACTAATATCGCGGAAGTCATATTTTAAGGTTTTTATAACTATGGCGTAATCTCTCCAGCCCACCGGCAATTTCTCAAATAACTTTAGCATTTAAAAAAATAACCACCAAGCAGTCGGATTCTTGTACCGCAGGAGTTCATTAGATCAGAGCGACGATCCATGGGGCACATGTCAGCAGCAACAAGTGAATGCTTGATTTTGCAGTGCTGTAATGCTAATGTGACTTTCCCTGTTTACTGAGTATCTGAAAATAGTATTTAAAACTCATCATCAGACGTCTATTCATAATAGTAGCTAGTGTCTAAATACCGACTGACTTTTATCACTAGTGAGGGCACAGATATTCACATTCCAAGCATAAAAACATCGTAAAAGCAATAACAAGTAGATATACACTATGTCTTCAAATAAATAATCTAACTAATGTTATTCACGGTAAACATCACTGGAGTGTTGATGATGAAAAACCTACAACCTGTTTTCCAGTCAATGACCGGGTCAGGGATGGGATGAATGTAGTCCTCAACTTGCGGCGAGGATATGAATTGTGCCGGCTGCCGAGGCTTGTGGCACTCCTCTGGGGCAATGATTCATGACTGACAGATGACATTAAATGATAGTGGAGAGTTTTGCTGGAATGCAAGATGACAGGGGAAACCTGAGCACCCGGAGAAAAACCTGTGCCGCCTCCGCTTTGTCCAGCACAAATCTCACATGGAGTGACCGGGATTAGAACCACGGTATCCAGCGGTGAGAGGCAGGCGCGCTGCCGCCTGAGCCACGGAGGCTCAGTGTTGATGATAATAGTAGCAAACGTGCAAATAAGAAGTATACAAACAAGAATAAAAGGAAGGAAAGAATGATGAACAATGTAATGGAAAGAAAAGGGAGAAGGAAGAAAGGGAGAAATTAGAAGTAAACCAACGATGTACTGTAGAAACGGAATTGAGCAAGGATGGAAGTAAGGAAGGAAGGGACATATGAATAAACGAGGGAAGAATAAGCTTGGAAGGAGGGAAAAAAAGAAAGAAAGAAAGAAAGAAAGAAAGAAAGAAAGGAAAAGCAAGAAAGAAATGAAGAAAGAAAGAAAGCAATCATAGCATTGATGAAAGAGACATCAAAGGAGGAAAGGAACAATAAAAGTTAAGCTAAAACGTAGGAAAGAAGATGAAGCGGAAGGTATCTTCCATTTTTACGTGACTAAATGTTTGTATCAGAAGCGTCCGAACAATGAACGAGGGAAGAATATGCTTTGACGAAAGAAAGAAAGAAAGAAAGAAAGAAAGAAATAAATAAAGAAAGAAAGAAAGAAAGTAGAAAAGCGTACGATTACACTTTACTAGACTTTCAATTTACAATCGATTTCGAAGAATCTCATCTACGTTGATCGGAATTCTAACTCTGGCCACCTTGGTGAGATGCTAGTGCCAATATTACGGCACTGCCACGTTGCTAGTTTGGTGTCGAATCATCTTTCTGAACGCTATTCCCATCAAGATAGGCTACTGGGTCCTACTATCGACATCTTGCCCTCCACCTAACTGGATGAAGTCGGTAACAAATCACGTGAGTGTTAATGAAACAAAACATAACTTTTGGGAAAATACCTTATAACAACGCAAATTAGAATCAAAACCATCTTCATACAGGTCATGAAGGGCTCTGGAAGAGTGGAAGACCCCACTAACCTTAACCTAACTATTTATTGAGAAAGTCAACGACTTTTTAGCCATTCTGGATTGCCACAAGGACACAGTTTAACTACATCAAAATACAACAATACGTTTGAACATGAACATCCTCTGATAAATACAGTCGAACTTCGATATCTCGAACCTCCATTACTCGAATTTTCAGAGTCTCGAAGTAGCTCAATTGCCAGAGATCCCGAATGAGCTTCTGTATTCTTAAAATCGCCACTACGGGGGATAGGCAGTTCAGTCCTATTCCCGGGGCCACGTTTCCTGCAAATAATTGACCTGATATTCATACGTATAACTTTTCGACTTTCTGGCAGGTAATCGAATGCATGTCTTTTCGGATAAACCGAGCACGCCCATAACTTCGCGGCTAATTACCTTTAAGAACATAATTATTTACAAATTGGTTATTCTATACAATCATTATATATACGTCCATTTTTCTGGTTGCTGGTATATTTCGCTCAAGTTCATTGAGATGGGCACATTGTCGTCGTATTTCTCCGCTCTTGGCGAGCGGGAGGCTGGTGTGAATTACACACTGGCCTGCGGGCAGCAGGAAGTAAATGACATATAACTCAGCATAATAGGGTGCGATGTGATTGGGTGTGGCCAGCTTTGTGTGAAGATGAGCCTCTTTCTCTTCCCGGGAGCATTGTGCCATTGTCCCGAGTTCAACTACGGACCACTTTATGGCCCATAGAGGCCATCTCTTGTAGGAGGGTAATGAATAAAATAACTAAGACACTAAGAGATCGTATAGATATAAACGTATGAATATATTAGGCGATTTCAAAGAGGGAATCATTTTAAATTTATTTTCATTCAGTGTGGATGATTTTCTCTTATTAAATTATTTGATAATTTACCACCTGGTCTGTTTCTGTGGTGTAGTGGGTAGTGTGATTAGCTGCCAACCCCGGAGGTCCGAGTCCAGGCTCCGCCAGGATATTTGAAAAGTGGTACGAGGTCTAGAACGGGGTCCACTCAGCCTCGGGAGGTGATCTGAAAGGAGGAGTTCTGATTCCCACCTCAGCCATCCTCCAAGTGGTTTTTCGTGGTTTCCCACTTATTTTCCAGGCAAATGCCGGGATGGTGCCTAACTTAAGGCTACGGCCGCTTCCTTCCCTCTTCCCTGCCTATTCCTTCCAATCATCCCGTCCTCCCACAAGGCCCCTGTTCAGTATAGCAGGAGAGGCTCACCTCCCAAGTTGTATCACCCGATCCAAAGCCTGACGCACCAGGACACTGCCCTTGAGGTGGTAGAAGTGGGATCCCTCGCTGAGTCCGAAAGAAAAACCGACCATGGACGCAAAACGGATTAAGAAAGAAAATAAGAAACCACCTGTTAAACAAAACTAGACGGCGTAACTTATCTTCATACTAATCACTATTTGACCACAAGCACCGTAATCCATCCATCCATCCATCCATCCATCCATCCATCCATCCATCCATCCATCCATCCATCCATCCATCCATCCATCCATCCATCCATCCATCCATCCATCCATCCATCCATCCATCCATCCATCCATCCATCCATCCATCCATCCATCCATCCATCCATCCATCCATCCATCCATCCATCCATCCATCCATCCATCCATCCATCCATCCATCCATCCATCCATCCATCCATCCATCCATCCATCCATCCATCCATCCATCCATCCATCCATCCATCCATCCATCCATCCATCCATCCATCCATCCATCCATCCATCCATCCATCCATCCATCCATCCATCCATCCATCCATCCATCCATCCATCCATCCATCCATCCATCCATCCATCCATCCATCCATCCATCCATCCATCCATCCATCCATCCATCCATCCATCCATCCATCCATCCATCCATCCATCCATCCATCCATCCATCCATCCATCCATCCATCCATCCATCCATCCATCCATCCATCCATCCATCCATCCATCCATCCATCCATCCATCCATCCATCCATCCATCCATCCATCCATCCATCCATCCATCCATCCATCCATCCATCCATCCATCCATCCATCCATCCATCCATCCATCCATCCATCCATCCATCCATCCATCCATCCATCCATCCATCCATCCATCCATCCATCCATCCATCCATCCATCCATCCATCCATCCATCCATCCATCCATCCATCCATCCATCCATCCATCCATCCATCCATCCATCCATCCATCCATCCATCCATCCATCCATCCATCCATCCATCCATCCATCCATCCATCCATCCATCCATCCATCCATCCATCCATCCATCCATCCATCCATCCATCCATCCATCCATCCATCCATCCATCCATCCATCCATCCATCCATCCATCCATCCATCCATCCATCCATCCATCCATCCATCCATCCATCCATCCATCCATCCATCCATCCATCCATCCATCCATCCATCCATCCATCCATCCATCCATCCATCCATCCATCCATCCATCCATCCATCCATCCATCCATCCATCCATCCATCCATCCATCCATCCATCCATCCATCCATCCATCCATCCATCCATCCATCCATCCATCCATCCATCCATCCATCCATCCATCCATCCATCCATCCATCCATCCATCCATCCATCCATCCATCCATCCATCCATCCATCCATCCATCCATCCATCCATCCATCCATCCATCCATCCATCCATCCATCCATCCATCCATCCATCCATCCATCCATCCATCCATCCATCCATCCATCCATCCATCCATCCATCCATCCATCCATCCATCCATCCATCCATCCATCCATCCATCCATCCATCCATCCATCCATCCATCCATCCATCCATCCATCCATCCATCCATCCATCCATCCATCCATCCATCCATCCATCCATCCATCCATCCATCCATCCATCCATCCATCCATCCATCCATCCATCCATCCATCCATCCATCCATCCATCCATCCATCCATCCATCCATCCATCCATCCATCCATCCATCCATCCATCCATCCATCCATCCATCCATCCATCCATCCATCCATCCATCCATCCATCCATCCATCCATCCATCCATCCATCCATCCATCCATCCATCCATCCATCCATCCATCCATCCATCCATCCATCCATCCATCCATCCATCCATCCATCCATCCATCCATCCATCCATCCATCCATCCATCCATCCATCCATCCATCCATCCATCCATCCATCCATCCATCCATCCATCCATCCATCCATCCATCCATCCATCCATCCATCCATCCATCCATCCATCCATCCATCCATCCATCCATCCATCCATCCATCCATCCATCCATCCATCCATCCATCCATCCATCCATCCATCCATCCATCCATCCATCCATCCATCCATCCATCCATCCATCCATCCATCCATCCATCCATCCATCCATCCATCCATCCATCCATCCATCCATCCATCCATCCATCCATCCATCCATCCATCCATCCATCCATCCATCCATCCATCCATCCATCCATCCATCCATCCATCCATCCATCCATCCATCCATCCATCCATCCATCCATCCATCCATCCATCCATCCATCCATCCATCCATCCATCCATCCATCCATCCATCCATCCATCCATCCATCCATCCATCCATCCATCCATCCATCCATCCATCCATCCATCCATCCATCCATCCATCCATCCATCCATCCATCCATCCATCCATCCATCCATCCATCCATCCATCCATCCATCCATCCATCCATCCATCCATCCATCCATCCATCCATCCATCCATCCATCCATCCATCCATCCATCCATCCATCCATCCATCCATCCATCCATCCATCCATCCATCCATCCATCCATCCATCCATCCATCCATCCATCCATCCATCCATCCATCCATCCATCCATCCATCCATCCATCCATCCATCCATCCATCCATCCATCCATCCATCCATCCATCCATCCATCCATCCATCCATCCATCCATCCATCCATCCATCCATCCATCCATCCATCCATCCATCCATCCATCCATCCATCCATCCATCCATCCATCCATCCATCCATCCATCCATCCATCCATCCATCCATCCATCCATCCATCCATCCATCCATCCATCCATCCATCCATCCATCCATCCATCCATCCATCCATCCATCCATCCATCCATCCATCCATCCATCCATCCATCCATCCATCCATCCATCCATCCATCCATCCATCCATCCATCCATCCATCCATCCATCCATCCATCCATCCATCCATCCATCCATCCATCCATCCATCCATCCATCCATCCATCCATCCATCCATCCATCCATCCATCCATCCATCCATCCATCCATCCATCCATCCATCCATCCATCCATCCATCCATCCATCCATCCATCCATCCATCCATCCATCCATCCATCCATCCATCCATCCATCCATCCATCCATCCATCCATCCATCCATCCATCCATCCATCCATCCATCCATCCATCCATCCATCCATCCATCCATCCATCCATCCATCCATCCATCCATCCATCCATCCATCCATCCATCCATCCATCCATCCATCCATCCATCCATCCATCCATCCATCCATCCATCCATCCATCCATCCATCCATCCATCCATCCATCCATCCATCCATCCATCCATCCATCCATCCATCCATCCATCCATCCATCCATCCATCCATCCATCCATCCATCCATCCATCCATCCATCCATCCATCCATCCATCCATCCATCCATCCATCCATCCATCCATCCATCCATCCGTCCATCCGTCCATCCGTCCATCCGTCCATCCGTCCGTCCGTCCGTCCGTCCGTCCGTCCGTAAAATAATAATACTAATAATCGCTACCATTATTACCTCAGCTACCGGAATCCTATCGTAACGGAACAGATATCACTTCAGAGTGTACACAACATGATTATTCAGGTAATCTTGGTGGTGATCACTTTGAAAGTGAAGTACAAATTGATAACAATCCCTTTCTATAAATAAGAAAAAGAGATTGAAGACAAGATCCCTTTTTAATAAAATTACTAGCTAGAGAGAAAAAAAAAGGACCACATAGGATGTGAGAATTAATACTTCCTAGAAGTCGCAAGTAATTAGTCTAGCATCTCACGGCATCACTATGGGATTTGAAAGAGAACAAGGGTTTGCCATGGAAAGTTGAAAGTGACGACCGCAGTACAAGTGAGTGGATGCTGGGATCCCCGTTGCTGCAAAGTTGCAAGACCCTGGTGAGCCATCTCCTTCCTGTCGCCTCATACGACAAGCAGAGTTTACCTTGACTATTTGGGCGAAATTTCCGTACAGTTATCCTTTTCAGGTGCAATGAAATGAAATGGCGTATGGCTTTTAGTGCCGGGAGTGTCCGAGGACATGTTTGACTCGCCAGGTGCAGGTCTTCTTTTGACTCCCGTAAGCGACCTGCGCGTCGTGATAAGGATGAAATACTGATGAAGACGACATATACACCCAGCCCCCGTGCCAGGGAAATTAAGCAATTATGGTTAAAATTCTCGACCCGGCCGGGAATCGAACCCAGGACCCCTGTGACCAAAGGCCAGCACGCTAGTAATTTAGCCATGGAGCCGGACTTCGGAGTAATAATGACCATCTGCATATTTTTTTTTTTTGCCTTGGTGTCTGTCTGTTTGTCTGTAACTTGAAAACTACTGGATATATTTGTTACCGGGTTTTTGTGGTAGTTAAGCATGAAAGAAGGTGCTGGGTGGTGAATAGGTCTCAAACTACTAAAGAGAAATTAAATTTAAAATTTTAACAAGGTTATATTTTCTTTTCAAAATTAGGTAACAACAAATAGAACAGGTACTTAGTAGCCGAAATACAACTTGAAATGTACAATTACAGGGATTAAAGAATTTGGGCTTCTAGCCCTGAAAACACAATTCTTGAGCAACTAGCTCAACTTTACGATATACCAATTTCAACAAAAGGGGCAGAAGACCCCAATCAAATCCTGGAGCCCTTGCTCCAAATTACACAGCAAAGCCTCCTCGAGGCATACAACTCTCAGTTTTAGAAAAGAGCCACTCGCTCTTAAAGTTAAGCTTCTCCCAGGCCACACCAAACTCAACTTTCAAGTTGTCCTCAAAGGACATATACACAGGGGTAAAATACCCAACCTACTGAGGTCTATTAGGAGAGAAAAGATTAATACATGACCTCTAAAATACAACTTGAGAGGAGGCGAACTTGCACTCCTAATACACTTTGCTTAAGACCTACTTGGCACTAGGCCGTTACTACAAGGGCTAATCCCATACTACGGAGGTGACTTAATGGCAATTTACATTACATTACGGGAGAATTGGTTGAGAAAAATAAGTTCACCTCAAGACGATGTGAGTGGGAACTCGAGAGGGTTAGCACTCTCTATCCCATAATGTGGCTTTACAAGAGAATAGAAGAAAAGAGTAGTTACATTTTAGGAAAAGGTTACATGATGGAAAACGCTTCGAACCCGCCGCGAGAGTTAAACTGCCGACCTAGCAAGAAAAGAAGATATTAATAGGCCATTACCTGGTAGTAGAACGCTGCCGAGGAAAGAGGCGCTTCCCGCCTCCTGCTATGTACTTAATACACAGAAAGATGGAACAGAAGTGGCCCGGAGACCCTAAAATCAGCAGTTTAAATACTCTCGCAGAGAATTCTAGGCGTTAGGGGAAAGAAAACACCCTCCCACAAAGATTTTATTGGGTAGGACCCCGCAACAGATACAAGTTGGGGGAAGATACCCCTGATTGGCCAGAAATTCATTGAAGAAATTCGTGATTGGATACATTCAAAGCAAGGGGAAGAAACGGGTAAATATTGCCAACTTAAACAATGATAGAAATAAATTTAACAAAGAACAAATTCCTGAAATTAAATTTTCTCCAACAAAATAGTTCTTTGACTCTGCACTAGGTTGCACTATTGTTGATCTTCAGTAGTGTCCTCTAGAAGAGAAAGTTCACACTTCTTAATACAAGCAAAACAAAAGTACATCGAAAATGACACAGTTCACAAACTCAAAATTTTCCAGGTAGTGACATCTTCTGAGAAATTTGAAAATTAAGACCGTAGATAAAGTTCAGATTTCCTCCAGAAGAGGAGTATTAACTGGCGCAACTTTTAGATAAACGGTGTGGAGGTGTACCGCCCGGTACAATATTCATACCAAACTTCATATTTAGAATCCACCCGTCTTTGCGGAGGTTTTAGGGCTAATAATTTTTCTAAATCCCTGAACTGACTGGGGTTTTATACGAGACCGATCCCGTGATTTTGCACTTCCACACAATATACACAACCAAACTTAATGGAAATCTACCTGCCTTAATGGAAATCAATTTCTAAACCTATTTTTCTCATGTGTATCATTTACAGTAGATAAGGAATAATACGGGAGATATCATTAACGGACCGCTTTTCGGTACAAGTCCCCCCGTTTAAACTCAAAAGCGGGTGCGTGTAACGCGTATTTCTTATAACTAAAAAAATACTGAAGGTATTTCAAACAAACTTTATATTTAGCATCCACCTGTCCAACGGTAGGTTTTGAGGTCCATGCCGTTTCAAATTCTCGGAATGGACTGGGAGATATAGGGAACCAAAAATGTGATTTTACTCTCCCACAATATATACAAGACCAACATGACTGGAAATCAACCAACCTTGACAGACATCGATTTCTAAAACTTTTTTGACTATCTTGGCGAAATTTTCGTACAGCTATCCCTTTAAGTCTTATAATGATCATCTGTATACTTTTTAACTATAGTTTCCTGAAAATCCTAAATTTTACCCCCCTTGCCAAAAACCAAGATTTGCGGCGCAATCTGCCAGACGAGCTAGAAAATTTAAATTAGGCAAAATTATACGTTTTAGCTTGTAACCGACGGAAAATTCCCAACATCTTTAAATTTTTCACTTTTTATCCACGAAGAATATCGAAATATAGAGGCAATTGTAATTAGGGTGCAGACCTTCATTTCGAGGTATTTTGCAGCTAAACGGTAAGTCCTATCACAAAGCGGATGGCACAATCTAAATTCAATTTGTAGTGATCTAAAACTTTGCTCCTATGACGTCTCGTATCTCTATTTCTTATGTTAGATTTGTCTCTGTCTCTCGATTATACCTACAAGTTGCTCTTTGTACACGTAAAATTCGTAGTTCGAATCACTCATACCAAAGGTAGAATCATCTAATTCTACATGAACATTGGTCCATCCAGTATCCATTCGTGAGCCAAATTCTATGTTTGTAGCTGTCATACTAGGAGGGCCTACCCAAAAGTAATGCACTGTGAGAAAGCCTTACCCAAATTTCACCCCATTCAACTTTTCTAACTCTATTTTACCCATAAATAGATTAGACAGGAGAAAATATCTTAGGACCAGGCATTTAGACCACTAAATGAGGCGTCTTATGGTACAATCCCTTTGTCGATATGATGTGTCGTTTAGAAGCGGTTAATCTGTAAATGAAGGTTTGCAATATTGTAAACATGCATCTACACTGACTGAGCAAATGTCGTGGGATAGCGGAGCACTGATGCGCGGGTGTGTTGTCTGCGCACCGCACGCCCCCTGTGCCAGTGGCAGTTGTATAGGAGACCTTGTGAGCAGTGGCTGTGCATGTGACAGTTCTAACATGGAACGTCGTCGTGAGCTGACACCGTTCGAACGGGGTATGGTGGTCGGTGCCCGACGGATGGGAAGTGCGATTTCGGAAGTGGTGCGGGAATTCGGCTTCACACGATCAATCGTGTCCAGGATGTGTATCGTGAATGGTTGAATGCGGGTGTCACCGTCCGCAACAGACGAACGACCGGCCGTCCAGCCACCTCGATGACCGTGACCGGCGACATTTGAGACGGATTGTCAATAGTGACGGACGGGCAACCGTGCAACAAATCACGGCTCAATTCAACACAGGCCGTGCTAGACACCTCTCCCAGTGCACAATCCGTAGGAACATGGATTCTTTGGAGTATGGGAGCCGGCGCCGCACACGGGTGCCACTGTTAACCCAACGTCATCGGGCACAACGACGCGCATTTGTCGCCAGTCACCAGGGATGGGCACTGGAACAATGGCGTAACGTCATATGGTCCGACGAATCACGATTTCAACTGCACCATGCTGATGGGAGGCACCGTGTATGGCGCAGACCACATGAAGCGATGGATCCCGCCTGCCTCGAAGGTGTGGTCCAGGGCGCTGGTGTGTCTGTTATGGTCTGGGGTGCATTTTCCTGGTATGGAATGGGCCCCCTAGTTGTTCCTGGAAGAGACTTTGAATAGTACGCGGTATTTTGAGCTGCTCGGAGACCATCTCCACCCATTTTTGGCCTTCCAGCGCCCAGACGGTTCTGCGGTGTTTCAAGATGATAACCCGCCGCCACATCTCTCCCACGTCGCCCGAAAATGGTTCCAGGAACATGCAGCGGAAGTCCAACGACTGCCATGGTCACGCAGGAGCCCCGATATAAACCCTATCGAGCATATCTGTGATGTACTGGAACGCAGGCTCCGTGCCATGGATCCTGCACCCACGAACAGACCAGCATTGTCGGCCGCTCTGCAAACGATTTGGTGTCAGCTGCATCCAGAGGACTACTAGGGACTTGTCGACTCTCTTCCACGGTGTCTCACTGCAGTTCGCAGGGCCAGAGGAGGCCCCACACACTACTAGTTGACTACTCCATGACATTTGCTAAGTCATTGCACTTCGTATGTCGATCTATATATATTCATTGAAGTCGATTTGTAGCGATGTAGAAAATGTAGAAATGGTGTGTTTGCCATTATAATTAATATTTTACATCGATATTGACTCTCAGCAGGCTGGGACTGCTATTGTAATCATTACTCTCCACATCGACTTCGACTGGCAGAAGGAATGGGATCCTTCTCAAACTCCTTCGTAACTAGCATTAGTAAGGAGGGACTAGCATTGTAATGAATAATTCCCTTTTCGATTTGACTGGCAGAAGTCAAGGGAGCATGCAATTTTGTTCAAAACTCTCCTAACCGTTTGTGTTTGGGAGTAGGCAAGTGTGCCAGCCATTATAAACAAATTAACCCATCTAAAATGTGACCGGCATTAGGGAAAGTGGCCCTGCTATTATATTGGAAACTCACCAACTCGGTGTGACTGAAATTAAGAAAAGGGGCCTGCCATTATAATGATAACAGCACAACTCAATTTTGAATGGCAGTAGGGAAGGTGCCTGCTATTATAATAAAAACTCCTCAACTGTAATCTGTCTGAAAGTAGGAAAAAGCGCCTGCCATTGTAACGAAAATTCCCCAGATCTATTGTGGCCGTGCAGTAGGTAATGGGGAGATGGTTGCCCAGTTGTGCTTCCCTTTAAAACAATAATCACCATCACCACCTCCCATCATAACGAAAACTTACCCACTCGATTTTGAATGGCAGTAGGCAAGTGACCCTGCCGTTATCGCCACAACTCCGTAACTCGCACTTTACATTGGAAACAACGTATGGCAACCTCCCGCTGCTGTTTCTGATTTAAAGAATCTTATTCACTTCACGTACAGTAATTTACTTCGATATCCGCATACAATGTAGAATATCGTAGCGAAGCGCGGGTACATTTTCTAATAATAGGAAGAAAAAGGAGAAGAAGAATTCTTGTTCTTCTACCACTTTTTCCACACCTTGTGGATTTGGCCCTGCTTTACGACCGGATGCCCTTCCTGACGCCAAGGCCATGTGGAGGGATGTAATCACTATTGCGTGTTCCTGCGGTGGTTGGTAGTGTAGGGTGTTGTGTGAATACGAAGAGGATAGTTTTGGTACAGACACAAAGAACCAGTCCCCGAGCCAGAATAATTAATCACACGCGATTAAAATCCCAACCCGGCCGGGAAGTATAATTTATACTACCACTACCTCTATGAATCAGTTGTAGAGTGTCCGACGCATGATCTTAAGTTCGTGGGTTCGATCTCAGTTGAAGTAGCCGACATTTGAACGGCGGTTGTAGACCTCTGCACTCCATATCATTGTTGTCAGCATGTTTAAAATCTCTGGTGGCGCACTCAGCGTCAAATTAACTCAGCCATTATACCTGACCAGTAGAGTCCGGCTACTTGACTGAATAGTCAACATAGTGGCCTTGAGTACAGAGAGCCACAGGTTCGATTCCAAACCGGGACTGGTTAATTCCTTTGGCGTGGGAGTTGGGTGTTTGCGTTCCTCTTAATACATGTCATATTTTACATACAACATATTACACTACAAACAAGTAGGGAAACACAGAACAGTGAATACGTGAAGAAAATCATACACATGGTGTACCGACTCCAAGCCAAAGGAAAAAGTAGAATAAAAAGAAGAAATTGAAGATTACAGAAAATCTTCAACTCGGTAGCTAAGAATATACGACTAATTATCTTTATTATTATTATTATTATTTTGCTATTTGCTTTACGTCGCGACGACACAGATAGGTCTTATGGCGACGACGAGATAGGAAAGGCCTAGGAAGTGGGAGGAAGCGGCCGTGGCCTTAATTAAGGTAGGCTACAACCCCGGCATTTGCCTGGTGTGAAAATGGGAAACCACGGAAAACCATCTTCAGGGCTACCGACAGTGGGGCTCGAACCCACTATCTCCCGATTACTGGATACTGGTCGCACTTAAGCGACTGCAGCTATGAGCTCGGTATTATTATTATTATTATTATTATTATTATTATTATTATTATTATTATTATATGCTATTTTGACGAGCAGTACGTTTTCTGGTGTGAGCTAGAACAAATTTGTTACTTTCACTCACCTGTCTCAGTCTCATCCTTGGCTTTGACAGCATGAAATTGTCCGAGATATGAGTAATGCTAGTAATACGAATCCCTAGACAGCCGGTCCCTGTTATGAATGGTGTGTAAATGTTCCTCATAGGGTCGATTGGTGCGGACATTTCAGTGGGCCTTGCAGACTGAGACGTAATAGCAACTTCTGGCTCTGTGAGGAAAGCAACGGGAAACCACCTCACTCCTCATTTCCCTAGTATGCCTCTTCAGTGACGGCTGATGGCAGAGCTGTTAAGGTGCAAACCAGCCTCCGGGCTGAGCACTCAACATACATATATTTTAAGGAATAGTGAGTGTAGTGCAAAGATTTATATGTCTTTGTCTCGGAGTAATTAGGTAATAGAGTGGAAAGGAATTTTAACAGGAATCTTCTCAGAAAGCAAATAGAGTAGGCGTATTAAGTTTTCACGAAACGAGTTATGTGATCGCTCATCAACAGAACGTTCTAGCTATACTTAGTGATTTTTCCTTATCGGTAGCTCCTGTGTCTGTGTCCCTAAGAGCTTAGCTGTTTACGTACTTCAACACTGACAGTCATAAATATTCCGCTGAAAAACAATGACTCCTCATTATCATTTCTCGGTAGTAGGTATTAGCACAGTGACACTCCGTGTGTACAGAGCTAATTAGCTAACGTCATAGACTGATGACAGCTACCTATATACATAGGTAGACCAGTCAAGCGTTTACCTGTCTCAAAATGTATCGGACGTCCTTACTTGTAACAGCACTAGTGTTCGTGACGCTAAGCGTCGCAGTGCCAGCGTACTCCTTATGTTACATGGAAAACGCGATACTTGCATTGAAGAACAACACTCACAATTTGGTAGAGGGTTGCCGCGTTCCTGGAGACAGACTGCTCGCCAAGGAAGTGGTAATTAAGAAGTGGAGTTTTGTCAGGATCGTCACTACAGAGTTACAGTTTCCCCCGGTCGGGCAGACCAACAACGCAACCATCTCCTTCATCCTGGCTCGTGAAATTGGAGGAGGCACCGCCTACGCTAACGTTACGTCAGGAGGAGCAGGTCTCAAGCACGTCAAGATCAGATTCAAGTCTGAACGGAATCAAGGAATAAATTACATTGTGACTATATTCGGATATTAACAGGGTGAGTTTCTTTTTTCATGGATTAATTGCATATTATTTTCTTCCTTCCGATGAGGCCTGCTAAGGACCACGTGCCAATCTCAAATCAATTTTTCATAATTTGTTGTTTTCTCTTCCGTTTCTTCCAATATTCTTTCATCCTTCCGCTATGCTGTTTCTTTCTGTCCTCGGACCACTTCGCACTAGGTTTCTTGTTCAATATTCCTTGGAATCTTTCCATACTTACTGCCCTCTTTCTAAAAAAATATTTCTGCCCATAGTTTCTTCTAATATTACTTCCTTCTAATTATTTCTTTACTTCTTGAATCCAGCTAGTTGTTGTTGACTTTTTTGTCCCAAAGGTACTTGAAAAATCCTTTTTGTTAATCTGGGATCATCCATTCTGTAAATATGTCCAAAAATTGCAATCTCCTTTTTCTTATGGTTTCTGTATTTTTTCTATGTCCCAGTGTATTTCATTATTAGATCTTAGTTTCCTTACTTCTGTTGTTTTCACAGAGCCTAAGATGTTTCTCACGATCCTCCTTTCTAGTACCTCAAGTTTATCTAATCTATGTTCGACTCCATGGCTAAATGGTTAGCGTTCTGGCCTTTGGTCACAGAGTTCCCGGGTTCGATTCCCGGCAGGGTCGGGAATTTTAACCATAATTGGTTAATTTTGCTGGCACGGGAGCTGAGTGTATGTGTCGTCATCATCATTTCACCCTCATCACGATGCGCAGGTCGCCTACGGGAGTCAAATGAAAAGACCTGCATCTGGCGAGCCGAACTTGTCCTCAGACACTCCCGGCACTAAAAGCCATACGCCATTTCATTTCATCTAATCTATAGTTTAGTACCAGGCATTCACTTGCATATAGGCATTCCGGTTTTGCCACTGTAGTGTAGCGGCTTATTTTAAGATTTTTAGATAAACACCTTTTGTTATAAAAATTCTTCATCATACCATATGCTCTTTCTATCTCGCTTACCCTTTCTTCTACCGCACATTTGTCTAAACCATTTTCTTGAATTATCCCCTCCCCCTCGATATTTGAATTTCGTTACTCTTTCCACTGGACCAATATCTATTGCCAAAAATGTTGGAGCATTATTGATGTTTGTATTTTTTTCATTATATATCAGATAAGTAGGCACTAAATGCCTAGTTTGCACGATGCCAGTTGATGTGACAGTTGGACAGTTGTCAGAAGACAGTTAACTGGCTTATAATCATTGGCTTCGTGTGAACAATTCGATCCAGTTGTCTAGGCCACACAATTGCCCAGGCAATCCATTGTCCCCAGGAGTAGATTGAGGACAACCAACTGGGCCCAGCTGCGACACCACCGCCCGGAGCTCAGTATTTTCGGGACAGTTGGCGCCGTGTGAACGCGACAAGCCAGTAGCTGCATATTTATTTTATGCCAGTTCGCTTGTGTCAAATGAGAGGTGTAGCCGCCTGCTTGGTCTTGATAATTTAAATAATTTAATTTTTAAATTATTTTTAAGCTGTTCGCGTAATTATGGCTCCAAAGTAGGGTGTCGATGCTAACGTGAAAATGGTACAGCTGTATAGGGAACGATGGTGTTTGTGGGACCAGCACGAAGACCTGTTCAAAGACCAAATTGCTCGTCAAGCGGCGCTTTCTGAGATTACCGATAAAATTAACATTCAATTCGGTGTGATTGAGGTCAAACTTTGCAGGATTCAGCAATGAATTTCCGGCACATATTATTACAAAGTAAATTTAATTCCTCACGAGATACTACGGACGCTGCACACTCAGCCATTTCTCGTGTGAACGGGTTCTCGTTCAGCTGGACTGGCCCGTGATTGCAATAATTAGAGGACAACTGTCGCCAACAGTTGTCTCATCAATTGGCTTGATGTCAACTAGGCATAACATGCTATCCACACTTTTTTTCCTTGTAGTTACTCGACTGTCTTCCTTGCACCTATGTCGCTTAAAATGTTGAGTGCATGGTAGGCCTATTGTATGTTCCGTACATTTAATATTTTGTCACAGTTTTAATTACCACTCATACATAATTAACCTCCCCCAGTGTTGCCAGGTCTAAAAATAAAAATTAGATAGATTGTACGTAAAAATTTCGGGAGTTTTAATGAAAATCTCGGTAGTGTTTCGAGCACTGATATGTTATAATATAAATAAATTAAAGACTGCAATATTCATTTGAAATTATTATGAGGAAAATATACAAGTTCACTCACCCGCATTCTCTGGCCACTCTATGTTTCTTCTTCTTCTTCTTCTTCTTCTTCTTCTTCTTCTTCTTCTTCTTCTTCTTCTATTTCTCCCCAATCTTCCTACACATGTAGTTATTCAACAGGCGTAGAAATTGCACGCCAATTTTGAAGTCTTAGCAGGATGCAGATTTTGTATTCTATTGCGGGTCGAATGATGCAGTCAAGCGTGAGTTTTGAGTTCAGTAAGAAAATATAGATTACGTAAATCGGGTCTAAAATGAATGGGTTCGAACACCACTGTCAGCAGCCCTGAAGATGGTTTTCCGTAGTTTCCCATTTTCACACCAGGGAAATGCTGGTACTGTACCTTAATTAAGGCCACGGCCGCTTCCTTCGCACTCCTAGCCCTTTCCCATACCATAGCCGCCATAAGACCTATCTGTGTCGATGCGATGTAAAGCAGCTTGCAAAAAAAGTGCAATAGTTGCAAAAAGTGGGGTAATGAAAATGGTCCAAAATTCAGGATGAATTGTTTTATCATTGTCTTACATGCCAAAAATAACAATCCATTCTTCCACATAGCATGAAAATAAATCCTATTCAAAATATATTTTTTCCAATAATTCATTACTGTGATGTCGTATTAATCGATGCAACTGTAGAACAAACTGTGAAACTTCAAAGGGCAATGAACTCTTGCATACGATTTTTATTTTCTTCGAACTTTAGGACATATATTGCCCCTTATTATGAGAAGCTACCCTGGCTGAAATTCGATCAACTAAGAAATCCACATACTGTAACACTAATTTTTCGACTTCTGAACGAATCTACACCTGAATAGTGAACCCTTGGTGGTTCAAAGGTCATGGGTTCAATACCTATCCTCACATTTTAATTTCCTCTCATCTATCCATGGACATAATACCAGATTGACTTCTACCCTTACGATACCGGTTAATCACACATCTCTATACAGCACTCATTCCAAGTGTCTGAAGCAAGGCTATGGAACACACTTCCTGTCAGTATACGTAATAGCACTTCAATAGTCTCATTAAAACGGTCTTGTCGAGATTTTCACTTAAATACGTGATCAGCTTGTTTGAATGGTAGTGTGTATGAGTGCAAGTATGATTTAGAGCTATTGTTAGGTAATAAACATAGATAATATTAATCATTAAAAATAACAATTAACATTTGTTATAATATTACTCCATTAATTTTGGTGGTTAATAGAAACTGTTAACAATATTATTTTCCAAATCATGTGACGATGTACTGTATGTTGTGGTTAAGTGTAAGGGAGGGCCGTGAGCCCTAACTTCGCCACATACATAGGCATAAATAAATAAATAAATAAATAAATAAATAAATAAATAAATAAATAAATAAATAAATAAATAAATAAATAAATAAATAAATAAATAAATAAAAATGACGACCACAATAATTCATATTGAATTTTATTGCTTAGTATTTCATAATAAATTCAGTAAATTGCTTACAAGTGTATATATTTTCCAGTCCAAATTACACGATAACAAATTTTAGACTAAACATTACTTTTAAACAAATCTTTAAAATAATACTAAAGTTTATTTCACCAAATCATTCGATACATTGTACTAACTATCGTGTATAAAGTTTGAGAATTTTTCATTAAGGTCAATAGAGTTATGGACGCTTAAAATTACGTGGTCCAAATTACACGGAATTCCCCTACTATCGGTTTCTCGAGGGAAGCCGGTATGGTCGAATTTCCTCCCTGAAAGGAGACCTTTCGACCTGCCAGTGTACGTAGACACAGGATGCCTTCATATAATAATAATTCTTAAATGCCAATCGACTGCGTATGGTACTCGGGTCTTGAGGAATTCACATACATTTAAAGTTAAATATTTTGATAGGATTTTCACTTATTTTAAATAGTTGTTCCTTGATGAAAGGTTAATTCCTCTACTTCAAGAAAATGTACGTTTTTGCGTATTTCGTGTATACATATGTTCAAAAATTATTTTTTAATGGATCAGTGCCGCCATGCCACGGTCTGAGGAGGCCGTGGTGCCACTACGCAGAGAACTTCATGGTTCCTTTCGATTTTAAAAATTCAAGTTTGGCGCTCGTTGTTCAAAAAGAAAGCTCTCCGCGTGTGCATTTTTTAATATTTAGCAGTAATGTTAGCGGTAATT
This sequence comes from Anabrus simplex, assembly GCF_040414725.1. Lineage (NCBI taxonomy): Eukaryota > Metazoa > Arthropoda > Insecta > Orthoptera > Tettigoniidae > Anabrus > Anabrus simplex. The sequence continues at coordinate 63,397,471 of NC_090268.1, read as the reverse complement.
GCAGTTTCCATAACTACCTGTTTTTTTTTTATTGACCGAGCGAATGGCTGCGTAGTTTGGCGCACGTAGCTGTCTGCTTGCATTCGGGAGATAGTCGGGCTTGGATCCCACTGTCACCAGCCCTGAAATAGTTTTTCCGTGGTTTCCCATTTTCACACCACGCAAATACTGTACTTTAATAAGGGCCACGGCCGCTTTCTTCCCCCTCCTAGCGACGTAAAGCAAATCCCCCCTCCCCCAGTTCTGAGTGAAAATACTGTGATGTTTCCTTTTACTTGTGTGCCTTTGAGTGTAAATTCGCTATCATGGACTCCAAATATGAAAATGCGAAAAGGAACAAGTGGTGTATAATTTCCTTTTGGGAAAGTGAAATTATCATAAATATGCTTTTCAATAAATTAAACTAAGATAACGATTAATTTATTTGCATCTAATGAATATTTATTTCGAGAGTCATCTGTATGGAGTTTGGAGTCAAGAAGTGTAGTCATGGCCATCCATCAATACTTCACATCACAGCCATCAAGATACCATCCACATCTTTAATCTAATAACAATAATGGCGTATGGCCTCCGGGGAGACCTTGTGCAGGTCTTTTTCTAGTAGACGGCCTATTAGGCGACCTGCATGTCTGTGAAGATGAGGGCTCTTCCTAGGATGATTTCTAATGTTGAATACGCCACACAAACCCAGCCCCCGAGCCATTGGAATTAACCAATTAAGTTTAAAATCCCCGACCCGGCCAGGAATCGAACCCGGGACCCTCTGAACCGAAGGCCAGTACGCTGACCATGCAGCCAACGAGTCGGACATCTTTAATCTAATATGTCTCTCAGTCATGGCCATCCATCAATACTTCACATCACAGCCTGAACGGTTGCTACGTTACATCGGGTTAAACATTGTTTTATCCATAATTTCATGAAGCATGTATCAACTCTCTCCTAATCTAAAATGTGTCCACTATCCAAGTTTTGATGACCAGGCGAAACCTCTGGGCTTTTTTTTTTAAAGGTAGAAGCACTTTTACAGATACATTTTTATTGATAATATTAATGGAATGCTTAGGGTCACCTTCGCCCCGCATCCCGGCACGGGGTGGGGGATGACGTGAGATTATATGTTACAGCATGTTTCTACGGCCGGATGCCCTTCCTGGTGCTAACAACAGTGGAGGAGATAATGACTATGAAATGAATGATGGTGAATGACAATGGGTAAGGAAGTGGAAGGAATCAGCTGTGGCCTATGTATAGGAACTCTCCCGCCATTTGCTTGAGAGTGCAAAAAGGGGGGGGGGGGATCATTCTCAGGACAGCGGACGGTGGGGTTCGAACCCACTCGCCTGCCGAATGCAGGGTAGCCGTACTGTGTTAACTCCGCTCAGTGATATTATTACTGAAATATAATATTATACAATTTTTGATCCAAGAACAGGTATTTTCAAAATCATTAATGTTGGTGGAAAAAAGAATTTATCAGAGAAGGGGGTTACAATTCCGCATAAGATTCATCATTAATGCTTTGTCTCGCACTTTCTTGTGGTTCATTTTTGCCCCCCTATATATTTGCTATCTTCATTATCAAAATGTAGCTATTTATGAGGGAACATTCAATTTCTTCTTCAACAAGAGATGAATGTATACTGCAAGACGCCATGATGGCTACACTTTAGCGGGACAGATGTTCCACTCCAACGAAGCTGAAATGACTACAGATCGCTTTCAAAACATGCAAAGTGGAGTGCTTTATCTGTCTTACAGAACTTCCTTGAGCATTTCCACGGAATCTCAAAGCACGGCACTATATCCCGTTCATATATGAGATCGGTGAAGTATATATCATACGGGTTTGGCGTTGAATGGGTTAATATCTTAACCTACGGCTTTCGACTTGAGAGAGTAGGATTAGGATGACAACCCCAGAGCCTGTGCTTGTGTCTAATATTCCTTCAACTTGCACATATATATATCAGGGCGAATCACAATTATTAGAGCAAATTGAAACAGTTGGAAGTGCACGATGAAAAAATGAAAATCCACAGCCTGTTTCCAGTCATTCGACCGGGTCAGGAAAGGAATGAATGTAGCCTCCATCTAGCGGCGAGGATAGGAATTGTGCCGGCTGCCGAAGCCTGTCGCACTCCTCTGAGGCACTGATTAATGAATGACAGATGAAATGAAATGATATTGGAAAGCGTTGCTGGAATGAAATATGACAGGGTAAACCGGAGTACCCGGAGAAAAACCAGTCCCTCCTCCACTTTGTCCAGCAGAAATCGCACATGGAGTGACCGGGATTTGAACCACGGGTCGCAGCGTTGAGAGGCCGGCGCGCTGCCGCCTGAGTCACGGAGGCGCCCCAACTGTAAGTACACAATACTAGAACCAAAAACAGGTCTTAGTAAACATGGGTATGCAAAACGAGCCGTTTACAGGATAAATTAGACGTTGTGATTAATTTAATTTCGTGTGGCTACTTCTAGCCGGGTGCAGCCCTTGTAAGGCAGACTCTCCGATGAGGGTGGGCAGCATCTGCCAATCTGCCATGTGTAGGTAATTTTGTGTTATTGTGGTGGTGGATAGTGTTATGTGTGGTGTGTGAGTTGCAGGGATGTTGGGGACACCAAAAACCCCAGCCCCCGAGCCATTGGAATTAACCAATGAAGGTTAAAATCCCCGGCCCAACCGGGAATCGAACCTGGGACCCTGTGAACCGAAGGCCAGTACACTGACCATTCAGCCAACGAGTCGGACAGAATTTGTGATTACCAGCTATCCCTAACATGATTGTGTGTAAACGTCATCCTAGTTAGAAAAAGGTACCAATACAACATTACAAGTTATTAGATACTTTGGTAAAAGTGCAGTTGTTTTTAATGTACAAGAAAACAGTCTTACTTAGTACGTTACCCACATACTGTGCATGAGTCACCACAACAGCGACGTTTCTCATTCATGTATGGTTAAGGGCATTAAGTGATCGTCTTATTGGGTTGTACATTTTACCAAACAAACTCAGTGGACGGAATTACCTTCGGTTGCTGCGGCATCATCTTCCAGGATTGCCTGCATCCGAGTACAAGGACGACACTCTGAACACTTCCTTTAACTACGAGTAAGTACACTGTTCAGTTATTGTAACAGTAACATTCTGATTGTTTTATTGTTCATTAAAAACAACTGCACTTATACCAAATTATTTCCACACAATCAAGTCAGAGGTGGCTGGTAACCGCAAATTCTAGATTATCTCGCAAACAGCTCGTTTGCGGACCCATGTTTATTAAGCCATTTTTGCTTCTAGCATCGTGTGCTTATAGCTGTTTCTGTTAGCACTATTAATTGTGAAACATCCTGTATATCAGAGTCCTCGCTTTCATTTTTCTTATATGACCTCTCTTTGGTAACCTTCTGTTCTCTTCAGACCACAACCGTGTCAGATTTCCGAGGCCTATGAATACTTTCATTTTCACTGCTTGATGATGATGATGCTTGTTGTTTAAAGGGGCCTAACATCGAGGTCATCGGCCCCTAATGGTACGAAATGAAATAACAAAAAATTCAAATTCATCCACTGACCAAAAAAATCATGAAGAATGAATGGATGGACATGAACCCTACAAAAAAACTAAAAAACAACAAACAAAAACAGTGGATCAGACTCAAAAAGAAGGTACTTAATTAGAGTTTTACTGACCAAGGGACCATTTATAAATGACAATGGTGGTTGATGTCTGAAGGGGTGCTAAATTCACGTCTAAGGCCCCACAGAATGGTACATGTCACGAGTAAACTAGAACCATGGTCTTTGTCATTTTGGGGTACTGATCAAAAGTAGCGAAGACTCACGGTTGTCCACACAAGATGGTACTACTCACAAGTATTGCAATTCGTACAGGGAACGCAGACCTATGGTGTTTCTCACACAATGGCTCCACTCATAGCCAACGCAAACCGGTAAGGTTCCTCACCTAGGTGTACTAGTCACGGGCGCCGGTATTCCCGTGGTGTTCCTCACAGAGTGGGTACCAATCACAGGCAACGCTGACCCACGGTGCCGCTCATATAGCGGTACAACTCACAGGCTACGCCCAGACCCGCGGTGTTGCCCACATGGGTACAACGCACGGGTACTGGAATCCACCAGGCCAAGCTTTTTACTGCAACTAATCACAAACCTATTTCGTACCGAATTTAGTGGTACTACTCGCAAGTACAAGCAACCCATGGTGTTCCCCGCATGATGGTACGAATCAAGAGTAGTTTCATGGTTCTAATTCAATCATCCCTTGGTCGCCCCTTGTAGTCGCCTCTTACGACAGGCAGGGGATACCGCGGGTGTATTCTACATGTGCGTCCCCCACCCGCAGGGGGCATTTTCACTGCCTTCGTGGCCCTCCGTTCTTCGAATGGGTTCACCTCTTTCAGTTCCTCTACTGATTAGTGTTGAAGGATTGATTATTAAGTTATACCTCCCCTTCCAGATATAATCACCACAACCATTAAAATCTCCACGTTTTATACGTATTTATAATTTTAAAATTAAACAATTATTAGCAAGGTTTTTCTATGAATTAATTATTTATTGAAACACAATACTCTCCGTAGCAATAAAACTCTATTTTCGGGGCGTCTTAGGTCAGTCTCCAAATCACTGTCCCGACTTGTTGCATTATATTATTTCCACAATAATACATCATGCTGTATTTAGACAGAACTCCGTAAAGGTGTCAGTATACTGTAATTATGACACGTTGTGGACTATGCCCGTACTGAAGTACCAAAAGTCCATTAATCTCAGAACTATCATATGAATAAAGATTTAATAATAATAATGAAATGGAAATTCCACAGCCTATTTCTAGTCATTCTACCGAGTCAGAAATGGAATGAATGAAGCCCCCATCAAGCGGCGAGGATAGGAATTGTGCCGGCTGCGGAAGCCTGTCGCATATCTCTGGGGCAATGATTAATGACTGACATACGAAATGAAATTATATTGGAGAGTGTTACTGGAATGAAAGATGACAGGGAAAACCGGAGTACCCGAAGAAAAACATGTCTCGCCTCTGCTTTGTCCAGCACAAATCTTACATGGAGTGACCGGGATTTGAACCACGGAATCCAGCGGTAAGAAGCCACGGAGGCTTCAATAATAATAATAATAATAATAATAATAATAATAATAATAATAATCTGCGGCCTGGCGTGTTTTTCTTGAAGTATCTTAATTTTGTCTGTTTTGTTGTTAAAATCATCTAGGGCCTACTATTGTTTGGAGTTCTTTAATTTCCGTAATTCATTTAATCTTGATCTTGCTATTCCATAAATCTTCAATTTTTTCTGCTTCTAATTCTGGTGTCATGTTTTCCGATAAGATGTACAAAGAATTATATACGTTTTATTTCCTAATCTTCCCAGTACCGGTTTAATTTCCTTATAAACCATTTTATTTCATGTTATTTTCCATCAGCGTGCGAAATCAGAAATAAATGGTGGGGGGAAGGTCATAGGGCTTAACTACTAGTGTTTATTCAGGCAGTATTTCGCGGGGGGGGGTTAAATTTCTCCTGTAATTTAATTATCCCCCCCCCCTCCAGACAAATGTAGATTGCAGCTGTTTCTTTTGAATTTTGAATGTTGTTGTTATAACGAGAATGATAAACAATAGAACATTATTCCAATCAGCTGAGAAGTATTGAGAGACTGTCGCTTTCTTACGAAAGGCCAGACGAGGTGGGATTTGTCCCGATTTATTGCTTTATTAGTGGAACCTTCCTCTCTCAGGGCTACGTTTTGACTGACAAATTTTGTCGGTTTGTACAATGCTTAAGTGAATATTGTTCTATTGGCTACTTATCGGTAACACAACCTCTCCAAGAAGTACAGGAGTGGTGTAAGCTCGAGCTACTTAGAGAAATTATAAAGGAGAAGAGCTTCAAGTAATTTATATTTTTTCCCGGGTTTCAGATGGGCTTTTCAGAGTGAAACATGAATAATAGGTTTCAGGTCCAGATTACCACTGCTGTGTTGTTTTATTGCTGAAGGTCTGGCTGTCACTTGAATTATTGCTGATGTGTTCATAAAAATATGTACAGTAAAAATCATTCATTTCAGTCATAAATTATATGCGTTCTACATTTTCCTCACAATTTTATAATGAAAGGATCTTCCCCGAGAATTTTAGTGGGAGGGGGAACCTTTGAGATAAAATTGTCGGTGGGGGGGGGGAAATCCCTCCATCCTCCCCCCCCCGCGATTTCGCACCCTGTTCTCCATCGTCCATTAACTTGACATTGTTTATTTATGCATGTTCTAATTATTATTCTTTTTGTCTTAAGTATTTTGTCTATTTCAGCTGTATTATTAGTTTTAAAAATGGTTTCACTAGCGTAAGTTATTTTAGACTGTGTGACTCTTTTTTTTTAATATCTGAATGTTTCTGCTGTTGATAAGCTTCTTTTGTTGTATGTAGTCTTGGTAATATAATTTGCTTTGATTTATTTATTTATTCTATTAAGCCAAGCTCGTTTACAAGGTATAATTTCTCCCGAATGCTTCAATTTATCGACGATTTTATTTTCTTGGCCATGAATTGTTATTTCATTTGCCAGTGGCGGATCAGTAAATATGATGTCATGTTTTAAACGATATTCTAAGACCTATTGTTCGTGTTATTTCTTGTAGAGTTTTAATTTGGTGTCGAGTTTCTTGAATATTGTTCGAAAATAGAGCAAAGTCGTCAACAAATTTTAAACAATTTAAACTTTTTTCTTTGTTTGAAACTTCCGATTATTGGGTTGACCATGCACCATTCCCTAATATATTACAATGCACAATTAAACATATATTTTTCTGTGTTAGTATCAGCTATATATTATCATGGAAGCATTTTAATATTATCTTTTTCACCATTAGAAAACGCTAAAACGGGATTAATTCACTGCTTAGTTTGAAAGATACACTGAATTGGAGTAGAAAATTCTAGATGTCAGGGGCTACTACTCACAATGGTAACACAAAAAAATGTTATGTTTGAGTAGAAATTACTTCAAATGTGCAATACGTATATTAAGTCCCTGTTTTCCTAATAAGTAGTTTGTGATATTTTTCACCGTGGAAGATTCAATTGTATCGTGATTATATTTCGTACCATAAGCGACCAAGACAAACCTTGACTGGACAGAACACGTAACAGCTGTACGCCAACGATGACTTTTCTCCCTTCACTCACTTACAAGAATGAACGATTTACATTCTTTCAATGTTAGAAAGCTGTTGGATGAGCTGCTAATAATGCCTCTGTTTGACTACTGTGACGTCGTGTACATCAGACTAAGTGGCGCCCTCTCTAATAGACTTCACAGCACTAAGAATGCTTGCGTCCGCTATGTAATGTACATTCCAAAATGTCATCATATAACTCCAGCATTCCATGAACTAAATTGGCTTAAACTCAACCAGCGTAGTAGCTATGATACTGGCAGATACCCTCTTATATGCTATGATACTGGCAGATACCCTCTTATCTAACAGATTCATTCCAGCTGTTCTCAACCATTCATGACATCTCGACCAGAGCTGCAGCTAACCTAACCCTCAAAATACCAAATCACAGATCCACTCTCTACAATAATTCTTTTGTTGTCACTACAATTTGAACATGGAATTCGTTGCCCTGTGACAGGGGGGTCCCTATCTGAATGGTGTTTAAAACGAAATGTAGGCAGCGGTACTTGGACGGATCCCGTTGAGTGCAAATACATGAATTCTGTTTTCCTCTTTCCTTATTTCTTTCCGTGTTTCACTAAGATTGACTAAATTTGCTTTTATTGATGCATTAAGATCATTTTTTTTTATTCTGGGTATTTTATGTACATTTCTCACGTTTCCTTAATGTGTGTTTATAACTATGTGTAAAGTTTAGTAATTAGTTTTTGTGTAATTAGTAGTAGTCATCGTAGTAGTATTTATTCACTATTACGTTTACATATTTATACGGCTCTGTTTCTTACATACATAACTCATCTAATAACATTAAAAATAAATCTTGTATCGAACTCTTACACGTATTATAGCAGTAGTATTTTTATTACCATATTAATGCTTAAAATAAATTAAACTTGTAACTATTTCTTTCGCACATTATTATCATTATTATTATTATTATTATTATTATTATTATTATACATGCCGGCCTCGTGGTGTAGGTGTAGCGTGCCTGCCTCTTACCCGGAGGCCCCGGGTTCGATTCCCAGCCAGGTCAGGGATTTTTACCTGGATCTGAGGGCTGGTTCGAGGTCCACTCAGCCTACGTGATTAGAATTGAGAAGCTATCTGACGGTGAGATGATGGCCCCGGTCTAGAAAGCTAAGAATAAAGGCCGAGAGGATTCGTCGTGCTGACCGCACGTCACCTCGTAATCAGGCTGAGCAGCGGTCGCTTGGTAGGCCAAGGCCCTTCAAGGGCTGTAGTGCCATGGGGTTGTATTATACATAACAAAATCACACCAAACACAACAGAGTCGTAATATATGCATGTTGTAAGGCATTGTTTGGCAGAATAACAGGCTTTACTGCATGAGTCTTGCGATGTAACTAAAGTCATAACAGGGGCGGTGCGTGGTACTGTTGCACGGTTGCACAATTCCCAATAATTTCGCACTTCATTTGTAGTCTTTTCTTTTAATGTTTTAGTTTAATAAACCTAACATGTATTCGAAAACATGTTAAAATCAACCATCTTCGGTCGTTCGCTGTACTAAGGCTTCCTAACTGACCAACAAACGCTGCTGGCTTCGAATCAAACTCAGGGGGTTGGCTTTCCTACGGCAACTCCGTAGCGCACAGCGCGGCGCAATGTACCTCAGCAGGGATGAGCCAAAAGCCTACATAGCATCAGGTAGCATGCTCGCTAGTATCGGTCTCAAGGTGTTGCAGGAGACTAGCAAGTCCCCTACCGAGAAACAGTTCCAAACGTCCCCGTTAGATTGCACCACTCTGCGGAGATTAATTCATTCCTACTTTCCTCTCACAAAGGTAATTCTTTTCCGTTTTCTAAATTTACAAATTTCATTTACGTTGCAAGAGCCTCCGTGGCTCAGGCGGCAGCGCGCGACCTCTCACCGCTGGATACTGTGGTTCAAATCCCGGTCACTCCATGTGAGATTTGTGCTGAACAAAGCGGAGGCGGGACAGGTTTTTCTCCGGATACTCCGGTTGTTGCTGTCATCATGCATTCCAGCAACACTCTCCAATATCATTTCATTTCATCTATCAGTAATTAATCATTACCACAGAGGAGTGCGACAGACCTCGGCAGCCGGCACAATTCCTATCCTCGCCAAGGGTTGCGGGCTTCATTCATCCCATCCCTGACCAGGTCAATGACTGGAAAACAGGTTGTAGGTTTTCACTTTCATTTACGTTGCACCGACGCAGATAGGTCAACGATGAAATAAAAAAGGGCTAGAAGTTGGAAGGAAGCAACCGTGGATTTAATTAAGGCACAGCCACAGCATTTGCCTGGTGTGAAAATGGGAAACAGGGGAAAATCATCTTCAGGGCTTCCGACAGTGGTGTTCGAACCCACTATACCCCGAATGCAAGCTGAGAGCTACGCGACCCTAACCGCACGCCCAAGTTGATGGGTGATTTCTTTTCCACGCCATATCAGACCACCTACAATATTACCAACATCTTGCTTCAATGAAAAATAGGACGGCAAATTTTCAATTCAAGTGAGGCAAAAGTAACTGTGCCAGGCTGAGTGGCTCAGACGGTTGAGGCGCTGGCCTTCTGTGGAAGGTTCGATCCTAGCTCAATCCGGTGGTATTTGAAGGTGCTCAAATACGTCAGCCTTTTTTCAGTAGATTTATTGGCATATAAAAGAACTCCAGCACATCGGCGTCTCAGAAAACCGTAAAAAGTCGTTAGTGGGACGTAAAGCCAATACCATTATTATTAAGAGTAACTGTAGTTACAGTGTATAATCAGTCTCATTTCCTGGGTTGTAATTGTCAGATATATTTCATTTTTGGTAGGAATGTAGTTCATTAATTAACGATAATAGTGTTTCTTGTTATTTCTGTAAGCAATAAAAATGTGACACTGAAAATGTTAGTGCAACACCCAGCTTCAGATACCACCAGCCGCCACTGAGGCATACTAATAAGAATGAAAATATCCTGTACACCGGGACATACACAAGATGACGGAAGTAGCCTAAAGCCTCCTCTCTGGTCACAGCTTTGGAAGTAGTAAATCAGAGCATCAACCGATGATAATGTAGGTGGGAGCGGTAGAACACATTCACAGTATTCCCTGCCTGTCGCAAGGGATTACTAAAGCAAATATTCATTTACAGGACGGGAAGTAAGGGATTGGAATAAATTATCAAGGGAAATGGTGATACATTTCCAAGTTCGTTGAAAATACTTAAGAAAAAGTTAGGTAAACAATCTATATATATAAAAATGAATGTTTGTATGTTTGTATGTAAATGACACATCTCCTCCTAAACCACTGGAGCAATTTCAATCAAATTTTGAACACTTATTATTTGCTATCCGGAGGAGCACTGTGGGGGTTAGCCACCTCTAGCCCCCGTTAGGAGTGGGGGGTTAGGGGGGTCAGGTAAAACATAATCGAAAATGGTGTCGAATCCATAGTTTTTGGGGTCACTGAGGTGAATAGTGGCACTCCCGATTTTTTAAAAGTCCAAATTCTGCTCCCATTTGGGTGGGGGGTGAGGGGGGACTGATGATGAATGTATGTGTGTAAATGACACATGTCCTCCTAAAACACTGGAGAAATTTCAATCAAATTTTGAACACATATTATTTGCTATCTGGAGACGAGCACTGTGGGGGGTAAGCCACCACTACCCCCCTTAGGGGTGGGGGTTAGGGGGTCAGGTAAAAACAAAATATAAAATAGTGTCGAATCCATAGTTTTTAGGGTCGCTGAGGTGAATAGTGACACTCCCAATTTTTGAAAAGTCAAAATTCTGCTCCCATTTGGGTGGGGGGCGAGGGGGGACTGATATATAAAATTAAAGGAAAATAGTGTCGAATACATAGTTTTCGGGGTTGTCGAGGTGAATTGTACACTCCGGATTTTTAGTATCAGGAGACAAACCACGTGGGGTTAAGACAGCCAAGGAAAGCTTAGGGGCGGGGGGGCAAGGGGGTCAGATATAAAAATTAACGAAAATAGTGTCGAATCCATACTTTTCAGGGTCGCTGAGATGAGTAGTGACACTCCGGATTTTTTAAAGTCCGAGTTGAGCCCCCTTTGGGGTGGGGGTTAGTGGGGAGTGACATATAAAAATAAACGAAAATGGTGTCGAATACATAGTTTTCGGGGTCGCCGAGGGGAATTGTACACTTCGGATTTTTAGTATCAGGAGATAAACCACGTGGGGGTAAGACAGCACAGGAAACCTTAGGGGGGGGAGGGGGTGAGGAGGTCAGATACACAAATTAACGAAAATAGTGACGAATCCATCCTTTTCGGGGTCGCTGGGATGAATAGTGACACTCTGGATTTTTTAAAAGTCCAAGTTCAGTCCCCTTTCGGGTGGGGCAAGGGGGGCGTAATATATAAAATTAAACGAAAATAGTGCCGAAAATATAGTTTTCGGGGTCGCCGATGGGAATTGTACAGTCCGGATTTTTAGTATCAGGAGACAAACCACGTGAGGGTTAGACAGCCCAGGAAACCTTAGGGGCGGGGGGGGGGGGCGAGGGCGGTGAGATATTAAAATAATCGGAAGTAGTATCGAATACATACTTATCGGGCTCGCTGAAACGAATAGTGACACTCCGGAATTTTCAAATGTCCAAGTTCAGCCCCTTTCGGGGTGGGGGGCGATGGGTGAGTAATATATAAAAATAATAGAAAATAGTGTCGAATCCACAGTTTTCGGGGTCGCTGAGATGAATAATGACACCCCGGATTTTTTGTAACAGAAGACAAACCAGTTGGGGGTAATACACCCCAAGAAACCTTAGGGGCAGGGGGGCAAAAGGGCTCAGATAGAAAAATCATCAAAAGTAATGTTGAATCCATACTTTTCGTGGTCGCTGAGATGAATAGTCACACTCCGGAATTTTTTTAAGTCCAAGTTCAGCCCCCTTCGTGGTATGAGGCGATGGGAGAGTGATATATAAAAATAATCGAAAAGAATGTCGAATCCATAGTTGTCGGGGTCGCTGAGATGAATAGTGAGACTCCGGATATTTTATAAGTCTAAGTTTATCCCCCTTTGGTGTAGGGGCGAGGGAGGAGTGATATATAAAATTAATCGAAAATATTGTCGAATACATAGTTTTCGGGGTCGCCGAGGTGAATGGTACGCTTCGCATTTTTAATATCAGGTGACAAAAATACGTGGGGGTAGGACACCCCAGGAACGCTTAGGGGCGGGGGGGGCGAGGGTTTGAGACATATATATCATCGAAAGTAGTGTCGAATCAATACTTTTCGGACTCCCTGAAATGAATAGCAACACTCCGGAAATTTTTAATGTCCAAGTTCAGCCCTCTTCGTTGGGGGGGGGGGTGGGGGATTGATATATAGAAATAATAGAAAATACTGTCAAATACGTAGGCTTCGGGTTCGCTGAGATGAATAGTGACACTCCGGAATTTTAGTATCAGGAAACAAACCACGTGGGGGTAATACACCCCAGGAAACATTAGGGGTGGGGGCGAGTGACTGAGATAAACAAATCATCGAATGTAGTGTTGATTCCATATTTTTGGGGGTCGCTGAAATGAATAGTGACACTCCGGAATTTTTTAAAATCCAATTTTAGCCCCCATCGTGGTGGGGGAGATGGGAGAATGTTATATAAAATTAATGGAAAATAGTGTCGATTCCATAGTTGTCGAGGTCGCTGAGATGAATAGTGAGAATCCGTTTATTTTATAAGTCCATATTTATCCCCCTTTGGGATAGGGGGCGAGGGGGAATGATATATAAAATTAATCGAAAATAGTGTCGAATACATAGTTTTCGATTTCGCCGAGGTGAATTGTACACTTCAAAATTTTAGCATCAGGAGACAAACCACGTGGGGGTAGGACACCCCAGGAACCCTTATGCACCGATGAGTGAGGGGGCTGAGATATAAAAATCATCGAAAGTAGTGTAGAGTCCATACTTTTCGGGGTCGCTGAGCTGAATAATGGCACTCCGGATTTCTTTTAAGTTCAGCCCTCTTCGTGGTGGGTGGCAATTGGAGAGTGATATATAAAAATAAATGAAAATAATGTTGAATCCATAGTTGTCGGGGTCGCTGAGATGAATGGTGAGACCCCGGATATTTTATAAGTCCAAGTTCATCCCCCTTTCTGATGGGGTTGAGGGGGATTCAGATTTAAAAATTATCGAAAATAGTGTCGAAGCCATAGTTTTCGTGGTCGCTGAGATGAATAGTAACACTCCCGGTTTTTTAAAACTCAAAGTTTGACCCCCTTTAGGGGGGAGGGTAATGAGATATAATAATAATAATAATAATAATAATAATAATAATAATAATAATAATAATAATAATAATAATCGAATATACTGCCTAATCCATAGTTTTCCGGGTCGCTGAGATGAATAGTAACATTCCGGATTTTTAAAGTCCAGCCTCACCCCCCTTTGGTATAGAGGGTGAGAAAGGGTGAAACAATAAATTGTCAAAAATGCCCCCCTTTGGCATAGAGGGTGAGAAAGGGTGAAAAAATTAAGTGTCAAATATGCCCAAGGTAATAGACGTGTGTATGTTTCAGTATGACTTTCAAGTATGACTTACTACCTGGAAAACACACTGTGGGAGTAAGACGCCCCTAGAACCACTTCGGAAGCGGTTGAAAAATAAAATCCATATTAATAAATAGAAGTCAGTTTGGCGCGATCTATATATACTGTACTATACATATATAAATTAAGGCATAAAAATGAAAACAGACGTGAATTAATGAGGCCATTCTAGGCATCATAGAAACTTAAAACTTGGTACTAGACAACCTGATGACTTCAGGATCCCTAGAAAAATCTAAAATTCTCAAAATTCTCTAAGAGGGACACATTGGGAGTTTTCAAATCTGCATAAGAACACAGTCGGTGATATTTATCCTGAAGGATGACCTATACGTTTCATGGGCTTAGAAGTTTCCTGAAAGTCCTAATTTTTAACCCCCTCCCCCATATCAAGATGGCAGCACAATCTCCCAGTCGAGTTAGAAAATAGAAATTTGGCAAAATTAAAGCTTTTTGCCTGTAATCGATGGAAGATTTACGATATGTTTAAAAAATAATTTTTTACCCCCCAAAAATATCGAAATATGGAGGCAATTTTAATGACGGTGCAGACTTTCCTTTCGAGGTGTTTAGGTGTTTGGTGGCTAGATGGTAAGTCGTATCACAAAACGGATGGCACAATCTCCGTTCAATTTAGAGTGATCTACAACTTTGATCCTATAACTTTTTGTTGTATCTCTATCCCTTATGTTAAATTTGGCTCTATTTCTGGAATTACCTAAATTTTGCACTTTGTACACGTAAATTGATGGTTTGATTCACTTATAGGAAAGATGGGATCATCAAATTCTACACGAATATTGCCCCACCCAGCCAAATTCTATGTTTGGAGCTGTCGCATAAGTATCTGAAAAGTAATTCACTGTGTGAAAACCTTACACAAATTTCCCCCTATTCAACGGTTCTAAAATAATATTGCCTTTAAATAGATGAGAAACGAGGTAATACCATAGGGCCAGCCATTTAGATAGCTAAATAAGGCCAGAGTCGTCTTTTAATACAATCCATTTTTCAATATGAATGCACCGTTTAGCAGCAGTTATTCTGTAAACAAAGGTGAACATGCATATACTTCCGTATGTCGATCTACATTTATTAATTTAAGTCGATTTTTAGCGATCTAGAAAGGGGTGCGTCTTACATTGTAATTAATACTTTACAAATCAAAAGTGACTCTCAGCAGGAGGGCGTCTGCCGTTGTAATCAGTACTCCCCACATCGACCTTAACTAGCAATAGGAATGGGGTAGTTCTCCAACGCCTGTGTACCGCTGTAATGTTTAATTCCCTTCTTGATTTGACTAGCAGAAGGCAAGGGAGCGTGCATTTTTTAAACTCTTTTACCTGATTCTCTTTATCATTAGGTATAGGTGCACCCGATTATAAACAAATTTACCCATCAAAATGTGACTGACGTTACGCATAGTGAATTGCGGCAGACAAGTGGACCTGTCGTTATCATCACAACTCTGCAACTCGCACTTTACATTGGAAACAATGTCTGCGGACCTCCCTATGCTTTTTCTCGGATAACGCCAAGAGACATGCAATTAAATTTTTTTATTCACTTCATGGACAGCAATTTACTTCGATCCGTACACATTGTAGAATACCGTAGCGAAGCACGGGTACATTTGCTAGTTATAAATAAATGAAAATATGAGGTAAGCAATTTATAGGGAATCTGCCACCTGGAGGACCGCCCTAAGTACAGATTGTTGATGACTGATTTATTTATTTATTTATTTATTTATTTATTTATTTATTTATTTATTTATTCATTTATTCATTTATGTATTGAAATGAAGAAACCCGCAGGTTCTACTGTTGGGAGCGAGTGTCGGCAACCACAAAGACCCTAACGAGGCTGGTAATGCTTACACATTTTTTTCCCAGTTTCCTTGATTTTATTTATCTTACCAGACTTCCTTCAGTCGACTCTTGCACTCTTCCGACTCCGACAGTATTTGGTTTGCGAGACCTAGGGAGACTTCGTGGATCTTCCCTTTGCTTTGCCCACAGCCTCATTCTTCGAAGAGATGGAGCTCTTCAATTCTCCCCTCCTTAGTGTTGAGAGAGGATGGTTATCCTGATGTACTTATTAGAGTGTCGGTAGAATATATTTGTTTAACCTCACATATCATTCTAAATTGAAGTATACATTTTCTGTTTCAGATCACAAAGACGCAAGAGGCCATGATAGTTCACCCAAGGTAATATTGACGTGAAGAAGACTGCACATATCGCAACCTTCTGTTCAAAAGTCTGATGGTTATCACAGTCTTATTCAATGTTTGTTTGTCTCCCATGTGTATGTATTTATGGACTGAAAGGTACTATTTCACAACAATTTTAAACATCTCTCAATAAAAAATATTAACAAAATTACTTGGTGCAGTTTGATTGTATCAATTTACATGGCGCAGTGTTTGGAATTACTTCCTTAAATAATTTATAAAAAGCTGTAAAATATTTAAATACTCAATGCTCTCATCTTTCATTAAATCCATTCAAACAGTATCCTTTCTTTCATTGACGCATTATTTGTCATACTTCTGTCGTAACTTGTACCCATTGCCACATAAAAACAGTCTCATTTACTAGAAATTAACTTTAAACTAGCCGTAGAACACGTGTTTCTAATCACTTGTTTGCATGCCACAAGTCTGGATTAAATTCCAAACCTCTCCGCAGTGCTCAGGTGGAGTGAGGGCATATGACACTGTTGATTGTGATTTGTCCGTCGGATGGAAGGAAGTACAACTGGGAAACCAACCTCTATATAACACTAATCAGAGAAACAATTTAAACGATCCGACACTTCGAAAAATGAAGGCTTCAGCCAAAAGTGGTTGTATTTTTTTTTTTTTTTGCTAGTTGCTTTACGTCGCACCGACATAGAGAGGTCTTATGGCGACAATGGGACGGGGATGGGATAGGAGTGGGAAGGAAGCGGCCGTGGCCTTAATTAAGGTACAGCCCCAGCATTCGCCTGGTGTGAAAATGGGAAACCACGGAAAACCATTTTCAGGGCTGCCGACAGTGGGGTTCGAACCTACTATCTCCCGAATACTGGATACTGGCCACACTTAAGCGACTGCAGCTATCGAGCTCGGTCAGCCAAAAGTAAGACAAGGGCCACAAAGGGCGTGAAAATGAAAGACTACCTAGGCCTCGAGTGCTCTAATACCGTCGGGGTCGGAAAAGAACAAGAGCTGACCAAGGGAGGTCGGATAGCATAGACGAAGGTGTGAAGCCTGGCACAAGTAAGTGGTAGCAATGCCAGGACTCAGCTAAGGGTCCCGTGATCACCAACCCACGCTCCCACGTTAAGAGCCCCGGGGACTCTCATACGGCAGGCAGAGGATACCGTGGGAGCCTCGAGCAGACCCCTTGGTGCTATTCGACAAGAGAAGGCTATGTGCCGGCATGGGTTTTCACCCTTTCTCTTCCTACTATCGCATTATATCACGTCATTCATTTCACCTCATTAACTCCTCTGATGAGGTTAACGTTTAGTTTTTAATTTTATCTCACAGCTGCGTCTTACTTGTGCCAGTCTCCCCACTTTCATCTATAGTATCCGATCTCCCTTAGTCAACTCTTGTTCTTTTCCGACCCGGACGGTATTAGAGCACTCGAGCCGAGGGAGTCTTTGATTTTAACGCCCTTCGTGGCCCTTGTCTTTCTTTGGCCGATACCTTCATTTTTTAAGTGTCGTATTGTACCTGTCCAACCGTCTCCTTTCCTCTCGGTACATTGACCACGATGCAGATTTAATGATGATCTCCTGCCACCAGGGTCCAAATTAACTTGCGCATTCGCGAACTAATTAATTAACGATGTAAGATACCCACTGTCTCGATTCCTTGTTCCAGGTGCCTTAGTTACTAATTAGGAGGGATCTCTACCAGGTGAAGCGCACCAAAAAAAATGAATTACTGAAAAATCTTGATGACTCGTATATGCTATGGAAAGACGATAACTGGAGTCATTTGTACAGAATATTTAAGCCTTCTCTACTTGACAGCGCTTCACACTTAATTAAGCCAAGTTCCTTATAATTACGTCATGCATTATCGAACCCTTATACAAGGATGGAAGTAAAATATGGTCGTCCCAAAACCATGATGAAAGTATTCTATAAAAGACTCAAATAAAAATGAAATTATAATTATTATCCCTCTGAAATGGCGTGCTTGCAGTCTACGTTACATCTAAGTGAAAAATCTACATATTTACAATGGGACACGACCTTCAAAGATATAAATACTTGGAAATGTACTCAGCCTTCTGGGTACCACGTTCACAGCTTTACAGGAGGGCACACCATGGGCTTAAGCTGCTTGCATCACGTCATCGGCGATGTGAAGACCCATGAAGACTTCCTGGCAGGTCATAGACATGACAGCGACGTTCCAGACGTTCTCGGCTACCAGGCGAAATTCCGGCAAACAGCTAGATGACTCGTTCACTCCGGTACACAGGCAAAACTCTGGCATTCAGCTGGATGTCGACGTTCTCATAGACATGTAAATGAGAGGAAGTTATCTCATGTGAATGCGTTAGTTTAATACACATCACAATTTGAATATATGGTTGGATCTGCTCAATAGCACGAGCATTCCAACCCAATGCC
Organism: Anabrus simplex; assembly: GCF_040414725.1. Taxonomy (NCBI): domain Eukaryota; kingdom Metazoa; phylum Arthropoda; class Insecta; order Orthoptera; family Tettigoniidae; genus Anabrus; species Anabrus simplex. The sequence continues at coordinate 63,379,016 of NC_090268.1, read as the reverse complement.
GGTATTGTCTCTGTAGCCCGACACTGCTCCCATCTCATGTACCTATTCTTTTATAAACAGCATACAGCTATTCTAGGTCCTGAATAAAGAATGTCACTGGTTAGGCCACTACTGGGTTAAAATTTCTCTTCTCACACGACCGCACTTCATGCATATTCTATTTCACCTAGTCATGCCTAAGTCAGGCTCTCAACTGCATTATGGATTTATAGACGTGACACTACCCTTAATTATGCCGACACTGAGCCGTTCACGCACTTTCTTTGTATCTCTCACTTATGTCGAGAACACACACGCAACTCCACGCACTGAGATACCTGGCTATTGAGGTTAATTGAGCCGTATTAGTTTATGCACATATGAGGCTCGACGCACGACCTCTTCGACACACGGACAGCGGTTGTTACGGTTTCGTATCGTTCCTATTTTCTTAATTAGCGGCACACTGTACGCGCTGACATCTCACTCAGATTGTGATTATTTCCACATACTCACAGACTTTAATGAATCACTGTATTACACTGCTCATATTACAAGATTATTTCTTCACAAACGACTCACACACAAACCACGACGAAATACTACCGTACTGGCGTTACACTGAAAATCCACTGGGTAGTGTCTCCCCCTCAGCTCTTGAATATATAGGCGAGCTACGCTAGAGACCCGAATGCTGAAGGTGGCGGAAAAAATGCAAAACTTTCTCACACGTTGGTCCGTTAATACGCAACGTATAGTGACGAACAGGATATCAAATTGTAGCTCTGGCATTCTCATTTCCACTGAGTGAATGTTTTTGAAATAGCTTGGTAGATTCTCAAGCAATCTCAAAAGCGTCCTTTTGTCTCTGGCGGTGAATGATGACGAGCACAGGGGATTCCTTGTGTTCGCTGTCACGGTTAGGGTCCAACATCTGTTAGTCATTAAGACGCGCCCTTGTTTACAGCGTAGTTACCGCTCTGTCAGTTAAGTAGAGCACTTCTCGGTCTCATAATTATGCGTAAAATTCCCTGATTCAAATGAATGTTTGCGCTTAATTATCCATTGGGTATTTTGTGATTTATAAAAATTAACAGAAATAAAACAGCTGAATGCGTTAAGTTGGCAGTGGAGAATGAGCGAGGAAAACAGGGTATAATGTTATTTTTCACGTTGGATATACTCTCTGGGCTCAGCTAGTGACCTAGATTCTCTGTCACGTGACAACGCGTCTCCTTTCATCTCGCTCGTGGTTGGAGTGAGAAAACTTCGAGTACAAGCGCTCTTGCACCGCCTTGCTGCTAATTACCGGCAACTAGAGCTCGGTCGCGCGACTCTGGATACTGCAAATCGAGTCCTGGAGCGGGTGGAAAAATTCTAACTTGGGCAGTTTTTATCATAGAATGACGCGGAAAACGGAATATTTCATCTCCTGGATATCGTGACATACCATAGGTGACGTTGTGAACAGTCACAGTACCTCTTCCATATTTTCTCTCTGATTAGTGTTTATAGAGGATGGTTGCCCAGTTGTACTACCTCTTAAAACAATAATCACTACCACCACTTCACAGCTGCGTGTCCCTAACCGAACTGCCAACTCGCTCTGTGATATTGACGTCAGGAAGGGCATCCGGTCATAAAACCCCGCCACAACGGATTCATCACACCTCATACCCACTCCCGCAGAGAAATGGTACAAAGGTTGGACAAACATTGTAGCACCCGTCGTTGACGGGGTAATAATTTAACTAGTACCGTATATGATTCGGTTTTTGTCCATCCCTCACCTTGTTCACAAGATTCTTAGGCGTTCAGATGTGAGCTTGCACCCGGGATATAGTGGGTTCGAACCCCACTGTCGGCAGCCCTGAAGATGGTTTTCCGTGTTTTTCCATTTTCACACCAGGCACGTGCTGGGGCTCTACCCTAATTGAGGTTACGGCCGCTTTTCTCACTAGTAGCCCTTCCCTACCCCATCGTCGACATAGGATCTGTCTTTGTCGGTTTGACGTAAAGCAAATTGTAAAAATATTCTGAGGCACGTAAGTGGGCATTATGGTCTCTGTCTCCTTGTCCTGATGTACTCGCTTCCATAGTCTCTGTGTATCTTTGCAGTTCCATATTTGGCATTATTAATTATCTTGATTTGATCTCTTTCTTCTGGTATCAACAAAGCCAAGTATTGAGTTAATACACTTAAGAGAATGGCAATTACAACACCATGAAGGCATTGGTCGTTTGTGTTGATTTTCAAGATATGGAACGATGCCATGTAGGTGTGTAAACGATCAAAGTTTCAGACCCATTGGGTTGTTGCTACAGGTCTCCCCACGTGCTTGGTCGCGGAGGAATCAATTCCAGTATACGGACTCTGGTGTAGCGTAGTTGACTTGCAGTCTGTGCAGTGAAGTGTTCCCCGTCAAACATGCCTTGACGACAGAGTAGAGCATGCTATCAACAACTGTCGCCGTTTGAGAGGGCTCGGATAAATGGGCTGTGTGAGGCTGGATTGTGGCTAAGGACTGTCGCTGCACGTGTTGGCCGACAGGCATCTACGGTACAACGTGTATGGCAGCAGTTGTCAAATGAAGGTACCCACACTCGTAGCCCTGACACAGGCCCAGCGCGTCAGACAACTGTGAGAGAGGATCGCCGCATCATTCGGATGGCTCGGATGGAACCCCATGCAACAGCAGCGCAAATTCGAGCAGCTGTGGCACCCCACGTTACACAACAAACAGTTGGTAATCGCCTGCGTGCAGCTGGCTTACGAGCCCGTGTCCCTGCAGAAGGTGTTCCGTTGACCCCACAACAGCGACGTGTAAGGCTGGCCTGGTGTCGAGAAAGATCGACGTGGGTCGACGAATGGCATAGGGTCGTCTTTAGTGATGAATTGCGCTTCTGTCTTGCCCGCAGTGATCGCCGGAATCGTGTGCGCCGACGTACCGGGGAGAGGGTCCGCCCAGATCTTATTGTCGAGAGGCACACAGGGCCAACACCAAGCAATATGGTCTGGGGAGCTATAGGCTTTCATGTGAAATCACAATTAGTGCTTGTTGAGGGCACTATGACTGCTCGACAGTACGTTGATAGGGTACTGAAACCAGTGGTTGTCCCTATGATGGCGAACACTGCTAATGGGATGTTTCAGCGAGGAGAATGCCCGGGTTCACACTGCACGCATCTCCAGAGAAGCTCTCCACGACATCACAACCTTAGAATGTCCCGCCAGATCCCCGGACCTCAGTCCTATTGAGCATTGTGGTACGTGATGGATCGACAACTGGCCAACCGTCCTCAGCCAGCCACAACTCTGGAACAACTGACCCGTACAGTGCAGCGAGCATGGGCCACAATTCCTCAGGAAGCGATTCAGGGCCTTATTGACTCCATGCCTCGACGAATTCGTCAATGTATTGCAGCTCATGGTAGGCACATCCTGTATTAATTGTTGTCCAAACTTGCGGTCAGAGGGACCTGAAAGTGTAATCATTGAATCACAACCGAACACTCGTCCTGCATGTTCAATTGCAGCAATATAGCACCACTCCTTCTGGACGTTGCAACTTCCATTTTCTTCAGTGAATAAAAAATACTGACATATTTACAAAGCCTTTAAAACGTTGCCGGAACGATCTCCATAGCCACTCTCTTTATAGTCCATATAGTTACCTCTTTCACTAGACTGCCACTGATATTTCCCTTATTTTTCAGTGTACCAGAAAAACGTATAGACCAAAAATTTGCAATCAGCTATTTCCGTGTAAAATCATTTCTGAGAGAGATGCATCGAGTTTTATGCTTTAAGGCCTCTTCTGAAGCATTCGTTCAAGCTAAAATTTTTGATCACCTTATTGCTAAGATGCTACTCGACAAAATTTCATTAAAATCTACCCAGCCAGTGCAATAATCCAATTTACTGTCGATATTTAGCAAAGTAGAACGGAATAATAATTTATCGTCAGTATTTACTATAATGTATAATAATCTAATTTACTCTCGACGTATGTCTGTTAGGTCATCAGCCCAGAGGCTGGTTGGATCCTGAAACCCAAAACCCAATGGCAGTGCCAAAATGAGGCGTACCAGACAAGATAAGGACTGCCACTCTCAATATTTACTTTATATTACGAAATAAATAAATAATTAAAAAACTGGGCGAGTTGGCAGTGCGATTAGGGGCGCGCAGCTATGGGCTTGTATCCGGGAGATAGTGGGTTCGGACCTCACTTTCGGCAGCCCTGAAGATAGTTTTCCGAGGTTTCCCATTTTCACACCAGGCAAATGTTGGGACTGTATCTTAATTAAGGCCAGGGCCGCTTTCTTACCACTTTTAGGCCTTATGGCGGCGATAATATAAGAAACTATCCTTCCTATCCTATCATCGCCATAAGGCCTATCTGCGTCGATGTGACGTAAAGAAAATTGAAAAAATGCCTATAAATTCGCATTTACTTACAATGTGAAATAATTTAATTTTGGTCGATATTAACTGATAACATGAATACAGCTAACGTATTGTGATGTTTGGCAATAATTTATTATAACCCACTTTCTACATTTTACATAATAATACAGAAACATCATGTCGACGTTTAGCAAAATGACAGGAAAATTCCTAGTTAAGCATCCATAACAACCAGTATGATTAAACAGACTAATTTCGATCGATTTTACCAACCTTATGAAATAATATAATTAATTGTCGATATTAAATCAATTGTATGTATGTTTAGTCATCAGCCCGAAGGCTGGTTGAATCCTCAACAGTTCCACCATGAGCTGCCATAGATGGCCTAGGCATCACTGAAGAGGCGTACTAGGGAAATGAGGAGTGAGGTAGTTTCCCGTTGCTTTCCTCACCGAGCCAGGAGTTACTATTACATATCAGTCTGCCAAGCCCACTGAAATGCATGAACCAACCGACCCTATGAGCAACAGTTTCACACCATTCATAGCAGAGACTGGCTGCGTAAGGAATTGCATTACTAGCACCGCTCATACCTCAGTCACTTTCAGATTGTCAAAACCAAGGATAAGACAGAGACAGATCAATGAAAGTAACAAAATTGCTCTAGCCTATACCAGAAGACTTAGTGCAGTGTAAACACTAGGTCCCGCCAGCAAAGGCATATTTTTATGGGAAATAATTCACTGTCGTTAATTTGTAAAGTGATACAAAATATTTAGTATGTACTAGTAAATATACCCGTGCTTAGCTACGATATTCTACAATGTATATGGATTCCTCCGTGAATTACTGTCAAGGCAGTGATTAAGATTAAATTAAATTGCATGCCTCTAAGCGCTATCCTAGAAACAAAACCGGAAGGTCAGAATACGTTGTTTCTTAAGTAAGGTAGGCATAGCGGAAGTTCAGAGGATAATGGAATACCACATTTTCTACTGGCAATGACAATCGAGTTCGAAGGAATTGATTATAATCGAGAAATGAAGTGCTATCTAAAGTATCAACAATCAAGACAGGACAATAAGTCATAATACTTTATGTGTTGATACACATGTAAGAACTGGAATCATAAAATTTGGCTAACATATGGCCACTGGTGGTGTCAATGTGCGTGACGAACGTCGTGATTCTATGTTTGCTATAACTATAGCATATACGTGTAAAAAGTACAAAATTAACTTTATATCGAGAAATACAGCTCAATTTAACGTGTAAGGGATAGAGATACGAAAAGTCATAGGAGCAAAATTGTAGATCTCTCCAAATTGAAAGGCGATTGTGCTTTCTGTTTTGTGATACGACTTACCGTTTAGCCACCAATTATCCCGAAACGAAAGTCGGCACCGTCATTAAAATTTCATCCGTATTTCGACATTTTCCGGGGCCGAAAATTATATATTTGTGTAGCTTGGAATTTTTCCTCAAAGGAAGGAGTATCCTGGTTTCAGGATTAGCACTCGCATACATACCGAGTAATTAAGGAAGAAAGTAATAGAGTTAAGAAAGTTGAAATTAATAGAAAATAGGATTTTATCTGAGGACAGCCGAATAGGACAAATATGTAAATACCTAGTGGATGTATTGGAAAATCAAATGTTCCTCAATAAATTATGAAGGAATGAGTTGCGGATATAAGAACTCGGTAACAGAGGAGAAATTGAGGCGCAGGGATTGTTAGGTAAACGGATAAGAAGATGACTTATGGTGTTATTAAGCTATTCGAGAACAGTTATAACCTCCAACGACATTCCGCCAATATCCCGCAGAATGGCCTATTGACGTCTCTCTTGCTTTCTACCCAAGGAACAACCACGAGTTTACAGGACTGATGACAAAATGGCAATACGTAACGTACTAAAAAATGTCATAGGACCAAAATTGTAGATCTCTCCAAATTAAAAGGCGATTGTGCTTTTTGTTTTGTGATACGACTTACCGTTTAGCCACCAATTATCCCGAAACGAAGGTCTGCACCGTCATTAAAATTGCATCCGTATTTCGATATTTTCCGGGGCCGCCCCTACTGGCAAGCAGTAGAGACGTTGCCGTAGTAACCTGTAGGTTCGTTGTCGGTCTATCGTTCGCTCAATGCAGAGCATTATACCCGCAGAAAATAGTAATTTTCTCCGTCATTTGAAGAGTAAGCTAAATTATGAACATAACAAAAGTTGTTTATAATGAAGTGACGTTTCACATGCAGTCTACGGATTTTACAGAAGATCAATAGTATAAGAGAAAATGGAGGAAAACTCTTCTGGTTTTCCTATAAATCCCTTCTATTCAAAGATTATTAAATTATATGCATATTAAAACCTTCCCCGGGATGAGAATACTCTAAATGCGTCGTTTGGTCGAGCCGTTTTCCCGTGACCGTGGAACAGACAGACAAACAGAAAAACAGTCACGAAAAAAACCACAGTTTTGGTCTTGAGTTGACAAACGGATAAATATCTGAAAAATTTGCAAAACAAACGAAATTACAGACAACGGACCCCCTACAACTTTATTTGTATAGATTAGATCCATTTGTGAGGTTTGAACTGAGTTTAGACCATCCACAGGATGTTGACAATGAGAAGAAGGTTCTAGGAACCTACAGTGCCCTACTATACAAATAAATACAACCTTGACGATATTGAGGTGATTGAATTGATGGTAGGTGGCCGTGGAATTATGCCAAGACTTTTTGTAAAGACCTGCAAAATTCTGTCTGACTCGTTGGATGAATGGTCAGCGTACTGGCATTCAGTTCAGAGGGTCTCGGGTTCGATTCCCGGCCGGATCGGGTATTTTAACCTGCATTGGTTAATTCCAGTGGCTCGGTGGCTGGGTATTTGTGCTGTCCCCAACATCCCTTCAACTCATGCACCATACATAACACTATCCTCCACCACAATATCACGCAGTTACCTACACATGGCAGATGCCGCCCACCCTCATCGGAGGGTCTGCCAACAAGGGCTGCACCGGGCTAGAAATAGCCACACGATACTAGTATTGTTCATCATCATCATTATCATCATCTGTTTACCCTCCAGGGTCGGCTTTTCCCTCGGGCTCAGCGAGGGATCCCACCTCTACCGCCTCAAGGGCAGTGTCTTGGAGCTACAGACACTTGGTCGGGGGATACAACTGGGGGGAATGACAAATACCTAGCCCAGGCGGCCTCACCTGCTATGCTGAATAGGGGCCTTGTGGAGGGATGGGAAGATTGGAAGGGATAGGCAAGGAAGAGGGAAAGAAGCGGCCGTAGCCTTAAGTTAGGTACCATCCCGGCATTCGCCTGGAGGAAAAGTGGGAAACCACGGAAAACCACTTCGAGAATGGCTAAGGTGGGAATCGAACCCACCTCTACTCAGTTGAGCTCCCAAGGCTGAGTGGACCCCGTTCCAGCCCTCGCACCACTTTTCAAATTTCGTGGCCGAGCCGGGAATCGAACCCGGGCCTCCGGGGGTGGCAGCTAATCACGCTAACCACTACACCACAGAGGCGGACGTATTATTATTATTATTATTATTATTATTATTATTATTATTATTATTATTATTATTATTAGTTCTATTCTCGGGAGTTAAGTGATCAGTCGCGACTTTACGAAATCATTTATAAGCTATGTAACAATGTATTATTGTTCTTAATCTCCAATAGTGTTTTTCTTATCTTTTATCAGCTCTTGTATAAAAATATTATTTGAATCGGCCGGAGCTGAAGAGCCTTAAGTCAAAACAGCACATTTTTAAACATTCAGTATTCTGAAGTATTGAACCATGGACCTTCGAATAGCATAAGAAAGAATTAAACCAGTCTTCTATTTATGCTAGGAACTACTGCTACGTGCAGCGCGATCCTAGGAGGAAGTCAATGATTTACTAATTAAATGTGGATATTAAATCAATTATGGGGAATAACCTAATTTTAATGTAGTTAATTTGTAAAGTATTACGAAATATTTAGTGTATACTAGATCCAGCTGTGACGTTTGAACTGAATTTAGACCAGCCACAGGCGGTTGATAATGAGAAGAAAGCTATCTAGGAACCTACAGTGCCCTCGCTCACAGGTTTCCGGAACGTGGACATAGACATTTATTTTGTAACAGAAATGTTGGTTTATTTAAGAAGAAGATTAAAACTGTTGACATAATATATACCCTATAGACTATGCAGAGATTGTATCCAATAGCAGGAAGAATATAGAAGTTCGTGTTGTGGAATTTCTTAATTCCTTAGTTAACGATGACCGTAGGAGCCATAAATTGTATAACATTAAAAAGCAATGAAAACTTTACGAGGACTTGGTTGCCATAGCATTTGATTTTATGCAGAATCTGCCTTTGCCCAGTATATAAATAGTATCTGCATCAGATGTGGGTTAATTTATTTAACGTACACTGCAGTCTATCTTAAGGAAAACGGGGAAAAAGGTGCTAATGGGGCGTGGTCCTTTTTGAACCACTATATAACGCGATAAAGACCATGGAGGATGGAAATGGGTACAAATAAATATCTTCAGATATCACGATCCTCAGCATTGAGGGATCGATATAGACAGACAGACAGACAGACAGACAGACAGACAGACAGACAGACAGACAGACAGACAGACAGACAAACAGACATATAACGCGATATGTTTCACAAAATGTGAGAAACCTCTTAACTATTTTTGGACGGGTGTCCTGGCTAAAACAAAAAACACTGCATGGTCAGAATTAGTATGGGTTTGACTGGCATCGTCAGTTTCAGTAAATCACTCTCAGGTTTCTTGGGCCGTCATATCTAAGTAAAGTGAAAAATTCTGCAGAAGCCAGAAACAATCATTTGCACCCATGACCGTGCGTGTTATTCTACCGCCCCCACCCACAGAGGGATATGTGCGTGACTCGGGAGTCTACGTAGATAGATGCTTAAACCACTCTAGTCTGGCTGCTATCCTATTTGAATTGTTTCTTTAAACTTTTGATAAGTCTTCTTCGTAACAATTTTCTTTTTCTCTCATTGTGCCACCGTTTTCCAATTGTTGCTCCCACTTGTAAAGCTCTTCCCGGCAATTTAATTTACGAAACCTGTGTTTCACTGATGCGAAGCTCCTTTGTTTCCCACCTTTGTTTCGCCAATATTCGGCGACCTTCTTCTTATAAGTTATTGGGATTAGGCATCGTTCAGCCGTTGTTGTAGATGGAGGGTTAGGAGCAACATATTCGGAGACGAGTTCAAATATCGGTGTTTCAATATTGTCTTCCTCGAAAAAAAGTCATCATCTGACATATCCAATGTGCCATCCAGTTCGACTGTCACATCGGTATCCAAAACCCTGTCGGCAATTAGACCTGTAAAATGGAGACAAGAACGCAATTCCTGTGAACGCTTGTTTTTCTCTTAAAAGGAAATATATATATAAATAGATTGATCCACTTACGATATAATTCCAATCCCAAATTCCTTTCATCTTCAGAAAATGGGTTGTCTTTTTTGTCACACTCTGCAAAACAATTCTGAAGGCACACTACTACATTCCACGGATTGAATGACTTATGTAATGGGCGTTTTGTTGTATCTATTTGTAAAACATCAATTATTACCATACAAGGTTAAAGTAAATACACAGTCACCATTCATAAAATTACTATAAGAACGTCATATTTTACCTGTCATTGTAAGAACGTTGTCTCATCGGACGAATAATGAATGTGCACCTCTTGATTTGCTTTGACGTTTCTAATCGGGAAGATACGAGGTATGTGCGAACTGCGGCGCAGTAAAGACGAGTGGCCGGGAGTTATTCATTCGACTCGAGCGAGCAGCCCGACTATACGCTGCTTGACACAGCCCGGTTGGCTCACGTCCACTGCTTCGCTCCTCCCTACCTCTCCGCCACACCCCGATACTCCCGCGGCACTTTTAAATTCACGACTTTATTTGTTCAATGCTGGCGTTTAAACTTGCGCTGGGCACATGCAGGTTTCACCTTAGCATTCTGCAGCCCCCCCCCCCCCACGAATATCCCTACCCAATTTCAACCGGATCCGAGTGTAACACATGTATGTGTTCCCTTGTAAGGGCGAATACATAGTCCGACGATTGAGCATCTTATTTCATTAATATTGTATTTTATTTTAATATTGAATATTTTAATTCAGTGTCATATTATTAAATGAGTGAGTGAAACACTACAGAGTATAATGTAAATGTTTGCTTCCCCATAATGAAAGAAAACATGTTAGAAGGAAAATATCAACCTAACTAGAAATTAGAGTTCAACTGTCTATTCACGTTCGTTTGTTCTAGTTAATGAATAAAATATTGTTATTATAAAATAAATATTGAAAAAAAAAAAGATTTATTATGTATTACCAAGTTGATTTTTTTTCTGTGAATGTTCAGGAGTACTAATATTATTTTCTAAGTTCCAGGAACCTGTGAAATGCAATGGTTCGTAAATTAAATTAGATGACCTTAACATGTCCCAAGCAATTCAATTCGCTAATCACTACTGGGCAATCACATATCAATATCACCTTCTTCAATTCAATTACAATTGACCTGATAAATCTGGACATAATTGCATTTCAATATGTGGGCACTTTTGTAAGGAAATTTATATTTTCTCAATTTTGTTACGTAACCTTCGTATTCATTCATCTAAGCTAGCACAAGGAAATTACTACATTCTATTAGTATTATACTACTATAAGCGAAAGAGAGATAACAGAGATTCCATTCATTTGACGTAATTTGGAGTTCTTTCGTGACATTAGATGAATATTACTTATTATTTTCCACGTCCTTAAAACTCTGCGTAATTAGGCCTACTCAATCATGGTCATCATTCTGCTTCAAGGCCGCTTATACAGTATATCCATGGAAAATTTCATAGAAAACACTGATCCTTCTCATTCTTCTTATTCTTATTCTTATTATTACTATTATCGGAGGTGGGACAGGTTTTTCTCCGGGTACTCCGGTTTTCCCTGTTATCTTTTATTCCAGCAACTCTCTCCAATATCATTTAATTTCATCTGTCAGTCATTAATCATTGCCCCAGAGGAGTGCGACAGGCTTCGGCAGCCGGCAAATTCCTATCCTCGTCGCTAGATGGGGCTTCATTCATTCAATTACTGACTCGGTCAAATGATTGGAAACAGGCTATGGATTTTCATTTTATTATTATTATCATCGTCATCATCATCATTATTATCAGTCCTCCGTGGTGCACGGAATAGACTATTTGCCTCTTACATAGAGGTTGTCAGTTTGATTTCTGGCTCGTCCAAGAATTTTAATATGGCTGAGGATCTCGTCTCACTGATCACGTGGAGATCCAATATCTGCAGGTCATCTGAGTCGCAGTCGTCTTGGCAAGCCGAAGCCCTTAAAGGGTTTCTTAGTGTTTACTAAGTTTTTCTTCGTCAACCCTTCCCCAACTTCTTATAATCATATTCATCACCATTATCATTATGTTTGTTAATATTACGAATATCATCGTCATCACCTTCCTCATGATTGAGTAATTTCAGGAAAAATTCCTGCCCACTGGTAGATTTCTTACCGATTCGAAGACTAAAATATGGATAATTTTAGGACAGGCAGAACTATGAAACAATACCGATTCAATAAGAAATTATCAAGAGTACGTCCATCAGGTTCGTTGGCTGAAATATCAGTGTCCTGGCCATCGATTCAAAGGTCCCGGACTCGATTCCTGGCCGGATCAGGAATTTATCCTCATCTGGTTAATTCCTCTGATTCGTGGACCAAGTGTTTGTCTCAATACGCGACTCTCCATACACTCGAAACACAGTACACTACCAAGCACCAAAGAAACACGCCAAAGGGAATGCATCGCTGCACACAGAGTTGGCGTCTTTAAGGGCACCCTTCCGTAAAACATGGTGAAATTCTTATGAGCGATACAGTTCGTACCTGCGGGAAAGGTGGCGGAAGAAGAAGGACAAGAAGAATAAATCCCTCGTTATTGCAAGAACAACAACAAAAATGGCGGTAGGCTGTCACTATTATAACGGCCGCAGGGTTTTATGGGTTTCGAATGTATGTTCAGACCTCAGCCCTACGGCTGGTTGGATTCTCAACAGCTCCACCATCAACTGTCATAGATGGCCTATGCATCACTGAGGAAGCGTACTAGGGAAATGAGGAGTAAGGTAGTTTCCCATTGCTTCCCCCACCAAGCCAGAAGTTGCTATTACATATCAGCCTGCCTACCTCGCTGAAATGCATGCATCAACTGACCCTATGAGCAACATTTTCACATCATTCATAGCAGGGACTGGTTGCATAAAGAATGGTATTACAAGCATTGCTCATAGCTCAGTCACTTTCATACTGTCAAAGCCAAGGATAAGATTGAGACTGATCTATGAAGATAACAACAATGCTCTAGCCCAGGGCCTCTCAAACGCCCAAAATCTCACGCGTGCAGATCGTGGCGCAAGAGCTCCGTGCACTGTGCATCGGTGCCGCTCGGCATGGCTCGGATCAACGCTTCGTCTCTGGGCTACTCGGCTATACTAGGCTCAACTCAGCCCGGATTTTGAGCGCTACGGCGCGAGTGGGGCAGAGGGAGACAAGTGGAGCGAGCGAGACAGGCGTGAGGAAAGAGAGAGAGTAACCGCTATTGCTCCAAATCGAGAAGTGGGGGTTCTGCACTCTGGTCAACCAAGCCAAGTCGTATTTTGCATCGTGCACAGTGCATGCACCGTGAGAGGCCCTGCCCGGGAGTAGCCTATACTAGAAGACATAGTGCACTGTAAACACTAGCTCCCGCCAGCAAAGGCATATGGGTTTCGTAGACTTACTTATTATAAATTAATGTATTCTATTCATTCATCGTTCACTTTTCTCGTTTCAACTCTTTCTTTTCAACTTTTTTGCCGACTCCTAATGAAATCTTTCTTTTCCATTATTAAATCCGTTATTCTATACAACTGACCACGATGTATTCACGACAGCTAAACTCCAACTGACTGCGCGAGTCAACACGGCGCCATCTTATAACAGAGCATGAGTGTGACGTCAATCTTTCTTTTCCATGATTAAATTTGCTATTCTATACAACTGACCACGATGTATTCACAACGACAGCTAACCTCCAACAGACTGCGCGAGTCAACACAGCGCCATCTTATAACAGAGTGTGCGCGAGTCAACACAGCGCCATCTTATAACAGAGTGTGCGCGAGTCAACACAGCGCCATCTTATAACAGAGTGTGCGCGAGTCAACACAGCGCCACCTCATGACAGAGTATGCGCGAGTCAACACAGCGCCACCTTATAACAGAGTATGCGCGAGTCAACACAGCGCCATCTTACAAGGGAGTATGCGTGTGAGGTCGCATATTTAGCATAACATTTTGCCTTACTATGAAGCGCTATTTCATGAAAAATTATCATAGTCTGTAATGAAAACTACATTTCAGATTTTCTTTTTTTCTTGCAACAGGTAGTCTCCTCTTTTATCCGTCATTTGAGGCATTAAACTTAATAGTAAGTTAAATACTCTTGGAGATATACACGTTCTATCCAAACACTAAAAGTGTCTTAAAAGTTTTATTTCCCTGTAGCCTACCCGATGTAGAGGAACGTAAGTCTACGTTAAAATGCAATATAAATTTAAACACAGAACTTACAAGTCTTCTTTATGTTACGAGAGTGAGATATAGTCATGTAGACCTCATTTAAAATCCAGGCGAAGGCAGTTTTATCATCGCATTCGTAAAGTGAAGCTTGGTTAATGCTAATGTCTAAACTGGAATGGCACGCAGTAAGCTGTTATGTAAATACATGTTGTAATAATCTTTATAATGATATGCATTCAATGGCTCCGGTTCAAGTTCCCTGTCACGATAGCCAGGTGGACCCCCGCGAGTGATCATCTTACTGTGGAGAACCCTCGCGCCTCAAGGTCCACACTTTAAATATATTTGCAACACCTGATCTCCAATGATTCAAAGTGCGGAACAGCCAGAATGTTATCAAGAGCACAGCACTATGTCAGCCACTGAGATTAAGAAATTGTTGTTTCCTTTAAGAACACAGATTCAAATTATAACTTGTGATCAACACGTTAAAACATTCGTATCTTCGTCTTCTTTCGCATCCTGGTGTGGTCGCAGGCACAAAATGTGTTTCGCACATGAGCTCTTAGACCTGTTTTACGGCTGGATGCTCTTCCTGACGGCAACCCTAGGTGGAAGGCTGTATTCACTACCTATTGCATGCTACTGTGAGGTTGGTGTTGTGTGTATAGAAAGCGGAAGATCCGTGAGATTACACAACATCTGAAAGCAAAGAAAGGACATCTGGAAGGGGATGAAACTAAAGGCTTTCATTATCCTTAACCCCCGGCCGCCTTTGCCCCTAGGAATTAATCTGGTTCTCATTTTTGGTGTAGGCTGACTGAACCTCAGGGTCATGAGCACCTCTGGAAGTGGAAATCTATTTCTTACATTTTTCGACTTCCTGACGGGGAATCGAACCCACGTCCTTCCGTATGGACCGAACACGCCTTTACCGCCTTGGCCAGGAAGCCCCTATTACCCAACATCTATTAAATTATATAAGATTTTTTACTGTCCTTCGATCAGAATAGTTAAAAATTGTTATTTCTGTGTCAGTCATATCTAGAATAAGAAAAATATATTTTAAAGTTTCTGCCATGGCTCTCTGTCTGTCTGTCTGTCTGTCTGTCTGTCTGTCTGTCTGTCTGTCTGTCTGTCTGTCTGTCTGTCTGTCTGTCTGTCTGTCTGCCGTCAGGCTGAGTAGCTCATACGGTAGAGCGCTGGCCTTCTGACTCCAGGTTGGCACGTTCGATCCTGATTCAATCCGGTGGTATTTGAAGGTGCTCAAATACGTCAGCCCCGTGTCGGTAGATATACTGGCACGTAAAAGAACTCTTGCAGGATAAAGTTCTAGCACCTCGGCGTCTCTGAAAACCGTAAACAGCAGCTAGTGGAACGTAAAACCAATAACATTATTATTATCTGTCTACCAATCTGTCAGTTGAAGGTTTCGAAAATGGACAAGAATTATAGCATAAAGAAATGATTTCTAACTAATGAAATTGAACCTCGCAATGCTAACAGTGATGGAGTTAGTAATTCTAGAAAGCCTAAATTAATAATAATAATAATAATAATAACCAAACCCCACTGCGCAAGAACCCTGAAGGGCCATGGCTTATCAAGCGACCACTGCTCAGCCCGAAGGCTGTAGATTATGAGGTGTCGTGTGGTCAGCACGACGAATCCTCTCGGCCGTTATTCTTTGCTTTCTAGACCGCGGCCGTCATCTCACAGTCAGATAGTTCCTCAATTGTAATGACGTAGACTGAGTAGACCTCAGATCCTCAGATCCAAGTAAAAATCCCTGACCTGGCCGGGAATCGAACCCGGGGCCTCCGGGTAAGAAACAGGCACACTATCCCTACACCGCGGAGTCTACAGTAATAATCATAATGTTATTTGCTTTACGTTCTACCAACTATTTACAGTATACGGTATTCGGAGACGCCGAGGTGCCGGAATGTAATCCCGCAGGTGTTATTTCACGAGCCAGTAAATCTACTGACACGAAGTTGACGTATTTGAGCATCTTCAAATACCACTGGACTGAACCAGGATAGAACCTGCCAAGTAGGGGTCAGAAGGCCAGCGCCTCAACCATCTGAGCCACTCCGCCGTGCAAAGCTTAAATTACTGTTCCCCAAAATAAACTACTTGCTCGGGCTCCTATCATTAAGCCTCTCAATTTAATGTTCCTCAGTCCAAATTTATCTTTATAATAAGGTATGGTTGGTTCATAAATCAGATTCTTTTCCAGATCAACATCTTCTGGCTGGTGTTTGAAAACTTTGTAACAAACTGCGGGGTCTATTATATTATGCTATAGTCGTAATATTAAAAGAAACGGTATGACAGCTAGAGCAGGGACGGTACTGCCTGCCTGGCTGGACAGAATGTGTGATAGTACATATATCACACCCCCGAATTATATGTAGAAGGTAGAGATATTATTGTCAGTATTCGATTTATTATTATTATTATTATTATTATTATTATTATTATTATTATTATTATTATTATCGATATTTCATTTGTATGTTTTGTCATTTATATTTATAAGCTGGAAGATATCCACATATGTAGGTATGAGTAATTTGTTTTGCATGAGTGGGAAAACATTGCTTTAATAACTCTGGTAATTTGAATGAGACATATGGCTGCCCCAGTGCTTGTTGTGATGTACTTGTGTCGGAAAATTCATGAGTCATGTATATATCCCAGCCTGATGAGATGAGCTTGTTGTTGTATTAGAAAAATTTGGTGATTCATGTAAAACTCCCGAGAGTTTGTTATTGTCTTGGGAGGAAGAAGTAGTTCAGGGCTTGGTCTTGACAAGAGGTTCACTCATGATTGGTGGGCAAGCACCAATCAAGACGTCTCATCTGAGAGGAGGGGGATGTTGATGTCTATAAAGGTTGATCATACGGCGGCAACCAAAACATTGTAAGGAACATTGTGCGACTGATTGTAAAGGAACGAGAAGGAAGATAACTACAACTAGAACTACAACTGACGCACTGTACGGGAAGGAAGTGGTGCTGATACACGGTACTGGAGTGACACGGCTGCAATGGACTGGACTTCAAACGTTCGTGGAGCGTAGTCTTGTTATGTTCGTGGAAAGTGGCCGATTGTGAAGAGTGCTTGCGCATTAAGTAGTGTAGCACTTGTGGCGGCCTAGCATTATATGTTGGTGAAAGTTATCTCAGACTTTCCATAACTTATGTTGAGGATCGACAGACGTGTGTATATATCTTTACAACAAGTGTTAAAATATGTGAACACAGTAGTACAAGGTACAGTATCTGTGTGATGTGATAACTGCCGATTATGAGAATCAGTAAGTCGAATTGATATAGAGACAGTGAAGGGTATTTATCTTCATACATGTACATTGTTCATCGGACTATCTACAAATGGTAGCTTAGTTCTCGCTTTCGTTTTCCCACGATTTTCATTATTTTTGTTGTTGTTGTAAATATGGAGTCTTCCAGCAATATTTTATGTGTGTATTATATGTATAATGTTGTATGTTGATGAGGTGCTCATGCACGGAATTTGTTAAGAATATAGCTAGCTATTTTAGAATCAGTGTTATTGATGAACCTAGGTGCAGTTCCTACCTAATTAGTCGTTTTCAGGAGGTTAGGTAAGGCCTGCAGCAGATGTACCAGTACGCAGCATTATGTACACGCCCTGGGATATAAAGTTTATCATGCTCTTATCTAAATTCGAGGGATCCATTCTGGTGAACTCTGGCGCCCATACTACGGACATTTCGGTTAATTATGCGTATTAATTTTATTAAGTTTTTGAGTAATTTTATTTATATATTTTTATTCATGATTTTATTTATTTATTATTATCATCAAAAAGTTACAATTGGGTTCCCAACGTGGGGCTGAATGATTGGTACATCTGTTAGGCTTATAAGCGTAGGTGCACTTGTCAGGTGTGGATGGAATTCTGAAAACTATGTCAGTGAAGTGTTTTATATGTACGTGATTTGTATGTTGGAGTATGAAGAAATGTTGTAGTGAGTCGAGTATTATAAAACTGAGAAATAGAGAGGTTGTTAAAGTTACTAGTACTATGAATCAGGACAAGAGAAGTCAAAAGAATTCCACCACATTGAGTTTATCTAATTTAAGTGAGAAAAGCGAAATGGCTGATAGTAGGAAAGATCAATCGGTAACGATAGGTGAGGAACCGAGTAACCCGTCTCAAACTCAGAACGTAGGGGATCAAGGCGAGGCTTCAATGCTCATTATGTTTAAATCGCTACTTAATGAATTGGAGGGTGAATTAAACAGTAAGGATGAAGAGTTGAAGGTTAATTGTCTAGTAAAATTGATAGTCAGAGTAAGGAATTAAATTCAGTGAGTGTTGAATTAAATGTTGTTAACAGTAAAAGTGATGCACTGTCCAGTAAAATCGACAATAATAATGTTGAATTGTCTAATAAGATTGATAGTTAGAGTAAAGAGTTGAAGAGTGAATTGAGTTTTTTAAGTAATGAAATATACAGTATTAATAGTGAATTAAATTCAGTTAGTACGGAACTGTCTAGTAAGATTGAGAATCAGAGTAAGGAATTAAATTCAGTGAGTGTTGATTTGTCTAGTAAAATTGATAGTTTAAGCAGTGCTGTGAATGGTAGAATAGATGAATTGAACCAGAAGTTTGACCATCAAAGCAGGGAAATTCAGGAAGTCAATAATAAGGTTGAATCTCAACGCTTGGAACTGACCGAGAAAATCGAATGCCGATTTAATGTAGTTAGGAAGGAATTTGTTGAAAACAGCAAGGAATGCGACAAGAGAATAAAAATAGTGGAAGATAAAGTCGAAGAAATAGATAGAATTAAAACCAGCCAGAATGTTTTAGTGAAGCGAATAGATGAAAAGACTGAGAAATTGGAGAAAGACCTCAAGTCAGTAGAAGGAAATGCCAGAATGGTAGTTGAAGAAGGAATTAAAGCATGTCATGTAAAGTTAAGGCAGGAGATCAGTCAAATCCAAGTAGGTAGCAGTATATGTAATAGGTACGTATCTTGTACGAAGGACTCTGAATTACCCTAGTTTAATGGTCGGCAGTTTAATCCGATGGAATTCTTGAAAACGGCGGAGAAACGGTTTTCCAAGAATCTTGACGATGGTTTGATCGAATGGAGTATGGTTGATGAGATGTTGGATATTGCATTTGTTGGAGAAGCGAGATCCTGGTTTCAAGTTTATAGACAGGGTATTTCCAGTTTGAAGGAATTTAAGGAGAAATTTAGTTCTAAATTTTGGAGTGATGCTATTCAGAGAAGGGAAAGAGATCGCATGCTATTTGGCAAATATAGACCTCAGGAAGGTGTGTCTATGACGGAATATTTCTTGGCGCATGTTCTGATCAGCCAGAATATTGAAGGTCTAGCATCGGAGAGAGATACAGTCCGCCAGATGTTGAGGCATTTTCCTGAGAAGGTCGGATTAGCTGCATGTATGCAGAATATTGTTACGATCAAGGAATTAGAGCAGCTGTTAGAGAGGTTTGACGCTTTGGAAGGGCAGGGGAGGACTAGGCAAAGTGAAGGTAGAAATTACGGGGATAATGGGAGACAAGGTAATCAGGTAGCGGGAGATAGGAATAATCAGAATTTCAGTCATTCTAGGCACGGGAATCAGGGTGGTAATTCCGGAAGGGGAAACAGACACTCTAATCAGGGAGTTAATCACCAGGAATATTATGGCAGAAGACCTAATCAAGGGGAATCAGAAAGTAGGGGGCGTACGGATCAAAGACCTCCAGATCAAGTGCCGAGAAATGATAACAGTGAACAGTCCACGTCAAGTAATTTAAACCGGAATCGGACTTCTTAGTTGGGTCAGATAGGCAGTCCGATACCGACATTCCTATTCACATGATGAAACAGGTAAGTTACGAGGTAGACGTGAAAAAGGAATTATTGTATGACCATGTGTTTTGTGTTCAGGGAGATTTTGTGTATAGGGGGCGTGATGAAAGTAAGAATGATGTGTCGGATAACTTACTTTGTGCTAGTGGTGATGGTAATAGCGGTGTTGCGATCGATAATCTTGTGGAAGTTTCTGAAATTGAAAGTGAAGTTTTTTGTGAAGTTGATGAAGGTTGTTTAGTAAGTGAAGTGTGTTCACGGAGTATACATCATGAGGATGTTTTTGTTGATTTAAGTGTACGTGAGGAGAGTAAAGTTAGGTCCATTATGTGTGAAAATGGTGACTTTGAGATTAATGAAACTTCTGATAAGAGAGTCGAAAGTAGCAGTGTTGTTGGCATGAAAGTGGTGCAAGTAGGAGCTGATATGGAAGGTGGTGAAGATGGATTAATTGTTGGGTCATTAAGTAGTAATGATAGCAATTTCAAAGTGTATTATGGTAATAATTCCAGTAATAGAGTGAGCGTGTGTGAAAATGGAAGTGTGCGTGAGATGAAAGAAAGTCTATCCAAGCGTATGTGTAATGCTTTATTTAATACTGAGAGATGTGTGAATGATTTGAATGGCGTGCTGTATGATATCGATGTGGAATGTGTGAAAAAGTATGTGATCTGTTTACTTGCATTAATTATGGTTTTGTGGAAGAGTAAACATTGTGAGATTCCCGCGCATTTCAGAAAGAGGGATTTCTTTGTTATGAATGTTCCGAATGAAAGTTTGTATAATTCTTGTGTGACTGGATGGGATGAATGCTTGTGTGTGAGATTGAGTGGATTCTAGACGTAGTTAGATTTTGTTGCGGTACGCATTCCTCGCTTATCGATGCGAATGTTATGTATAGTTTTTTTCATTTATATCAGGGTCCGTATACTGTGGACAGTAGAATAGGCAAGTGTGCTCATAGGCTCCTAACCGCTGAAAATAAGGTTCTTGGGACATTTAATATCTATAGCCTTCGCAGATATAAGAGATAGGATCTGCATCTTGGATGTATATATTATCAATTATGAGTTGTGTACAGTAGTAAGAAGGGATTGTATTCAATGGTATATGAAACAATCGGAGTTGTGTGTATATAGCCATACTATGATTATTATTATTATTATTGTTTGGACAAATTGTATTTCGTGTGTGCGAATACAATGCAGTAGACGCAATGTATATATCATTATTACAGTAAATTATGTGTTCAGTTATGCCATTATAAGGTTATGTATGAAGTTCTGTTTTATGGTGAATCATAATATGTGATATCATCGATTCACCAAGGGGGCGTTATGTGATAGTACATATATCACACCCCCGAATTATATGTAGAAGGTAGAGATATTATTGTCAGTGTTCGATTTTTTATTATTATTATTATTATTATCGGTATTTCATTTGTATGTTTTGTCATTTATATTTATAAGCTGGAAGATATCCACAATGTAGGTATGAGTAATTTGTTTTGCATGAGTGGGAAAACATTGCTTTAATAACTCTGGTAATTTGAATGAGTCATATGGCTGCCCCAGTGCTTGTTGTGATGTACTTGTGTCGGGAAATTCATGAGTCATGTATATATCCCAGCCTGATGAGATGAGCTTGTTGTTGTATTAGGAAAATTTGGTGATTCATGTAAAACTCCCGAGAGTTTGTTATTGTCTTGGGAGGAAGAAGTAGTTCAGGGCTTGGTCTTGACAAGAGGTTCACTCATGATTGGTGGGCAAGCACCAATCAAGACGTTTCATGTGAGAGGAGGGGGATGTTGATGTCTATAAAGGTTGATCATACGGCGGCAACCAAAACATTGTAAGGAACATTGTGCGAGTGATTGTAAAGGAACGAGAAGGAAGATACCTACAACTAGAACTACAACTGACGCACTGTACGGGAAGGAAGTGGTGCTGATACACGGTACTGGAGTGACACGGCTGCTATGGACTGGACTTCAAACGTTCGTGGAGCGTAGTCTTGTTATGTTCGTGGAAAGTGGCCGATTGTGAAGAGTGCTTGCGCATTAAGTAGTGTAGCACTTGTGGCGGCCTAGCATTATATGTTGGTGAAAGTTATCTCAGACTTTCCATAACTTATGTTGAGGATCGACAGACGTGTGTATATATCTTTACAACAAGTGTTAAAATATGTGAACACAGTAGTACAAGGTACAGTATCTGTGTGATGTGATAACTGCCGATTATGAGAATCAGTAAGTCGAATTGATATAGAGACAGTGAAGGGTATTTATCTTCATACATGTACATTGTTCATCGGACTATCTACAAATGGTAGCTTAGTTCTCGCTTTCGTTTTCCCACGATTTTCATTATTTTTGTTGTTGTTGTAAATATGGAGTCTTCCAGCAATATTTTATGTGTGTATTATATGTATATTGTTGTATGTTGATGAGGTGCTCATGCACGGAATTTGTTAAGAATATAGTTAGCTATTTTAGAATCAGTGTTATTGATGAACCTAGGTGCAGTTCCTACCTAATTAGTCGTTTTCAGGAGGTTAGGTAAGGCCTGCAGCAGATGTACCAGTACGCAGCATTATGTACACGCCCTGGGATATAAAGTTTATCATGCTCTTACCTAAATTCGAGGGATCCATTCTGGTGAACTATGGCGCCCATACTACGGACACTTCGTTTAATTATGCGTATTAATTTTATTAAGTTTTTGAGTAATTTTATTTATATATTTTTATTCATGATTTTATTTATTTATTATTATCATCAAAAAGTTACAAATGGAGTAGGGGTATGGTTGCCATAGAAACGTGGGCAGAACCACTGGGATCTCCATGGAGACGTGCCTGCTGTCCTCTTGGAGTTGCTTGGAGATGCCAAATTGTTCACTTGTCAGTTCGATCTTGTCGCGAATAGTTCAGTGTGAGAGCAAGAAGGAGGAAGGAATGTAGGATTGTGGCAACACCACACTACAGTATTCCCTCCCTCCTGCGCTAGCTCTCAGAGCGCTTTTTGATATTACTACTATAGTTTGCAAGCCTGCCTTCACCAGTCAAAATTACCACGTAAAATGTAATTGGAAAATTGAAATGAACATGTTAATATTTGTATCTTACAAACAAATTACACTTCCCATGTTACACAGATGTCAGTTTTACAGAATCATAACAGGTGTTATGAAATTTCCTTTTATATAAATAGAGACGTCCGATCGCACTTGCGGATGACCACATGTATGCGGAAGAGAAAATAAAATACTTATTTTCAGCCTATTTTTGGAAAAGAACACGTTCTCTCTGAAGTTGAGTCTATCTGCATCAGCAATCCCCCTGTGTGTTGGGACGATAGAATAACACCCACGGTATCCTCCGTCTGTCGTAAAAGGTCACTAAAAGTGGCCCAGGAACTCTCAACTTGGCAGCACGACCACAGGGCACTCAGGCGAGTCCTAGCATTGCTTCCACTTACTTGTGTCGGGCTCCTCACTTTCATCTATCGTGTCCAACCTCTCTTGGTCTTTTCCGACCCCGATGGTATTAGAGCATTCGAGGCCTAGGGAGTCTTTTATTTTCACGCTCTTGGTGGTTGTCTTTCTTTGGCCAATACCTTCATTTTTCGACGTGTTCGATCCCTTCAATTTTTTCCCTCTGATTAATGGTATACAGAGGATGGTTGCCTAGTTGTACTTCCCCTTAAAAACAATCACCCACCACTACTACCACCACCACCACCACCACCACTATCACCACCACCCACACCACCACCACCACCACCACCACCACCACCACCACCACCACCACCACCACCACCTCTACTTCTCTGCATGAGCAATATTTTTATCCAACCTTACCTCAGTAAATATCACACCATTGCATAAACCAGCTTCTGTACTTAGCTTGTATAATAATAATAATAATAATAATAAATAATAATAATAATAATAATAATAATAATAATAATAATAATAATAATAATAATAATAATAATAATAATAATAATAATTTTATTTATTCTGGCAAAGTTAGGAATGTACTCCCTTTCTTACACTTAATCTGTCTTAACCTAGAACACGTAATAATAACTACTGATGATCATAATATGATAATTTTAACAAGAGAAATAGTAACAATATTAATAAAAGTAACCACACTTAAATAAATCATATCATCTATATAATACACATCGTACGTAGAGTACATTAAAAATATATATGAATAATGAGTACTGTAACTACTACTTAAGAGGAAGTTAAGAAATGTATACATTTCTACAGTACACCGAAATATTGCCTTCAATTCAGAAGTGAAGAGAATTATTAGTAAGAAGAAGAATAAGAAAAAGAAGAAGAATATCTGTGAAAGGAAGAGGGAAATAATGATGAAGAGGCCGTAGAAGGAGGTGTTCTTAGGTCATAATTTGATTAAATGAAATGTCGTATGGCTTTTAGCAAATACAGTAGAGACAATACGCGACACTGAGCGAGATATCGAGGGACAGCTATTGGAGCTCACTCTAGCGGATAGACCTGAACGGTACTGATTCTGTCATAAGAGCACGTGTACTTTTGTATGAAGTTTTTGGTGTTATTTACGCGTTTTCAGTGAAGTTGACATAATTAAATAGTAGCGTGTGCCACTCCTTGATATCTCCTCTCAACATGAGGGGAAAGGTATGTGCTGTGTTTGGCTGCAGTAATTACGATGTAGAAAAAAATGCGCGCTCGTTCTTCAGGTTCCCTCATGACAAGAACATGTAAGTAATATTGTGTTTGCATATATATTCTTCCAGTGACAGAGATTTTTATAGTACTTCATAATCTTCTGACCTGCTCGACCCATGTTTTAACGGGCTTAAAATATAATACGCATATTTTATTGTATAGTATAGTGCAGCAGTTAACCTTCAATACCGATGTGTTGTTGTAGGTGTGATCTGTGGGTTTTGAAATGTCACAGAAGCGATTTGGATAAAGTGTACAAGAAAGAAGGGACGTTACGCTTGTATAATAATTATAAGAACTGTTCAGATCATTTCCAGGCCAGCGACTTTAAAAATCCACGACTATACAGCCAAGGGTATGTTACATTTTTACTCTAATTGTACGTAAATATTCCTCAAAGCATCACTATCGACAACATTTTCAATTTTTTTTCCTTTATCCCTCTTCTCAGATTAAAGCCGGGATTTTATAGATTTTCTTTCTGTTAGTAGGCTTTATGTTAAGAGGAAAATTGTCCAGCTGTTAAATGTTAATTCATTGCATCATATGTGTAAGGAATGTGCCGATATTTTTATTGACAAAAGCCTTAATGTGATGATACAATGTTTTTAAATGAGGAAAAAGGACAAATCCAACCGTAAGATTTCAGGCAGGTATGCTAAAGCTAAAAAAGTAATGCATAAATGAAAGATCAAGCCATTTCACAGCAGTCCATTTCACACCTTGCTTATATGTCTAATTTCAGTCTTTGAATAATAACCTTTTAAATAATTCTTCATTCATTTATCCAGAATTGCTTTAGCAACTTCGGGAAGTTAATATCTCAATACCACTTTCTTTCTAGACGTAATTTATTTATCCATTTCCGTATATACATTTCCATTGATATTTGAATTTAGCGCGATTTGTTCAGGTCAAGTCACTAGGAGCGCCACCGTCGAATTGTCTCCCATTTTAGCAAGGCGAAATCCGTAAGTGTCGTGTATTATCTCTACTGTATTTGCTTTTAGTGCCGGGATATCCCAGGACGGATGCGGCTCGCCAGGTGCAGGTCTTTCTATTTGACTCCCGTAGGCGACCTGCGCGTCGTGATGAGGATAAAATGATGATGAAGACAACACATACACCCAGCCCCCGTGCCATTGGAATTAACCAATTAAGGTTAAAATCCCCGACCCGGTTGGGAATCGAACCCGGGACCCTCTGAACCGAAGGCCAGTACGCTGACCGTTCAGCCAACGAGTCGGACATAACTTGATGATTCATGCATTTTTACCTAGTATTTCGACACAGGCATGTTTAAAAGCTGAGCTGCTGGACATGCTTCTGACGTCCACTGGTAAGAGATTCCATTGTCGGGCTGCGGTAACGGTGAATGATTTCATGTAGATTGCTGTTTTGTGTACAGGAAGGGATAAACACATGGCGCTGCAGTATCGCGTATTTTTGTTATGGTCTGTCGAGAGGAACTTGATGCGATCCCGGAAATAGGCTGGTTGAGAATTTTTAAGAATATTATGCAAAAAGCAAAGATTAATAAGTGTGCGTCGTTATTGCAGGCGAAGCCACCCGAGCCGTGTGTAATACGGTGTGACATGATCAGCGTAACGAAATCCACATATAAATCTTACACAAGCATTCTGAGCACACTGCAATTTCCTTTCCCAGTCTACTCATAGGTGGTAGTAAACTATATCGCAATAATCAAAATGAGGTAATGCGAGTGATTCCATAAGAACATTCTTTAGTTTAAAAGGTAAAGTGAATTTGAATTTACTGAGACAGTGTAGCGTTCCGTATATTTTTCTACAAACAGATATAATTTGGGCAGACCAGGACACATGTTCGTCAAATATTATACCAAGATTTCTTACATTTTGGCTATATTGTATGAGAGTAACACTTATGGACAACTGTGGCAACGCTGTTCGATTGAGTTTGCAAAGTAATTTAAGGTAACCAATAATTATTGCCTGGGATTTTGATGGGTTTAATTTTAATCCGTGATTTTTGGCCCATATATCTATGGTCATCAAGTCTTCATTCAGGTGAAGTGTTTCTGAGTGCAGGCTTTCGGGTTTGCTGTGTATAAATATCTTTAAAGAAGGATGTTACAACACATTCACCTTGTATGTCTAACTTGTGAGGTGGCATGCCTGAGGGATGAAGAAAGTTCATAAATCGACTTGGATAATGTACTACTTCATAAACAAAGTCAATTCTAGCGTATAGTCGCACCCCCACACTACAGTCAAAAGAAAAAAGAATGACCTCAAGATCTTGTACGTTCCTCGCATTTAATGTTATCAGTAGAGGGAGGATTTTGGCATATTTGAATGTTTTGTTTGCACATACAGTATCACATAAGAAATAAAGACGATTCATACCATTTCAAATCGATTGGCTAAGTTTTTTTTTTTTGTTTTGCTAGTTGCTTTACGTCGTACCGACACAGATAGGTCTTATGGCGACGATGGGACAGGAGAGGGCTAGGAGTGGGAAGGAAGCGGCCGTGGCCTTAATTAAGGTACAGCCCCAGCATTTGCCTGGTGTGAAAATGGGAAACCACGGAAAACCATTTTCAGGGCTGCCGACAGTGGGGTTCGAACCTACTATCTCCCGAATACTGGACACTGGCCGCACTTAAGCGACTGCAGCTATCGAGCTCGGTGATTGGCTAAGTTTCATAATGCATACAGGGTTATTCACCTAACATGTTACACGGAAATAACTTCTAAACCATTAACGATATTAGCATTCTGTTTTCATATTCGTAAATAATGCGCAGGGGCTTGTAAAATAACGTGCTACTTAGTCGCGTCGGGTGATTAACAACCGATATATTGATACTAAATCCATATTTTTAAATGGAACGGCACAAATTCATACAGCTAATTTAAAAGTCCATCTGCGTATAAGTTCAAATATGTAAGTATTTTCAAAATCGGACAATTACTTTTTGAGATATAAGTAAGAACAGCATGCGCTGTTTTGCATGCCGCATCAGACGGCGTCAAGTCGGGCAAGTACATATTGAGGCGCAAGCAGTTTCCTGGGAATGAGTTCAGCCATAGAATGGATACAAGGCAAGTAAGCACCTCGTACACATGTGATGGGTTTGCAAAGTGTGTATGACAGACGAACACATGACAGGACAGAAAGGGTTGATGTGTTTAAAAGGAATAAAATAAGTACTTTGCCTTGAAAGGAACATAACGAAAGCTATAACTGTCACTGGTTTTAGTGTACAGTTCATACTACTCTATGAGTTGAGAAATAAACATAACACAAAACACTGGAAGAGCTCCTTCTAGGAAAGCAAATGGTCAGAGCTGATCGTAGTGAGATGGCAGCAACACTATTATTTATGTTTTATTTTACACGTATTAATCTCCGCAGAGCTCCAGTGCGACTGTAGTAGCGTGCATACGGGAGAGCGAAGGTTCGAGTCCTGCCTCGCCCAACCTGAAAGTGATTTTCATGGTGTCCCATGTTCAACACCAGGCAAATACCGGATAGGTACCTTTGTGATAGGCCACGGCCGACTTCCTTTACAAATCCTTCCCATTCCCATCCGTCAGAAAAAACGCTAAACTGAGCGCAACCCAATACATGTCAAAACAAAACAATAAAACTTTAATCTCCCTTCCCCATTGTGTGTTCGCCAGTCATACAATAACGTTGCACACCAGGGTAAGTTACGGTACATCACATTATGTTTACAGTACATGCCTGGTATCCGTTCTGTGGCTGGAATCAAGGCCAGGAAGCAGCTTGCGCCTCAATATGTCCTTGGTCGGCTTCACGGCATCTGATGCGGCAGCAAAACCGCGTATGCTGTTCTTATTTATATCTCAAAAAGTAATTGTCCGATTTTGAAAATACTTACTATTTGAACTTGTACGAAGTTGATCTTTTAGGCCAGCTGTATGAATTTGTACCGTTCTATTTAAAAATATGGAGTTTGTATCAATATCTCGGTTATTAATCACCCCCATGAGACTGAGTAGCACGTTATTTTACGAGAGCCTGGGTACCAGTTACGAATATGAAAACGAAATGCCGATATATTTAATGGTTTAGAAGTTATTTTTGTGTAACTTGTTAGGTGAATAACCCTGTATATACGGTATACACGCATATCCTTTTTATACGTGTATATAAATGCATAATTGCAGTTTTTATTATTCTTTTGTATAAAACAACGTGTAATATTGTATAAGAATATTGATATTCAAATCAGTGCAACAATGCAAAGAGACGAATACGTAAAATTTCCATTCGCCGCCGGAGGCCGTTACGACACATTGTTGTTGACAGTCGAGAGTATTAAAAAGAGCTCACAATGTGTGTAAGTATGTTTTCTCAGTAGCGTTTTGGTACTCGGTTCGGATGTTGACATAGACAAATAATGTTTTATGAGCCCTGAAGTACTATGGTTGTCTAACGAGAAGTCGCTTACTTCCGGGGTAAGGGGTGCGCATGCGCCAGTCTGAAGTCTCAAGCACTGAAAATAAACATCTGTTCCATCCGCGGTGACTCTTGCGAAGTGAGATGCTGTTGTGGAGTTTCAAACTGGTAGTGCAATTGTGTTTTAGTTTCACATTTACTGGACGTACTGCGTAATGAGCAGTTTAATAATGAACACGCATCTCTTTCACAGAGCTCGCACTGTTTATGTTTGTAGCTTAGTGCCGTACCTACAAGCTGCCGCAACTTCTCGCGAGACGCAGATTGTTGCAGGTAGCAGACATCCGTCCTCGATACTTGGCAGGGACCAACCTACCCACCCCCAAAAGTATTCTTATTTATACAGACGAATTAAAATAGAAACAGCCTGAAACTAAATAACTCCACAATTTTCGTTGTCGCTATGATTCTTTTTTCACTAGCACGACCGAACCAGTCCAGACAAGTTGTCTTGTCCAGACTAATATTTTGTGGCTCAAACCGATTTTTACCGTTCATCTTTCGTGGTAAGGGCCGATGACCTTGGATGTTAGGCCCCTTTACACAACAAGCATTATCATCAACTTTCGTGGTATTCAGTATTTGTGGATAATGCGCCGACGTTGGCAAGCCTGTTTAATGCATTCTTTGCTGTATGAAGATCAATAACCACTAGAAATATTGCCAAAAGGGAAAACAGTTAAAAGTATTATGTTTCAGCAGTTGATATTTGGGGTACCAACATTATACATAGAGGAAAAATAAGTATTTTGTAGAGTATGGGATAGTGCATATATATGAGTGTATATTTTGCGGGTCTTTTAGTGCATGTGAATCAGCCCTCTACCTTTTTTTTGGGCCATCAGCCCGGAGGTTGGTTGGATCCTCAAATAGCACCACCAAAATTTATGCGGTTATAAGGAAACCGCAAAAACCAATGGCAGCACCAAAATTAGGCGTACTAGGCAAGACGAGGAGTGAGGTAGTTTGCCATTGCTTTCCTCACTGGGTCAGAAAGTGCTATTGCAGCACGACTGACCCTATGAGCACCACCTTTCATAACACTCAGATGCACTAGTCGTGCTCTGAATGCCATTACTCAGCACCACCCATACCCCAGCAACTTCCATATTGTCACAGCCATGAATGAGACTGGGACTTCGGTGAAAGCTACACTTTACTCTGGCCTGTGCCAAGAGATGAGTACAAAAGTACTGTATCCATCAGGAAATGGCAGCAGGCAACGCCCTCTACTTATCAGACTTAATTTTAACTATTAAAAAAATATAATTCACCTCTCATGCATATATAAACCCTGTGGTTACCGACAACTTTCAGTTCTTTCTGAGAAAATTGTGAATGGGATCCCCCCCCTTTGGGTGGGGACGGTAGAACAACACCCACGGTATCCCCTGTCTGTCGTAGGAGACAACTAAATGGGCCCCAGGGTCTCTTATCTTGGGAGCGTGGCTTAGCGTCCATGGGGCCCTCAGCTGAGTCCTGGCATTGCATCCACTTATTTGTGCCAGGTTCCTCAGTTTCATCTATCCTGTCTGATCTCTATTGGTCAACTCTTGTTCTTTTCCGAACCCGGCGGTATTAGAGCACTCGAGGCCTAGGGAGTATTTCATTTTCAAACCCTTCGTGGCCCTTGTATTTCTTTGGCCGTTACATTCATTTCTCCAAGTTTCGGATGGCTCGTTTTACTTCCTCTTAAAACAATATTCACCATCACCACCCCCATATGTAGCTTATACTATACCACGCAGTCATTCTTTCTTCAGTGACTGTACGTTATTTTATCACCTTTTAAAATGTTCACAACCTTTTGATTAATGACGTTAACTTGTTCTACTACTTCCTGACGAAGTATTTAATTCTCATTACGATGTGAAGAAAACCCGTACAAATATTTTACAATATGTTTTTCGGAATCTGATTTTGTGAAATCTCAATAATACCGTTTCCATTACCATTTTGGCTTAGTTCTCCATTCCTGAGTTGTAGAACCTTTTCCTGTAGTTGGGACCTCCAGCAAATTACACTAATTTTAGTATTAAAATACTTTCGGGCCAGCAGCTTGAATATTTTAAAATTGATTGAAGAGCGGTAGACAACAGCAAGGATATAAAATCCTGCTGGCACTGTCATCTGAAGTCGTTTGAAGTGGTTCAAAACATCTGCACCTAATTTGATAGTCGTTAATATGTAAATTTCTGATTTTCTGTCCGACGTTCATGCCCTTAGCCCGGTGCTATCCCGTAAGGTCTGTCTGATCGATGTGAAGTAAAACAATAGCATATTATTATTATTATTATTATTATTATTATTATTATTATTATTATTATTATTATTATTATTATTATTATTATTATTATTATCAAATTTCCCGGCATCGTGCCGGTAGATTTACCGTTATGCAAAGAAATTTCAGCCTCTCGGCATCTCCAGCAACCGTAAAATGGTATTTAATGGGACGTAAACCAAAATTATTATGACTCCGAAAACTGTAGAAGCAGTTAGCCTTTTTACAAGTTTTTTACGTCCCACCGACACAGGTAGGTCTTATGGTGACCATGGGAAAGGAAAGAGCTAGGAGTGGGAAGGAAGCGGCCGTGGACTTAATTATGGTACAGCCCAAGCATTTGCCTGGTGTGAACATGGGAAACCACGGAAAGCCAGCTTCAGGGCTGATGACAGTGGGGTTCGAACCCACTATCTCCCGAATACTGGATACTGGTTGCACTTAAGCGACTGCAGCTATTGAGGTTGGTAAAAAGTAGTTAGTGGGACGTAAATAAAGTAGCACTATTATTATTATTATTACTATTATTATTATATCTGAAATTTCGATTCTGAAGGTCAGATACGTCAGATACATTGAGGATATCGATATTTAAGTTCAGTTGTATAGTCTGATGGCGCGGAGTCATACAGTCCTCACACACAGCACATGTTACCTGGGAGGTGCTCAGAATCGGCATCCCACGACGCATTCTTGTCATTCTTTCGAGACGCCGTATGTATTACATCACATACCGTGCAGTCCACCTGGCGATATAAATACTCAACTAATCTGCGGCCACTCTCTCTTCCAAATAGCTACGGGAAGCTAAATTTCTGTCACACACCTCCGCGATATCTCTAGACTGTTAAAATATTGTGCGACTTGTAATGATGGCATTTTTCTCTCTCCCATCCCCAGAGAGACATGGTATTAATGGACTTAATTAAAGGTACTGTGCCGTATTTCTCCAGTGAGTTGTGGCGTGATAACTTATCGCAACATACATTTCTGTTGTATGTTGAACCAACAATCTCTGCAAGAGTGAGATACGGAAACCTTCAAATGCCACCAGTCTGAGCTGGGATATTTCGATACAAATCACATGTATACTATGCAATAACAAGAATATTAATGTTTTACTTAAACGTATGCCATATTCGTTACTTTTGTGGACGCAACAGGCTCCTACCAAACCTTTCTAACCACTTTAGAGACGGCACTGTTAATACTTGTCTGAAGAAAAATTTCCCTCCTTCGTATAGGTGACTGCAGTCGCTTAAGTGCGGCCAGTATCTAGTATTCCGGAGATAGTAGGTTCGAACCCCACTGTCGGCAGCCCTGAAAATGGTGTTTCGTGGTTTCCCATTTTCACACCAGGCAAATGCTGGGGCTGAACCTTAATTAAGGCCACGGCCGCTTCCTTCCCACTTCCAGCCCTTCCCTGTCCCATCGTCGCCAGAAGACCTATCTGTGTCGGTGCGACGTAAAGCAACTAGCGTATAGGTGACATAGGATGAACTAAATTGGTAGTAAACGAAAATAATGTAACTGGAAATTCATCTTCTTTGAGGCTGCGGAAAGTCGCAATTAAAACGATCGTTGAGATTACTAGAGCGGATCGGGCGCGGTAGAAGAAACAAGAAGATGGAAGCAGGAAGGAGGATGGAATCGTGTCTAAAGTTACTGACATGGTGACGATTTCCTTGGAGAAAGATAGTGATCAAACTTCTTGATCTACCGAACGAGTTGGCCATGCGGTTAGGAGCGCACAGCTGTGAACTTGCGTTCCGGAAGTAGTGGGTTCGAACCCTACTGTCATCACCCCTGAAGATGGCTTTCCGTGGTTTTCCATTTTCACACGAGGCAAATGCTTGCTTGGACTGTACGTTAATTAAGGCCACGGCCGCTCCCTTCCCACTCTTAGCCCTTTCCTATCCCATCTTCGCCATAAGACCTATCTGTGTCGTTGCGACGTAAAGCCAATTGAAAATAAACTCTAAAATCGAAATACAGATTTTGGAATGTACCTAAAACGGCTATACTTTGCCACTTCAGTAGTTGCATCAAAAGCGAAAACAAGTAATTTACCCCTTTCTGCTGGACAGAAAGCTAATTGAAGTAGTTTTGGCATAATCCAGTAGATGGAACTTCAAAGCATGCCATGAACAACTTTCAAACACATTCCCGCCTTTTCGGTAACTTTGTTTTCATGTGCTCATTCTTGTGACCATAAGCTACGCTTCAAATAATAGTCGAAAAATCCATCAAAGTGATAAACTATGCTATTAATGAAGGATGGTATTGGATGAATTGATCCCACATACAGATTGGGTGAACGGAAAAATTTTAATATTCCTGAACTTTAAAGATAATTGTAAAATTGAAGCCAGTTAGTCCAACTTCGTTCGCAGTGTCTGCTGTTGTAAATTTTTTGTAAGATTTGGATTATAACTGCAGAGTTTAATTCCAATAAAATTATAATTTCTTTATTTCTTAAAAATGTGTAATTTCTCAAGTCCATCCTTGTATTATTATCCATAATGTGATGCCCTTTATTTTTAGCCTTAACCCTTTCAGTCCTGAATTTTCTGTTAAATACAAAAAAAATATTGATTTTCGAATTCATGAAAGTGAGATTTTGTTCAAAGAAAAAGTCTCTGTGACCCATAGTTTCGGAGATAATTAATGTGCACAGTTATGCACATTGGGACTCAAGCATCCAAGAACACCAAGTGAAACTTACACAGCATAAGTCAAATGAGTCAAATATTAGCTAGCTCTTGAACAATCCTACAAAGAACAATGGAGGCAAACTAGAAAACAATGTCTGAACACACACTAACAGGCTTTGTGTAGAATTGCAAGAAACAGTTTCTGTCCTTTTGAAGACACAGATGGACTGTAAACTTTGCACACTGAATCCTTGAATCGCCCGTGCATTTTGGAAATCTGCAGTATCATGCAGAGGTAAATGTTCAATGGAATCACACTGCATTTCCTGAGCATGGCGTAATTCTTCTCCTCTTCTTCTTAGTACAACTTCCGAGTCTGAAGCAACACCATCTTCAGAAGGACGTCGCCTCCTTCTTCCAGAAACCTTTTACCGGCAAAGTATGTATCACTCCATCTGCTACACTCATATTCAAGGAAAGAAGTTCCAGTTGCTTTGCTTTCTCCGTCCCGACTCTACTTCCCGTAAGATCAGCCCGATGTCGTCATCCATCAGCTGCACGCTCCTGAGGGTGCCTCGGTCCCATCCTCCAGCGGTGGTGGCCCTCACCCGGACATCCACGATGCCCGCCTGTCTCCCCACTTTCTGGCAGTGTGCACAGTTCTCAAGGCACGGTATTCTGGATCGAGCGTCGGCGTTGCAGTGTTTTCTTCCTTGTCTGTCCTCGCTGGCGAAGTAATACTCCTGAAGGCGTTGCACCCAGCGAGCTGTCTGTACTTCTAGGTTTCTGAAGCTTAGGAGCCAGGTCAATGCGGAGTGGTCAGTGCGCAGATGGAAAGACTGCCCATACAAATACTTGTGGAAGTGCTCCAAGGTCTTCACTAAGGCCAGCAATTCCCGACGCGTCACGCAGTAATTTATCTCAGCTTTTTTTTTTTTTTTTGCTAGGGGCTTTACGTCGCACCGACACAGATAGGTCTTATGGCGACGATGGGATAGGAAAGACCTAGGAGTTGGAAGGAAGCGGCCGTGGCCTTAATTAAGGTACAGCCCCAGCATTTGCCTGGTGTGAAAATGGGAAACCACGGAAAACCATTTTCAGGGCTGCCGATAGTGGGATTCGAACCTACTATCTCCCGGATGCAAGCTCACAGCCGCGCGCCTCTACGCGCACGGCCAACTCGCCCGGTATCTCAGCTTTTGACAACGTCTTGCTGAAATAGGCGATCACCTTCTCCTGGCCGTCTTGCACATGGGAAAGCACCCCACCAATTCCCACATCGCTGGCGTCGGTGTCTACGATGAACTTCTCCCCAGGCTTGGGGTATCCTAGGATGGGTGCCGTACACAGGGACTCCTTCAGCGTCCAGAGGGCATCCTCCGACAAACTCTGTTTTACTGCGTAAGCTAATAAATAGCTTGAAAACCCTAACCTTAAAAATATTCTGCGAGAGCGTTTTCTTTTCCATCAATCTTTCTCCTCCTGGGGTGTTCAATCCAAAAATAGGCTTGAAGCGACTTTCCATGAACTCCGATCTGCAGGTAATCTCTTCAGTGCCAAGAAGTTATGGCAAGCTTTTTTCTGCATTACACGGTTGATATACGATAGTCGTGGACTACCTCTGCTACTTCTTCCGCACGCACTGCCCTCCAGAATTGTGCGCAAAATACGTTCATGCCTCAAGATATGACCGATCCAATTGTCTCTTCTATGAGTTAGTTTATTCCATAAGCATGGCTTCCCTTCAGTCCTTTTCAGCGTTTCTTATTTTGTAATTTTATCCAACCATCACGTTTTCAGTTGAGCCTCCGTGGCTCAGGCGGCAGTGCACCGGCCTCTCACCGCTGGAGGCCCAGGGGCTCTCAACTTGGAGGCGTGGGTTGTCAACCACAGGGCCCTCAGCTGAGTCCCGGCATTGTTTCCACTTACTTGTGTCAGGCTCCTCACTTTCATCTATCCTATCCGACTTTCCTTGGTCAAATCTTGTTATTTTACGATCCCGTTGGTCTTAGGTTCACGAGGCCTAGGGAGTCTTTCATTATCACACCCTTTGTGGCGTTTGTCTTTCTTCGGCCGATACCTTCATTTTTCGAAGTGGCAGATCCCTTCAATTTCTTCCCTCTGATTACTGTCATATAGAGGATAGTTGTCTCGTTGTACTTCCTCTTAAAACAATAATCACCACCACTTTCACCGCAGGGTTCCGTGATTCATATCCCTGTCACTCCATGAGATTTGTGTTGGACAAGCTGAGGTGGGACAGAATTTTCACCGCGTTTTCAGGCTTTCCCTTTTGTCTTTCATTCCAGCAACACGCTCCAATAAAATTTCATTTCATATAAAGGCCAAAGGCAGGCATTTATAAAAGTGGAGCCACATGCTTCCCCTAGCGCACCGTCACTGCACTGTCGTACATAGGAGGCTTGTAGCGGTGTCTCAACGGCGCACTACCCGCCAGCGTCTTGAATAGATGTAGCAATCCTACGTAAAAGACCACTGCTACACTGGGCCTAAAGAGCTTAAATATATTTTTCATTTCATCTGCGGGTCATCAAACATTGCCCCAGAGGAGTGCGACAGGCTTCGGCAGCCGGCACAATTCCTATCCTTGCCGATACAGGGGACTTCATTCATTCCATTCTTGACCCGGCCGAATGACTGGAAACAAGCAGTGGATTTTAATTTTCATGAAGTTTACAGTATCCCCCTTCAGTACCACATTTCGAAAGCATCAGTCCCACTCTTATTAGCCAAACCAAGGGTCCCGGTTTCATTTCCATCCTGTAGAACACTTCACAAATTTATATCTTCACCAGACGTTTCTTGAGGTTCATACTATGTTACTGGATGTAGAGAGTTTGCTTTTCTTGTTGAACTCTGTTTCGGACTGGTTGATACAACTGTCAATTTCACATCTACTTCTTTCATCAGTTGTTATTTTACTGTCGAGATGAATGAAATCTTGTCGACTTTCCAACTGTCGATTATTTAAAGTAAAGTGAGGCGGTACCGACTACTGACAAGGAATTTTTGTTTTTGTTTTGTTGATTACCGAGCTCGATAGCTGCAGTGGCTTAAGTGCGGCCAGTATCCAGTAATCGGGAGATAGTGGGTTCGAGCCCCACTGTCGGCAGCCCTGAAAATAGTTTTCCATGGTTTCCCATTTTCACACCAGGCAAATGCCGGGGCTGTACCTTAATTACGGCCACGGCCGCTTCCTTCCAATTCCCAGGCCTCTCCTGTCCCATCGTCGCCATAAGACCTATCTGTGTCGGTGCGACGTAAAGCAACTAGCAAAAAAAAAAAAAAAATGTTTTGTTGATTTTCATGATGTACGTGCTAAAATTGGATTCCATTTCTGTTAAAATATCGTTCAGGCCTTCTTAGTTTTCTGCCAGGATTGCAATATCGTCGGCAAAGCGAAGCCTGGCGATTCTGTCTCCTTAAATCTTGACGCTTCCAGTTACTGGTAAATTATCATCGATATACCATAAATATTCAGTGTCTATCGGTAGGACTTGATGCGTTGATCTTCACAATTGCATGTCATCCATCGTGTAAACGACCAGTAACATTCCAAGTGTTCTACAGAACGTCCAATGGAGAGTTACAATGAGTGGATAACGAATGAGGAATTTCCACAGTGCTTCCCTCTTAAATTGCTTTCGTGTCATTTTCCCTTGAGTATTTACAACAGCCATAAAATATCAGAATATCCATGTTTAGTGTTGTTTTATACCTCAGCAGAAGCCTTGATCAATGTGATGGTAGCCACACCTTAATATTACACTTAGTTTAAAAATGTCCTTACACCTTACATTCTAGTTCTCAAAGTTCAGTTTCAACCACTAATAGGAAAGAACCTCATTTTAATTTAAAAGTTCAGCTACTTCCCAGAGAGTCTGGTTTGCCACAAGTGCAAAGAGTTTATTCGCAAGTTTAAGCTAATTAGAATTTTATCTCAAGATTTCATTTTTTTAAGCCGTACCGAACTACTATTCCATTAAAACTGATAGCCCGTGGGAAAGCTATGTCCTTGCAGTGAAGATCATAGGTTCAATCCTGGCCGAGAATGGTGGATTTTTGGGGATTAAAACATCCAACACCACATCATTCGTGTTGAAATGTCAAGAACTCGGATGAACACATTGCATGTTTATGGCACTTAATAATCTATATATACTGATCCGTTTCCCCAGGGGAGCCCCACTGGCTCTGAACTTGGAGCGTAGGTTGGTGACTACGGGTCCCTTAGCTGAATCCTGCCATTGCTTCCAGTTACTTGTGCTAGGCTCCTCACTTTCATCTATCCTATTCGACCTCCCTTGGTCAACTCTTGTTCATTTCCGACCTCAACGGTATTAGGTTACGAGGCCTAGGGAGTCTTTCGCTTTCACGCCCTTCATGGCCTTTGCCTTCCTGTAAGCCGATACTTTCATTTTTCGAAGTGGCGGATCCCTTCCATTTTTCTCTCTCATTAATGTTATATAGAGGATGGTTGCCTGGTTGTACGTCCTCTTAAAATAATAATCATCACCACCACATTCCCAGGAATGCACGGCTGATTAGTTCGAACTATACAGCACTGGCTTTCTGAGCTGAAGTTTGTGGTTACGATCCCAACTCAGTCCGTTGGTATTTGAAGGCGCTGAAATACGTTAGCCTCGTGTTGGTAGATTTAAGATTTACTTGCCTTTAAAGAACTGCTGCTGGGCAACATTTCTGGCTGAGTGGCTCAGAAGGTTGAGGCGCTGGCCTTCTGACCCCAAGTTGGAAGGTTTGATCCTGGCTGTGTCCGCTGGAATTTGAAGGTGCTCAGATATGTCAGTGTTGGTAGATTTACTGGCATGTAAAAGAACACCTTCGCGACTGAATTCCGGCACTTTAGCGTCTCCGTAAATTGAAAAATTAGTCAGTGGGACGAAAAGCCAATACCAATATTACTGCAACATTTCGGCATCTCTGAAAATCGCAGAAATAGTCGGTGGAATGCAAAACCTATAACATTACCAATTAGAAAGTGTCGATTGATGACCATGGGCCTTCTAGCTGTGCCTGTCATTGTTACCACTGACATGTGACAGAATCTTCAATTTCATCTTTGCTGCCTACCTTGTGGGCAGAGGTGGTAGAATACATCTACGGTATCCTCTGCCTGTCGTAAGGGGAAGAGGGGCACCGAAATTGAGAGCGGGGGTTGGCGACCACCTTTACGCTAGCTGAGTGTGGTATTTCTCCCATTTACTTGCGCTAGTCTCCTCTTGTTTCTTCCCACCCCGACGCTATTAGATTTGTGTGGCCTAGGGAGTCTTTAATTTCACGCCTTTTGTCGACCTTCCCCTTCTTCTGCCGATACCATAATCATTAGTCGAAGATTCGGACCGCCACATTTTAAATTTGTATTAGTAGTAAGAGAGGATGGTTACCCAAATGTACTTCCTCTTAAAACAATAATCACCGCCACCATCTTCCTTGGTCATCTCTTATTCCCTTCCGACCGTCAGGCTAAGTGGCTCAGGGGGTTGAGGTGCTGGTCGTCTCTCCCCAACTTCGCAGGTTCGTTCCTGGCTCAGTCTCGTGGCAGAGATTTATTGACACGTAAAATAAATCCTGCGAGACAAAATTCTGGCACCATGGCGTCTCCGAAAACCGTAAAAGGAAGTTTTATTAATTTCTTTTCTTTGCAAGTTGTTTTTTGTCGCACCGACACAGATAGGGCTTACGGCGACGATGGGACAGGAAAAGGCTAGGATTGGGAAGGAAGCGGCCGTGGCCTTAATTAAGGTACAGCCCCAGCATTTGCCTGGTTTGAAAATAGGAAACCACGGAAAACCATTTTCAGAGCTGCCGACAGTGGGATTTGAACCCACTATCTCGCCAGTACTGGATACTGGCAACACTTAAGCGACTGCCGCTATCGAACTCGGTATTAATTGTTTTTATACCGGGCGAGTTGGCCATGCGGTTAGAGGCGCGCGGCTGTGAGCTTGCATCCGAGAGATACTGTGTTCGAATCCCACTGTCGGCAGCCCTGAAGAAGGTTTTCTGTGGTTTCCCATTTTCACACCAGGCAAATGCTGGGGCTGTACCTTATTTTTTTTGCTAGGGGCTTTACGTCGCACCAACACAGATAGGTCTTATGGCGACGATGGGATAGGAAAGGCCTAGGAGTTGGAAGGAATCGGCCGTGGCCTTAATTAAGGTACAGCCCCAGCATTTGCCTGGTGTGAAAATGGGAAACCGCGGAAAACCATTTTCAGGGCTGCCGATAGTGGGATTCGAACCTACTATCTCCCGGATGCAAGCTCACAGCCGCGCGCCTCTACACGCACGGCCAACTCGCCCGGTGTGTACCTTAATTAAGGCTACGGCCGCTTCCTTCCAATTCCTAGGCCTTTCCTATCCCATCGTCGCCATAAGACCTATCTGTGTCGGTGCGACGTAAAGCCCCTAGCAAAAGAAAAAAAAAAAGAAAAATAAGTCAAACCAAACCAAACCAAAGCAAACCCCATGGCACTACAGCCCTTGAAGGACCTTGGCCTACCAAGCGACCGCTGCTCAACACGCAGGCCTGCAGATTACGAGGTGTCGTGTGGTCAACACGACGGATCCTCTCGGCCGTTATTCTTGGCTTTCTAGACCGGTTATTATTAAGCAGGTTACGAAAATTACAAAGTATCAACCCAAGGCAACTATATATTTGTAACTGTTGTAGTTTTTATTAATCTGTCTTTTTTGGATCCACTAAAGAAATAGTTGCCTATGTTTGATACCGGTTGTTACTAATCACCTTTTGAGATATTCGTCCCTCGACTAGGTCTTGATCACGTCCCTAATGGAACACTTAGATATTCGAGGAGCTGGTTCTAGGCTTAGTAGATATGACGCTGATCTTTGTCATGCTTGTTGTTTAAAGGGGCCTAACATCTAGGTCATCGGCCCGCTATTCCTTGTCGAGCAAGTTCGTCAGCACTTTCATTTCAGTCGATACGTCTGAGACCTTGGATTTGCAAAACATTTACATCATTGTATTCTCAAAGGCATGGCGGTGCCTTGGTATATTCGTCTTCGTCTACCAGTTTAATAGTCACATCGGGACTTAAGTTTGCTTGGCTGTCTGTTTCATTATAAAACACTTCCTCTTTTTTTATGTTTCCTTATGCGCACGCAAGATTGCATATTACATTGTCTGGAATACTGTGCATTACTTTCCTAAGGAGAGTCTTATACTACTTCTCAGTCTAACTCTGTTTATCTCTTAACCTGCTCCCAGGCCTACTCTTGAATCAGATCGAGAAACTCTCAAGAAAAATGATTTTGCAGTAATTTGAGTCAAAGATACATTTTTGTTTTTAAAATTTGTTTTACGTCGCACCGACACAGATGGGTCTTACGGCGACTATGGGATAGCAAAGTGCTAGGACTGGGAGGGAAGCGACCATGGCCTTAATTAAGGTACAACCCTAGCATTTTCCTGGTGTAAAAATGGAAACCACAGAAATTATCTTCAGGGTTGCCGACAGCGGAATTAGAACCCACTATCTCCCGAATGCAAGCTCGGTAATGATGACCTCTTAAATTCCCTACTGAAACGTTATCTTACGTTTGTAGAGTCTGATTCCATATTTAATATAGGATCATCTATGACTTCGCTTATAGTAAGCATTCCTGATATAACAGCAACTGAAAACTTAGGAGAAACGAGACACGCTGCTCGACTAAGTGGTATGTTCTGAGCTGTCAGTGGAAAGATGGCGTGAAATGACATTAGAAGACGAATAAGTCTACGTAGTGTTTTTAAAAGTAGGAAAGATCGCAATATGAAGTTAAAAATGTTATTCAAGAAGACGAACTGGGGCAAATATGCGTTTACAGGAAGAGGCCTTTGTATTGGAATAATGCTCAATATATTTCCAAATTTTCTGTAATTATTTTAAAATCATTACGGCCTCATTGGACCACGTTTATTTAGGTTTCCAATCATGTTTACGTATCCTTGTCCACGTGTCCTTCATTCTTTTAATGCGAGCGTTGCTTCTGTCCTCTGACCAGGGAAGGTGTTTCGCTGGTTTGACTTCATCTTCAGGTACATTCCAATCCTGGATTTCTTGTTTAAAGATGCGTCTATCTAGGACATAATGTTCTGTTATCCTGCTCAGCCTTAAATCATCACAGACTCCTTGGTACCATCTGGGTTTACCTTTGAGATTCCAAACTTGTGTTAGGATCTGTTTCGTCAGTCTGCTGTCAGACATGCGGTACAAATGGCCGAAGAAAATCAGCCTCCTTTTCCTGATTACGTCTGTTACTTTGCCCGCCTTGTTATGCACTTTATCTCAGCTCCCAAGTCCCTTGCTTTTTAATGGGTCCTAAGATCTTTTTCTCTATCCTTCGTGCTAGTTTCTCCTGTTCTTGTTTTATGGTTTTATTTCTTAAGCTGTCCGGCTCCATAGCTAAATGGTTAGCATGCTGGCCTTTGGTCACAGGGGTTCCGGGTTTGATTCCAGGCAGGATCGGGAATTTTAAGCATCATTGGTTAATTTCGCTGGCACGGAGGCTGGGTGTATTTGTAGTCTTCATCATAATTTCATCCTCATCACGGTGCGCAGGTCGCCTACGGGAGTTAAATCGAAAGATCTGCACCTGGCGAGCCGAACATGTCCTCGGACACTCCCGGCGCTAAAAGCCATACGCCATTTCATTTCATTTCATTTCTTAAGCTCAGTGTTTATGAAGCATACAAAACTTCTGGTCTTACGACTGCCTGCTAGTGTCGGATCTTAGCTCCCCGTGATAACGCTCTCTTATTACATATCTCAAGAGTCTTCATGCATGCTGACTCTAATTTCATTCATTTTGCCTTCGCACCCTGTTTTTCGTTATTCTTAATATTTAGCCATTCTCCTAAATATTTGAAAGCTTCAACCTTTCGGACATCGCCCTGTGTTGCTTTCATCTTAAATGGACTGTCCTTAATAATCTTTGTAATTATTTAAGGAAAGGCGAAGTAAACAAGAGACGGGGAACCAGCCACCTTGGCGACTACCCTAAATACAGATCAATGGTGATTTATTTATTTATTTATTTATTTATTTATTTATTTATTTATTTATTTATTTATTTATTTATTTATTTATTTATTTATTGAACATTAACAGATTTCATAGTTTCTCAGTATCAGCAGATTGGTATTGAAACATCTGGATAGCTCTAATGATTCCATATCTACACAATAGTGGAAATAATATACCGTTCCTCTCTCTCATAATCCCAGTTATAACGTTTTGATAGCTGTATGGAGTTACCATTGTTACACTGTAGGATATATGGACACTAGAGCCGCTGTGAAATAGATCAATCTCGGCACAAGTGTCGCCATTAATACTTGGACACAATAAAATACAAGAACCTACAGAAGCTTGGCTGATTAATGGTGAAGGAGACAGCAGTGTGCGTGACTGGAACTTCGTTGGTCACTTTTCACTCTATTATATCCTGCTTTTGACAGATTTTTTTTTTACTTTATCCGGGTAATCCAAGTCGAGCAAAAAAGGAAATGCACATATCTTAACAGCTCAATACACCTCGTTTGAGAGGGAAAAAAGCACAACATTTTGCATAGACCTACATATCGGTATGTTAATCAATTCATTCAAGGGAGGCATGATATCCGAGTCTCAGAGTTACTGCCTTCTCACCAAAGTGATCGTGGTTCAAATCCCAGCCAATGAAATAATGTCTCATTGGTTCTGATTCCACATTAATCTGTTGGTCCCATAGTCACGATCACGATATCAACAACCATGTAAAACTAATAATTCGAGTGCTCCTTTTGTTTAGCTCAAATTAACGTACAGTAAAACCTTGGATTGCGAGAAACTTGGTCTGCGAGTGTTTTGCAAGATGAAAAGTTTTTAAAATAATTCCTAAATTGAAAAAAAAAAAAAAAAACAAGCGAGGATTTGCACTACGAGTAGTACTAATCCATCTGCTGACGTCACTGTTCCTCACTCATATAGTCGACATCCTTACGACCATACACGTACTTTACTGTACAGTAGAGCATTGTAATCACGTGTGTGCATAACGTTATCTGTGTCGAAATGCAGTGACTAGTATTTAGTAGCTTCATTTTGCTATAATAATAGGACCCGTGAAGGAAAATATTGAAAGTAGTAAGAAGAAATAGGTGATAAGTGTGATTACGGTGAAAGTTAAGAATTAAAGCATTGAGAAGTACGAACAAAGCATGCGTATGACGGATATCGCGAGATTTTACACTAAGTCTTCATCAACTAATTGAAAAATGTTAAAGAAGACAGAAGATCTAACGGGTATGGATG
This sequence comes from Anabrus simplex, assembly GCF_040414725.1. NCBI lineage: Eukaryota > Metazoa > Arthropoda > Insecta > Orthoptera > Tettigoniidae > Anabrus > Anabrus simplex. The sequence continues at coordinate 63,334,596 of NC_090268.1, read as the reverse complement.
CAGCAAAGAGGGCCATGAGAGTATCAAGGCAACGGTTACATGTTCCAGAAGATGTAGGAAAGTTGCTTCTATTGCAGACCATTATTTCTTATGGAAAAATTCGTTTTAGTACGCTACTGCTTTGGATTACAAGCACGATGTTGTTGTTTGAGTCATCCGTCCATAGACTGGTTTGATGCATCTTTCCAGGCCACCCTAACATTTTCATTTCCACATAACTACTACATCTTAAACTGCTCATCATATTCATACCTTGGTCTACTCATACCATTCTTACCGTGTATCATTATATCGCTTATTCTGGTCAAATTTAGCCAAATCGATCTCATCTCACCAATTCGATTCAATATTTCTTCATTCCTGATTCGATCCATCCATCTCACCTTCAGCATTCTTCTGTACCACCACATTTCAAGTCCGCCTCCGTAGTGTAACGGTTTGTGTTACTAGCTGCCGTCCTCCGGGGCCTGGGTTCGATTCCCGGTACTGACAGACATTTAAGAATGGCAGGAGGGCTGGTATGTGGCTCAAATGGTACATGCAGCTCAGTGTACCTGAAAAGAGCTGCACCACCTCGGGATGAGGACATGAGTTTATTAAGGGCTGCACTCGGTTAGAAATAGCCACACGAAATTATTATTATTATTATTACCACATTTCAAAAGCTTGTATTCTCTTTCCTTCTGAGCTAGTCATCGTCCATGTTTCACTTCCATACAACGCCACGCTCCAGACGAAAATCTTCATATAGCCTTTCTAATACCTATATCAGTGTTCCAAGCGAGCAATATTTTTTTCATTAAGGAATGTCTTGATTGCTTGTGCTAGTCTGCATTTTATGTCCTCTTTACTTCTGCCATCATTAGTTATTTTACTACCCAAGTGACAATATTAATCTAATTCCTTTAAGACTTCATTTACTAATATAATATTCTTTCTGCATCACTTGAATTTCTTCGACTATACTCCATTGATTCTGTTTTGGATCATCTTGTAACTCCTTCCCCAAGACTTTGTACATACCAATCAGCAATTTCTCAAGATCTTCTGCAGTCTCAGATAAAATAACAAGCATGTTTACAGAACGAATTAGGCTTGCAATCCAAGGCTTTACTGTATTAATCAATATTGTGTGCGTAATGCAATATTTAATGTAAAGATCGTTCGCATTTCGAATCCCAGCCAATACAAGTATGAATATTTTAAGGAAAATCCGTGTCTTGTGGTTTGGATTACATGTAAACCTGGAAGTTCCGTGGCTGAGATCGCGGTATCAAAAGCTACCTAGAACTATAAGTTAGGTTACTGCCTTTTTTTTGTAATGCAGTTTAGAGGCCTACATAAACTGATTCGACTTCGAATAGTTAGCGAATATAATACGATGGTTAAAATACGGACACGTTCGTGTTGGGCCCACGGTCAAAACATTGCCCTGCGGATTATCGTCGATCCTCGAAGGGTCAAGGTCTAGTTGCGCCCCTGTTCAGTTTGGTAGGTTTCTCCATTTGGTGTCTGAGAGTAAATGGTAAACATCGAACACCTTTCTAGAAGCTTTGGCGTCCTCTGTGTCCATTCAGAAGTGTCCCCCTCATTTCCATCATTGTCTGCCATCACTGGATTTTTTTTACAGGATGCTTTACGTCGCACCGACACAGATAGGTCTTATGGCGCCGATGGGATAGGAAAGGACTAGGAGTCGGAAGGAAGCGACCATGTCCTTAATTCACGTAGAGCCCCAGCAATTGCCTGGTGTGAAAATGGCAAAACAACGGAAGACCATCTTCGGGCTGCCGACAGTGTGTTTCGAAACCACTATCTCCCGAATACTACTGGCCGCACTTAAGTGACTGCAGCTATCAAACTCGATAGACACACTAGTGCCATGGTTGTTTACCTGGCGGTTACCCGTGTGTGGTGAGTACAAATGAGTTTACTAACACTCGCCACGTGTGCAACTTAAAACAAACATAATTATGCCGTATATATAAATGGCGATAGGGTGACACTATTGTGACAGTCACAGGGTTTTGAGGATTTCGTGCACTTACTTTTACAGCCCGGATTTTTATGCATTTAAAGGTTAGAATGCAAACTTCCTGAAGCGAGTAACAAGTATAGACTACCTTTACAACGACTATGGTAAGGAATTTGCATAAACATTATGGGTACGACCCGTCAGAACCCCTATAATTTATGTTACTCTTGCTACATGATGGAAGTGCGGGTGGCCGATACTTCCTACTAACCAAATTAATTTGCAATCTAACCTGTTACTGCATAAAAATCCGGACCTTACATTATTACATTGTCTTCGCTAATTCAATTTCTGACAGTAACGCCTATTGTGCTCTTTCGTTTCATTTCTTTTATTCCTTCAGCATTCACTTTTATCGTTCCAGCTCTTGCTTTTTCATGTTTTTGCGGTATCACATTCAAACCTCTCTCTTTTCTAATAATAATAATAATAATAATAATAATAATAATAATAATAATAATAATAATAATAATAATAATAATAATAATAATAACGTTATTTTCTTTACGTCCCACTAACTACTTTTTTAAGGTCTTCGGAGACGCCGAGTTGACGGAATTTAGTCCCGCAGGAGTTCTTTTACGTGCCAGTAAATCTACCGACACGCGGCTGTCGTATTTCAGCACCTTCAAATACCACCGGACTGAGCCAGGATCGAACCTGCCAAGTTGGGGTTAGAAGGCCAGCGCCTTAACCGTCTGAGCCACTCAGCCCGGCTCTCTCTTTTCTATCGTTACATTTGTTATTCTATACAACTGACGACGATGTACAGTATGAACTCCCACTGTGGGTGGGGGGTGGTAGAATAACACCCACGGTATCCCCTGCCCATTGTAAGAGGCGACTAAAAGGGGTTGGCGACCACGGGGCCCTGAGCGGAGTCCTGGCATTGCTTCCACTTACTTGTGTCAGGTTCCTCACTTTCATCTATTCTATCCGACCTTCCTTGGTCAACTCTTGTTCTTTTCCGAACCCGACGCTATGAGGTTTCCGAGGGCTAGGGGAGTCTTTCATTTTCACGCCCTTCGTGGCACTTGTCTTTCTTTGACAGTTATCTTCATTTTTCGAAGTGCCGGATCCCTTCCATATTTTCTGATTAGTGTTATACAGTCGAACCTCTATATCTCGAACCTTCATTACTAGAATTTTCAGTATCTCGAAGTAACTTAAATTTCCTGGCTGTTTCTCCTATTCTTCATATTTCTCTATTACTCGAAATTCGGTTATACGAATTTCTGGATTTCTCGAAGCAAACATTTCCCCCCTTGAAGCAAAAATACCCTGTGGTATTTGTGGTTTGTGAGGAACAGTTAACAAGTAAAGAAAGGGTTACAATGATGCTAAGAGCTAATTTGACCGTAACCGAAAAATCTGAGGAGCCTCGCTGTTTATCGGGGGTGAATTAATTACCGGTCACGTAGGAAAGCAACCCCCGAAGTTGCGGATGATAAGCTCCACTTACGATTCTCGGCTGCGTGGTATTGATGAGAAGTTTCAACGTGAAGGGAGGAAATGTTAACAGTAACAAACAGAAGACGCTAATGTATTTTTTTTTTCAAAGGTGTTAATCGTGGTACGTTTCTTGCTTCACTACTGAAATGAAATGGCGGGAGTGTCCGAGGACATGTTCGGCTCGCCAGGTGCAGGTCTTTCGATTTGACACCCGTAGGCGACCTGCGCGTCGTGATGAGGACGAAATGATAATGAAGACGACACATACACCCAGCCCCCATGCCAGAGAAATTAACCAATGATGGTTAAAATTCCCGATACTGCCGGGAATCGAACCCGAGACCCCTGTGATCAAAGGCCAGCACGCTAACCATTTAGCCTGCATCCTGTCTTCTAAAAAGTTGCTATAACAAAGGTTATAAATAAAGTGATGCGTTTGTATATTTTTAAATACTGTTAAAAATAATGTATTCAGTATGTGCCCGTAGATACATATGATTCAATTATGTACTTCGATAAATCGAAATAAATTTTAGCTCCCCAGGTGATTCAAGATATCGAAATTCCACTGTACAAATATAGAGGCTCACCGTAAGACTTATATGTGACGGTGCGACGTAAAGCAAATAGCAAATACAGAAGATGGTTGCCTAGTTGTACTTCTCCCAAAAACAATAATCACCACCACCACTTTACAAAGGGCTGCACCCAGCTAGAAATAAACGCACGAAATTACTATTATTATACCTTACAAAAGGAGAGCCTCCGTGGCTCAGCCGACAGCGCGTTGGCCCCTCACCGCTGGATACCGTGGTTCAAATCCCGGTCATTCCATGTGAGATTTGTGCTGGACAAAGCGGAGACGGGACAAGTTTTTCTCCGGGTACTCCGGTTTTCCCTGTCATCTTTCATTCCAGCAACACTCTCCATACTCATTTCATAGCAACTAACACTCATTAATATATCACTTTGGGAGTGGCGACCGCATCGTACTAATAGCCCATATATGGTTCATTCATTACATCCCTGACCTGTCCAAAGACCCGGAAACAGGTTGTAGGTTTTCATTTTCAATACCTTACAAAAGAGCTCCTGAAAGGACAATCTGTCAAGTGCTGATAAATCTACTAATACGATGGTCTTCTATTTCAGTACAGTACTTGTTATGGTAAAACGACTGTCCTGGAAATAGACTCTAGAGCAGGGATGGCGAACTTATGACACACGAATACGACCTCGCTGGCACGCCACACAACATTCTAACATGTTAAGAAATGAAAGGAGGGAAAGAACTTTAAAAAAAGAGCACTGAAACCATCCCAGACCGTTCAGGGGTGACACTTTATTCGTGTGACTCTACTCCGAGGCCAACCTGGATGACCCCCTGAGCTACCACAGTCCTCCGGATCAACGAGCACACTAGCCCCCAGACTGACTTCAAGTTCTTTGTGTCCCTAGAACACCCTCAGGCCCATGATTCATGCACATTCCACAGGACGTAAGGCATGACGCACACAATTCTTTTCCATATGTGGTGGTGGTGGTGGTGGAAAAAATGGGTCGAAAATCTTGCAACATAGCGTAGTTTGTCATTGAACTTTAATAAACAAGTATGTCACAAATAACTTTTTGGCCATATTTTCAACACCTTTTATTAGGTTAGACTAAAAATATATCTCATTCCTAAAATATACCTGTTTTTAAATGTAACTTTAAGTAATGTTAGCAAAATGGAAACATGGTACATTCACACGAATGGATTTACATGTAATGAAATCTAATACTTAACGAGAAAATGAAAACCGACAACCTGTTTTCCAGTCTTTGTCCGGGTCAGGGATGTAATGAATGAACCATGTATAGGCTATTGGTACGATGGGGTCGCCACTCCCAAAGTGATATATTAATGACTGATAGATGCTATGAAATGAGAATGGAGAGTGTTTCTGGAATGAAAGATTACAGGGAAAACCGGAGTACACGGAGAAAAACCTGTCCCGCCTCCGCTTTGTCCAGCACGAATCTCAAATGGAGTGACCGGGATTTAAACCACGGTATCCAGCGGTGAGAGTCCGACGCGCTCCCGTCTGAGCCATGGAGGCTGTTGTACCTAAACGAAGTCAAGTGAAAAAGTTTCATGATGATTTTGTAGGAAAATAACCGATGGAACACTGGAGAGTAAAAGAGTAATAAACAAGACCTTAATTGACACACTATTCGGAAAAGGTTCGCCATGCCTGATCTAGAGGGAGTCATAGCAGAGTGGCATTTTCACTGGTAAAGTGCGTGTTACCGGGCGAGCTGGCCGTGCGGTTAGGGGCGCACGGTTGTGAGCTTGCATCCGGGAGATAGTGGATTCGAATCCCACTGTCGGCAGCCCTGAAGATGTTTTTCCGTGGTTTCCCATTTTAACACCAGGCAAATGGACGGGCTGTACCTTAATTAAGGCCACGGCCGCTTCCTTCCAACTCCTAGGCCTTTCCTATCCCATCGTCGCCATAAGATCTATCTGTGTCGGTGCGACGTAAAACCACTAGCAATACAAGATGCGTGTGGCCTCCGAACAGGCCTGGTGCAGGTTTTTGATTTTACACCCGTAGGCGACCTGCGCGTCGTGATGAGGATAAATTGATCGTGAAGACGGCACATACACCCAGTCCCCGTGCTAGGGGAATTAACCAAATATGGTTAAAATTTCCGACATTGCCGGGAATCGAACCCGGGACCCCTGTGATCAAAGGACAGCACGCTAACCATTTAGACATGGAGCCGGATATTTTTACTGGTTTCTCACCAAGACGGCCGCGTTTCGAATCTCGACCAATGCAAGTGAGATTTATGAAATCATAAACACGTCCCTGCGGTTCGGATCCCGTAAAACTGCAGATCCTGTGGCTATGAACACGATATAAACCGTTACGTGACTCTATAAGCTTACTTCCTTGCTTGCTTCGATTCTGCGTTAAAATGAGCACAAAAGGCGAACGACTAATCAAATGCGCTACTCAGCCAGTGGTCTGTGAAATGGCCGGAAAATCCAGGTACTGTTCCAATCAGTGGACATACCATAATTAAGCTATCAGCGGAGTTGTTTAACAACTTTTCAGCATAATTAAAAATTGGGTCTCCGAGCAAGTTGACTTCCATCTGAGTACGATGTCCCTCGGCAGAAGCATTCACCTGCCATCGACCGCGCAACTTCCCGGAAATCAACACCATCTTAATGAATAACAGGTATGATAAAACAAGAAACGTGTCTTGTTAAAAATTAGAGATAAACTATCGCAATCCTAATTTATAACAAACCAGTGTATTATTCTATTTCTTGGGTTTCCATTGTTTTAATCCTATCATTCTTTTATCACAGGTATTTTTAGTCTGCTCTTTCGTTAGGCGAGCACGTATTTGTTATGTGTGGTAAAATACTCCAGGCCTTTGAGTTTATACAGCAAAATGTGTTCATCAAATGCATTTGAGCTCAGAAAATACACAGAGATTGAAAATAGATCAAATAAATGTAATGGCGCTCATGCCCGGGGACACGGGGTGCCCCGGCACCCCTAGCTCTCAGAGAAAGGAAAAAAATCTGATTTAGTCAGGTGTTTTCCTTTCAAGAACATGATTTAAAAGTCGGTATTACGTAGAAGTGGTTGTACCACCCCCACCATCAGACAGGGGATACCGTGGGTGTTATTCTACTGCCGAATACAAGTCGCCATTCATCTTCCAAAATATTAAAAATAATACATACCCCCAGATCAAGCACCCCACCACCACCACCACTACAAACTGTCATACGGGCGCCTATGAATAAACACTTCCGTAGCAACTTAATGGGAAAGGTCATGGTTTCCTTCATGTAGAGGATGCATTTCATTTAACAATCTTTTACGACAAACAGGAGTTTCCCTGGATGAAACTTATTCTAATGCCCCCATCCACAGAGGGACACCCACCATCAATAATCAATAATCACCACTACCACCGTCCGACTCGTTGGCTGAATGGTGAGCGTACTGGCCTTCGGTTCAGAGGGTCCCGGGTTCGATTCCTGGCCGGGTCGAGGATTTTAACCTTCATTGGTTAATTCCAGTGGCTCGAAGGCTGGGTGTTTGTGCTGTCCCCAACATCCCTGCAACTCACACACCACACATAACACTATCCTCCACGACAATAACACGCAGTTACCTACACATGGCATGTGCCGCCCACCCTCATCGGAGGGTCTGCCTTACAAGGGCTGCACTCGGCTAGAAATAGCCACACACAAAAAAACCCGCCACCACCACCTCAGGGTTATAGTTGCACTAGTTGTCTCTCCACATGGAGGGACGAATGTTTTCCCTTTAAGTTGATTGAATATAATGCAAAGGAGCAAGATGATTTCGGGTGAATACCTGCGTTCCAGTTCGATAGCCATGAACGTTTTATCTGATGTTAATTCAGGTATTCGTAAGATATATGGGGCGGAGAAAAGTAAATAAAATAGTTGGAGATATTTCAAACAACGTGGTTCATTAAGCGTGTGGCTCGTCGCTAATGGAGTACTACATGTGTCATTCTAGAGGAGCTGAACACGTCTGCGGACACCACCTCATCTCATGAGGCGGCACAAGGCCAGCCAGGCACACTGGATAAACACGCGGGACTTAAAAATAACTTACGAGTCTGTCGTCATGCCGCCAGTAATACTCACATGAAGATCTGGTGGGTGGTGGCACTCATCCCTGATAGCAGCACAACAGTCGGTGCAAGCCGGAAATGTTCGTTGACGTGTAATGAGGCAATGATTTTCGACGGATGGCTGCTTTAATACACTGGCTGTGTAACAAGTTGATAAATACTAAATAAAATCATGAATAAAAATATATAAATAAAATTACTCAAAAACTTAATAAAATTAATAAGCATAATTAACCGAAATGTCCGTAGTATGGGCGCCAGAGTTCACCAGAATGGATCCCTCGAATTTAGATAAGAGCATGATAAACTGTATATCCCAGGGCGTGTACATAATGCTGCGTACTGGTACATCTGCTGCAGGCCTTACCTAACCTCCTGAAAACGACTAATTAGGTAGGAACTGCACCTAGGTTCATCAATAACACTGATTCTAAAATAGCTAACTATATTCTTAACAAATTCCGTGCATGAGCACCTCATCAACATACAACATTATACATATAATACACACATAAAATATTGCTGGAAGACTCCGTATTTACAACAACAACAATAATGAAAATCGTGGGAAAACGAAAGCGAGAACTAAGCTACCATTTGTAGATGGTCCGATGAACAATGTACATGTATGAAGATAAATACCCTTCACTGTCTCTATATCAATTCGACTTACCGATTCTCATAATCGGCGGTTATCACATCACACAGATACTGTACCTTGTACTACTGTGTTCACATATTTTAACACTTGTTGTAAAGATATATACACACGTCTGTCGATCCTCAACATAAATGATGGAAAGTCTGAGATAGCTTTCACCAACATATAATGCTAAGCCGCCACAAGTGCTATAATACTTAATGCGCAAGCACTCTCCACAATCAGCCACTTTCCACGAACATAACAAGACTACGCTCCACGAACGTTTGAAGTCCAGTCCATTGCAGCCGTGTCATTCCAGTACCGTGTATCAGCACCACTTCCCTCCCGTACAGTGCGTCAGTTGTAGTTCTCTTATACAATGTCACTGGTTGTAGTTATCTTCCTTCTCGTTCCTTCACAATCAGCCCCACAATCACCCTTACAATGTTTTATACAGTCCCCTGGTTGCCGCCGTATGATCAACCTTTATAGACATCAACATCCCCCTCCTCTCAGATGATACGTCTGGATTGGTGCTTGCCCACCAATCATGAGTGATCTCTAGTCAAGACCAAGCCCTGAACTACTTCTTCCTCCCAAGACAATAAACAAACACTCGGGAGTTTTACATGAATCATCAAATTTTCCCTGGTACAACAACAAGCTCATCTCATCAGGCTGGGATATATACATGACTAATGGAATTTCCTGACACAAGTACATCACAACACACACTGGGGTAGCCATATGACTCATTCAAATTACCAGAGTTATTAAAGCTATGTTTTCCCACTCGTGCAAAACAAATTACTCATACCTACATATGTGGATATCTTCCAGCTTACCAATATAAATGACAAAACATACAAATGAAATACAGATAATAATAATAATAATAATAATAATAATAATAATAATAATAAATCGAATACTGACAATAATATCTCTAACTTCTACATATAATTCTGGGGTGTGATATATGTACTACCACAGCTGGTTTCAAGCAGGAGTCTGGCGAACTCTGTCTTGGTTTTCAGGTATAGGTCTAGAATCACTGAACCACTAGACAGTCTGGAAAACTACAAAACTGCTTATGTTCAGCCTATCATTTTCTTTCTTTCGATACAGCTAACTTTGGGCTATGAATACTCCACCTACCTGCCACGTTTCTTCCTAATGGTAATACCTTTCTCTTCACATTCTCTCCAAAAGTTCTTTAACCATTGGCTCCTCCTTTGTCGATCTTCCACCGAGATGTTCCGTGGTTTAGCAGGTCGTTTCTCTGGATTATCCCTCAGTTCCGCAACTTTCCGTCTGAAGATGTATATATTTTGAATTTCTGTGGGCACGAAACCTCCTTCGTCGAGATCTTTATGCACTTCGTTCAACCAGCGGAGATGAGTTTTCCATTTTTCTTGAAGAATAATTAATTTATATGCCAGTCTGTCTGGGCTCATTCTCTTCAAATGTCCATGAAATGTCAGTCTCCTCCTCCTCATTTTGGAGGTTATCTTCTCAATCCTCTCATACAATTCCTTGTTGGACCTCAGATGGAAGGTAAATTCTCCAGCGACTTTCTTTGGTCCTAAGATCTTCCTGAGGTCCTTTCTTATTTCTCAAATAAGGGGTCTTCTATCTTACAAAGTGTCTCCGCTGCATAGAGACGTGCTAATGTAACTACTGTGCTAGAGTGTCTCAGTTTTGCCTCAAAAGAGATGGATTTGGATTTGTAAGTATCCTGGCTCAGTTGAAAAGCCAATTGCATCTTCCTAGCTCTTTCCTTCAGTGCTTCATTCTCATTAAAATTGGGGGTTAGAAGTTTACCAAGATACTTGAATTTCGTAGTTCTTTCGACATCTTCGTATGGTGTCACTATGTTACGGGTAGGATCAATCTTCTCGGAGTCCATATATTTAGTTTTCTCGAACGAGATCTTTAGACCAGTCTTAGCAGCTACTTTTTGGAGTACTTCAATCTGCTTTGCTGCCGTTTGAAGATCGTCTGCAAAGAGCACAACATCATCATCAAAGGCCAGGCAGTCAACTGTAATACCGGTAGCTTTACAACCAATTCTCACTCCGTTCTCATAGTCTCTCTTAGCCAGTTACTTCCTCCATTCCCGGACGACTCTCTCCAGCACGCAGTTGAAAAGTAGCTGGGAGAGGCCATCCCCCTGTCTGAGCCTGTTTTGATCTCAAAGTTTTCTGAGAAGTTCGCCCATAAATTTTACTTGGGAATATGTGTCCGTGAGAGTCTGTTGTATCAGAGCTACAAATTTATCATGTAATCCGAATTCCTTCAGAATATTAATAAGTGTTGTACGGTCTACAGAATCGTATGCTTTCTTGAAATCTACAAAGTTCATGACCAACCTCTTTCGTCTCATCGCCCTTATCTTTATCAGTGATTTCAAGATGAAAATTGGTTCTACACACGAGCATGCTTTTCGAAATCCTGCTTGGTATTCACCTAGCTGCTTGTCCAGATGAGACTCGACTCTATGCTGGAGTGCTTTTGAAAATATCTTATATGCGACGGAGAGAAGTGAGATTCCTCTGTAATTATTAACGTTCTTTTTGTCCCCTGTCTTGTGTAGAGGGTGAATGAGCGCATTTTTCCACTCTTCTGGAATATTTTCTGTTTCCCAAAATATGCCTAAAGAGTCTTTCCAACTGTTTCACCATGTTTTTACCAGCGTATTTAAATAATTCTGACGTGATGAAGTCTTCCCCAGGTGCCATGTTGTTTTCCAGTCCCTTAATTATAGTTCTCATTTCCTTTCTATCATGGGGATAGGAGTTCTGGACTATATCTCTAGGTGTTTCAAAGCATAGTCCTTCCTCAAGGGGATCACAGTTCAAAAGTTTTTGGAAGTACTGAGCTAAATGTTCACAGTTTTTCTTGTTGCTCATGATGAGTTTTCCCTAGTCGTTCATGAAACATAAATTTCTATGCGTGAAACCTTTAATTTTGTTCTTGAAAACACGATAGAATTCTCTGGTGTTATTCTTCTGAAAATTCTCCTGAATATACTTCAGTTCTTCCTTCTCGTATTTTAGTTTCGCATTCCTGAGGATTATGGTCGTGCATTTTCTCTGCTCTTTAAATTCTTCAAAATCCTTACGGTTTGAGCACCATCTGTTCAATGCTTTCTTTCCTGTAGTGCTTCTTCGCACTCGTCATTCCACCAGGGGTGGTTTTTATTTTTATTTTCTGCCAAGTATAATGTTTGTTCAGATGATTCTTGTGTTTTTCCAGCCATTTCATTCCACTCATACGATTCCATGGCTTCAAGCTCTTTCTGATACTTCTGTATGATTTCTTGATTAATTCTGAGTTAATCTACAGTATCTTTAACTTTTTGATTTTTGGTGGAGTTCTCTTGGTGTTGCTGGGGATAAACCTGATCTTAACTCTGGTCAAGTAGTGATCACACTCTACGTTAGCTCCTTTCTGGACCCTGACATTCATTATTTTTTAAGGTTGGAAGTTGCCACATGGTCGATTTGAAATTCACGTAACTTCGGGTTTGGGAATCGCCACGTCATCATCTTCTTGGGTTCTTTCCTGAATCGTGTGGACATTAGTTTCAAGTTGGCTGAATTGCAGGCTTCAATCAGTCTTTCTCCATTTCTGTTGGTTCTCTGGTGTCCTGGGTATCTCCCAACTATTCCCTTGAATTTTCGTTTTCTTCCAATCTGTGCGTTAAAGTCACCCATTAAGATTGTCACTTGATGATCCGGCACTAGCATCAGTTCCCTTTCGAGAAGAGACCAAAATAATAATAATAATAATAATAATAATAATAATAATAATAATAATAATAATAATAGTAATAGTAATAATAATAATGATAATAATAATAATAATAATAATAATAATAATAATAATAATAATAATAATAATAAATATTATTGTTTATACGTCCCACTAACTACCTCGACAGTTTTCCGAGAAGACGAGGTGCCGGAATTTTGTCCCGCAGGAATTATTTTACGTGCCGGAAATCTACCAACACAAGGCTGACGTATTTGAGCAGCAAATACCGCCGGACTGAACCTGGATCGAACTTGCCAAGATGGGATCAGAAGAACAGCGCCTCAACCGTCTGAGCCACTCAGTCCGTCACTTTAATATAAATTTCAAGTATATCCCATTGAGTATTTCCTATCTTATACCGAGCTATCACAACATCGGTTTTCATGATCACTCAACTACATTTCTGAAAATTATAGAATAACACCAACGGTAACCCCGGCCTGTCATAAGAGGAAACTAACCGGGCGAGTTGGCCGTGCGCGTAGAGGCGCGCGGCTGTGAGCTTGCATCCGGGAGATAGTAGGTTCGAATCCCACTATCGGCAGCCCTGAAGATGGTTTTCCGTGGTTTCCCATTTTCACACCAGGCAAATGCTGGGGCTGTGCCTTAATTAAGGCCACGGCCGCTTCCTTCCAACTCCTAGGCCTTGCCTATCCCATCGTCGCCATAAGACCTGTCTGTGTCGGTGCGACGTAAAGCCCCTAGCAAAAAAAAAGAGGAAACTAAAAGGGGCGCCAGGGACTCTCATGTTGGGATCGTGGATAGGCGACCACTGGGCCCTTATCTGAGCCCTGTCATTGCTTCCATTTAATTCTGCAGGCTCCTCACTTTCATCTATCCTTTCCGACCTCCCTTGGTCAACTCTTGTCCTTTTCCGACCCCTATGGTATCTTGCCTAGGGAGTCTTTCATTTTCACGCCTACCGGGCGAGTTGGCCGTGCGGTTAGGGGCGCGCAGCTGTGAGCTCGCATCCGGAAGATAGTGGGTTAGAACCCCACTGTTGCCAGCCCCGAATATGGTTTTCTTTGGTTTCCCATTTCCACACGAGGTAAATGCTGGGAATGTACCTTAATTAAGGCCACGGCCGCTTCCTTCCCAATCCTAGACCTTTCCTGTCACATCGTTGCCATAAGACCTATTTGTGTCGGTGCGACGTACAGCAAATATCATTGTCACGCCCTTCGTGGCCCTTTATTTCTTTGGCCGATACCTTCATTTTTCGAAGTGCCAGATCCCCTCCATTTTTCCTTCTGATTAGTGTTAGAATATGGTTGCCTAATTGTACACTCTCTTAAAACAATAATTACCACCGCCACCACCTTTCACATTTTGAGAATAATGTGTTGGTGTTAATTTATAGCAGGAATAAACTTGACCGACTGGAAACAGGCCACATGTACGGGTTAACAATTATAGGGCAAATACAGAAAATGCTCTCAAGTTCGTTTTGCCCAATACAGGGTTGTTCAATTGCGTATATAACAAGGTTTCTTACGTGGTACGTAAATTACACCTAAAATGCGTGAAATAATTAAGAAATGTAAAGGACGTATAAACCTCGAAAGGAACTAAAAGGATTAAAACAACGATATTCTTGTGATGATTATTGTCATGCCTGGCAGCCCGCCCCACGGTCTAAGGCTAGTGAGCCTGCCCTTTTTCCGGAGGCACCGGTTTCGATTCCCGACTAGGTCAGCAATTTTACCTGGATCTGAGGGCTGACTCGAGGTTCACTTAGCTTAAAGCAATTGAAGAGTTATCTTACTGTGTGAGAGCGGCTTCATGGGGTTTGTTTTGCTTGATTTGACTGGACAAAAAGCGTAAAGTCCTTTCTTCCGAACTTTTATGTCATCTTATATCGGAACTGCCATATATGCATTACGCTTGCCTACATAAGTGTCATGGCTCGTGTGATGTCACATTACAAAATATTTGAAGTGTATCACAATATTTCAACCAACGGCCGTAGCCGTGTTGAAATACCGGATCCCGTGAGGTCTCCGAAGTCAAGCAACATCGGGCGTGGTCAAGATATGAATGGGTTGCCACACGCTGTTGGTGGGGGTAAGGGAATGGAGGAGCGTAAAGGAACTGGCCACCCTACCGTACGTAAACTCCGGCTCAGGCACACCTCTGCGGAGGTCGGACCTACCTTCGGGCAGAATACACTCTTACCTTACCTTACAATATTCCAGTCAAAGTTAAAATAACAACTAAGTCTATGCTGGAAGAGAAAAATTTTACCGGTACTGAGTAGTTAAATGTTTCGTTCAATCAGCAGCTTTATCTTCATTGTAAAATATAACAATCAATTTCCTTCTTTTCTGCGCAGTCATCTTCTTCTCCCCCTTTACCTACACAAAGACAGACACCTCGTCCCTGAGTAGGAGAAATTAAACAAACGTGTTTTTGCAGCTCGACAGTGAGGTTCGAACTCACTATCACCTAAATGCAAGCTAATGGCTACGAAACCCCTACCGCGCAGCCAATTCACTAGGTCATATTTTTATTTTCGCACCTAAATTAATAATGTGCTAGCTTGCTTCCCGCTTCTAGCCCTGTCATATCCTATTGTCGCCATCATACCATTCTGAATCTCCAAACGACTGTTTTCTAAAATGAATTCCTAGCAGAGGTGAAAAGGGGTGTAATTTGTATTCCTAAATGTATCCTTAACTCACGAGTCATATAATTTGGAGAGGAGAAATTCACCACATAAACTCTTAATTTACGAAATTAAAAATAAACAAATATGTGTTTGTTTGGTGAAATTCAATCCTAATATGGGTAATTAGTTTCATTAGAGGTATCCATATTCCACGGGTCGTATAAGTTGGAGAAGTTTAAGCAGAGAAGTGAAGACATTTAAACCTAGAAAACAGAAACGAAGAGTGATTAATTGCAGAATATTTTAAACATAAATGTAGTTATTTTATTATTTGCGCTTACGTTAGAGATGGAAGAAGAGGTGTTTGGAACCTGGGGGAACAGGAAAGCTTGGAAAATATTGACCACCGGTTTAATTACCGCTCAATTGACTTTTTGTGTTCATCTAGCACGTGGTTAGAGGCAGAGAATACATCTATATGGTACCCTAACGGTAGTAAAACGCGATTGTCAGTTTTTTCAAGTGTGTGGTCTCCAGAGAGGCCTGGTGCAGGTCTCTTGATTTGACATCCGTAGGCGACCTGCGCGTCGTGATGAGGATGAAATTATGATGAAGACGACACATAGGCCTACACCCAATCCCCGTGTCAGCGGAATTAACCAATAATGGTTCAAATTCCCGACTCTGCCTGGAATCGAACCCGGACCCCTGTAATCAAAGGCCAGCACGTTAACCACTTAGCCATGGAGCCGGACATTGTGAGAGGTATATCAATTTGAAAGCGTAGGATGACGACCATGAGGTCCCTAGCTGAGTTTGGCAATTGCATTCACTTACTTATGCTTAGCTCCTTGCTTTCATGTTCCCTACGCGAACTCTCTTGGTCGGATTTTGTTTTCTTCTAACCCCGAGGGCAGTAAGTTTGCGGGGCCTACGGTGTCTTTCATTTTCACGCCGTTTTTGGCCCTTCATCTTCTTAAGCCAATTCTTTGATGGATCAGAACTCTTCCAGTTTTCCTCTGACCAATAAAATTAATAATAATAACAAGAATCTCTACGGTTTGCATTCGAGTGGTAGTGGGTTCGAATCCCACTGTCAGCAGCCCTGAATATGGTTTTCTGCGGTTTCTCGTTTTCACACCAGTCTAATGTTGATGATGCTTGTTTTTTAAAATGGCCTAAAATCTAGGTCATCGGCCCCTAATGGTACGAAATGAGACAACATATAATGACAATCTGAAAGTCCAAAACCACCCACTGACCAGAATTTAAACGTGATGAGAAGAATAGATGGATAAATATGAACTGAAAACAGTCGGTGGATCCGATCCGCAATGCCCCACATTCCCAGATACTAGCGTAAAACAATAGTATTACTGACCAAGGGACTGCTTCTAAAGCACAAGCCTGAATTGATGATGCTTCTTGTCTAAAGGGGTTGAAACTCTAGGTCATCGGCCCCTCTTAATGGTACATATTGCTAGCAAAGTAGAACTATGGTATTTGTTATGTTGCGGTACTAATCAAAAGTAGCCTAGACTCGCGGTATTTGACACATTATGGTACTACTCACAGGTAATGTAATACGCACATGTAAGGCAGACCTATGGTGTTTCTCACATTGCGACGACACTTACAGGCAACGCAAACCTATGGTGTTCCTCACATAGGTGTACTAATCACAGGCAGTCGTACTATCCCGTGGTATTGCTCACATAGTGGGTACTAATCACGGGTAATGTAAAACCCAGCCCCAGGGGCTCTTAACTTGGGAGCGTGGCTTGGCCACCACGGGGCCCTCAGCTTCCACTTACTTGTGCCAGGCTCCTCACTTTCATCTATCCTATCCGACATCCCTTGGTCTGCTCCGACCCCGACGTTATTATGTTCCCGGGGCCCTTCGTGGCTTGATTAATGTTATATAGAGGATAGTTGCCAAGTTGTACTTCCTCTTAAAACAATAATCACCACCACCAATCACCAAAATCTGCCTCGGGAAATGTGGTTTTGTATGAATGTGTATTCTTGTGTGGAGGTTTCACCCTTCCCTAATCACAAATTAAGGGTCGTGGCGAGGTGATGAATAGCTACTGGGTGAATAGTCCCTTTGAACCCAACTCCAGATATCGGGCGCCCCCTGCAGTATTTATGATTACCTCGGCATGCATATCTCTGCCAAAGGTCTACTGTTTATTTACGTAGCTATTCATGAGACCCGGAAACCAAGTCTTGTTGAATTTCTGTTTCACAGACTGGGACCGTTTAAAATGACGTGTTTTAAATGTTTTGATAAATGAAACAAATGCGATTATCTGTCTAATAAACCTGTCAGATCGAAAAATGCGTGGGGAACGATTCCTTCGATTCCTCATTGCCTTAAGGGTTTATGTTGAAGGCTTTCTGCTAGAGAGTCCGTTCCTGATAAGTAACCCCGAGGATAAACTTGTTGGTGATGAAGTCAGGAAATGCGCAAATTATGTGATGGCCTGGCGAACCGAGTGAGAAGCTAAAATGTTTGGACCAATGGCCGCCAAACCTGAATGTCACCACAAATCCATTAACTCCTACGGAGGAGTAAAATTTCACATAGGCTTAGATCTAGTCAAAGCCTCCGATGAAGATGATATTCTGGGCCTACAGTAGCACCTGGTAGGGTGACACATACTATGAGACTGAAGGAGCGAGCCATCAATGACACAGGTGCTATATTTTGACAAACCTAAACCTTGCCAGAGAGACCCTAGAAATATACAAAGCAAAGCAAAGCAAAGCAAATTAATCTCCGTACAGACCATGAAGGCCCTTGGAGGGGTGGAAGGTAAAGGCTTCCACTATCCGTAATCTCAGCACTTCAAAATCAAATCAAAATCTCTTTATTTGCAAATGAGGTGCCTACCCACTTGATGGGGTAGAGTGGTTAGCTCTACGCCTGGCTGCCTTTGCCCTCAGGAATTAACCTGATACTCATTTTTGGTGTAGGCTGAGTGAAGCTCAGGGCCATGTGCACCTCCGGAAGTGAAAACCTCGCTTCTTAAATTTCACGACTTCCTGACGGGGATTCGAACCCACGTCCTTCCGGGCGAACCGAGCACGCCTTTACCGTCTCGGCCAGGCAGCCCCTATACAAACAAAGTCACCAAGTTAATAGATATCCAGATGTAATGTAATTGTGATCTTTAATACCCAAACCAAATCAAACCCCATGGCACTACAGCCCTTGAAGGGCCTTGGACTACCATGCGACCGCTGCTCAGCCCGAAGGCCTGCAGATGACGAGGTGTCGTGTAGTCATCACGACGAATCCTCTCGGCCGTTATTCTTGGCTTTCTAGACCAGGGCCTCTCAAACGCCCAAAATCTCACGCGTGCAGATCGAGGCGCAAGAGCTCCGTGCACTGTGCATCGGTGCCGCTCGGCATGGCTCGGATCAACGCTTCGTCTCTGGGCTACTCGGCTAAGGTCGGCTCTACTCGGCTATACTCGGCTCAACTCAGCCCGGTTTTGGAGCGCTACGGCGCAAGTGGGGCAGAGGGAGACAGGCGTGAGGAAAGAGAGAGTAAGCGCTATTGCTCCAAATCAAGGAGTGGGGGGTCTGCACTCTGGTCAACCAAGCCAAGTCGTCTCTTGCACCGTGCACAGTGCATGCACCACGCGCATGCACCCTGAGAGGCCCTGTTCTAGACCGAGCTTTAATACCCAAAGAATAATGATTTTGTAACATATTATCGCATTCAGATCAGGCTCATCTAATTTGCTCTTCGTGCAGCCTGTGTTGTATTTGAGTAGTCTGTGATCAGTCTTTAACACCCCCGTTAAAACAAACTGGAACTACTTCCACCAGAAAAAATGATAATTGTTGTTTAAAGGGGCCATACATCTAGGTAATCGGGCCCTAATGGTACGAAAGCTGACACAATGTAATGACAATTCGAAATTCTAAAATTCATCCACTGACAATAATTCAAAACTTGATATAGAAGGCATGTATGAATAGCAAAGCAAAGTCACCTCCGTACAAGCCATGAAGGCCCTTCGAGGAGTGGAAGGTAAAGACTTCCACCATTGTTAACCTCGGCACTTGATGGGGTAGAGTGGTTAGCTCTACGCCTGGCCGCCTTTGCCCCCAGGAATTAACCTGGTATTAATTTTTGGTGTAGGATGAATGAACCTCAGGGCCATATGCACCTCTGGAAGTGGAAATCTAGTTTCTTAAATATGACGACTTCCTAGCGGGGATTCGAACCCACGTCATTCCGGGCTAACCGAGCACGCCTTTACCGCCTCGGCCAGGCAGCCCCTGCATGTATGAATAGGTATGTAAAATTATCAGCGCATTCAACTCACAATTTTCGAAGTTAAACATAATTTAAAAATCAATCCACTGACTCGAATTCAAAAAGACGACGACGAACAATGATCATGAACTTAAAACAATCAGTGGATCCGACCGACAATGCCCCACCTTCCCAGAAATAATAATATATACTGACCAAGGAGCTGCTTTCACAGCACAATCCTGAATCGATGATGCTTGTTTCCTAGGATAATGGCCCCTCATAATGGTACTTATCGTTAGTAAACTAGAACCATGGTATTTCCCATGTGGTGGTACTAATCACAAGTTACGTAGACTCACGATGTTCCTCACATTGTGGTGCTATTTAAAGACAATGCAGACCCACGGCGTCGCTCATACAGTGGTACTAATCACTAGGGCCCGGATTTCTTTAAAATGCATATGCGCATATGCAAATGCATATTTTCAAGGTTAGTGCATATTTTGAACGAAAGTGCATATACAGATATATTTTTCTCCTATGTTGTGATCGATTATCCAAGATTTCTGAACGAAATTAAAATCTCATGAACACTGTATGTCGTACATCCAATGGCAACACGAGAAGCCTTTCCCGATCAAGGAAAGTGCTTTCAGTGTCGCAATACAAGCAGGTAGACGGATAATGACCCTTTTCACAACAGCTATTTCCACCGGAACCGGTATTCACAAGATGGGGAACTTGGTTATCCGCAGTATCATTCTACCAGGAGAACTTCAATCAAGTAAAAGATGTAGTTAAAAGAATTGATGATAGTCATACTGCGTGTGTTTGTGAAGCAAAGTGCGCATTTGAATCTGAAACTGTATATAAAGATATGAGTTTCATCCATGTGCATTATTCACCACTTTAGATGGCGATTAAGGACCTAGAAACTCGCGGTGCACCCCTACACGAATCTCTTCAGTTAATTCAAAACACCATTAGTTCTTTAAATTGTTTCTCTGCTGAAACTGGAGAAAAAGTTAAAAGGAAACTCAGTGCGGTGTTGGACTCAGACCCAGGACTGAAGAAGTTAAGCAACTACATAAGTGGAGTCAGACAGTCTTTGAAAGAATAATTTTCCGAGCAGTCAGTGCCAGTGTACAAGTGTTACCCAGTTACGTCCGTCGACGTATAGCGATCATTTTCAACATAGAAATTAATTCTATTCGACAACAGAAAGTCACTGACCCCTGAAAACATTGAGAAATAGTTGATAACCTGCTGGCATACATCATTTTACAAGTGATTAAACTGTTTATCAATTTAACACTGAGTTAAAATTAAATAATGTGTTTGTAAGTGTACTTTGTTTTATTTTAGTGCATATTTTCGTGCATATTTTCAACATTTTAGTGCATATGAATCCGGGCCCTAGTAGAAGCAACGCCCAGACCCGTGGTGTTCCTCGAAACGCAGACCCATAATGTCCACAACCAGATGATGAAACACCCCAGTCTTTTTTCCTCGTTGGGGTGTTCCAAACGAACCTGGACAGAGGGGAGCCTCCGTCATAGTGGTGAATACCATACAGGGGTTCTGCAAACCCATGATAATCCTCACATAGTGGTGCTAATCGCAAGAAAAGTCGACTCTTAGTGTTCCTCCCGTGATGGCACTAATCACAGGTCATCTCATGGTTCAAAATTCAGCATCACTTTGTCACCCCTTCTAGTCGCCTCTTACGATAGGTCGGGATATCACGGGTGTATTCTTTGTCTGCGTCCTCCACCCACAGGGGGCTGTGTGTATGATCCGCGAAAGCTAAATTTTTTTCGCTCCAGTCCACTGCCAAGTCGGTTAGGAACCCCCTATCCGCCACCTAGGACGCACCACGTGGGAGTACCATTTCCCGCCATGCTACGCCCGCGTAGTAGATTCGTGGACTAGAAAAAGAGAAATTGTTCCTATAGACATCGAAGCGGGCATTGTACTCAATCATTTGCCTTGACTGTTAAATAATGCATCCATTTCATTAGCATCTCTTGTGTCCAGATATGACCACTACTACTGTCCAAGTGTTAAATGAAATTTTTCAACGGCGGTGGAGATAAACAATAGTAGGAAACACGCTTGAATTATATTTCATCTCTTATACTTTATTTTTGTTTCCACGAATTTCCTCTTTCGATTCTAAGAGCTTACAGTCTGTTATATTTTCCCTTACTTCTGTCAAACTTCCCGTCTCCATTCCTCCTGTTGAAGTCATTGCATTTCCAAGGGGCAAAATATTGAGATTATACACTGACTGACAGAGCAAATGCAACACCAAGAAGGAGTGGTCAGAACTTTATGCCAATTGCAGGGTAGACTGACGTCACTGAGGTATGCTCATGATGTGAAATGCGCCGCTGTGCTGCGCACGTAGCGAACGATAAATGGGACACGGCGTTGGCGAATGGCCCACTTCGTACCGTGATTTCTCAGCCCACAGTCATTGTAGAACGTGTTGTCGTGTGCCACAGGACACGTGTATAGCTAATAATGCCAGGCCGCCGTCAACGGAGGCATTTCCAGCAGACAGACGACTTTACGAGGGGTATGGTGATCGGGCTGAGAAGGGCAGGTTGGTCGCTTCGTCAAATCGCAGCCGATACCCATAGGGATGTGTCCACGGTGCAGCGCCTGTGGCGAAGATGGTTGCAGGGACATGTGGCACGTGCGAGGGGTCCAGGCGCAGCCCGAGTGACGTCAGCACGCGAGGATCGGCGCATCCGCCGCCAAGCGGTGGCAGCCCCGCACGCCACGTCAACCGCCATTCTTCAGCATGTGCAAGACACCCTGGCTGTTCCAATATCGACCAGAACAATTTCCCGTCGATTTGTTGAAGGAGGCCTGCACTCCCGGCGTCCGCTCAGAAGACTACCATTGACTCCACAGCATAGACGTGCACGCCTGGCATGGTGCCGGGCTAGAGCGACTTGGATGAGGGAATGGCGGAACGTCGTGTTCTCCGATGAGTCACGCTTCTGTTCTGTCAGTGATAGTCACCGCAGACGAGTGTGGCGTCCGCGTGGAGAAAGGTCAAATCCGGCAGTAACTGTGGAGCGCCCTACCGCTAGACAACGCGGCATCATGGTTTGGGGCGCTATTGCGTATGATTCCACGTCACCTCTAGTGCGTATTCAAGGCACGTTAAATGCCCACGCTACGTGCAGCATGTGCTGCGGCCGGTGGCACTCCCGTACCTTCAGGGGCTGCCCAATGCTCTGTTTCAGCAGGATAATGCCCGCCCACACACTGCTCGCATCTCCCAACATGCTCTACGAGGTGTACAGATGCTTCCGTGGCCAGCGTACTCTCCGGATCTCTCACCAATCGAACACGTGTGGGATCTCATTGGACGCCGTTTGCAAACTCTGCCCCAGCCTCGTACGGACGACCAACTGTGGCAAATGGTTGACAGAGAATGGAGAACCATCCCTCAGGACACCATCCGCACTCTTATTGACTCTGTACCTCGACGTGTTTCTGCGTGCATCGCCGCTCGCGGTGGTCCTACATCCTACTGAGTCGATGCCGTGCGCATTGTGTAACCTGCATATCGGTTTGAAATAAACATCAATTATTCTTCCGTGCCGACTCTGTTTTTTCCCCAACTTTCATCCCTTTCGAACCACTCCTCCTTGGTGTTGCATTTGCTCTGTCAGTCAGTGTATAACAACTGTGCCGCACCTCATTACCTTGATATCTTACTTTACTGATATCGCATTCCTTACGATGTCATAGATCAGTCAGTTGTGACTGGTTGGTATTCTCTATACATAACTTGACGTGTAGTTCATCCCGATTACACAGATGACACCTCATGTAACGGAAAATTGCCAAAGAATTTCTTTCTAGCTTATCTTTGATTCATGTGATATCTGATCTGGGGACAATAATAGCTTGGATAAAAAAGATGGGGACGTTAGTCTACGAGATGATTTTCATTTCGTACAAATGGTATTTCAAAATGATTCATACTTCACCTTGTATGGCTCTCTCAGTTCAGAATCAATTAATATGATTAATTAGAATCAATGCAATTGATTTCTTCAATCTCCAGGTATTTACCCTATTTATCCTTCCTTGGCTTGCCATAGTTATGCTGGTTTTGTTTACTGAGAGATCCCTGTTCTGTGTGTCAGCACCTCGTCATCTCTTCGTAACTATTACATCCTACATATACTATACGCTGTTTGTCATACTCATTTCTTGAAATCTTCTTACCATTTTTACCCCTAACACTTCCTTCAAAAGCCAACAGAAGAAGACATTATTGTAACTACAAAGACGCACACACGAAATGCTGTCAATTGTATACGGTTTTATTTAGAAATTATGTACACATTATACACACACACACTAATAATCTGTCATCTTGAACAAAACACGGCTACGAAGAAGAAGAAGACTACTCCATTAGCATGTCAACCTGTTACCAACCCAACAAAATCACAAAATGAGTTCACCCATTCGACTAACGACTTCCACTACGAGTCTCGCTAATAACTAAACTCCAACTCCCAAGACTGTATCTTTATATGCATTGCCTCGCCGGGCTTCTAGAAAAGTATGACACAACATATTTTCTCGTAATTTATAAAGTTTCCAATAACCTATTTACAATGAATGGAATTTTCTATACGACTCTAGCGACAAGATGCCTGGTTCTGGACTATTACCGTGCGTTGTACACTGGATTTATACATCACGTTTACAGGTAATAAAAAATTATATACTATTAATTACGTGTTCTTACATTAAATAAACTCATATTGATATAAATATAACAGATATGTCGTGACATAACCTTACATGTTTTGTTTGACCACAAATTATACCAAATAAATAATAATAATAATAATAATAATAATAATAATAATAATAATAATAGAGCTCGATATTTTCGTTATGGGTTAGAGAATTGTTTCCAAGTTATACTACTCCATTACACTTGCATCAACCTGTGTACTTTGATCGATGGAATTCTATCCATCGCGTTTTGGAATATAATTAGAATGAGTTAATCTACTTAGAGGTTGTCATAAAAATCCAACATCGCCTTTGAATTTACTGCCCTTAACTTTTAATACATCTACTTTATCGCAGAAGACTTCTCATTATTGTAAAATGGGTTGTCATGAATCCGATAAATAAGGCAATACGTTCAACTTTTCCCCCATTTTGACATGTATATAACACACTTTCCAATTGAAATTTGTTGAATTGGGTCAACTATTGCTTTTCATTTCACTGTCTATACAAAGAAAGAGTTTCTACTTGTTTGCTGCTGTCGAAAGGAGCGATGTGTAATCATATGAATCATATAAACATATTAATGTTAATTCGAGAATAATACGCCATTTAAACGTACTGCACACCCAATGTAGATATGAAATCCACTTTCTAAATTATACTGACTTGTTAACAATGTATATTTTAATACATGTTGAAAATCTATAATATGGAATATTTTGAGGACATTTGAGCCAAATGTGATAACCACCAGTATTGCTATAATGCTAAGTTTCTGAAGTTTATTTCTCGTTGATGATATAACTGGAGATACGTAAAGGTGCACAGAAATTTTGGTCTTTAATGTGAGTCCTCTGTGAACTTCGTGTCACTCGGAGATGTCATATTGCAATCAATTCAAAGTATGGGAGGGGCTTGAACCAGCCTTTTGTTAGTCACCTCTCAGCTTGTAGAGCCAACATTCCTGTTACCTTATAGACAGTCATCATGATGATTCAACACTTTCTGGACCGACCATATAACATCCATGTATTTATAGAGGACTGTGTTGTACATATGAGAGGTTGACGTACTTTGAATACGTGTGATTGCTGTTTGAAACTACATGTTCTATGCCAAGTGGTGACAGCTGATCCCTTTGATCGAATACTTTATGTGAATTCTGTCCATTGCGTTTAGAAATTTAATTAGTATGAGTTAATCTACTTAAATATTGCCATAAATTTTCTCCTTGTGTTTAGAACAGCGTTTCTTAGTGCGTTATCTCCTACAACAGGGGTGAACAATGTGGAGATAATCCCGAAAACATTCAAGGAAACGTAATAGAATCGATGATGCTTGAAAACAGTGTGTTTCCACAATATTCAAAAAAAATAGAACATAGGAAAGGAACAAGTTTCTAAACCTAAATTATGCACATTCATTTATTCGTAACTCCTACCTAACACCCATGGTCCCACAGGATGCATTCTATGCTCAAAAGACCTACAGCTGTGCTTCCGACACAGACCTTCCGCATTTTTTTCAAACCAGCAAGCCTTTAACATACGGTGACCAGATCTAGAATTTAAAAAGAGGATGAATACTTTTCACCAACATTTCAATGAAATGATTTCATAAGGTCAAATGTCGTTAGATAATCATTTTAGAGAATTCAGAAAAAATAATGAATAACACTACACCCTGATAATTATACAACAAATTAAACAATTCTTTAGGGAATTATATACAGGGTGAAGCGAAATTCGCGCACTCGGGCGTCGCAGCGCGGCTCCTCACATGCCAGCAATAAAAAAATATCTTTCACAAAATTTCGTCCTGCGAGTATATCCACGAGAATAAGGACGTTGAAGAGTGGCAATCTGGCAACACTGTAACCACATGTAAGGTAACTACCTCTGTCAGCACGTATTAGCCTAGTTTGAGGCATATGTTTTTTATTTCGTAAATGTAGTCCAGGTGGTATGGTATCTGGCATCTTAATTGTCAACAGCGATTGCAGCGGCTCCTCTAGAAACCATTTGCACTTACATACTACGATCCTAGAAATGGACAAAGATTCGTTTTCATTGGTCAGTTTTGAAAGACGCCCTTTCCACGTCGTGGGCGTGAATTTATTAGCACCACTTCATCTACTAGATGCGTTACAACGTGTTCAGCGTTACTAAATTTTGTAAATGTAGGATACATTTGACCTAAGAAACGGTGTCTTACTCTATTACAGTATGTTATGACCGATAGAAATCTATCTCTATAATTATAAAAGGAAGTGTTTGTCTGTCTGTCTGTGCGCGATGCCCAGTAAAATCTACAGCACGCAGAGATCTGAAATTTTGAACATAGGTAGATGAAAGTGTGTCCGAATGCACCTCGAAGCCGGAATTTTGATTTTCGCTTTCGTTGGTGAGTTATGAACGAAAAACCATCGGAAAACATGCATTGGGATATGACAATCCAACGTGCTGTCACCAAGATTAAATGCATAGAGTCGCTGTCGCTAGGCAACGTACATAAGATAGGTAGAGAACACAATATTCAAGGAGCCAAGTTCAGCTCCCTTTCGTATGGGGGGAGAGGGGGTGATATTCAATAATAATGTCGAATACATAGTTTTCGTGGGTGGCCGAGGTGAATTTTATACTCTGGATTTTTAGTATCAGGAGACAAACCATGTGGGGGTAAGAGAGCCCAGGAACCCTTAGGGGCGGGGGGGGGGGCGAGGGGGGTCAGATAAACAAATTAACGAAAATAGTGTCGAATCCATACTTTTGGGGGTCGCTGAGATGAATAGTGACACTCCGGACTTTTTTTAAAGTTCAAATTCAGCCCCGTTTGGGGTGGGGGCGAGGGGGAGTGATATATAAAATTAAACGAAATGCACCTCGAAGCCGGAATTTTCATTTTTGTTTTCGTTGGTGAGTTATGAACGAAAAACCATCGGAAAACGTGCATTGGGATATGACAATCCAACGTGCTGTCACCAAGATTAAATGCATAGAGTCGCTGTCGCTAGGCAACGTACATAAGATAGGTAGAGAACACAATATTCAAGGAGCCATTTTACGTCCAGGACGTAGGAAGCTGTTTTTGGTCTGATATGGTGTGAGGGCATATGACGGTGTTGATGATGATTCGTCCGGCGGATCGGGACGTTAAGTCTTGAGCTATTCGACAGGAGTGGTCTATGTGCCGGCGTCGGGTTTCATCCTCTTCATTTTTGCTATCATATATCATGTCATTCATTTCTTTCAACAAGCAACTTTTACAAGAATTACCCGATGTTCTACACAGTTACAAGTCTATCGACTACACGACAGGGCTTCGAAAGACTTGGAGTCACCTGAAGTACCCTCGAATATCTTAGACCGGACGATTGTGGCAGCACCAATTATCCTTCTTAAGAATAAGAAACCTGCCCTCTGCAATGAACACGACTCTGAAACTGATGACTAATATTATTGAAGCCATTCTCATGATTGGGCATGCCGCGAACTAAGTAATATTCATTCCTCGGATTCGAATAATTTCTTCGGATATATAGTTTAAGTTTAGATCTCTGCAGTGTTCTAAATAAAATTTCTCTATGTAATAAGCATAATCTTCTTCTTCTTACTATATATAAAAATCGATGTATGCGTGTGTGTAAATGACACATCTCCTAAACCACTGGAGCAATTTCATTCAAACTTGGTACATTTATGACTTACTATCTGGAGACGAGCACTGTGGGGGTAAAGCCATCCGTAGCTCCCTTAGGGGTGGGGGTCAGGGGGGGCAAGGTTTAAAAATAATCGAAAAACGTGCCAAATCCACAGTTTTCGGGGTCGCTGAGATGAACAGTGACACTCCCCATTTTTCAAATGTCAAAGTTCAGCTCCCTTTTGCATGGGGGGCGAGGGGGGAGTGATAGATAAAATTAAACGAAAATAGTGTCGAATACATAGTTTTCGGGGTGGCCGAAGTGAATTGTACACTCCGAATTTTTAGTATCAGGAGACAAACCACATGGGGGTAAGACGGCCCAGGAACCCTTAGCGGCAGTGGGGCGAGGGGGCTGAGTTATAAAAATCATCGAAAATAGTGTCGAATCTATACTTTACGGGGTCGCTGAGATGAACAGTGACACTCCGGAATTTTTTAAAGTCCACGTTCAGCCCCCTTCGTGGTGGGGGGGTGGCGATGGGAGAGTGATATATAAAAATAATAATGATATATAGAAATAATAGTGTCGAATACATAGTCGCTGAGGCGAATAGTGACACTCCGAATATTTAGTATCAGGAGACAAACCACATGGGGAAAACACCCCAGGAACCCTTAGGAGCAGGGGGAGGGGCGAAGGGACTGAGATATACAAA
Source organism: Anabrus simplex (assembly GCF_040414725.1). Lineage (NCBI taxonomy): Eukaryota > Metazoa > Arthropoda > Insecta > Orthoptera > Tettigoniidae > Anabrus > Anabrus simplex. Next base: position 63,305,940 of record NC_090268.1, on the reverse strand, counting down.
TCATCGAAAGTAGTGACGAATCCATACTTTTCGGGGTCGCTGAGATGAATAGTTACATTCCGATTTTTGAAACTCAAAGTTTAGCCCCCGACAGGGTGGGGGAAGGGGGAGTGAGATATAATAGTAATCGAATATACTGCCTAATCCATAGTTTTCCGGATCGCTGAGATGAATAGTAACATTCCGGATGTTTAAAGTCTAACTTCATCCCCCTTTGGCATAGGGGGTGAGAAAGGGTGAAAAAATAAATTGTCAGAAATGACCGAGATAATGGACGTGTGTATGTTCCAGTATGACTTTAGTATGACTTAGTAACTGGAAAACGTACTGTGGGAGTAAGACGCCCTTAGAACCACTAGGGAAGCGGGTAAAATATTATCCACACTAATAAATGGAAGTCTGTTTGGCGCGATCTATATATACTGTACTATATATATATATATATATATATATATATATATATAAAAATTAAGGCATTAAATGAAAACAGACGTAAATTAGTGAGACCATTCTAGGCATCTTAGAAATTTAAAACTTGGTACCAAACAACCTGATGACTTCAGGATCCCTAGAAAAATCTCAAATTCTCATAATTCTCTGAGGGATACATGCTGGGAGTTTCAAACCTGCATAAGAACACAGTCGGTGATATTCATCCAGAACCTACAGGTTTCATAGGCTTAAAAGTTTCCTTAAAGTCCTGATTTTTAACCCACTCCCCCATATCAAGATCGCAGCACAATCTCCCAGACCAGTTAGAAAACTGAAATTTTGCAAAATTATAGCTTTAGGATGTAACCGACGGAAAATTTACGAGATGTTAAAAAAAAATATTTTTTACTCCCGAAAAATATCGAAATATGGAGGCAATTTTAATGACGGTGCAGTCCTTCCTTTCGATGTATTTCGTGGCTAAAAGGTAAGTCGTATCACAAAATGGATGGCACAATCTCCGTTCAATTTGGAGAGATCTACAACTTTGGTCCTATGACCTTTCGTCGTATCTCTATCCCTTATACATTAAATGTTTCTCTATTTCTGGATTTACCTAAATGTTGCACTTTGTACACGTACAATTGATGGTTTGATTCACGTATAGGAAAGATGGGATCATCAAATTCTACACGAATATTGGCCCACCCAGTAGCCATATGTGAGTCAAATTCTATGTTTGAAGCTGTCGCATAGTATCAGAAAAGTAATGCACTGTGTGAAAATCTTACACAAATTTCACCCTATTCAACGTCTCTAAAACATAATGAATTGTGGTAGACAAGTGCACCTGTCGTTATCATCACAACTCCACAACTCGCACTTTACTTTGGAAACATCGTCTGCGGACCTCCCTATGTTTTTTCTCGGATAACGCCAATTTACATGCAATTCAAAATTATTATTAACTTCATGTACAGTAATTTACTTCGATATCCGTATACAATCTGGAATACCGTAGCGAAGCACGGGTACAATTGCTAGTTAGCAAATAAAAATGTGCTTTACGCCGCACTGACACAGATAGGTCTTATGACGACGATTGGATAGGGCAGGCCTGGGAGTGGGAAGGAAGCGGCCGTGGCCTTAATTAAGGTACAGCCCCAGCATTTGCCTTGTGTGAAAATGGGAAACGACGGGAAACCTTCTTCAGGGCTGCCGACAGTAGGGTTCGAACCTACTATCTCCCGGATGCAAGCTCACAGCTGCGCGACTCGCCCGGTGAATGCCAAATCACTGTTACCAGTAACTTTTGAAGTTTTATTAAATAATTCACTTTTCAACGCGTTTCGGTGACAGCTTCATGGTCACTCACGAACATGGCCTGTCTCAAAATATGGTTATGTATAAAATTGAACAATATGTTATTCACAAAGTAAAGATGTATATCAACTGGAACATTATTTTCGAAGTTTTTTTACCAGCATAGCAAGATATGGACTGCTGCAGACCTGTTTCAGTTGAGTTACACCCGTTTTTAATATATTTTGCTTCTGAATGTATGCCGAATGCTTTATTGCTAAAAGATAAAAACATAAAATGGTTTGATTTAGCTAAGTTTTCCACAATGTAGGGACGTCTTTCTTCTTCATAGCCTTCTAAATTCCCTGATCTTGACAAGATACTTGCCTGATCAATAAAACAATATGCTTAATAGCTAAAGTAAATTGCCAACAGAGTGGAGCACCATTCTAGTTTCGGATTGTTGATACTTTAGATGTTATTTTTATCTTCAGTCAACACCGGGCGAGTTGGCCGTGCGCGTAGAGGCGCGCGGCTGTGAGCTTGCATCCGGGAGATAGTAGGTTCGAATCCCACTATCGGCAGCCCTGAAAATGGTTTTCCGTGGTTTCCCATTTTCACACCAGGCAAATGCTGGGGCTGTACCTTAATTAAGGCCACGGACGCTTCCTTCCAACTCCTAGGCCTTTCCTATCCCATCGTCGCCATAAGACCTATCTGTGTCGGTGCGACGTAAAGCCCCTAGCAAAATAAATTTTATCTTCAGTCAACGCATGTAGAAAATTCGGGACCATTTTTCGTCCTGTTAAATTTTTGTCGGAACAAAGGCACAGGCTCTGAAAGAAGGGACGAATCCCATTAAAATCGGGACGTCTGATCACCTACTGTAACATCTGTTTATCCTAGCCAGTTCAATTTGTCATGTAAATGACTTCTATTAAATTACTATTAAATTCCTTTTCCGCGTTGAATCGTGTTGTTCTTTTATGTTCTGGTCGCCGAAGTTTTGAATATACTGAAGTATGGTGTGTACTGTCGGCCGCTGTGGTGTAGTGGTTAGCGTGATTAGCTGCCACCCCCGGAGGTCCGGGTTCGATTCCCGGCTCTGCCACGAAATTTGAAAAGTGGTACGAGGGCTGGAACGGAGTCCACTCAGCCTCGGGAGGTCAACTGAGTAGCGGTGGGTTCGATTCCTACCTCAGCCATCCTGGAAGTGGTTTTCCGTGGTTTCCCACTTCTCCTCCAGGCAAATGCCGGGATGGTACCTAACTTAAGGCCACGGCCGCTTCCTTCCCTCTTCCTTGTCTGTCCCTTCCAATCCTCCCCATCCCACGCAAGGCCCCTGTTCAGCATAGCAGGTGAGGCCGCCTGGGCGACGTCCTGGTCATTCTCCCCATTTGTATCCCCCGACCAAGAGTCTGAAGCTCCAGGACACTGCTCTTGCGGCGGTAGAGGTGGTATCCCTCGCTGAGTCCGACGGAAAAACGAACCTTGAGGGTAAACAGATGATGATGATGATGGTGTGTACTATCAAGGCAATCCGTAGTAATCATTGTCTACATGCAGCTAAAATCATCTACGACGATAGTCATGTTAAATATAACGTATACGAATTACATGTTATGGGAATAGTTTCTTTGACCTGGCTTTAAGGAACATACCTCTATTCTTCACAGAAGCATTAGTCAATATTAGTTATCAGAACATCGCTGTCTAACATCTACAGTATTAACTGCGTATCTAGCCAAATAGATGTACTCTTTCTACTCTGGTACTGTTAAACTGTCCTCCGTTTCGCTCAATCCGTCGTCTCTCCCTTTTCCTCTTTCGCTGAAAAACCAGCTGACCAGTCCGGGTTTTACAATCACTCTGCTTTACGACACAACGATAGAGATAGTTATTATGTTGACGATGGGGTAGGAAAGGGCTAGGAGTTGAAAGGAAACGGCCGTGGCCTCAATTATGGTAAAACCACAGCATTTGCCAGGTGAAAAATGGGAAACCACAGAAAACTATCTTCGGGATTCGAACCCACGATTTCCCGAATGCAAGTTCTCAGCTGCGCACCCCTAACCGCACGGTTAACTCGTTCGATTAATACAGTATATATTTAACCTAGAGAGATAGGAACAATTTTATGTATGTGCAGCCTGCCCTTTCTCTATCTGCCATCCATAATATTGTACATGCAGTTTTAGGAAAATCAATAATAATAATAATAATAATAATAATAATAATAATAATAATAATAATAATAATAATAATAATAATAATAATCCATCTTGCTGACATATTAATATGAGTTTCAGACTTAATGATATTTGTCCTCGTCCGCAAACGTATTTCGGAAAAGCAATTTAGACTTCAAGGTGAAAACAGTTGCATCGCTTGACTAAATGAATTTGTAATCACAGGTTCATAAATGTATTCGTTCTTTAATAAGTCTTAGTCACAAATTCACGAGTTCCGCTCCTTGGCTGAATGGTCAGCAATTCAGAGGACTCCGGGTTCAATTCCTGGATAGGTCATGGATTTTAACTGCGTATGATTAATTCTCCCTCCTCGGGGAGGAAACACGAAACACTTCACACTACCAACCACTACAAAAATACGCAATAGTGAATACATTTCTCCTCAAGAGATTGGCGTTAGGAAGGGCATTCGACTGTAAAACTGGGTTAATCTTCACTCCCCTCACACACACAAATTGCCGACCCCAAGAAATCGGGAAAGAGGTCAGGAGGAAGAAAAACAACAACAACAACAAGAATAAGCCAAATCTTCACGAATATCCGCCTAATAGTATTCCTAGCTGTGTTGCCATACACCAACTACGGAAAGACGAAATAGGGAATACAGTAAGTCTCTCCACACATGGTTGGTGTCAGAAAGGGCATCCGACCGCAAAACATGGCTAAGCTACAACTTGTGACAAAGTTCACACGGATGATCCCCGCAGGGTGTGGGAGCAATGCGGAAAAGAATAAGATTTTCCGTAGTTATATGTACTATAATAATTTTGGCTACTTAACTGCCATACTACGAACTTTTTACTTCATTCTATACACCAAATTGGCCAGAAAACAGAAGCAGTAGGCCCTGTAAGTTGAGAAAATATTTATTTCATTATTTATTTATTTATTTATTCATCTAATAGCCGGCTCCGTGGTGTAGGGGTAGCGTGCGTGCCTCTTACTCGGAGCCCCCGGTTCGATTCCCCGTCAGGTCAGGGATTTTTACCTGGACCTGAGGGCTGTTTCGAGGTCCACTCAGCCTACCTGATTAGAATTGAGGAGCTATCTGACAGTGAGATAGCGGCCCCGGTCTAGAAAACCAAGAATAACGGCCGAGAGGATTCGTCGTGCTGACCACACGACACTTCGTAATCTTCAGGCCATCGGACTGAGCAGCGGTCGCTTGGTAGGCCAAGGCCCTTCAAGGGCTGTAGTGCCATGGGGTTTGGTTTGTTATTTATGTAATTGATTAATTTATTGACAAACCACTAGTGTAGGGGTAGAATGTCTACATCTTACTTAAGTGTCGCAGGTTCGATGTCTAGTTCGTCCAACGATTTTAACAGGAGTCAAATGGGGTTATCTCAACCTCGGAAGACAAATTGAGGGGCTATTGATACGAGGAACAGAGGAGGAGGTGGTGGTGGTGGTGATTATTGTTTTAAGAGGAAGTACACCTGGGCGACCATCCTCTTTATAACACTAATCAGAGAGAAAAAATGGAAGGTATCAGACATTTAGAAAAATCAAGATATCGGCCAAAGAAAGACAAGGCCCACGAAGGGCATGAAAATAGAAGACTCCCTAAACTTCGAATGTTCTAATACCGTCGGGGTCGGAAAAGGACAAGAGTTGGCCAAGAGTGGTCGGATAGGATATATGAAAGTGAGGAGCTTCACACAAGTAAGTGGAAGCAACGCCAGGACTCAGCTAAGGACCCCGTGGTCGCCAACCCACGCTCCCAAGTCAAGAGCACCTGAGACCCCTTTTGGTCACCTCTTACGACAGGTAGGGGATACCGTGGGAGCTATTCTACCACCCCCACACTCAGGGGGGAGAGGAACAGGGACCCACTCAAGAATATAAATCAAATCGGCCGAGGATGTCATCTCACTTTCTATGTGACTGTCCAGTACCTGCATAGACAACTATACAGAATAGAGAGCAGTCATCCTAGCAGGCCAAGAAGGATTGTGTTGAGCTCTATGTAGATCTAATTCACTCTGCAAGCCACTCTGTGTACACCCCTGAGCTACATCTTTTAACGTGAGCAGTAAAGGAATGAGTAGTAAGATATTAACTGTCTTGTTTATTCACACTATAATTGTCTTACGAGTCTTGGCAAGTTTACTGTATTCCTCTCGGCTTTAACAACTGTTGAAGTTGTAGTGTGATAGTTCGTGAGATGTTCTTGTTGAAGGAAAGGGGAAATTATTGCGCATGTTTTGACTTTTATGACATCCCTTCAGAAGCCATAGCACACTCGGATGTAGTGGATACTAGATGATTCTAATATTGAACTCCAGGCTGTGATTATATACAGCAGAATGTAGCTGTTTCTTGACTTCCGAAGGAAGGGCATGGTGTTATTTAACTCAGCATATTAGAAGGTGGAAGCACATAATTCATCCATCGTAAATAGGGGCTCAAAAGGCACCAGCAGGCTTTCGACTAGGGAGCATGGCTTGACAACCACGGAAACGGAAGCCCTAGGCGAGACCATTATATGAGCCAGGCTTCTCACCAGTAGCGTACGTAGTTAAGGCGTTGGGTTTGGGGGTGGGAAGGGGGATATATCCCCGCATGAGGTGCTTCTACTCATTATTTTAAATAGATAAATGTATTATTTTTACTAAGGTAAAATATTAAGAATATTAATTTGTAAATATATATGCGGATAAAATATTAAAGAGTGGAACTAAAGAATTATTACAACTACCAGCAGACGTTCCAGATCACATGGTATACTCAGAAAGGAAGTATAAAGGCCTCGGTTTGTTTAGCGCGACTTGGGAAGCCAAACTACAGCATATTAACATCTGTAATAAATTATCGCTTGCAAATAACGGCTACATTAATGCAACTAGAAACTTGGAACAAGATCGTACAATTTGTTTGCAAGATCTAGGCATAGAAATGAATGATCGAGTTATGTCCAAAAATAGCCATCTTCCCAACATAAGGAAGGTCCGACAGATACTACGAGACAGAGAAGTTCAGTCATGGACGAAGTTGCCGCACAAAGGAAAGGGCGTCGGACTCTTCCAGGAATACACGCCAGCGAACAAATGGATAAGAGATCACCGAGGCTTATCCTGTGCGGAATGGAGAGAGGCCATCAAGATGACAGCGAACGTGTGCGCCGTTCGCTCCGTGCCAGGAAGGTCCCAGGACAACACCCTCTGTCGGCGTTGCCACAGAGAGCACGAAACCCTTGCCCATGTCCTGGGAGCCTGCCCTCACGGGGAGGTATTGAGAAATTCCCGCCATCATACAATACGACACATGATTGCGACCTCGCTGAGGGATCACGGTTTCACGGTGCACGAAGAGGTCTCTGGCCTAGCTACCGACGGGAGTAACAGACGTATTGACATGATAGCCTTTCAACCAGCTAGCAAGCAAGGACTAATCTTAGATCCCACAATACGCTTCGAGTCGCACGTTGGCCAGGCCGAAGAGGTGGACGCCGAAAAGAAGTCAATTTACCAGCCAACTGTAAACTACTACAAAGATAAATATCACCTAGACAATATTTCCGTCCATGGACTCATGATCGGAGCTCGAGGCACAATCTCTAAATTTCTTGTACAGCTATGGGATTCTCTCGGTCTCAGCCGGACACGACTCCACGACATCGCTATCGCCGCAATACGAGGTTCAGTGACCATACTCCGCAATCATCTATATAACATCTGACGAACCGTATTGCAAATCTATTCCTGAGCCTTTTGGGGAATCTTCTACCTGGCACACTAGCAAAGTCAACAGTAACTTAGAAGACAAAATACTGTGTAGTTGACATACTTTGTCCTTGTGGCAGCCTCCGCATGGGGGAAGTTGTTGTAATAATAATAATAATAAAAAGTGTATTCTTCTTTCTTTTTTCTTTCTTTCTTTCTTTCTTTCTTTCTTTCTTTCTTCGTTATGTCCATTCAGAGAGCGCGTTTGAACTTGTTCGTTGGCCTGATGGTTTTCGCCTTCTTATCCTACCAAAATCTCTTCATGAATGCACTGTGTTGCATCTTGCGTTCAGTGGACCTCTTCCTACCAGTTTTCTGTTTAGATTTCGCCACGAATTTGTGCTTGGCTACGGTTGTGCTAAAAGCTTCACGATCGTCTATGATGTCGCCCGTGATGTTCACCTTAGTTTCTTATAGCCAGATTATCTTGACTTTCTTTGAGTCGATTACTTTAAATAATATTTTGGTGAGTCTACCGCTGTCCATTCTATAGATATGGCCATAGAATGCCAGGCGTCTCTTGCGTACGGCATCAGTGAACCTGTCATTTAATGAGTGGAGGTCCGCTCTTTTTTTAAATCTTCATTCCATTTTCTATGGTGGAACCATACATTTTTCGGACAATTTTCCTTTCTTGCTTTTCAGTTGATGTAATTTTAGTGTGATCGGTTTTCTGAGGCGTATAAAGCTTCCGGTAATACAGCTGTCTTGTAATGCCGTAATTTTGCTTTACGCGATATAACTCTCTTGTATTACACGTTATAAATCTCATTTTACAACCGTATTGCATTTCAGAGTAATAAATTATTATATTTAAAAACCACCTTTCCAATACACAATTTAATTAATTTAATTTAATTAATTTAATTAAATGGTTTCATCCTAAATATAAGGATTTTGTGTATTGGAAAGGTGTTTTTTTTTTATATAATAATTTATTTCTCTTGTTGTAGTTATTCCACATTAGTATGTACGCCTTATGGCTCTTTCTATGTTGGCCCTACTGTCTACTCCCGATCGTAGTATGATTTCTCCAACGTATTTGAACGGGGACACTTGTGAAATTGTGCCGTTTTTCATCTCTAGCGGAGTTTTTTTGCTATGTTGGTGTAAATTTTCCATGAACTGGTTGTTTTCGTACGATGTCTGGAGGCCCACCTTTGATGCTATGTTGTGTAATCTCTGCACGGCGTATCTGGCTTTATCTCTGGTCTTAGTAACGATTGCTAGATCATCACCAAAGGCTAAACATTTCACCTTGACTTTGCTTCCCAAGTTTCCGATGCTGACACCTTAGACTTTATTTTTTTCCTCTCTCTAATAACTGTGCCTAGAACTAAGTTAAACAGAATAGAGGAGTTTAAAATGTGTATTATTATTTACACACTTTACTTTCACATTGGGAGCCTCCGTGGCTCAGACGGCAGCGCGTCGGCCTGTCACCGCTGGATACCGTGGTTCAAACCCCGGTCCCTCCATATGAGATCTGTGCTGGACAAAGCGGAGGCGGGACAGGTTTTTCTCCGGGTACTCCGGTTTTCCCTGTCATCTTTCATTCCAGCAACACTCTCCAGTATCATTTCATAGGATCTATCAGTCATTACTAAAAATAACTTTGGGATTGGCGACCCCATCGTACTAATAGCCTATATATGATTCATTCATGACATCCCTGACCCGGTCAATGACTGGAAAACAGGTTGTATGATTTCATTTCACTTTCACATTGGAACATTAAAATCAAACCAAAATCATTAAAATAAAAAAAAAATTGGGAATTCAGCTTTCATCATCTTCCTCCTCTCCAAAAATCTCTGCATTCTTTCCGAACTGGCTGTCCTTTCTTCATCAAATATGACATTGTTTTCATTGAAAAGTTTTTAGTTCAAGTCATATATGTTTGTTCTTCAGAATCATTTTCTTTTCTCTATTACTATTATTATTATTATTATTATTATTATTATTATTATTAGTTGCGAATTCTCTCAATATTGGAAGACGTTAAGCAAATAACTCGAACAGTTCTTCTTGATGTTCCTATAGGCTTTAATTCTTTCCGAGAAGGCTTGTTTGAGCTCTTCCGACCACTTTGGTCTCTATTGTTTTTTGTTGTGGTTGCTCTAATGCAGCTTCCGGATTGTTTACTTTGTGTCTAAATTATTATTATTATTATTATTATTATTATTATTCATATCCCCCTCCGAGGAAAAGTCTTGTCTACGCCACTGCTTCTCACCGTCCCCTTTGCTCTCTCCTGAGGGTGGGGAAGTAGCGTACGTTCATGGTATTCACTTCCTGTCGCAAGAAATAAGTAAATTGTAAGCCTATGGCCTCCCAATTTCAGATGATGATAATAATAATAATAATAATAATAATAATAATAATAATAATAATAATAATAATAATAATGTTATTTGCTACTACTGACTACTTTTACGGTTTCTGAAGGCGCCTAGGTCCCTAGGAATTCTTTTACATGTCAGAAAATCTACCAACACGAGGCTGACATATTTGAGCCAGGATTGAACCTGCCAAGTTGGGATCAGAAGGCCAGTGCCTCAACCGTCTGAGCCACTCACCCCGGCCTCACACATTCAGGGCGTGAATTGGTAGCCACAGGGCCTCGTGCCGAGTGGGTCTTTTATCCATGTATTTGTGATAGGCTCCTCCTTTTCAACTTTCTCCTGCAACCTCCTATGCTCAATTCGTGTTCTCCTCCGACCACATAGGTATTAGGTTTATTGGGAGTTAGCGAAACTTTCAATTTCACTCCCTTATTGACCATTCCCTCTCATTCACCTTCAACCGTCTAAGGAACGGACCTCTTCTATTGATATAAAATACTTCTCATCACCTGGCGGTCCCTGTAGGAAAATGTCTGTCACGATTTCATGAAGGACTTTAAATGCTAATTGCTTTGTCACCCGACTTTCCACGCACGCACCGTGCACGTTATTTATTTATTCAGGACATGCTCTTTCATTCGAAACAACTCCCACTTTGGTGTGATGTCATCCGAACTTGATAGCATGTGATTGATAATCATGCGAAAATAGCCGTTCACCGCACGTTGTAAATTACTACAGCCTCGGTTTTCGTTGTGCTAGGAGACTACTTTTTGTGTTCAACAACTCGGATGAATCAGCCTCGTCGAATGATACTGAAATCAAAATAGTGGATTATCAAATTTGCGAAATATCGAAAGTACCATTTCAGAGTTTTTGACAAAATATTAAGGTGAGCCGCAAAACTGGATAATAAATACCTCCCAAACTTTCGAGAACGACAACGGGAGATTGGAGCAGCTCGTAGCGATTTCGGAAATCCGCCCATGACTGTCGCAGAGCGGAAACGAGCTGAATGGGAGCGAGTCCAAGGCCATCGCGCAGAGTAGAGTAAAACCTCGATACAACGATACCGAATATACCAGAGAAATTTATTGTTGTATGGGAAGTTATCGTTAAATTGAAGATTTGGCCGTAATTCATTCTCATTTCGACAGGTGTATAGGCAAATATCCTATAGTTGAACTGCATTAATTATCCCACAATTTATAACACTTAATTCTGACAAAGACGAGATTCCACAGAGTACAAAACACAAACGAAACATACAAATTTAAAGTAGAATAGGCCTAGCTTACCTCATTATCAAATGGCAACGGTATTATTTCATTGAAATCCGTTCCCCCATTTTCTCGTGGCTCGACATCGATATGGACTTAGCAACAAAAATCAATGTTTTTAAATACCGGTATCTCTGTTTTCATAGTCGGTACGATAAAAATGTATAATACATAAATTATCAGAAATTTAAATCTATATAACTTTAGTTATGTAGTACTGATCGATAGCACCACTAATAACAGTTCACAAAATGGTAGTTTAAGTGAAAGTTTTCACCAATCGATATGTAAAATTGGTAAATAAAGCAATGCAGTACAGGCTATAAATAACTTTATTCTCGCTCGATGAAATGGTAGTTTAGGGGAGGGTGCCTTAAATTTAATTTTAAGTACCTATGTTATTATGCAATTTAATAAAGTCTTATAGCTGCCTGTGTGGATCCGTGGTCGAGTGTCGGCTTCCGGATCCCAAGATAGCGGGTTCAAACCCGGCAGAGGTAGTCGGATTTTTGAAGGGGGGGGAAAAAGTCCATTCGACACTCCATGTCGTACGATGTCGGCATGTAAAAAATCTCTGGTGATACATTTAGTATTTACCCGACAAAATTAATTAAATCTCAGACATAGACGCCCAAGAGAGATCCGGTTTACTCTGTCTGCCATCTAGCAGACCTAGAGTAAAACGGAACGTCGAAATTGACGAGCAGACAGCCAGATGGCGTCAAATCGAAATGTCTGCACACCGTAGCTGAGGCCATACGATTATTATTATTATTATTATTATTATTATTGTTACCGTGTTTTAATGGTAGGTAGAGGTGAAAGAAGGTGCGGGCGTGAACGGGTCTCAAACTACGGAATCAAAGTTAATGTAAAATTTAACAAGGTTATATTTTCTTTTCAAAACAAAGAAATAACAAGCATGGCAGGTACAAAGTAGCAAGTCCAAAGGATAGTTACAATATTTACAGGATTTGGGCTTCGCGCCCTGACTTCATAATGCTTGGGCAATCAGCTCAGTTTTACCCCAAACACAAGTTTCAACAGAGGGGCAGAAAACCCCATTCATGCCTAGGAGTCCTTGCTCCAAATTACACTGAAAAGCCTCCACGAGGCATACAACACTCAATTTTCAAAAGAGCCACACGCTCTCAACTTTAAGCCTCTCAAAGGGCACACCAAACTCCACCTTCGAGTTGTCCTCACTGGACATAGACACAGGGGTAAAATACCCAACCTACTGAGGTCTATTAAATGAAAAGGGGCAATTACATGACCTCTAAAATAACAATTTGAGAGGAGGCGATCTGCACTCCTAATACACTTGTTTTTAAAACCTAATCTGGCTCTAGGCCACTAATGCAAGGGCTAATCCCATACTACAGAGGTGACTTTAGAAAAGAGCAATTTGTTTTACGTTAACGAAGAATAGGTTGAGAAAATAAGTTCACCTCAAAACAATGTGAGTGGGAGCTCGAGAGGGTTAGCACTCTCTATCCCAATATGCAGCTTTAAAAGAGAATAGATGAAAAGATTGGTTACATTTTAGGAAAAGGTTACATGGTGGAAACGCTTCGAACCCACTCCGAGAGTTAAACTGCCAACCTAGCAAGAAAAGAAGTTATTAAGAGGCCATTACCTGGTGTTGAACAGCTGGAGAAGAAAGAGGCGCTTCCCGCCCCCTGCTATGTACTTTACACACTGAAAGATGGAACAGAAGTGGCCCGGAGACCCAAAAATCAGCAGTTTAAATACTCTCGCGGAAGGTTCTAGGCGTTTTAGGGAAGCGAACACCCGCCCACAATCACTTTATTGGCTAGGGTACAGAAACATATCCAAGTTGGGGGAAGATACATCGGATTGGTCGGAAATTACTAAAAGAAATTCGGGATTGGATAAATCTAAAACAAGGGGAAAAAGAGGGGTATACAGCCAACTTAAACAATAACAGAAAGAAATTTAACAAGAAACAAACTTTTGAAATAAGAACTTCTCCAAAAAAAATAGTTCTTTCACTCCGCACTAGGGTGCACTATTGTTGATCTTCAGTAGTGTCCTCTAGAAGAGAAAGTTCACACTTCTTACTACAAGCAAAACAAAATACGTCGAAAATGACACAGTTCAAAAACTCCAAAATTTCCAGGTAGAGACATCTTCTGAGAAACTTGAAAATTAATACTGTCCATAAAGTTCAGACTTCCTCCAGCAGAGGAGTTTCAACAGGCGCACATTTTAAATTAGCGGTGTGGAGGTGTACCGCCCGGTACAATTATTATTATTATTATTATTATTATTATTATTATTATTATAAAGTCTTATTCACAACTTGCATATGACTTAATCTAGAATTCTGTATACAATGTATAATTCCGTAGCGAAGCACGGGTACACCAGCTAGTGTACTTTAAAGACAGTGAAACACATAAAAACCTCAACATTGTTTTGGCGAAATTAGTTCGTCTTATTATTATTTGTTGCCGTGATTCAGTCTTGTAACCAAAGCCGTCTTCAGAACAATGACAATGTAGAATTAAAACCGTTGATGGCAATTGTAAGTGGACTCAAGGTAGAAAGACCCTGTTAGGAATGTACCGGGCGAGTTGGCCGTGCGGTTAGGAGCGTGCAACTGTGAGCTCACGTCCGGGAGATAGTGGGTTCGAACCCCAGGCCTAGGTCTTTCCTGTCTTATCGTCGCCATAAGACCTATCTGTGGCGGTGCGACGTACAGCAACTAGCAAAAAAAAAGTTAGGAATGTAGTTCATTCTAGTACCACCAGAGTCAAGGAGAAAGATGTTAAGACTTAACTATGGAGAACGGCATAGTTCTACTCAGTATATAGTCGTCTCCTTTGTTAAAATTATGTGAAGTTGTATTATCAATCAGGTTCTGATCTGGTATTCATCAAAATATTTTCTTAGAGTGTGGAGATCCCGTGCGGAGACAATCTGTAGCAAGCCCAAACTATGTGTTATATTTGCATGTATGAATTGCGTAAAATTACGCTTTAATATGTTTTATGGGGATTATTTTATTGAGTTGCTCACGCATATTCAACTCCTGCGCACTTACTTCAGCTATAATGGAGGAACTACTACTCGTTGACTACTCATAAATATAAGTTGAACATGTTTACTTAAGAAGTGAACAAGAATATTACTTTAGAGGCCGAAACATCTGAAATTGAAACAGAATTTAGTAAACTTAATTGTTGCTGTCGGATCATCGAAATCTGAAAAAATCGGGGACATATATTGACACTATGCGTTACTTACTTGGCTTATGTTCAGAACAGTGTGTGCATAATAAAGAAGATTAAGTGGAGCTGAAATATTCCGTCTCGTTAGTGTTAAAATGACCAAGCTTATGTCCAAATACCTGCACATATAAATTCGTAGAGAAGTTGTTGGACATTTCATCTCTTGTACTCTAGACAGTAATATAATTTTGGGAAAACCACCAATGTAAAAGAGGAAGCTCTCTCTACAAGTCCGTATAAACCAAAGCCTTCTCCATCAGTTGGTATTGGCAAAGGAGAAGTTTCAACAGAACATGGCAAAAAGGGAAAAAAATAGACTATCAATAACAATGACATGTCGCATCCGAAGAGGCAGGTCATGAGAGTTGATGCCGTATAGGAGATCTTCGCGTCTGTGAGAATGGGGCCCGACCTATGATGAGTTCTAACGCTGAATACGGCATACACACCCAACCAACCAATGAAGGTTAAAAACCCCGACCCGGTCGGTACTCGAACCAGGGAGCCTTTGGACAAAAAGCCAGGACGCTAACCGTTTAACCATGGAGCTGGACAATACACTTGTGTCCTCATCCCGATGTGGTTGCAGCTCTTTTCAGCCCCCCCCCACACACACACTTTAATCACATAACAGCCCTCCTACCATTCTTAAATTCTGGCAGTACCGGTATTCGAAGCCAGGTCTCCGAGGACACACCTAATGACACTAACCGTTACGCTACGGAGGCGGACAATTCTTGATTACAAGCTGGTAAACATAAGAATTATTTTTCTAGACCGAATTCCTTAACAAATAATAAAGCAAGTTTATCAATGTATATATTGAAACCGTACAGTGTCCTGTACAGCTCCATGGGAATGATATGGGCCCTTATACTCCATTAAAATTACTCCTAAAGGTCGCGTCATTGGTAGCAGTATGGGCGAAGGGGATCGAGCGGCGTTCTGCCAGAATGGAACCCGCGAAAAGAGCGCCTGCGAACAAAGGGAGGACAAAGCAACAGCCAAGCCCCCGCGGAAATACGCTCTCAACTTAGAGAGAGAGATAGAAGGGGACGCGATGCTGGAGTAGTCAGATACGCCCCGAGGTGTGGCCTAGCTTCCCAGAGCTCCAAACGAACATAAGGAACTTCCGGTTTTTTATGCACGTGTCACGGGTGCCAACGTCGGATTTTGGCGCGTAAACAATGGGATGATATTTTAATCCAGACATAGGAAAATTATGTGAGACACACCATTGAATAGAGCGGAATTTTCTGCGTTCCCCAGACTAAAAATATGTAATAACTTATGCAGGGGAAGAAATGAGGTCACCAGCTGTCAAGATGTAACATATCGCTAACACATGTGGATACAGCGGCGTCACCCAAGCTAAGATTCGCGCTCAAAGTTAACTCCACCTCCCGAGGGACGCTAATGAATTAATCAAAGGCGGGAAGCAAATTACATAAAAACTGCTGATCGTAGGTCCAGCACGCCTGGCTCAAATGAAAGAGGAGACAGAGGGCTACAAGATGCAATATTTAGATATCGTCAATTCTTGGTACGAAAGGAGCTCTTGTTCTTAATGAACCGTGAACGTTGACGCCCCCGAGTTTCCGGCGGGCAAGATAATATATGCCAGGCAGGCCAGTGCAGAGACAGTTGTTCTTTCACGGGTCGTGAGACGGACACTGCGTCCCGCGGTGCTCCAGTTACAGTCAGAAACCCTTGTACAAAAGCCTTTGTGTAGTGAACGGGAGGCCAAACGAGCCTAGGTGAATTGTTTCTGGGCTGCGTGTCAAACTAGCAAAAACCGCGAGCATAATTTTCGAACAAGTATTAGAATTCGGCTGAGAAACTGCCGGTTTAATGAGTCAGTGAAATTCATAATTAGGTATCACCCAAAGTGTTACTTTGAATCAGGGGCTCGAGTCTCGTGAGCCACCCGATTCTTACTGTGAACGCGCTCGCCGTGGTTTGAAAGGCCGTCTTATTCGTGGGTGTAAACTCTGAAATAGAGGACGTGTGACGAGTGTAAAAGTGTTACCCACTTGGATTACTGTAAGATTTCAGCTGTGACGAGTTCCCCAGGATGTCGGACTTGTATGGACCAGGGATGAAGGACTGCACGCCCGCCACCTACCGAGTGGTCATGGAGTACTAAGAACTTCACCATGGGTCTCCCGTGGAAGGATAAACAACGGCCACCAAACAGATGAGTGATGTCCAAATTTAATTTCTAAGCATGACATAACCCGGGGATAGGATTAGCGCTCTTTTGTAAATATCAAAATGTTGTAAGTTAATGCATGTCCTAGATGGAAATTTTATTGATTTTTATAATGTTGAAGTAAACTTCAAGGAAGCTAAATTCCCGGACGACTCATATTTCTTTCTTAATGATTAGCTTATCGTGAGGGTTATATTTTTAGTAATATGTAGAATGTCCTAGCAAGGATGGGAACAAGGTTAGGAGAATATTTGAGTTTCCCGTAGGGGCGGTTGGAAAAATAGTGCTGGCAAGCAGGGAAACATGTCGAAATATTGGTAGTCACTGTCCCACGAGGTTGTCGGATATGCCAGGGAAACTCATGGGTCAGTCAGACAATGCATGCCTAGCTTACAGATATAATCAGTGCATGGACTGCAAGAAAGAAGAAAATCCCGACCGGGAGAAGGTACATATTGTGTGATTGAGATAGGTGTGTGGAACCATGTGCAAGTTTCCCGTGATTTTTGATAAATTGGCCATAATGGTTTGGAGTGTTTTTTTTTATCTATAGCCGGGGCGGGACCCAGGGGCAGGAGTCCTTGATCTTTGGTCAGAAGGTTTAAATATAAGTGTAGTTATGTGGTATGAACGAGGAGCCATGAGAGCCATAGGCCCAAGGGAAGAAGATACGCGATATGAGACGTAGTGGGAAGGCCGAATAGGAATTTACGATGAGACGATTGAGGAGTGATCGTGCCCACAGTCTCAGTGATAATAATGAGAAGGGAGTGAATAAAAAGAGTATTTCATGGGAATTCCATAATGATATGAATAAGCAAACGAAGCGGGCCATGGATATGTGTGTCCCCGAGATGAAAGGGTAGACGTGTGAGCGAGAGAAGAATCAGAACGGCCGTGCGAAGTGAATGACCGCCCTCCCTTCCTTGTTTTTTTTTTTGTTGTGAATGTCAGGCTCTCGCCCTCGTGACAGAGGGATCCCTTTAAACCATTGTGTTAAGACTAACTTGGAGCCCTGGGTCAACCTCGCGCTCCCCTCGGTTGGTTTAAATGGCTCAGCTAAGAATACTTGTATAATGATAATATCACGGTAACTTCTTTTAAAGGTATTTAATAAATGAGTAGGGATCCCCCCGATATCCGGCGAGGTGAGATTGTAGCTATTCTCGGGATCTTCAGAAACCCACAGTACCTCTCGGTCGGGAGTCTGCCAGTTCGACTCCGGATTATGGTGGCGCCTTGGGCGAGCTGCTCCAAGCTTGCGCTGTGGGCCGGAGACAGTGATAACCATGCTGTTTCTTTTCTAGGAATGGTTCTCCTGTGTGCATGAATTGTATATATCCATATATTCTGTGTATGTTTCGTAATTATGTGCACATATTTTTGAGTTCAAACAGAACCTATGTGCACGTTGTGTGGTCTTGGTGATAGGTGAGGAGTCCGGGGTTTAGCAAAAATGGTATTTGTGTTTGTTTGTGCATTATGCAAATGTGTCTTTTAATATGATATTATGTAGTGTAGGCCCCGGTTATGTTCGTGCTTAGAACAGCTAGTAATATTTGTGTATAGGGACATCAGATCATCTCACGGTGTGACCGACAGAATAATGTACAAAATTTCATGAACGGTATGAATTAATGAGGACAAATGAACGATAGCAAGTCGCAAAACCTCAATCATGCCGTTATGCAGGCGACGCCCATGGGCGATTCGTATTTTTTTTAAAGTGATTATTATTTTCTTTTCCTCCCATATGTGGAGAGTCATTGTATAGAGAGCTGTATCAACTTCTTTAAATTGTCATGTTTTGAATAAATTCTTATTCGTAACCCCTATTTTATGATTCTTGTCATTTGTAGCAGTGTTAAGCAGTATCCAATAGGCATTTGAACCCAGAGATCCTACTTTCATATTATAGACATAAGGCTCCATCTTAAGTATTTGTTGTTTTTGTTTTTCTTTGAACGTACCACTTCCCCAAGTGCTCAGGCTGCCGGGCCGGCACAGAAAGTAGGAAGGGGAGCGGTTCGAAGCTCGTTAAGCAATTCGACCCGCTCTTCAATCAAATCTCATCCGTGGGTGTTTACCCCGTTACGTGGAGGCATTCTTATGCGTGGGTCATCCATTCGAAGCCCGGTAGGGTGTAATATCAACATATATCAATGTATATAAATATGTTAAATTATTATGTAGGATCATCTAAAGAAAACTAAGTTTACTCTTTGTAGGATTCTGACTACCCGTAAGTCCAGATATGAAACCACTGAATTCATCTAATCAAAACTAACATGTCTTCTTCTTCTTTTTCTTTTTATCTTCTTCTTCTTCTTCTTCTTAATCTGTTTATCCTCCAGGGTTGGTTTTTCCCTCGGACTCAACGAGGGATCCCACCTCTACCGCCTCAAGGGCAGTGTCCTGGAGCGTGAGACGTTGGGTTGGGGGATACAAATGGGGAGACTGACCAGTACCTCGCTCAGGCGGCCTCACCTGCTATGCTGGGGGGATGGGAAGATTGGAAGGGATAGACAAGGAAGAGGAAAGGAAGCGGCCGTGGCCTTAAGTTAGGTACCATCCCGGCATTTGCCTGGAGGAGAAGTGGGAAACCACTTCCAGGATGGCTGAGGTGGGAATCGAACCCATCTCTGCTCATTTGACCTCCCGAGGCTGAGTGAATCCCGTTAGAGCCCTCGTATCACTTTTAAAATTTCGTGGCAGAGCCGGGAATCGAAGCCGGGCTTCCGGGGTGACAGCTAATCACACTAACTACTACACCACAGAGGTGGACAAAACTAACATGTACACTAAGTGATGATTGATGTTAAACGTATTTCAATGATCTGTTTGAAAAATAGTTGGTATGTACATCAAAATTGATTAATCTTTCAAAGTTTTAACTGTCTTCTAAATTTTAAAATTTTGGACTTCCATACTTTTAGCAGCAGGTAGGATCAGGGAGGAAGTGAAAGAATGGTGACATCCTGAATTACACGCTAGTCGACCATTTGGAGAGTATTTCCGATTTGAAATATATGTTTTCTGAAATTTAGATGGAAATAAACTCTAAAAATGTATGTTCGAATGTTTTAGCAACCATGTAACTTCATTGTTTGCAGTCTAGATCGATATAAAAGAAAATGGCTGTTATCAACTTCAGAAAAGTTTGTGTCCTCTATTTACAGGTCTCTGGTCTGTTATTAGTGTGAAACGGTATTTTGGAGGCAATAATGCAGCAGGTCCTTCCAGTGGGCGTCCATTCTCAACAACCAGAAAAAAGCTACACGAAAGACCAGACGGCGACAATATATTTCTTCGTCTGAAAAAAGAAGAAAATAGCTAAATATAATGAATAAAGGACCGTTTGTCTTTTAGATCAAATCCATACATTTCGCAAGGAAAAATCCGCACGGTCAGTACAAATCACACGGTACTGTGTGGCGTGGATAATAGCATCTCAAATGGTTACGAATATGGGAGGACTCCTGATCTAGTGTCAGCTCCATCACAAAATACTCTAGACAGGTAGCCTAAATGGGAAATGTTGAGTGTGGTGTCGGAATTTCCCAATCATTGAAGGAAAGACTTGGAGATGAATGTAAAACTCTTAGACCAACAGAGAGGCGTGTAATAGTGATTGCCGATTAAACGGCTAATTAGGTACGGCTCCTCTACGACCGAACCAGTGACAAGTTCGTTTGCGTGTCAATGAAGGTGTATGCGGCACAGATATTGGAAAATCCCATGCTCTCGCGAATAAACTGTTGTGTTTTGTTGTAAACGGATATTCAGTCAGTTCCCTATTCCTGCTGCCTACTTGCTCGTTAAAGTCTTAGAAGTTTCTGATCTATTACTTTTAGTTTAGAAATGATTAATGCCGTTGACTGACAATCATAGTGCCAATGTTTCAAAGTTTAAACATTCTGGAGAGAGAAAAATGTGAACCTGTGTGACTCATCCATGTTATCCTAGTCGCAAAATTCTTTTCAGTTTTGACTAATACCATTTGATTAAAAATGTGGGATCCTAGTTCCTAGACAGAGAAATAACAGCAATGGCCTCATCACTTCCAAATATGTGAAAGAAGTTTATTACATCCAGAGAGACTTGACTTTCAAGCCTGTTCCATATTACGAAAAACACAGGAATTTGGAAAAAATTAATGTTCTGGTGTATAAATGTTTCCCCAGCGGTTGCTGTCCATTTATAAACACATACGCGGAATCGATGGTGCACCTCATGGAATCAATTTACAAATTTTTCACATTCCACTTCGTTGGAATCAAAACATGCAAAACTAAGTGTTTGATTAATGAGACGGCAGATGGTGTTTCGCTAACTATGAAATCTATAGTGGAATGTGTGTCTTATCTGTTGCAAAATCGGTTCTTTCATATTCTCACTCGATGATTTTCTGGAGACGCAGTGGAAGCTATATTTAGTGCAGTGAGACTGGATAGTGGATATATTTGACATGATGTACGCACGCACTACAGTATGTGCCATAAAACATATACTATCCTGAAATCTGGTCATGAACAAAGGGTCAGCGAAATAGTGATAGAAAAAGTTGTGCATCTACTCCTGGTAAATAACAGTAAGAAAAGGACTGAAGATGTGCTCCGTTATCCGTTTCGGGAAAATTCTGTAATTTTTATGTGCCATGCAGCAGTGGGATGATCCTAATATATCTGCTGTAACTGGTAAGATTTTATGTAGGCCTATTTTACGTTTCTATATCTTAAGAAAGGGGCCCTCAGGGCACATGCGCCGTGCAGTGCACGGGCGCAAGGTGCAGGAGACGACTTCACTAGGTTGACCAGAGTGCAAACCCCCACTCCACTTTCCCTACACCTGTCTCACTCGTTCGGCCTGTCTTCGCCTTCTCCACCTTCCCCACTGATCCTCCCCTCACTGCGAAATGTTTATGTGCGGTGAGCGGTGACACTGTTGTATGGGACAACGTTACCGGTGTTAAAACACTCTTCTTTCAGTTTGGTTTCAGCAGACAATTTATCTTCTCTAGCTCTTCTTTTCCTTTATCTTTGCAATGACACCAGTTATGCCTGGAACAAGGGACCCGCTGACAGCAATCTGAGAACCTTCTCTAAATTACAATCAGAAATAGACCTACTCGCACGCAATCTAGTTTTCGTACAAGCCAAAGCAGGAAAACAGACCTTTCACATATGCATGTGGAACCAAATATAGAAATAATCGTAGCTGCTTCTCGATGCAGCTTAGGAAAATCTTCCTTCGACAAATTCTCGTAGAATTTGAGCTAAGCCTTTATATTGGAAAATCTTTTTGATTAACTTATCACATAATTCTTGTCCCACGGATTAAGCATTTGGCTTTATCGTCACGACTGACAGTTCGATTGAAATGGACTTTCGGAAGTCTTTGCTTTCTTTGAAACAGGTTGCTCCATTATTATGTCGTTGTCTTGCGCTTATCTATTTCTCTGATAAACAAGCCGTCTATCACCGAACGCTTCGTCGCTCTCAGCGCACTACACCATTCGAGTCAAGCCGAGTTGAGCCGACACGAAACGATGCACAGTGCACGGAGTCGCTGCGCCTCGATATGCACGCGTGAGGTTTTGAGCGTTTGAGAGGCCCTGTCTTAAGCTAAGCTCAAATGTGAAATGTTAGTTTCTGTATGTGCATTATCTTCTCAATTAGTAACATGTTAAGGATTACTTTTCATTTTATATTGGTATTACGGGCGAAGTCTCATATGTGGTCTGGGTACGGTAAGTGCTGCCATCTGTAATGTCGCTGTAAACGCAATTCTCGCGGCACAGAGCACTGAGACTGCGGTGGTATGGAGCTAGACCGTGTTGAACTCCTGCTGGCGCATGCGTATACATCTCCAAATATTTTAACACCATGATTGCCATGATTGCTGTGATTTACTGTTGTAGCTGCGCAATCCACAAGGTAATCCTGAATTAGTGCAGCATGTCTAACAGGAGAAGGAGAAAGCTGAGCCCTGTTTGGGATTTTTTCACTCCGATAGGAAATTCGAGTAAAGCAAAATGCGATATATGTAAACAGACGTTTCCTAATAAAACGTCGCTTTCTTTTCAAAAGCAGGAAATGTTTGAACTGAACGTCATAACCGGCTCAGTACAGAAAACGTTTGACAGCTGTTATATTTTATGTCAACCTGAAGCTTAGTGACACACAGACACAAAATGGCATAATTAATACTTGAAGTACGATGCCTTCCAATTTAATGTTATAGCCTATGCACGTATGAAAATATGACTATAAACTAGTTGACTAATTTTGGAGTGGGTGCTAATTACTATGTGCTAATATAATTATATAATAGGAACGTCAAATCATTCTGCATAAAATTCAAATATTAGTACTCCCATATAGTTAATAATCCATTCATGTGTAGTTTATTTTATCTAGAACCTATAAATAAATACGTTCAAGATATTTATTTAATGTTTCACGATCTTCCCTTAGTTTCATCCACATTAGTCGATTTAGATACATGTATAGAAGTAGATGTTTACGAACCCGGAACAACGTTAAGTAAAATTACAACTGTGACGAAATCACAGGTTCTCGTCACAGTAACATTTCCGGAAATCCTTGTCCCAACCCATCTCTAATGTCTATGTGGAGCACTTACATGATCGTCCTGAAGTGTACTGACCACTCTGAACCATCAGAATGTGTATGGCCTCCTTTTTATATTAAGAAAATAACAACGGGAATTTCGTGTCCAGACATGCCGCAGAAGTAGATTCTTTCGCAACTGGAACAGGTCAGGCTCATTTTTCTTCCTTTAAGAAGACACTCACACTGAAATCACACACTAAGTGAGAGGCATTTTTTACTGTCTAATAGATGGACTGTTCACTCTTTCCTGAGTATGTCAATGAAGTACTTCGTTGATTCCAATGGGGATTAAATGGAGGAAGACAAACTAATGATCGCCAACAAAGGTGCAGATATTCAGCTATCACAGAACCTAAACAACCTCTAAAGAGTTTTTATTAGTTTACCTATCTGGGTTTAACTATCGAGTGTATAGGTAGCTACGAAAAGGAAATTAAGCGTCGCATCTTGCTGGTGGGTAGGGGCGGTAGAATAACACCCAAGGTATTCCATGCCTGTCGAAAGAGGCGACTAAAACGAACTCCAGGAGCTTTGAACTTGTGTTGGCGACCACAGGGCCCTTAGCTGAGTCCTGGCATTGCCCACACTTGTACATTTTCTTCTCTTTCTGTTTTGCTATTTGCTTTACGTCGCACCGACACAGATATGTCTTTTGGCAACGATGGGATAGGAAAGACCTAGGAATTGGAAGGAGGCGGCCGTGGCCTTAATTAAGGTACAGCCCCAGCATTTGCCTGGTGTTAAAATGGGAAACCACGGAAAACCATCTTCAGGGCTGCCGACGGTGGGGCTCGAACCCACTATCTCCCGATTACTGGATACTGGCCGCACTTACGCGACTGCAGCTATCGAGCTCGGTACACTTGTACCAGGTTCATCACTTTCATCTATCCTAACCGATCTCCCTTGGTCAACTCTTGTTCTTTTCCGACCCCAACGGTATTAGAGCATTCAAGGCCTAGAGAGTCTCATTTTCCTGCCCTTCGTGGCCCTTGTCTTTCTTTGACCGATACATTCAATTCTGAAGTGTTACATCCCTTCTATTTTCTCCTCTATTTAGTGTTATATATAGGATGGTTGCCTAGTCGTACTTTCTCTTAAAACAATAATCACCATCACCACCACCACCACCACCTCTACCTTAATTAAGGCCACGGCCACTTCCTTCGTGTCCTCGCATTAGTTCAGATTCCCATGAGTTCCGATTCCCGCGAGTTCCGAATTCTTTCGCGAATTGGCTATCTGCCAATTACACTACTTGAGCGAGTCCCGTCAGTTCCGAACACTACCTGAGCGAGTTTCAGGTTGGTTTTCTACAGCAAAATTGTATTAATTTGTTTTTTACTTTAACAAATAAAGTCTATTGTTAGCGCCAGCCGGGAGTGCGTGCCCTCTTTAATGAATTGGCTCCTCTAACAGAGGGCGTGGACGCCATGAACCGGTAGCTCCCATAAACAGCTTTCGCCCTGTCACTATCTGTATCAGCATGTGCCTTCGTCAAAATAATCAGTTTTGATTTATATTTACGAAGTTCTTAAAATAGTGGCTTCGTCTTTGAACTGTTTTTATCTCATTTACAAGTCACTTAGTAATCAGCAATAGCTTCGTCAAATTGATCTTTTAACTGAATTATTCTTCTCTTTATACTCCAATCAATACGTAGGCCTACAGCAAAAGAAACATTTCTTAAAAATCCTGTTAAATCACCGGTCTCTTCAATCCGTTGAGTTGTTCTTTGGATTCTGTCACCCATTGCAACATATCTTTTCCATTTTGTGGCTTGCAAATTCAACTATACCCGCATAATTTTTTCGTCTGAATTTTGAGACTCCTTCAAACGCAACACCAAGTCTCTTACACGGGGATGTGGTTTTCCGCATTTCAAATTCAGCTTATGGTTCCAACCTTGTACAGAGTTATTCGTTCTATGCCTCTTCCCATGGCAATTCCACATTTCAATCGGAATATGCACGTTTTTAAGCCATTGCTCGACAAAGTAATCAGAAACTCCATTAACTTTTCATTATCCGGGACCGTGCTATGAATGTGTAGCCAACCGTCTTCTACTTTTCCTGGTTTGAGGAATACAAGTGCAGCACACTGCCTGGTGGTGTTTCTGATTTCCTGGCTAGTTTTATACATACCCGAAAGCCCAATTTCTTGCACTTTTTCCAAATACTTCGGCTTAAGTGGAAAAATCAACTTTGCACTTGGACTCTTGGAAATACTTCTTCTATCGCTTTGACAGCTCCAACCTCAAAATCCATGTTTACTATTTACTATTTCAGGTGACCATTCAGGTATTACATTAAGGATTCTTTTGAAGAGGTGAACATAAGTGGCGTTGCTCTTGTTTGGAAGCAGTGCGAAAACAGCAGGCTTCCCAAGTCTACATGAATGGTGTACACTTTGCTACTGACACTCTTAGATGTCCCGTCCATTAAGAAGTGTTTTCGTTTTGTTTTAATATTTCTTCGCCTCTAGGGCTCGCAAATTTCAATAATCTGTCGCCTTCACAGACATCAGCCAATAAGAAGTTTGTGCCATCGGGCATAGCCTACATAGAGTTTCTTCTGCTAAATTTACTTCATCTCGATGCATTGGTTCTTTCTGCACTTCTTGTGCTTTACTCCGCTGTCTGTACAATGAACTCTTTAAACTTTGGAACTGAGGCATTCGAGTCACTAACTCGTATCCTGTCTGATGCAAGTGTCCGAATTCTTCGTCGCATTTCTGAAAAAGTACATGGCGTTAGAATGGTTCACTTTACCGCTTGTAATTATGTAATTCATTATTACAATATTGTTAAATTACAATAATAGTTAAATAAGTAAGCATATCACATGAATCATATTAGATCCCTAAGCATGATGATATTATTCCTAAGCATATTAGTTGAAGATAAATATTATATTATTTAATCATTCATGTTTTAATCTTAGAGTTATATTTAATATAATAATTTAAAGTGGCTCAAAAGTCCAACAACCCTGTGTTCATTTTCTGTATTTGATTAATAAAATAGCTTGTAAAAAATAAATAAAAAGCAATAAGAAAGTAATATGAATCATCCTTACCTGTGAGACTGAAGTGTTATACTCCTCGCGAGCTCTTTTCCTGACCATGGAAGCTGCTTTGAACACTTCAACGCTGGCCGTATCGGGAACAATATCATGGTCCACTTCTTTAATCATTTCCCGATTTTTTAAAATAACTTTTCCGGCACATGGTTTTGCAGTACAAATCCACGCTTCGCTTGATTTGTTGTCGCGTTTCTTATAAAAATGGTAATTATTAAATATCAAAATTTGGTTTCCTTTAATGCTAGTTTTCAACTCCATGCTTATCTGCTCCACTCAATGACACAAACACAAATTACTATTTGAAAATAGCCCTTAGGTACCTGGTTGTAAGGCCATTAACTCTTCTAGGTCGCGTCGTACTATTAGTAGTCGATCAAACCTCAGAACTGACAGCAGGGTTTTCCAGAGACATTCGGAACTAGTGGGACTCATTAGCTTATTTACTCAGGCGTGAATACACGGTAGGAACTCATGGGACGTTTTTCCTAACCAATTAGTTTTCGGAACTCACGGGAATGGAACTCTTGGAACGGAACTGCTTCCTTCCCACTCGTAGGCCTTTGCGATCCCATCGTCGCCATAAGACCTGTCTGTTTCGGTGCGACGTAAAGCAAATTTTTAAAAAAGATAATAATAATCGAGGATATAGGTAGCTATGAAAAGGAAATTTAGCGTCACATCTTGCTGGAACGTATAGTTATGACAAAACTGAACAATGAATACGAATACGAAGAAAATACTAGTCTATCTCCATGGATGCGAAACTTGGACCACGAAAGCGAAAGACAGAAACCAAATCAAAACATTCTAAATGTAGTGGTGGTAAAGAATATTGGGAATACCATGGGGAGCCAGTGAGCAATAATGATTATTTAAATCCGGGAAGTTGGAATGCAGGACAGTCTATGCCAATCCTGAAAATCTTTGGTTACATTATAAATAGAAGGCAACAGGAAAAAAAACTGTCCAAGGAAATTTTTATGGTAAAGGGGCGCGAAACGGGTAGCAAAAAGACGGGCTTGATCAGATAGGGTAGATCACCAAATTACCATGGAGAACTACTGTTCAGAAGATACAAGACAGTATAGAATGACATCAACTAATGAGGGAAGCAACAAAGTTATTGGGCCACAACACTCGCTCATAAGCGAAATGACTAGAGTTGAATTGAACTGAATTGAGATGCTGAGATAAAAAACGGGACATGTCACTGAACAGTAGTTTTGAGATATATAATTCTGTATAATAAATTAAACTAGTGTCCTCATACCGAGGTGGCGCAGCTCTTTTCACGTACACCCCCAATGGAGGTGAGCTGCCACATATCAGTCCTGAGAGTTTCAAATTCCTGGTAGTACGGGGAATTGAACCTGGGCCCTGAGGATGACAGCTAATAACTTCAGCCGTTATGCTACGGAGGCGGACATTCTGTATAATAATAATAATAATAATAATAATAATAATAATAATAATAATAATAATAATAATAATAATAATAATAATAATAACAATAATAATAATAATAATAATAATAATAATAATAATAATAATAATAATACACCTCATATTTATTCCTATATGTTCATTAAGAAGATTGAAGTGTACACCAAAATATGTAATCACATAATAAAGAAACATATTAAGAAACTGATATAGAAAATGACTGACAGGTCTCGCTTTTTATTTAAATGACACTTGTTTTACCAAAAAAAAAGTTTAACTCAAAAAATCGTACAATTTTATAGCAAACTTTTTAAAATCATTTAAACATATTAATACGCATTCCAAATAATTGTATAAACATGCTTTATATAACAAAACATGCATATCAAAATCGACGCTGTCATGGAAAGACAAGCCAATAACTGATCAGTATTTTGGCGTGTTACAGGGAATAGATAATACAAAATAATTTTCTTACTAAACACCCAGATTACTTGATCGCACAACTATGTTCATATTTGATTTGGACGCCACATTTCACTCCTGATCGCTGCCATAAACTTCACTTTCGCACGACACAAAATTTTAACAATGGTTTGGACAAGGAAAGAGTTTCTGAACGAGTCCCATTTTAACATCAACAAATGCGGAATCATTCAAAGATAAGAACCACAGTAATAACTCATATACCAACAACATGATGACTAGTACCGTTTTTGATCTCAGCGTCTCCGTTTATTGGGTATAATTTGCTACTGAGGCTAATGAGTTTCTTTCTGTAGCTTCTACGACAAAAACAATACAAAGAACAATTATTACAGAAAAAAAGAAAGAGGGGAGAATATTAAACTAAAATCGGAAGTTAGAAAATGAATAGCATACACTTAATCACTATAAACATAAACTACATAAAAGTAATATTTTGTGACCGTATGCTTTGCGTCAGCTGGTCGAATGTGGGGCAGTGTGTCATGAGTAGAGATGGGAATTATTGGCACGAATAGGTTAGAATGCAAACGTATTTGAACAAGGCGCAAGTGAAATCTAGCCGCTCTACAGATATGTCGGGGAGTTGCATACATTTTAGGGGTTCTGATAATTCAGATCGATAACATTTATGCAAATCTCACCGCAAAACCGTCATGCGGGTAACATACATTTTCGCCTTGTTGAAATACATTTGCGTGCCTATAATTCCCATTTCTAGTCATGAGTCTAGTTCTTTGTCGGCATCGCGCGCACGTGTCCTGGAGTAAGGCGGCGAGCGGTTTCCAACCTGAAGGGGGAGCTCTAGCTGATTCAGATAACAAAAATAGAAATAAAAAAGGAAGAGAGAAGAGAATAGCTGGAATATGTTCGGGTGCAGTTGTACTGGATTAAAAGTAATGAAAAGATTATTAATAACGTGGACGGCGTGATGTGTGTATTTAGGAAGATGTATAAAAGTGAAATTAAACTGAACAGTGTTAATGATATCACGTGTGAACTATAATAATTAGTAACTGAATTTATATTTAATTTGAATGGTGTACTGGCAGAAATTAATCTGAATTTAATTAAAGGAAATTACAGGAATTCAGTACTTGAACTGACTTGTACTTCCTACGATCAGGGGAGCATTGCCTTATTTAAAGCGAATCATACGCACGCTCATTCTCACATCGTTGCAGTCATTCTTCAGTTACACTTGAGACATCGATATACGTGAACGTCAGTGGAGATACAGTCATCGCCAGGGATAGTGGACGCAGATCCAGCGCTAAGCCATGTCCAAATGTGCCAGCCTATACGACTACAATTAGTATTCAACCAACAGACGTCGAAAAGGTACAGACAAATAATTTAAGTACGTGTTCTTCTATAACAATTTGCAGGATTGTGCTTACGACTTCTTTTCTAATTTATTCCGTACAAATTTCAGAAAAATCATCGGGAAGTGTAAAGCTGAAGAGGACCTCAACAGCATTCGTCGCAAGAAGATGGGAATTCGTGCAGGATTCTACACATATTCCATCATGAGCTACTAAATCAACGGACCATCGCCAACAGCGGGGAGATGCAAGGATTTCAACCCTAGAACGTCTGAATGAGGACGCCAGGAACTCAACATGAAGACTACAGTATAAGTTAAGTCGACAACTTCTTATTTATATCTGTTCTTTTTAGCACTTTAGTTCTATTTTATTCTTTCGGTGTGGTCTCGTAGTTTGTAGTAATTCATTTCTCATGTCATTCTATGATTGTTTCCCAATATTTGAGACATGACTTGGAGTTTAATTCGTATACTTGATTCAGATTCCTGACCACGTGTTACTGAGTTCTGAAATGATAGATCAGCTGAAGTTATCCATGTGGTATCGTGACCATCATCTCTTATGTCACGAATTTTATGGCCTTACTGAGTTAATCTGTGTCTTATGAATTTATTGGGACAATATTTTCCTATATTATTCGATTTTCCATTATATTTGGACTTACATTCGTACCTCGTGGTAATTGTAGTTTGTCATCAGGATATTAATTCCGGAATGAGATTATGGATTTATTGGGAGTACATGAACAGTGATATATAATTCCTAATTGTATATTTAATCATCGAGACGAATTTAACGGGAGTAAGGCTTGTTTGTTGGATGATAACACGTTCTTACGCAATTTTCTGACTACACGTTGTGTGATATGTGGTTGTGATGAATATTAGTCGTCGTTATAATGTTGTAATTATATTACGAATTTATGTGGAATTATTACATGTGATATGAGTCTTATGATAGTGAATTGGCACGTCAAGAATCATCAGTAATTTAATTTAACGTAGCGATCATTCCCATAATCATAGACATTAAGGATGGCAAAAGTTTTAGTTTTATTTTGAATAAATTATGTTACTATATTCATTGATTATCAACTATTCTCATTTCCGAACTTCATGTTAAATCCTTCCACTTGTATTTATTCAGTCAGTAATCTTGTCAAACTGAGCACCCCTGGAGTGTCTTTTGTTCACCGGCTAGACCTAACTACGGGCGCAATATAATAGTTAGCCATTAGTATTACAAACAATGATATTGGTTAACTTGGTGGGGGAACCGGGCGAGTTGGCCTTGCGGTTAGGAAAGCGCAGCTGTGTGCTTGCATCCGGTAGATAGTGGGTTTGAACCCCACTGTCGGCAGCCCTGAAAATGGTTTTCCGCGGTTTCCCATTTCCACACCAGGCAAATGCTGGGGTTGTACCTTAATTAAGGACATGGCCGCTTCCTTCCCACTCCTAGCGCTTTCCTATCCCACGTCGCCATAAGATCTATCTGTGTCGGTGCGACGTAAAACAAATTGTAAAATAAGTATTTAAAAGCCGTGAAGCTGTGCAGAAGAAGTATTTATTGAGAGGGAGAGAGATCTTGATGTTGAGAGTGAGGTTATTTGTAACACCTAACATAATAGAAATGATAACTGTAAACAGTGGAGGGTAAGAGTGGTAGGAGATGAAGTTAACGACGGCGAAACACGGTTTTTAATTGTAAGGTTTGTGAAGATAAACGAAGCCAAAGATCTAGTTGGAAATAGAGGGATGTAGGGGCACTTAGTTGATTCACACAGAACACTGAAATGCCAAGAACTGGAATACAACTCATTGGGCTTAATCTATTACGATGTTCACTGGGAAATGTAAAATACCACTTCTACAGTTACAAATATTCATCACAATACAACATAATATTTACACAGACTAGAAAATTTACAGCTATGTGGGCCTATATTCTATATCGTATAAGTTCACTTTGGTCACAGTGAACTTGCTGTAAATTCAGCAAGTTGATGGTTCCACAATAAATCATCTTTCTCTCTCATGAAGGTGTTTTACGATTCGATTCGATTTGATTTGATTTGATTTGATTTGATTTGATTTGATTTGATTTGATTTGATTTGATTTGATTTGATTTGATTTGATTTGATTTGATTTGATTTGATTTGATTTGATTTGATTTGATTTGATTTGATTTGATTTGATTTGATTTGATTTGATTTGATTTGATTTGATTTGATTTGATTTGATTTGATTTGATTTGATTTGATTTGATTTGATTTGATTTGATTTGATTTGATTTGATTTGATTTGATTTGATTTGATTTGATTTGATTTGATTTGATTTGATTTGATTTGATTTGATTTGATTTGATTTGATTTGATTTGATTTGATTTGATTTGATTTGATTTGATTTGATTTGATTTGATTTGATTTGATTTGATTTGATTTGATTTGATTTGATTTGATTTGATTTGATTTGATTTGATTTGATTTGATTTGATTTGATTTGATTTGATTTGATTTGATTTGATTTGATTTTCCCTACCTCTTCTTCCATTCTGAGGGATTGGAAAGCCCTCGATTCTTTATAGTGATGACGACCAGTACAATCAGTACAATGTTTGCTGATTAAAAGCCATGTTAAAGTGATTAAAAACGTTCACGGCATATTTGGCTCCAGTCGTGCTTCCAGCTGCTAGTAAGTATGACGTATGGGTGCTCGTAAGAGAATCGCTGGGAACACTTCCGCTACGCACTAATCACATCAGTCCTGAGTGGAGCTACAAATTAGATTCTTTCTACTTTTACCGCTTCCCATCACGCTTTGTACTAGAGCCCGCCTGCTAGCGCTCATTTATATCAGCCTTCCATCTCATGTTCCATTCTCTTCAGTTCACCTGTCCCTGACGTTATTACAGTCATACGATTATCTCGATGGCCACACTTCACTAGGATGCATCCCGGTATAATTCATAGACCATTCTATACATTTCACTTGAACACAGGCAGGAAACTAAATGTTCCTAACATTCTGGGCAATTACATTCCATAACGGTAGGTCAAGTCTCTTGAATAATTTGACCATTGTGACGGTAACTTATTGTCACGTATCGGAATATAACGAAGATAGCTTCTCTGAGAATGGATTTAAATTTACATGAAATTATAATTAAGGTAATATATGGCGAAGTCTGACACGGTCATATACGAGGGATGATCAAAGGTTACAAGATCGATGTTCCTGGAGTTTTGTCTGTTATAAAGAAATTACCGTAGTGTGCGATAATTCTAATACATGCCATTGGCAACTGTGCAGAGTTTCAGCCACCAGCCATTTACAGCGCTAGTTGCAGGAAAACACAAATGGCGACTCGTTTGGAAAACTGGTATCGTGAAGAGATCCGCTCTGTTATTCGATTTCTGTGGGCAAGACATGTAACCGCTGATGAAATCACCGGCAGCCAGTAGAGGTTTACGGAGAGATTGTAACGTCTCGTCAGCATGTCGCAGTACGGTGTCGAGAGTTTGCGGCCGGCAGAGAAAAGGTCACCGACGAGGATCGCAGTGACCATACCTGCTCGGCATGAACAGATTTGAACACGGCTCGCGTGGAGGAACTGATTCAGGACATCAGGAGGATCACGTTATGGCATATGAGGAGGAGGTAAAACACTTCGCCACAACGTGGCAAGGACAGGATTTTTACAGATTGGGGGGGGGGGAGGAATAATCAAACTCATCCCACGAAGCGACAAGCATCTGAACTGATATGGAGACTATGGCTAAAAATAACCTAATGTACGTACTAAGAGTTGGCTGCATTGGTAGTGTGAAATAAAATGCACACTTATCACTGCAGGCTTTGTAACCTTAATTTTTGATCAACCTTCGTACTTGATCTAGGCCCTGTTCGTAAATGATTTCCATTATTTCAACATTGTATGGAAGAGGAGTACAACAAAGCTGCCGACTGTCACAATATTTCTTTAACCTGTTCATAAAAAAATGCAGTTAGACAAATGAAAGGGCATACTAAAGGGGTGAATTATATTTAGGTGCACAGTATCCGCTTTATAGATGATATTGCTATCTTAGCTAATCCTGAAAAAGAAATAAGATGTTAAGAACGTGCTACAAATCCTCAGAAAAATTTAAACTAAAAGTATAAAGAAAACAAAATTCATGATACTAGACAAAAAGAAGCCTTCAGGTAGAAAAACAAAACTGAAAATTGAATAACACATCTATAGAACAAGTCACAGAATTCTCCTATTTGGGTAGTGTAATTACCTCTGACAACAGGTCCCTTCTGGAAATCAAGAAAAGAATAGTGGTAGCAAAACACGCCTTCCGAAATAAGAAAAACTTATTTCTAAACAACCATCTCAGTTTGGAGACCAGAAAATCATTTCTCAAAACCTTTCTGTGGAGTTGCTACTTTATGCACGCGGAACCTGGACATCAGGGAAACGGGGAGAAACAAAACTTGAGGCTGCAGAAATGTGGTTTTGGAGAAGAATTACAAAAACAAGTTGGATGGATAAAATAATAAAGGCCTTTTTTAAAAAGAAAAAGGAGGATTGATGTTTATTAAATGAGATACAGAAGAGGAAAACAAAGTTCCTTGGACACGTACTGAGATATGACCCTCTTCTCCAAACCATCATTGAAGGTAAAGCACTGGGAAAGAGACCCTTCCCCCTATAGGCAGGGGTGCTAGAATAAAACCCACGATATCCCCTGTCTGTCATAAGAGGCGACTAAAAGAGGCCCGGGAGTTCTTAACTTGGGAGCGTGGGTTGGTCACCACGGGGCCCTTAGCTTAGTCCTGGCATTGCTTCCATTTATTAGTGCCAGGCTCCTCACTTTCTTCCTAACTGACTTCCCTTGATCAACTCTTGTTCTTTTCTGAACCCGACGGTATTAGGTATCGAGGCCTACGGGTTCTTTCATTTTTACGCCCTCCATGGCCCTTGTCTTCCATTGGCCGATATTTCCATTTTTCGAAGTATCTCATCCATTCCATTTCTTCTCTCTGATTAGTGTTATATAGTGAATGGTTGCCCAGTTGTACTTCATCTTAAAATAATAACCACCACCACCACCAGAAAGAGACCCAGGGGACGACCAAGGATGTCTTGCATCAGTAACTGGCATGTGGTTCATATAACAACATGAAGAGCCAAAATTCTTATTATCAACCAGAGTTGGCTGAAAGTTGATAGAGCAATAACCTTTTTTTCAAATCAAACTCAAAATTAGCTCCTAACCCAGCCACTGTCAGATGTGGCTACGGCGACAAGGCATTTGCCTTTAGTAAATGATGATAATGGAAAATATTTTTGAAGTATGGCATTATTGAATCCATGAGCAGCCATAAGGGAGATATGGCCAGAGTTCTACTCTTCAGAGGCCATGATGAACAGAGCATGGACCGGCACAAACCAGGAGCTGAGACATTTTGTAAATTCCATGGTAGTCCATGGCTACCATCACAAAATCTGTAGGTCGAAGACATACCACGACCCGGACTCGATGGGCATATGTGAACTCTGTGATAAACAGTGTGACCGATATCACGTACTGCCGTGTAAAAAATCGTGTGAAATCAATCATAGACCCCTGTATTGATTAATTATCCTAATACTGCACAACTTGTGCGCAATAAAGTTTATATATAAAAACATATGCTAAAAAGTTACTAATGGCATTAGTTACCACTGCAGTATATTTTATATTTTATATTTTAGATTCAAAGCTGCTGTCTTGTCGTTGTTACTGTGTCATTTTTTGGATAAAGAGTTAACTATCTGTATATTCTAATTTTTTGTCTGAATGGTCAGCGTACTGGTCTTCGATGTAGAGGGTTCTGGGTTCGATTTCCAGCCAGGTCGTGGATTTTAATCGCGTCAGGATAATTCCCCTAATTCAAGGACTAGGTGTTTGTGTTTGTCCCAATACACTCTTCATACTTGCACACCACGATCATAGAAACACGCAATAGTGAATACATACGTCCACGTCAGGAAGTGCATCTGGCCGTAAAACATGGCCAAATACATATTCGGACACAGTTCGGACGTGTGAACCCACCATGGTGTGAGAGAATGGGCAGAAAGTAAGAAACAAAGTTAACTTATGTTGCTATTGGCTTTACGTCGCACCGACACAGATAGGCCTGATGGCGACGATGGGATAGGAAAGGCCTAGGAGTTGGACGGAAGACAGCCGTGGCCTTAATTAAGGTACAGCCTGGTATAAAAATAGGAAACCATGGAAAACCATCTTCAGGGCTGCCGAGAGTGGGATTCGAATCCACTATCTCCCGGATGCAAGCTCACAGCCGCGCGCCTATAACAGCACGGCCAACTCGCCCGGTACAAAAGTAACTAGACGGATATGTACATTTTCTATGTGAATGATCTTACGATGTTGAAGACGATGATGACTATGATTAGGGCCAGATGTTTATGGCATGTCATGTTTTATTTATTTATGCCATTTCTATGGAAAATACAACTTCAGGATGATTTTATCTACGGTGAATAAAATGATGCAATTTTCATGGGTCATATGAAGTCATATTTTGGCTCTTTTAACGTTTTTGTCATTTTTCAGTAATTTTTCTTATTTAGGTCATACTTCCCCGGGAACTTTTTTAATTTTTGTCATATTTTTATTCCATTTTCTCATATCTGCTTTCATTTTGTACCGGGCGAGTTGGCCGTGCTGTTATAGGCGCGCGGCTGTGAGCTTGCATCCGGGAGATAGTGGATTCGAATCCCACTCTCGGCAGCCCTGAAGATGGTTTTCCATGGTTTCCTATTTTCATACCAGGCTGTACCTTAATTAAGGCCACGGATTTTCACATCGCCTAATTGTTGTCTGTAATTTCTTACAATTATTTTTCTCAGAAATATGTATGTATGTGAATTAGGTGGGTAAACTCTATATAAAGAGACAGAGTAGTGAGCCTCAATTGAACTCTAATAATGTGACGTATTTCAAATTTGGCCCAGTAACATCCTTTGATGTTGAGCGGTCTTTTCCCGTTACAAGTCCTGGCATTGCTTCCACTTACTTGTGCCAGGCTCCTCACTTTCATCCTATCTGACTTCCCTTGGTCAATTCTTGTTGTTTTCTGACGCCGACGGTATTAGGTATCGAGGCCTAGGGAGTCTTTCATTTGTACGCCCTCCATGGCCCTTGTCTTCCTTTGTCCGATACCTTCTTATTTGAAAACTTTAAAATATATGTAATTTACTATTGTAAGGAAAGATCTTCACTGGGGTAATCACATAAATGGGATTGTAAATAAAGGGTACCGATCTCTGCACATGGTTATGAGGGTGTTTAGGGGTTGTAGTAAGGATGTAAAGGAGAGTGCATATAAGTCTCTGGTAAGACCCCAACTAGAGTATGGTTCCAGTGTATGGGACCCTCACCAGGATTACCTGATTCAAGAACTGGAAAAAATCCAAAGAAAAGCAGCTCGATTTGTTCTGGGTGATTTCCGACAAAAGAGTAGCGTTACAAAAATGTTGCAATGTTTGGGTTGGGAAGGATTGAGAGAAAGAAGAAGAGCTGCTCGACTAAGTGGTATGTTCCAAGCTGTCAGCGGAGAGATGGCGTGGAATGACATTAGTAGACGAATAGGTTTGAATGGCGTCTATAAAAGTAGGAAAGATCACAATATGAAGATAAAGTTGGAATTCAAGAGGACAAACTGGGGCAAATATTCATTTATAGGAAGGGGAGTTAGGGATTGGAATAACTTACCAAGGGGGTTGTTCAATAAATTTCCAATTTCTTTGAAATCATTTCGGAAAAGGCTAGGAAAGCAACAGATAGGGAATCTGCCACCTGGGCGACTGCCCTAAATGCAGATCAGTATTGATTGATTGTATGCGCCAAAATATACAGTACTGGAAATTATGTTAGTCTTATTGTCATTTCCTTACTTATCGAGATGATAGTGTAAATGTTCAAAATGTGCTCCATTGCGCTGTAGGTAGTATTAATAACGATCACGCAGGTTTTCCAACATATTCTGGAACATAGGTTGCTGCAGAGTCCCGAAGAACGAGACGATCTTCTGACGTAAGGCAGGCACAGTTTTGGGGTGGATCTTGACAATTGAAAATTTTCTCCTTTAACATTCCCCAAACGTAAGCACCAGGTGGTGTGAGATCGGGGGAATGTGATGGGTAGGGGAAGATTAAAATCCCCGACCCGGTCGGGAATCGAACCCGGGATCCTCTGAACCGAAGGCCATTACGCTGACCATTCAGCCAACGAGTCGGACTCTCTGGCTGATAAGGGCGATGTATAACGTAATATTAGCTTCATTCCGTATTGAAAATGCTGAATTATGACAACATAGGTTTTTATTCACCCTCCTATTGAATACATATTCAAACCTCCCTAAGTGGGTTTAAAAGGTCATGTTACCGCGCGAGTTGGCCATGCGGTTAGTGGCGTGCGGTTGTGAGCTTGCATCCGGGAGATAGTGGGTTAGAATCCCACTGTCGGCAGCCCTGAAGATAATTTTCTGTGGTTTCCAATTTTCACACCAGGAAAACGCTGGGGCTGTACCTTAATTAAGGCAACGGCCGCTACCTTCCAACTCCTAGGAATTTCCTATCCCATCGTCGCCATAAGACCTATCTGTGACGGTGCGATGTAAAGCCACTAGCAAAAAACAAAAGATCAAGTCATAAGATTCATTACAGGTTTCAACCCTATTTGTGAGTCATCTTCAGTGATAAATTTCAGCTTTAACATTTTTACAAAGGTACAAGTGTTACAATTATATGTGTAGTTAAAATCTTTAAAATGTTATGACATGACCTATTAACCCCCTTAGGAAC
This sequence comes from Anabrus simplex, assembly GCF_040414725.1. NCBI lineage: Eukaryota > Metazoa > Arthropoda > Insecta > Orthoptera > Tettigoniidae > Anabrus > Anabrus simplex. Next base: position 63,267,295 of record NC_090268.1, on the reverse strand, counting down.
CCGAGTATGTATTCAATAGGAGGATGAATAAAAACGTATATTGGTATAAAGGACGATGTACCTAAAATTTTGACATCTTCCTTCTTATCTGGGCAACATATCCAGGGTGAACAACATCTGGATAGCGGTCATGAATAAGGAGATTTATGATGCGCTTAACTGCCTCGTTACTGCTGATGTACTTTCCCATCTGAAATTGTGTGGTTTAACCGACATTCCTGTTTTCATTTACTACATGTTACTACACATGTTGACGCTTTTACGGATGCACACAAGAACCTCGATTATATGGATTAAGTGGGATTGGAACTGATCCAGATTATCCAAAATCCGGATAATCCGGAAAAACTAAAAACAAATATTGTTGTAGTCCTACATGTTATATAATTGATTAACGTAACTTGTACAGTAATACCATTTTTCAATTTTACAAAAATATGAGACCACTTTTCTTACATTTACGACATGTTTTATGCACTAAAATAATGTTTTCTATAGTGTGTGCGCGCAGCATGATCACGAATACGTTTTACTAACATTAGTTCTGCCGGTGTGGTTTAAGTCTAGGATTCTAAATAGGCCATCAGTTTCTCCAGCTGCATTGTTGACTCTGGTAGTGGTGGTGATTATTGTTTTAAGAGGAAGTACAACTAGGCAACCATCCTCTATATAACACTAATCAGAGAAAAAAATAGAAGGGGTCCGACACTTCGAAAAATGAAGATATCGGCCAAAGGGAGACAAGGGCCACGAAGGGCGTGAAAATGAAGGACTCCCTAGCCCTCGCAAACCTAATAGCGTCGGGGTCGGAAAAGAACAAGCGTTGACCAAGAGAGGTCGGATAGGATAGATGAAAGTGAGGATCCTGGCACAAGTAAGTTGAAGCAATGCCAGGACTCAGCTGAGGGCCCCGTGGTCGCCAACCCACGCTCCAAAGTTCAGAGCCCCTGAGGCTACTAACATTAGTTCTGCCGGTGTAGTTTAAGTCTAGAATTCTAAATAGGCCATCAGTTTGTCCAGCTGCATTGTTGACTCTGGTAGTGGTGGTGATTATTGTTTTAAGAGGAAGTACAACTAGGCAACCATCCTCTATATAACACTAATCAGAGAAAAAAATAGAAGGGGTCAGACACTTCGAAAAATGAAGATATCGGCCAAAGGGAGACAAGGGCCACGAAGGGCGTGAAAATGAAGGACTCCCTAGCCCTCGCAAACCTAATAGCGTCGGGGTCGGAAAAGAACAAGCGTTGACCAAGAGAGGTCGGATAGGATAGATGAAAGTGAGGAGCCTGGCACAAGTAAGTTGAAGCAATGCCAGGACTCAGCTGAGGGCCCCGTGGTCGCCAACCCACGCTCCAAAGTTCAGAGCCCCTGAGGCTACTAACATTAGTTCTGCCGGTGTAGTTTAAGTCTAGAATTCTAAATAGGCCATCAGTTTGTCCAGCTGCATTGTTGACTCTGGTAGTGGTGGTGATTATTGTTTTAAGAGGAAGTACAACTAGGCAACCATCCTCTATATAACACTAATCAGAGAAAAAAACAGAAGGGGTCCGACACTTCGAAAAATGAAGATATCGGTCAAAGGGAGACAAGGGCCACGAAGGGCGTGAAAATGAAGGACTCCCTAGCCCTCGCAAACCTAATAGCGTCGGGGTCGGAAAAGAACAAGCGTTGACCAAGAGAGGTCGGATAGGATAGATGAAAGTGAGGAGCCTGGCACAAGTAAGTTGAAGCAATGCCAGGACTCAGCTGAGGGCCCCGTGGTCGCCAACCCACGCTCCAAAGTTCAGAGCCCCTGAGGCTACTAACATTAGTTCTGCCGGTGTAGTTTAAGTCTAGAATTCTAAATAGGCCATCAGTTTGTCCAGCTGCATTGTTGACTCTGGTAGTGGTGGTGATTATTGTTTTAAGAGGAAGTACAACTAGGCAACCATCCTCTATATAACACTAATCAGAGAAAAAAATAGAAGGGGTCAGACACTTCGAAAAATGAAGATATCGGCCAAAGGGAGACAAGGGCCACGAAGGGCGTGAAAATGGACTCCCTAGCCCTCGCAAACCTAATAGCGTCGGGGTCGGAAAAGAACAAGCGTTGACCAAGAGAGGTCGGATAGGATAGATGAAAGTGAGGAGCCTGGCACAAGTAAGTTGAAGCAATGCCAGGACTCAGCTGAGGGCCCCGTGGTCGCCAACCCACGCTCCAAAGTTCAGAGCCCCTGAGGCTACTAACATTAGTTCTGCCGGTGTAGTTTAAGTCTAGAATTCTAAATAGGCCATCAGTTTGTCCAGCTGCATTGTTGACTCTGGTAGTGGTGGTGATTATTGTTTTAAGAGGAAGTACAACTAGGCAACCATCCTCTATATAACACTAATCAGAGAAAAAAATAGAAGGGGTCAGACACTTCGAAAAATGAAGATATCGGCCAAAGGGAGACAAGGGCCACGAAGGGCGTGAAAATGAAGGACTCCCTAGCCCTCGCAAACCTAATAGCGTCGGGGTCGGAAAAGAACAAGCGTTGACCAAGAGAGGTCGGATAGGATAGATGAAAGTGAGGAGCCTGGCACAAGTAAGTTGAAGCAATGCCAGGACTCAGCTGAGGGCCCCGTGGTCGCCAACCCACGCTCCAAAGTTCAGAGCCCCTGAGGCTACTAACATTAGTTCTGCCGGTGTAGTTTAAGTCTAGAATTCTAAATAGGCCATCAGTTTGTCCAGCTGCATTGTTGACTCTGGTAGTGGTGGTGATTATTGTTTTAAGAGGAAGTACAACTAGGCAACCATCCTCTATATAACACTAATCAGAGAAAAAAACAGAAGGGGTCCGACACTTCGAAAAATGAAGATATCGGTCAAAGGGAGACAAGGGCCACGAAGGGCGTGAAAATGAAGGACTCCCTAGCCCTCGCAAACCTAATAGCGTCGGGGTCGGAAAAGAACAAGCGTTGACCAAGAGAGGTCGGATAGGATAGATGAAAGTGAGGAGCCTGGCACAAGTAAGTTGAAGCAATGCCAGGACTCAGCTGAGGGCCCCGTGGTCGCCAACCCACGCTCCAAAGTTCAGAGCCCCTGAGGCTACTAACATTAGTTCTGCCGGTGTAGTTTAAGTCTAGGATTCTAAATAGGCCATCAGTTTGTCCAGCTGCATTGTTCACTCTGGTAGTGGTGGTGATTATTGTTTTAAGAGGAAGTACAACTAGGCAACCATCCTCTATATAACACTAATCAGAGAAAAAAATAGAAGGGGTCCGACACTTCGAAAAATGAAGATATCGGCCAAAGGGAGACAAGGGCCACGAAGGGCGTGAAAATGAAGGACTCCCTAGCCCTCGCAAACCTAATAGCGTCGGGGTCGGAAAAGAACAAGCGTTGACCAAGAGAGGTCGGATAGGATAGATGAAAGTGAGGAGCCTGGCACAAGTAAGTTGAAACAATGCCAGGACTCAGCTGAGGGCCCCGTGGTCGCCAACCCACGCTCCAAAGTTTAGAGCCCCTGAGGTCATTGTTGCGTCTCCACGATCATTGTTTCTTCTGATACAGTGCCGGTTTCATATTCGAATTCACCATCAGTGAATTAGTAATGCGTTGCATTCATAAGAGCGTGGATTCGAATACCACCTCGGTTTTCCAGGTTTCCCATTCTCAATTCCAGGCGAATGCCGGGAGGATACCTTTGATAGACCACGGCGGAATTACTTCCAATTCCTGTCCTTAACTATCCTTGGCGGAAAAGGCATTCAAGAAGAGTCGACCCCGTAAAAGAAATACAGTACAAGTAAAAGTATGCTTTTATTATTTTCGATCCGGATAAACCGGAGATCCGGATTAATGAGGACCTGATAAGCGAGGTTTTTGTGTACCTAATGAATTTTACTGAATTGCAATATTCAATATTGATGTGAGCTTGAAATATAATATAACTATTTTTGCAACATTAACGTCATTGGCTACAGCATCCCGTTAATAATATAATCGTCTACCAGACGTTTTTCCTGGTTTAGTTGGATGGAGAGCAGACGTTCACTCTCAAACTTGGGGTACATATCGAAGATAAATTAATGGAAAAGGTGTCCGCATTTCAGAATGTGATTTGGTGATCCGGGGCTGATCATTATTCTGTAGGCATAAAAGTCCATAGCTGATAACTTTTTATTAATGGGTTCTACCTCTGCTAGAATCATTTTGTTTCAGATTAAGTGGTACTCGTCTTCACTCTCCCAAAATATTATTGGGTACTGAAGGGCATCGTACGATCTACGTGTTTCTTAAATGCTTTGCAAACCTTCACTCCCTCTATGAATGATTGTGTCATGCCTATCGAATTCTTCTCCAGTCATGACAATTGTCACTTCATTAATAGTTGAAGCATTAAAACGTCGTTCATATTCGCCTAAGTGAGGAGCCTGGGACAAGTAAGTGAAAGCAATATCAGAGCTCAGCTAAGGGCCCCTGTTCGCCAACCCACGCTTCCAAGTTGAGAGCCACTGGGGTCAATTTTAGTTTAGTCGTCTCTTACGACAAGCAGGGGATACCGTGGGCGGTACTCTACCGTCCCCACCCACAGGGGGATCACTTGATGCAGCATGCCTTATTTGGTCCTGGCAAAGTCGGACTTCACGTTGCTCATTTGTTTCCGCAGCCCTTGAAGCAGCTGGCCTTAGTTGGTTCTGAGAAAGACGGGCTTCATGTTGCTCATTTGTTTCCGCAGCCCTTGAAGCAGCTGGTCTTAGTTGGTTCTGAGAAAGTCGGGCTTCATGGTGCTCATTTGTTTCTGCAGTCCTTAAAGCAGCATGCCTTATTTGGGTCTGAGAAAGTCGGACTTCACGTTGCTCATTTGTTTCTGCAGCCCTTATTAATCGGAATTTTGTTGGATTTTTGACTGATTTTCCCAATACAGTTCCACTTTTTGTGAGTCATTTTGAAATAGTCTATTCTTAGAAGCTACGCACGATTGAAATTTAATTAAACAGCTGATTTTGGAAAAAAACAGTTCGTGGAAGGTTCTGTTTGATAGTGATCATGGTGATTTTTTATTTACGGGGCGCAAAAGATCATAATTAAAATGAATTATATTACTACTTGTAATTATTAACTTACATCTAACTTACAAAGTAATAGAAAAAATACATTAAATGGACCATAAAAGGAATAAGAGAAATAAGAGAAAGAGGGGGAGAAAGTCTATAACATGGTGTCCGATTCGAGTATCGCTTAAGTGCTTTGTACCGAAAATTTGCTAAACTAAGAACATTTAAAATATAGAACAAATATAGAATATGCCACAATACCTTCAACGCAGTGATAACGGTTAGTTTCTACAACGAAATATGAATACGATTCAAGGAAAGTTGCAGATCAAGAAGAAGCGATAAAAATAAAACCTTAGAAGTTGCGATGCCTCGATGAATGAGAGATTCATTAAAAAAGAAGAAAGAGAAGAGAACCGAAAGACGGGAAAATGAAAAACTACATAATACAAGAAGTACAATGGCACTATGATAAGTCAGCAACGGATATTAGAGAGTTAAATGAGCAGTATGAAGCTGTCTCATAGAACGTAAAAGCACGTCTAATCGTATTGATGTGAATGAGACAACTGCCGGCTTCCACTCTAAAGGCAATGAACTGCGACAATATAAACTCCTTGATACACATTCATGTAAAGAAAGGAATCTATAAATTTTAGTCAAGTTTCTGTGTGATGACGTTTGATATAGCATGTTGTTTGATATAATTTGAAGAGGGCCATGTCCTAGGCGCCAAAGCTACTCACCATGGCGTGAAAATTATGATAACGCTTTTGGCACATATAATGTCACTGTTCTCCCAGGCAAGTGACCTTTTGCGTCTTGGTAAGGTCATTGGAAATAAGAGCAGGTTTTGTTGAGGAAATCCCTTCTTTTTCTCGGCTTTGTACATAGTGAAGGCAACACCTTGGTACAATTGGCATTCATTATGCTGATAACATTTAATATTTAATATTTAATATTTCTCTTATTTCTCTTATTCCTTTTATGGTCCATTTAATGTATTTTTTCTATTACTTTGTAAGTTAGATGTAAGTTAATAATTACAAGTAGTAATATAATTCATTTTAATTATGATCTTAAATATTTAAAAGGAATCTTCCCTTCGCCCTGCCTACACTCACGCACATGCCTACATCAAACATTAGGACTGTATTCTAGAATGCCATGGGCTGTTTTCTATGGTCTCGGTGTACATACATTCAAAATACGATCCAAAATGTCCTGGGTTCGACTTCCTCCTCTGCCAAAAAGTCTTAAAATTGGGCGAGTTGGATTCCTAACTCAGCCATCTTAGAAGAGATTTATCCGTGCTCTCTCACTTTCACAGCAAACTCGTAGGCCAAACATTGTTAAAAGGTTACTGAATGTTATTTATTTATTTATTTATTTATTTATTTATTTATTTATTTATTTATTTATTTATTTATTTGACTTCTTTCGAGTGACAAAACGTTAACATCTTTTTCTTCAGGGATTAAAAATGTATATTTCCCCATAAAAAGGGCTGAATATAATGATTCACTATGATTTTGTACGTAACGAGACCTTCCCTCAGATGGACGGATGAATGGAATACCTTAAGGTGATATTTCCATGGTTGCGGTCGGTCATTTCTTGATCTGATTCCTAGAAAAAGGGTAGCGGGATGCCAACAACGGTTGGGTTTAGGGCCTTAAAAAGTTATTTTCTGGGTTCCATGGGAACTTACCGAGTTTTGGTCCTTGCGCCGTGAAGCTTAAAATGAGCTTTGTCTCGTCTTAGTTGGACAAATTCGATATATCGCCTATGTTACCCTATGTTAATGTGCCAAAAGGCTTAAATCTACGGAAGGGATAGGACTGTCCACATTACTTGTAGACGGTATTAACCCGCAGGATCCTAAAATGCAAGTATACAAAATTTGTTTCTGATTAGTATAATATACTGGCGTGTGGCCTCCGAAGAGACGTGATGTAGGTCTTTCCAGTTGACGCCGTGTAGGTGACCTGCGTATATTCTTTTATTTGCAAGTTGATTTACATCGCACCGACGCAAATAGGTCTTATGGCGACGATGGGACAGGAAAGGGCTAGGAGTGGGAAAGAAGCGTCCGTGGCCTTAATTAAGCTACAGCCCCAGCATTTTCCTGGTGTTAAAATGGGAAACCACAGAAAACCATTTTCAGGGCATGCCGACAGTGGGGTTCAAACCCCATATCTCCCGAATACTGGATACTGGCTGCACTTAAGCGACTGCAGCTCTCGAGCTCGGTACTTGCATATCTATGAGGATGGGGCCCTACTTATGATGAATTCTACTGATGAAGACTGCACACATACCCAGTCCCCGAGAGATCGGAATTCACCAAATAAGGTTAAAATTCCCTACCGGCCGAGAATCTAACCCGTATACCCCTGGTATAAAAGCCAGCATGCTAACCATTTAGCCATGGAGCGGGAATTTGGATTGGCTAAACGGTATAAATTGTTTATAAGGAACAGACAGACAGACAGACAGACAGACAGACAGACAGACAGACAGACAGACAGACAGACAGACAGACAGACAGACAGACAGACAGACTTTCTGATTTATTTATATATATATAAAGTTAATTATCATACGGTATTATTTCTTGTTTTGATACAGACCTACTGTAATTTATTGTGATACCATATTTTCGTGTAATTTAATATTGTTACGTAATTTATGTTTTAATTCACTTTCATTGATAGATTGCTGCAAGCCGACGTTGCCACCACGATATCAATCAACCGCAATGTATTTGTTAATAATAATAATAATAATAATAATAATAATAATAATGCTGTATGCATATGGGTGAAAATCAGACTAACTTCACAAATATTAATTTCACGGCACCGTTGAGCACGTTATCACATGTCTGCTGCATGAAAAAGAAGAGCAAAATATGTTCAACAACAACAACAACAATAACCGTACGTACGCCACTGGGCGACTTGTAGTGGGTTTGAGTTTTCCGTCATTTTATATTTCGACTCATTGCTTTAATTTCTCTCCGAGAAAATGTACTACGACGTTCAACCTTGATCTACTGAACAGCCAGATGTTCTTGTCGCGTCTGAAGAATGAAACCTACGCCCTCCGGGTAGATTATGGACTTCATAATCGTTGCAACGTCACTACTAAAAGATAGGTGACTAGTTGGATGAATGAAACCAACTCCTTCTATCTAATCCGAAGATCTTTTTTTTTTTTTTTTTTTTTTTTTTGCTATTTGCTTTACACAGATAGGTCTTATGGCGACGATGGGACAGGAAAGGCCTAGGAGTGGGCAGGAAGCGGCCATGGCCTTAATTAAGGTACAGCCTCAGCATTTTCCTGGTGTGAAAACGGGAAACCACGGGAAACCATCTTCAAAGCTGCCGACAGTGGGGTTCGAACCCACTATCTCCCGGATGCAAGCTCACAGATGCGCGACCCTAACCGCACGGCCAACTCGCCCGGTGAAGATCATTTGAGAATACAAGCCAGGTAAAGGAAAAATGATAGTTGAGTGAACACCTGAACAAGCTTATCACCAAGAGGGCGGGCTGAGTGGCTCCGACGGTTGAGGCGCTAGCCTTATGACCTCTACTTGGCAGGTTACGCAGGTTCGTTCCTGGCTCAGTCTGGTGGTATTTGAAGGTGCTCACATACGTCAGCCTCGTGTCGGTAAGTTTAATGGCATGTAAAAGAACACTGCGGGACAAAATTCCGGCACCTCAGTGTCTCTGAAAACGGTAAAACTAGTTTGTGGGATGTAAATCAAATAACATGAATTAATTAGAGATGGCGGTTCTGTTCCCACCGATTGCATGTTGTGCTGTATGTTTGAAGTCAAGACCTAAGTCCCTGCCGTTCGGAATGCATGTTAAACTGGAGGTCCCGTGTCTACGGTCACAAATAAGCTCATGTAAAACTACAAGCCAGCCACTTTCCTTTTCTCCCACAGATGACCACTATGAAGGACCGGAATGCTGAAGGAGATCGCGCAGTGATAAAGCAGCAAGTTTACTTGTCGAACACTTTATAGTGATTAATCTTTTTATTCTTTTCAGGTTGTTTGACAGCTAATTTTTTATGGTCATCACAGACGAGTTAGAAATTGATTACAAATAGAAGTCAACATCGTTGGATAGCAACAGTAGAGAGATAAGTTGGATATACGGGTAGTATATAGGCCTAGTGCACACCAACCACCATAGCATCCATATATCGGAACTTCCCTCCTCCCGTGGGTGGGGGCGGTAGAATAACACCCACGGTATGCCCTTCCTGTCACAAGAGTCGACTAAAAGAGGCCCCAGGTGCTCTGGACTTTGGAGCGTTGGTTGGCGTCCACGAGGCCCTTAACTTTCATCTATCCTATCTGACCTCTCTTGGTCAACTCTTGGCCTTTTCCGATCCCGACTGAATTAGAGCACTCAAGGTCTAGGGAGTCATTTATTTTCAAGCCGTTTGTGGCCCTTGTCTCCTTTGGTCAATATCTTCGTTTTTCGAAGTGTCAGATCCCTTCCATTTTTCCCTCTGAGGGTGCTTGCCCAGTTGAACTTTCTCTTAAAACAATAATCACTACCACCACTATATCGAGACCTGGCCAATACGCCATGTTCATGAAGTTTGAGATTTTTTGTAAATCGTTTGGTATCGTAGCATGATATTTTTTAAAATGGGATACGTCTGTATTTCGAATCATCTCGGGAGCTGAATTTTATTTCGAGTTATTGAAATGTCGTGATATAGAGAATTCCCGCCATTGAAGTGTGCACGTAATCGAATCACGTGTAATTACGGCTTGATATTGTCATAAGTGTTATTTAACCATGGAAAAACAAACTCGAAGTATTTTTATCATTTTAATTACAACACTTATTACATAAAGTCGTTGAAGACAGAATACATACAGTAGAGCAGGGCCTCTCAAACGCCCAAAATCTCACGCGTGCAAATCGAGGCGCAAGAACTCCGTGCACTGTGCATCGCTCCCGCTCGGCACGGCACGGACCAACGCTTCGTCTCTGGGCTACTCGGCTAAGCTCGGCTCAATTCGGCTCAGATTTGGAGCGCTACGCAGCAAGTGAGGAAGAGGGAGACAGGGGTAGCGAGCGAGACAGGCGTGGGGAAAGAGAGAGACAGAGCTATTGCTCCAAATCGAGGAGTGGGGGTCTGCACTCTGGTCAACCAAGCGAAGTCGTCTTTTGCACCGTGCACAGCGCAATGCACTGGTGCATGCACCCTGAGAGGCCCTGCAGTAGAGGATCATGAAACATACCTCCATTAACACCTTGTAAAAAATCGTTCGTTTCTTCTGTTTTACCTCTCGATTGACTCTGTATGTAGGATCGAAGCATAGTCAGTATACTTAACGCCCGGTCTAGTGACGATCCAGAATGACGTTCAAACAGCTCCAACTGCTTATAGTCAACGCACCAGGGTTGGTCAAATGAGCCGCTATATAAACATAACGAAGTCTGATGGGAAGATGTACTGTAGTACATACGTTAAGGAACAGTAACACATAACCTTAAATACTGTATTACACAGGTAATGTTGTACAAAATTCGAGTTACAGAATATTTTCTTTCAGCTTCTATGGAGAAAAAAAAGGTTTTCCTTCGAGAAATGGAGAAATTCGTAAATCGAATTTCGAGTAATGGAGAGTCGAGGTATCGATGTTCGACTGTATTTCCCTCAGAGGTCAAAGTTCAAAGGTCACTCCATTGGAGCAGTTAAATAGCCTACCAGCTCAAGTAACATCCTACCCCAGCCCACCGTGGAACATCAGTAGCTGTCATTGAGGACCGCTGGCGAGGTAGATGCCATCCAAGTTGGAGTGCATTGTGACTTCTTCAGTCGCATTAATTGCTTTCCTCACTCAGGTCACTGCCTCTCATATCTCATAGCTCCTTAGTTGACCTCGCGCGGTAGAGTGAAGGACAAGTTGAGAATTAACCCCGGTGCCTCCGCGTGAAAGCCAAACAAGGTACGACATGGAGCTGGCAGAGTTTTGTTAGCTTAATACTGAAAGAGTTAACATAAAATCTATGCATCGTGTGCTTTGAAAAACAGTTTTGTTGAGGTAGTAAAGAAGTTCTCAATCAATTTGAAAGGATATAGAAATCTCAATGTCAGGAAGTTCGAGGAATTTGAAAACAACAGTTTCACTTCTAAGCCTCCATATTGTACGATGTTTAAGACGTTTTCTCAGGTGTATTTACGTCGCACCGACACAAATAGGTCTTATGGTGATGATGGGAAAGGAAAGGGCTAGGAGTGATAAGGAAGCGTCCATGGCCTTAATTAAAGTACAGCCTCAGCATTTGCCTGGTGTGAAAATGGCAAATCACGGAAAACCATATTCAGGGCTTTCGGCAATGGGGTTCGAACCCACTATCTTCCGAACGCAATCTGATAGCCACGCGGTTCAAATTGCATTGCCATTTGCTCATTATTATTATTATTATTATTATTATTATTATTATTATTATTATTATTATTATTATTATTACGAAGCTACTCAGAATCTCTTTTCTTTTTTTTTTTTTGCTAGTTGCTTTACGTCGCACCGACACAGATAGGTCTTATGGCGACTATGGGACAGGAAAGGGCTAGGAGTGGAAAGGAAGCGGCCGTGGTCTTAATTAAGGTACAGCCCCAGCATTTTCCTGGTGTGAAAATGGGAAACTACGGAAAACCATCTTCAGGGCTGCCGACAGTGGGGTTCGAACCTACTATCTCCCTAATACTGGATACTGGCCGCACTTAAGCGACTGCAGCTATCGAGCTCGGTACTCGGAATCTCAAGAACCAAAAACATCAGTGGCTTAAGAAAGATAAGTAGCATTAATAAAGTTAGAGTCAAGAATCTGTTACACAGATCTTAAAAGAGGAAAACTAATCCCTGTTCAAACGTTTCTGGAGTATACTTAAATATTAACCGACAGGGAAAGGGAATGGTCTGTAAAGAATTTCATATTATTTCAGAACGTATTCTGTACCATAAATAAATAAATAAATAAATAAATAAATAAATAAATAAATAAATAAATATATAAATAAATAGCAAAGTCATCTCCATACAGGCCATGAAGGCCCTTGGAGGAGTGGAAGGTAAAGACTGCCACTATCCGTAACCTCGGCATTTGGTGGGGGTAAAGTGGTCACTTTCGGCCCCAGTAATTAACCAGGTACTCATTTTTGGTGTAGGTTGAATGAATCTCAGGGACATGTGCATCTCCGGAAGAGAAAATCTCCTTTTTAAAATGTGTCGATTTCCTGACTGGGAATCGAACCCACGTCCTGCAGGGTGGACCGAGCATACCTTTACCATCTCGGCCAGGCAGCCCCTAAATAAATAAATAAATAAATAAATAAGTAAGTAAATAAATAAATAAATAAATAGTCTCTCCTTTCGAAAAATAATGTGTTAGTTTCGAAACTAGAGGAGATGTACATCTATAAGGGAAAAGGGAAGTAATCCTGTTCTTCATATACTCTAATAACGTGAGGATTAGTATACAACGAGGTTGAACAATATAATGAATTTAGAAAATCTCTCCTTAAACAAGGAGTAACAAAAGATAGAACAGCACGGTCAAATGACGAGCTTGTTCTTTTCTCTACACAGTGCAAACTGATGCATTGATATGAAACTCTCTTAACTTGGAAAGATGAGAGAATTATCATTTACCGAGCAACTGACCGCGTGGTTAAGGGTATGAAGCTGTGAGCTTGCATTCGGGAAATAGTGGGTTCCAACCCCACTGTCGGCAGCCCTGAAGATGGTTTTCCATGACTTCCCATTTTCACACCAGGCCACGGCCCAGTTACCATTTGAGTGAAAATAGGGGCGAATAAGGCTGCGAGGAAATCATAGATAGTAACAACTTCAGAATCCATGCGAATTACTAATTCTCAGACATGAACCATGAGGGAGAATGTTTGTTTTTCATAACTGATGTTATCTTTATTGTGTGAAAGAGACCACTAGTTTGAATATGAAATCTGGGCCATCTTTTCTTTCTTTGTTTCTTTGTGTCTTTCTGTCTTTTGCAATCCGTTTACTTTCAGGGCTGGTTTTTCCTCGAGCGTCAGCGAGGGATTCCATCTCTACCGCCTCAAGGGCACTGTCCTGGAGCGTAAGACTTTGGGTCGGGGGATACAACTGGTAGTAGGACCAGTACCTCGCCCAGGCGGCTTCACAAGCACCTTGTAGGGGAATGGGAAGTTTGGAAGAGATAGACAACGGAGAGGAAGGTAACGGCCGTTGCCTTAAGTTAGGTACCATCTCGGTATTTGCTTATCGGAAAAGTGGAAAACCTCGGAATAGAACACCTTGACCTCCGGAGGCTGGGTGGACCCCGTTCTAGGCCTTTTACCACTTTTAAAATTTCGTGGCAATGCCGGGAATCAAACCCGGCCCACCGGGGATGGCAGCTAATCACACTAACCACTACACCACAGAGGCGTGAAATCTGTGCCATAATGATATTAATTCGAACTAGCAATTTCCCGCTGGCTCCGCCCGCAGTGTACAAAGTATGGTGTTGTTCGTTACTATCCTCACGGATTTATTTGCAAAGTTTCGAGTTAATGAAATAAAGCACATGATCTGCTGTGGTAATAGAACGTAATATTATGTCAACAAAACACTTATAAATACATCACACAAAGAAATTGAATTAAACGTTCCTTGGAACAACACTACGCGCCGAACTGTTAAAAAGTCCTTCAGAGATCTTCATCATGCAGACAAATGTACTCATAACGTTTCTCAGAATCTACCAATTTAAGTAGTTATAACCTCAAAAGAAAGCGCTTGATCTACTGAGTGTTTTTAGACCAAACCGAACTGGGTAACTCAATTAGAACGAAAAATATGATTGCTTCAATGAGAAAAAAAAATGTTGAAGAAATGAGACGTCAAATTAGATGTGCACTCCTAACTTTCCTCAGAATAAACCAATTTGAATAGTTAAGAGCTGAAATGAAAGAGCTTGATCCATTGAGTGTTCTTATGCCAAAACGAACTCCATACCTCAATTAGCACCAAAGATATGATTGCTTCAAAGAGACAAAACATTGAAATAGCTAATAATTTGAGGAAGGCGGAAGTTAAGTGATTAATAGTACCTGGTGACAAATCTGTACATTAATACCTTTCAGTTTTAAAAAAATGAAGGAAATTGGCCGGATAAAATGGCCGGACTGACTGACTTTAGTTTTCATATATATATATATTTCAAAAAATACATTGGCAAGTGACGATTTCCCTCTGCTATTACATTTCCTTTGCTCCCCATTCCTATCTTCTAATTTACACATGAGATTGCATCCTGTTGCTTATTTCTTCTTTCGAATGCTTAGCTGAAGAAGCAGGTAGTACGGTACAATCACAAATCACCTCTGACTCAGCGAGTAAAGGCAAGGCTCTTTACACGGCTTGGATTTCTTTTCCATCTTATTACTTTGAGGAAATTCACGACAGTACCGTCTTTGTTATGCTGAAGCAATCTCGCTTTTAGCGACTGAGAGGAGAAGAACGGTTTTCGAGACCCAGCAGTCCAGTGCCTCTAGATCATGTCAACCCTTGCTTGGCTACAGATGTGTGTGTGTAAACAAGACGACACATATTACGTCACAGAGGAGAATGGTGCGCACGCGCTGAGGAGCGCGCCCCACGGACGGCCCGCGTGGTTCGTGAAGCCCACAGTTCTCGCGTGGCGTGCATCCCTACGCGATCAGCTGGGTGCTCTTGTGGAGTATGTTCGGGGCGGGTGGTCATGGGGCCGGGTGATGGAGCCTCACGATAGCAACGTCTCGTGGGGAGGCGGCGAGCGCGAAGGAAACGACACTCTGGGGATCGGGACAGCGCCGCAGAACGACACCTTCACACTCCTGGCACCCGCCATCAATTCCTTTTACTTCTATGAGGTAAGGGACAGAAAAGGAATAAAACTTATCGCTTCACTATTTATGACTTCCAGTGCCCAAGACTTCGTAAAACAAAATAATAGAAAACTGCAGAGAAGATAA
Source organism: Anabrus simplex (assembly GCF_040414725.1). Classification (NCBI taxonomy): domain Eukaryota; kingdom Metazoa; phylum Arthropoda; class Insecta; order Orthoptera; family Tettigoniidae; genus Anabrus; species Anabrus simplex. Next base: position 63,252,232 of record NC_090268.1, on the reverse strand, counting down.
TGCTTCCCTTGACGTACGACACGAAATTACTTTCCAGGATTCTACAGAAATAATAATAATATAATTGAAAATTATCTGAAGATCACATTAATCTCAGGAACCATTCTTCAGGATACATACTGTACTGTAAATGTAATATCACAGTTAATATTAAACTGAATGCGTGAAACTTGTCTTCTAATAAAGGGGTAAATACTGTGCCTTATGAAATGAAATACTGTACAGATTGCATAGAGCGTAGTTCTAACTAAAGAGTTAGGAAGAAATTTCAAAATTTATTTACGGTTTTAAGGTAGAGGAAACTGGTTAGTAGTGTGACTGTTTACCATATTATTATTATTATTATTATTATTATTATTATTATTATTATTATTATTACAATGCACTGCGCCGACTAACATCCCATAAAATCATCGAATGAATAGCATTGAAATATCAACTTATTACTCTGCAGGGAATCGAACCTGTAATTTTAACTACAAAGGAAAAGTGGCCTATTACGGACACTACGCAATCGGTCCTTATTGTTTAAATGTACGTGCACATATAAAAACATTTGAATAGAAAGGAATGCAGAAAATATTGGTTCTGATTGTTGATATGTGCTGTCGTTTCTAAAATTCTGCGGTGAAAGTTATGGTGATGATGATGATGATGATGATAGTATCGTATATTTTCGCATTATAATTCATGATATCTAATAATAATAATAATAATAATAATACTATTTGCTTTACGTCCCACTAACTACGTTTACGGTTTTTGGAAACGCCGAGGTGCCGGAATTTAATCCCGTAGGAGTTCTCTTACTTGGCAGTAAATTTACCGACACGAGGCTGTCGTATTTGAGCACCTTCAAATACTACCGGACTGAGCCAGGATCGAACCTGCCAAGTTGGGGTCAGATGGCAAGCGCCTCAACCGTGTGAGCCACTCAGCCCGGCATGATATCAATCATTATTATTATTATTATTATTATTATTATTATTATTATTATTATTATTATTATTATTAAGTTTCATCGTCGTAATTTACACTAGGATGTAAAATTCTATTAATTACATGAGCAATCCATGACTCAGTATAGAATAATTTCGTTGTCGGTATTCAGGAGAAACTCCAAATATTTTGAACGTCATCGTCGACTATATAGTTTTAAATAAATAGACCGAATTGTACTTCTTCGACATCTGATTTATTCGAATAGCCTTACTGACATGTTATACTCCTTTTCTTCGAACATTAATCTATATATTCGTCATTTTAATTGTGCATTCCAAAATTATCCTCGGAGTAATTTAGAATAATACAAAATAATCGGTAATTTTCCTCTTCAGACACCGTAATAATAATTAGGAACTGTGTGTAAGGAGCTGCCATCACGAATATTTTTGTTATCATCTACTCAGAATAAATCCTAGAGAAAGAAACGCAGTAGGCCTATGTGACTCTAAGAGTAATTGACACAATGATCCTCATATATGGATAATTATTTGTACAAATATAGCAAGTAAACTTGAAGTTTTTCATAGTTCTCAATATTTTGATAATAATATGCGGGACCTATAGTTTCACGTGGAAACCGAACCGCAACATTGAGATTTGCCTTTCTGGCAGTCCCTCGTGCATTAGTCGGGAATGCTGATATGATTTCACTTAATCGAACTACATGACTACTGTGAAACACTTGAGGAAATTATTGCAAATCTAGGACGAGTGATAGAAAATAAAATAGTTATTAATACATACTGGTTTTAATAATAATAATAATAATAATAATAATAATAATAATAATAAATTCGGTTTACGTCCCGCTGGCTACTTTTGCCGTTTTCCGATACGTCAACGTCAGGTGCCAGTAAATCTACTGACATGAGGTTGGCGAATTTGAGGACCTTCATGTACTACTGGAGTGAATCTAAATCGAACCCGCCAACCTGGGTGCAGAAACCCAGTGTTCTACTACCGCCTGAGCCACTCAGTCGGGCAAGTTTAATTTTATTTAGAACAATCTTAGGAACAGTAAAGAAATGTTGTGTGTTCTCTTTTCCTTTGTAGCCGTGTAAGATTTGCAACCCGTTCCACAACTGAGAAAAAGAGGAAGGAGACTCAATAAGTTTAGACCTGTTCTGTGCGTAATGTCTCCAAGAACTTGGCAGACAGATGAACAGTAACATTTAGTTCCACGAAGCTTTATTTGGAGGTGATAGGTACAGCTGAAACAAAAAATGATGCAAATCACTTTAACTTCTGGAGCAATTATTGCGATAATTTTATATATTATTCAGCAAAACTGTATGACTTTATACGGCCCTTTACTGGAATGATATTCGTAACAGCTGCGTAAATCAACGTGAAATAATTTCAATTCCTATTGCTTTAGATTACTGCCCTTTTTAGGGATTCTGTACAGGTAATTCAGAGAGAGAGAGAGGGAGGGAGAGAGAGAGAGAGAGAGAGAGAGAGAGAGAGAGAGAGCTCTTTTGAACTGCGTAAAACTTGTAAAAATGTATATTTTAATTTAATTTTTTATTCCATCGTTTATAAATGCCATGTGCTGCCTGTGTCCGTACGTTAGCTGTCCTGTCCCTTTTGCATGAGCCCTAACTCGTAGAGGTTTTGAGTGAATAAATAACTAATGTAAAATAAAGTAAAATAAATTTACTGGGTATGTAAATTCTATCGGCACTTATTCCGGTGGCTTTGGTGTTGCACTGATAGTGGCTTGGGTAGGAAAGTAATTGACCTCAGCATTGGAAACACTATTACTCAACAATTTATTAAAAGACGAAACAGGGAAAACATTCCGAAGTGATTGCTGAAGGAATCAAACATAGCCGTCTTCTTTACCCCGATTGGTGGTCTTCGCTGTTTAGTACTTTAATACCCTGTCGCTCATGTGTGAATAATTTTCTTAGGTATTATTATTAACCTGGGTCCATTAAGTGTAGTTCCTCAGAGGCATAGTGTACTAGATTATAGTTGGTTACGTATATGAGAGGAAATACCGCATATCCTCAGCTTTGCCAAGATAAAATATAATCTTAACCTCTCTTACAGTGGAAACACATTACGTAAGAAAAACAGAAACCGAGAGAAATTCAGAAACAGAAGGGAAGTAAAGAGTGTCTTCTAACTGAAAAACAATATCAATGAAGGAATGCAATGTAGGTTATTCCGCAAGGAAAGTACACAAAGGATTACGGGAGAATAGAATATAATATCGTGAAAATTAATATTAAATAAGAAGGCAAGTAATGTTTTCTTTCCTTGTGTTTTACGTCACGTTCACATATATTAATCCTCGCGGACCGTGAGATAGGAAAGGGCTAGAACTAGGAAAATTGTGGTCTTAGCATGAATTAAAGCACAGTTATCTTGTGTGAAAATGGAAAATCACTGAAGATCATCTTCAAGGATGCCGATGACGGCGGGGTTCTTACCATAGCACATAAACAATTCGCTCGATAATAATAATAATAATAATAATAATAATAATAATAATGTGCGACAGGCCTCAGCAGCCGGCGCAATTCCTTTTCTCGCCGCCAGTTCGGGGCTTCATTCATCCCATCTCTGACGCGGTCATTGACTGCAAAACAGGTTGTAGGTATTCATTATTATTATTATTATTATTATTATTATTATTATTATTATTATTATTATTTGTTTTAAACCTGGGACATTGTGATGAGAATCACACTGTACTTGTTGCGTTTGTACAGTACATTATTATCCGGCTCCATGGCTGAATGGGTCGCGGGTTCGATTCCCGGCAGGATAGGGAATTTTAACCATAATTGGTTCATTTCGCTGGCATGGGAGCTGGGTGTATGTGTCGTCTTCATCATCATTTCATCCTCATCACGACGCGCAGGTCGCCTACGTGAGTAAAATCAAAAGACCTGCATCTGGCGGGCCGAACTTGTCCTCAGACATTCCCGGCACTAAAAGCCATACGCCATTTCATTTTAGTACTTTATTTATACAATTCTGTGCGTGTAGTTTAAATTAATTGTGGCTTGTGATGGAAAGGAAATAACATTCATATTTAGACAATATAATTCCATAGTTTAATTCGATTTATCCTGACCAACCTCTGCTGGACAGCTTTCTGTTTCTATTCCTTACAGTATTAGGATTAGGAGATCCAGTAAGTCATTAACCTGCTTTCCAAGGTCCTTCCCGTGTATGGCTAGGGATCATATGAAAATTTTCGTTACGGAAGTTAGTGTGACAGACGTGTAACCCAACCATCCGCGCAGGCTGCGATGTAAGGTATGTACCCTAGCAACCGTGCAGGCTATGATGTAAGGTATGTTACCTAGCAACCGTGCAGGCTTGTGGACATCTGAAATTAGTAGCCGTTGATGGATGGCCATGACCGAGGGGCACATTTATGTTCATTTGATTTTCGGAAAGGAAAACGTGGTTTTCTTGTTTGTTTGTTTTTGTTTTGTTTGTTTGTTTGTTTCATGATCACGCACTATCTTGCTGCACTTCGAAGGATGAAATACAGTATATGTGTATCGTAAGTCATGATACTAATAATCTACAACCCCCTTTAAAATTAAATCCCCCTGGGGGTGTGGGCAGTAATATAACACCCGCGTTATCGCCTGCCTGTCGTAAGAGACGACTAAAAGGGGCCCCAGATGCTCTCAACTTGCACTGAAAGTAACTTGGGAGCGTCGGTTGGTGGCCACTTGGCCCTGAGCTGAGTCCTGACATTGCTTCCACTTACTGGTGCGAGGCTCCTCACTTTCATCTATGCTATACAACCTCCCTTGGTTAACTCTAGTTCTTTTCCAACCGCGACGGTATTAGGTTTCCGAGGCCTAGGGAGACTTCCGTTTTCATGCCCTTGTTTTTCATTGGGCGATGACGTCATTTTTCGAAGTGTCGGTTCCCTTCCATATTTTCCCTCCGATTAGTGTTATATAGATTATGGTTGCCTAGCTGTACTTAAAACAATAATCACCACCGCCACCACCACTTCAAAATTAAATCCGTGAATGAATCTATCTATATCTCTATCTATCAAGCATATCCTCATTCGTATAGGATAAAAACGACCTCTAGCCAATAAAATAATAATAATAATAATAATAATAATAATAATAATAATAATAATAATAATTCGTGCAGTAATTATTAGCCTGGTGCAGACATTGTAAGACAGACCCTCCGACGAGGCTGGGCAATATTTGCTGTGTATGGGAAACAGTATAGTATAATGTATGATGTGTGAATTGCAGGAATATTGGGGACAGCACCAACATTCAGTCCCCAAGGCAAGCTAATTAGGTGTTTTAAGTTGAAAATCACTGAACCCGCCCGGGAATCGAACTCGGGGTCCCGAAGACCGAAGACCAAGAACACTCAGCCATGGAGCCGTAAAATAATAATAATAATAATAATAATAATAATAATAATAATAATAATAATAATAATAATAATAGCATGGCCTCAGCTACCATTACAGGCATTTTGATTTAACATCATTTCGGATGCCTCCGTATCGTGTTGAATGGTTTTTTAATTATATGGTAGAAGAAAACGGATCTCTAATCGGCTTTGTTTTTTTATTAATATGAGAGGTGAACACGAAATGTCACCTCCGCCTTAGGCGAGGGCGGTAGAATAACATCCACGGTGTCCCCTGCCTGTTTAAGAGGTGACTAAAAAGGGGGACCAGGCTCTCAAGTTGAGAGCATGGGAGGTGAACACGATTCCTCTAGCTGAGTCTGGCATTGCTTTCACTACTTGCGTCAGGCTCCTCACCTTCATCTTTACTATCCGGCCACCAGTGATCAATGCTAGTTTATATCCGACCTCGCCGGTAGTAGGTTCTCGAGGGGTAGGGAGTCTTTCATTTTCATCCTCCTTTGTGAGCCTTCTCTTTCTTTAGCCGATACCATTTTTCGTAGTGTCGGAAGTCTTCCACTTTTATTACTCTGATCAGTGTTAACAGGGGATGGTACCACACTGTTCTTAAAAAAAAAAAAATTCTATATGTATTGAACCCACGATTTCGGAATCAGGAGGCCGACACTAGACCACTGATCGACAAAGAGAATTTAAATATCATAAACTTATCTCAACTTACTGTCTGGCTCCCGGGTTCGATTTCCGGCAGGGTCGGGAATTTTAACCATAATTAGTTAATACCCCCTGGCACGGGGACTGGGTGTATGTGTCGTCTTCATCATCATTTCTTTCTCATCACGACTCGCAGATCGCTTACGGGCGTCAAATCTCCGGAAGCCACACGGCATTTCATTTCAATTATCTTAACTTACTACCTAAATAACTCCTACCGAGCATTACATACAGCCAAAGCGAGCAAAGCCATCTCCGTAAAGATGACGGAGGCCCCTGGAGAAAAGCAAGGTAATTATTTCTGTCGTGTAGACGTAAAAGGAAGAGTACAACAGAAACACCGTGTTCTTATTACGTGATTACTTTATTATTGAATTTCAAAGAGTGTATAAACAAGAATACTTATCAATTACTTCTTTTCTCCCGGGTTTCAGCACCACTACATCATGTAGACGTGATGGGGAGAGCACAGCAATAAACCATGTTAAACAAAATGGAGTGTTAAACTGTTCGTGTACGCAATTCCCCAACAGCTTCTACTGTCTCTTATCTATTCACTAACAAAGGAACTAAGGCTTGACCGGAAGGATTTCAATAAAGCCTGGGTGAATGTTCAATAAAATTAACCTAAATTTAATGTGCCTTTGCTCGTGAGACCAGCGTTTACATGCACTGTATATTTCTAGTATAGGAAGAAACAAATTTTTACTTTCGTAGATCTGTCTCACTTCCATCCTTGGCTTTAACAAGATGTAAGAGACTGAGACATGAGTGATGGTGTGTGCATTTAAGTGGGCATGACAGACTGATACATAATAGCAAACTTCTGGGTCAGTGAGGAAGGCAACGGGAAATTACCCCATTCCTCATTTCCCTCCTATGCCTCTTCAGTAAAATCAAATAGTCCTATTTTAAAGGTATAAAAACCATTTTATACCAAAAATTAATGAGATTTTGACAACACTTAAGCGCAGAGTATTTGAACAAGCTTATATTCAAATATTAGAGTTAAAATACTTCTGTATAGTTTATAGTTCAAGCTAAAATACGCATTGTGGTATAGAATTATTATCGTCATCAACATCTTATTCTTCTTCTTTAACTTTTATGACAAGTATAGTTACCCTACACAACGGCTATGTTATGAGACTTGCATAAACTTTAGGGGCACGGCCCATCAGAACCCCTAGAATTTATGTTACTCTTACTACATAACGGAAGAATGGGCTAGACAATGCTTCCTAATAACCAAATTAGTTTGCATTCTAACGTCTTCTTGTTCTTCTTTTCTACCGCTTTTCCCACCTCTGTGGGATCGCGGGTGAGAACTGTGGATTTGGCCCTGTTTTACTGCGAGATGCCCTTCCTGACGCCAACCTTCTATGGAGGATGTAATCACTATTGCGTGTTTCTGTGGTGGTGGATTGTGTAGTGTGTTGTGTGAATAGTAAGAGGAAAGTGTTGAGACAAACACAAACACCCGGGCCGTAAGAATTAATCAGAGGTGATTAAAATCCCCGACCCGGCCGGAAATCGAACCCGAACCCGTTGAAAAGAAGGCCTTAACGCTGACGGTTCAGCCAATGAGTCGGACAGTCTGCATTCTAACCTATTACTGCCCAAAAACCCAGAGTCTATTTATGACCGTAGGGGATCTCTTTACTCAGTCCATTATCCAAGTCTCTTCGAAGGAACTGTTCGCGCCTTGCGTCCTCACAGCACTTTTTACCATGGATATGTTTTGGGCTGGGGGTCTATCTGAAATTAGAGTAAGCAATTTTGCGCCGACGAAAAGCTGACGCCGTAACCAGGCAACCAGTGTACGTCATATGGGTGGAAAAAGGGCGCCATTTTGGTGGACGGAAAGGTATGCTTTGGAATATGTTGGACGTTAGAGGCTGTAAACGAAGCAGTGGCGAATAATTTTAAGGGGAAGACGTAATTCAAATTCTGAACACCGTGGGAGGAAGATTTTTTAAAATTTATATATTTTTATTTATTTATTATTTTATATTTTATTTTTATTTTCTTTCTTTCTTTCTTTCTTTCTTTCTTTCTTTCTTTCTTTCTTTCTTGCAAACCGGCCAAACTTAGGACCATGCCAATACCACTTCACTTCCTTCTTATCATCCCTTCTTCCGTCCTCTTTCTCCACAGTACCTTCATTCTTTCAGAATGTTGCACTCTTCTCTCTTCAGTCCATCTTCCCCCTCTGCGCTCTTTATTTTCTTCCACAAGAACTATTATTTTGGAAAGTCTCTTCCTGAATTGGTCTCTATCACAACATTCTTCATCTGCAATTCCTAACCTCTTGAGTTCTTCCTTCATCTGCTTGACATACCAACCCCTCTGGCTCTTCATGTAGTATATTTTATTAAAGATTTGTTTATTTAACATTGCTGGGTCCATTCTGACCATGTGTCCATAGAATCGCAACCGCCTTTTCCTTATTGTTTTTTCCAAGTCTTCTGTTATTTTGTATATCTCCTTATTTGTTCGTAATCTATAGTTTACCTCTACTACCCTTGGGCCATAAATCCGATTGATTGATTGATTGATTGATTGATTGATTGATTGATTGATTGATTGATTGATTGATTGATTGATTGATTGATTGATTGATTGATTGATTGATTGATTGATTGATTGATTGATTGATTGATTGATTGATTGATTGATTGATTGATTGATTGATTGATTGATTGATTGATTGATTGATTGATTGATTGATTGATTGATTGATTGATTGATTGATTGATTATCGCCGTGTTTTTATGGCGTTGCTCAGGCTGTAGAGCCTACTATTATGCCCAACCGTAATATACTGTTTAATTTATGTTAAATTCAAGAACATACTAAAATTGTGTAACTCACAGACTAACTGGAGAAGCTTATCGTCTAGTTCCTAAGGTTAATGTTTACACGAAGAAAGCGCATTATCTTAGATATGTTCTATATTTTCTATTTTCATGATTAACAATTCAATTGACACAGAACGAACATTTTAGAAGTATCGATCTTTAAAAGACTAGTCTGACAATGTACAATCATTTACCAATATTCCTTTTACTGCCAATATCTACATAACGAATATGAACGAGCATTAAGGTAGCACTATCCTGTGTATTGTTTTCTCTCAGGTGCGCTGAAATCCCAAATGTGAACCAACTTATTTACAACTACAGATTAAACAGTAATATAGATAACCAGGAATATTCTACTTGGACACAAATAGAGCGAGTTGATGCTCAAAGTTGTTTCCAGTCGTAAAATTGTGTCATCAGTTTAGTTATGGAATATTCCTCACGCAAACAGTCGCTCGTGACATCTCTAGTCGACGGAAGTAACAATCAATCAGCGGATAAATCCGAATACATAACTATAATACCGTAATAACAACATTGGAACATGTCAGAGACTGCTATATCCAAGTCAGGAAAGTTATTATGGTGATATTCCTTAGATTGAATGGCATTAGAATACAGGGTTTGTGAATCCTACTCAAGGTATGTTCATTTCTATACGTTTGAAACATGAGAAAATCACCAAGTTCCTTTGGAAAAAAAATGAGATCATTTCATTCTTATCATGTAGAGTTTACGCTTGCTACTTTCCCGGTTCTAACACACACCATTGCTAACGACGACGAAATACCCGCATGTATTGGTGCCACATTAAACCACTGTGAAATAAAGTATCATACCAGCACATGTTAGTGATATTTTAAAAAATAGGAAGGCATTTCTCCATTTCGATTCCAAGATTTCCCTAAAACAATTTGAAAACGTTACTGAAACGTGATGGGAATTGTTGATCCTCGTGTGGGTGAGGGCTTAGAATACTTCCACGGTAACCGCTGCCTGTTCTCAGAGTCAATCAAAATGGGAACTTACAGGTACTCTCAGATTGGGAGAGTGGGTTAACGACCACGCGATCCATAGATGAATTTAACATTGTTCCCACTTACTTGTGCCTGTCTCCTCCCCTTAATCCTTCCTATCATTTTCACATCATGCGATTAGTGTTAATAATAATTACTATTATTATTCCGTGGTTTTTCGTGGATCACAGAGGTGAAAGAAGGTGCCGGGATGAATGGGTCTTACTACAATGTCAAGAATGAATTTAAAACTTAAACTGAAGGTTATATTTTCAGACATCAAAATCTAACAATATTTACTAGTAACAAACGTTAAACAAGTTTGGTAAAAAAAATCCAAGATTCAGAACCTTAACACCTTGGGCCTTAAGTCCCCAGCTTTACATTTCCTGAGCTACAAGCTCAAATGTACAAAGAGCACAAATTTACTCAAGGACAGAAATCCCCTAATACATGGAGCACTTGCTCCCTAAATTACAATTTCAGGCCTCCCAGAGGCACTCTTACAACACTTGAAAAAAAGCTAACGTGCTCTCAGTTTTCCAAGCCTACTCAAGGCAACATAGCATTAAACTCTAATAATCTCTGGCCTTACAAGGCACTATTTACAAATAGAAATCTTATTACACAGAGGTATCTAGTACCCAACCTACAGGGTCTTAGTGAAAAGAACAGGTTAAATAAACGGCCCGAGTACAATTTGAATGGAGTCGAAGATTGAGCTCCAAAAAAAAAAAATTAAAACTTATAGGGCGCTGGGCCGACGAAACAGGGGTTATTCCCAAAATACTGAGGTAGCAGGCATGGAAATCACTTCAATACATTGGAAAAATAAAAATGTGGCACCTCAAACCAAGAGGAAGGGGAGTTCGAGAGGGTACATCACTCTCTATCCCCGATTTACAGTTAAAGTTTTTACGATGTTTTTAAATTAGCCGAAAGAAGATTTACATTTTAGAAAAGTTGGTTGCATAGTTAAAGATTCGGACCTTTCCCTCGGGTTTAAACTGCGGAGCTAGCAAGATATAAAGATGTGATGTGGCCATTACCTTGTCGATGTACTGCTGCCTGATGAAAGCGGCCGCCCGCCTCCTGCTTTGACACACACACTTAGTAAGATGACGATCAATTGGCCAAGAAACGTGAAAACCCGCAGTTTATAAACCCCCGGGAAAAGTTCGAGACCATTCAAGATTAAACTAGCCACACCCTCTCACGTTTATTGGGTACTTTCAAAGTTACACTCAAAATCGAAGAAGAGAATAATAATAAGAAGAAGTATGTGATTGGTAGAAAATTAATTACAGAAATTATTGATTGTTTTGATTCAAAACTGGCGGGAGAAAAGATAAACATTGCCAACCCAAAAATAAATGAACATCAATTAGTAAAAAAAACTTATGAATACAAAACTTCTTTAAATCAAAAGTTCTTTCACTTCGCACCAGGGTGCATGATCATAGTTTTTAGTAGTGACATCTGTGGAAGAATGTCCAAACTTCTTGATGAATGGCAAACAAAACAAGTAGAAATACAGTCAGTTCAGGAAACTTCACAATAACAAAATTACATCAGATTTTAGTGGTGACATCTTCTGAGTAAAATTCTAAGTAGGTATAGTTTCAATTTCACTGTTTCACCAATAGAGGAGTTCATTTAGGCGCTAGATTTAAATTAGCGGCGTTGGGGTGTACCTCCCGGTACAATAATAATAATAATAATAATAATAATAATAATAATAATAATAATAATAATAATAATAATAATAATAATAATAATAATAATAATAATAATAATAATAATAGTTTTACAGATTCGAACAATCAGGGGAGCAATTCGCTAAAATAAAAGCTTTGGAATCCTTACGAACAACATGGATAGAGGATGACGAAGATAAAAAAAAGCAACTATACACACGGACAGTAGAATAACAATTGACTCCACAGTGGATTAAAAAATCCAGAACAACCTAGTTGAGAAAACAAGTAAAACTATAGCAACACTTGAAATAAATAATTGGAGCATACAATTGAAATGGGTTAAGGCACACATATGTGTACAAGGCAATGAGCTGGCTGATAAACTAGCAAAGGAGGCAGTCAAATTAAACGAAATAAGTTATGACAAATTATCCCCTTCAACACAGTTAAAAGTTACCTCAGGAGAGAGTCTATTAACGAACGCCAGCGAAAAAGTTACAATCACAAAGGAATTCTTTCCAACAGTTGAATGTAGACTAACAACCAAAATCAACCTAATGCCAAATATGAGAGCACTAGTAACCGAACATGGAAACATAGCATCGCACAGGCTTAGGGACTGTACGCAGTCCCGAGTGTTCCTATAACAGAGGACCCCAAACAGTAGATCACTTAATACTCGAGTGTAGTGAAGTGAAAAGTGAGAGAGAAATTTTAATAAACAACGTTATTATGGTAGGCAACTGGCCAATGAAAACATCTGTCCATCGGGGAGTTGGCCGACGGTTGCAGGCGCGCAGCTGTGAGCTTGCCTCCGGGAGATAGTGGGTTCAAACCCGACTGTCGGCAGCCCTGAAGAAGGTTTTCCGTGCTTTCCAATTTTCACACCAGGCACACATAGGTGTACATAGGTGTACAAGGCAATGTACCTTAATTAAGGCCACGCCCACTTTCTTCCCGTTCCTAAGCTTTTCCTCTCTCATCGTCGCCATAAGACCCATCTGTGTCGGTGCGACGTAAAGCAAATAGCAAGAAAAAATTAAAAATTAAAAATTAAAAATTAAAAATTAAAAATTAAAAATTAAAAATTAAAAATTAAAAATTAAAAATCTGTCTTAATAAAAATTATTCAAAACCATTTGCAAAATTTGTGGACTCTTTCAACTTTCAACTTTAAGGCATTAAGAAAGAGTCAAGAACAATAGCCCTCACCAAATGAAAATGAAAATGAAAACCTACAACCTGTTTTCCAGTCAGTGACCGGGTCAGGGATGTAATGAATGAATCATATATAGGCTGTTATTACAATGGGGTCGCCACTCCCTTAATGAATGATAGATGCTACGAAATGAGAATGAAGAGTGTTGCTGGAATGAAAGATGACAGGGAAAACTGGAGTACCCGGAGAAAAACCTGTCCCTCCTCCGCTTTGTCCAGCACAAATCTCACATGGAATGACCGGGATTTGAACCACGGTATCCAGCGGTGAGAGGCTGACGCGCTGCCGTCTGAGCCACGGAGACTTAGCCCTCACCAAATATGTATGCTAAAATGTAATAAATGTTTTTCACACAAATACGTAAGATAAGTTAATTGCATGTGGTACTACGCATGTAGTGGAGCATTCAGAGAGTATATATAATAATAATAATAATAATAATAATAATAATAATAATAATAATAATAATAATAATAATAATAATAATAATAATAATAATAATGGTTTTAAGTCCCACTAATTCTACAGATTTTGCAGACTCGAAGGTGAAGATGTTTTGTCCCACAGCAATTCTTCTAGGTACCAGCGCTTCACCGTCTCAGCCACTTAGCTTAGCTGATTATATTTCACTTCCTATTATAGCAATAATCGGTATTACCGATCATTAATATCGTGCTTGAAACCTATATATAAGCATAATCTTCTTCTTCTTTGTTACGGCCACTAAGAACCGCGAGATCTCAACTGTGTGTCTTCTTGCGGGCCCACCCGGTTTTCATCCTTTAAGAGTGTTCTTTTTTCCATGCATCAGAATGGGCATGATTCAGTCGAGCTGGGACTTCTTATTGATGAACGTGACTTAAGTTTGTGTCTGAGTGGTGTTCCGAGTCGAATGTCTGTTTCTGCTATTCCATACTTTAAGAGATCCTTGTCGATCTCTACCAACCAAGGAAAAATCGTATTTAGACTTCTGAAATAGGATAACAAACGTTTACAGGTTCTTTTAGCTGACAATCTGAAGAGGTGAGCGTAAAATGTTATCCTTCCTTTCCGGATTGCGCTTGATATCTTTTCTGTTCGGTCTATATTTCTAAGTTGCTCCGAAGACTGTAAGAAATTTTCGGATAATCTTCCTTTCCTTAATTGCCAGTTTTTCAAGTGTTCGAAGCGTTAAACATTCTGATGCATATTATTATTATTATTATTTTATTTTATTTTTTCCTGCACTAGTAGTAAATATATTTTCAAAATCAAGGTTCATCTGACTGAATGTAGTATTACTTCCATTCACTTTGCCATGCTCATTGCTGTAATAATATTACTTATCTGACCTCTCTCGGTCGATTCTTGTTCCCATCTGAGCCCAAGGTATTAAGTATGCAAGACCAAGGGAGTCTTTCATATTCATGTCCTTCGTGTCCAACTCGTTGGCTGAATGGTCAGCGTACTGGCCTTCGGTTCAAAGGGTCCTAGGTTCAATTCCCGGCAGGGTCGGGGATTTTAACCTTCATTGGTTAATTGCAAAGGCTTGGGGGTTGGGTGTTTTTGCTGTCCCCAACATCCCTGCAACGTACACACCACACATAACACTACTCTCCGCCACAATAACACGCAGTTACCTACACATGGCAGATGCCGTCCACCCTCATCGGAGGGTCTGCATAACAAGGGTTGCACTCCGCTATAAATAGCCACACGAAATTATTATTATTATGTCCTTCGTAGCCCTTCCTTTGTTTTTCTCTTGCCTTTCCTCCAAGTTTTGGGACACCAATTTTCTCCTCTGAGTACTAAGAAGGGACTGTTATCTACAGTAGTTGTGCTTTCCCTTAACATAATAATCAACCACCCCCTACCTAGGTCCTTCCAGGTAAATCGACCTTATGCCACTCTCCTCCAGTATTCTCCTACTACTATATACGAGGGAGAATCAGAAAGTAAGTTACACTTCCAAGAAATGGCCATTTATGAAACCACCTGTACATAGGCAACACTTATGACATGCAATGTAACTTCACATTTCCACATAGTCCCCAAGAGACTGCAAACATTTCTTGGAACAGTCAACCAACTTTTCGATTCCGGATGGGTAGAAAACACCTCCAGAACTACGTAAACACCTGGAGAAACAGCTACATTCGCCTCCTCATCGTTTCGGAAAACTGAGCGCCGGTGTTATTTTTTTTTGCACTATAACGCAACACCTGACACGGCCCGTCAAACGTCCGAACTGCTGCAGCGATTCAACTGGGAAGTATGGCAACATCCTCCATACAGTCCAGACTTAGCCCCATGCGAATATCATGTGTTCCGTAAGCTGAACAAGGATCTTGGTGGCCGACGATTCCGAAACGATGAGGAGATGAAAGAAGTTGTCTCCTGGTGGTTACATAGCGCCGGAGGTGATTTCTACGCATCCGGAAACGAAAAGTTGGATTGTCATTCAAAGAAATGTTTACATTTTCTTGGGGACTATGTGGAAAAGTAAATTTACTTTGTATGTTTTCATAACCGTTTTGCCTATGTGTAGGTGGTTTCATAAATAGCCATAACTTGGAAGTGTAACTTTTTGATTCGCCCTCGTATTTGCTTTAGTGACAAACATGTGGACTCTTGGTATTATTTCCAAAATAACCATCGTTCACCTCTTATCGTCCATTCCTGCTATACTGTACGTTCAGCAGTTCGCCGCCTCTTTAGAATTTACACTCTTTTCGAGGCATTCTTCAGTTTAGTTACCAATCGTACGTGGTCTCTTAGTTTCTTGCAAATGTGAGCATTGCTGTCTCCATACCTTTCTGCTCAGTTCTAAGTTTTATTTTTGCTTCAATGTTCGATTTCCATGTTCCACAGGAATGTGTGAGGACCAGAAGTACAAAAACAAAATGGTTTCTCACGGTAGTTGGAGTGAATGGGACATTCCACGTCAAATCAGACGAAAACTGGTTCTTTAAAATTGGCAAAAATTTTAACAGATGTAGAAAAGCTCCTTAACTGTTATAAAACTCACACAAAAGGTCGTTAATATATCGCATTATATTACTTTCAGTGACTTTATAGGCCTATATTGCAGTCATCTTAAAAGATAAAAAAATTAATAAGGTTTTCACAAAATATGTTGTTTAATTATTTGTAAATCATGTGGATTGTTCAACATATTATTAAAATAGTCACTAAAACATTGATTTTATTTTGATTCCAGAATGGAAATAAAATCTGAAAACCTCAATGATTTTATTTTCAGTAGTAGTATAAGTCAGCGTTTTCGAATTTTTATGGGGTCGAAAATGATACACGAATAAATAATTATTAAAAATACCATCGTGAAACTGAGTTCCCGCACGTAGCTATCAAACAAGCGGGTAGCATCACAGCACATGTTCATCTGAAATGCGCAGATTATAGTTCATGTAAAGCAGTATACAGTTCAGGCGTGAGTTTCGAAAACTGGAAAAATAAACTGACTTTCAATCAATTACAGAAAGACACCCAAAGTTCTGTAAACACAGTCTGTCGCCTTCTTTGAAGATATTTCTTGAATGTAGAAGAGTTGGTCAAATGTAATCAATATATTTCCAAAACATATTAATAAATAACTTATTGTATTCTACTAATAATACGACTTATTAAACACACTCTGTACATAAAAGAATGATATTATTGAAAATTGGTATAATTTTCATATAAAAGCTATTGATTTAATGCTTTGAGTAGACGAGTATTTGATACTACTTGCAGCGCTTCTCGCACAATATATAAAATATATATGAACGGCTGTTATTGTGAATACATGTCGCAACTCGAAGTTCGACTCCTCCTATTCATTTGTGTTCATGGCCAAGGAAAGTGTCACAGAAATGTGAGTCTTACGCTTCTGCTTTTTCTTCTCACTCCCGGTAGAATGCTTCATATGCTAGCGTGTGAGCTAGGTTGAGGTTCTCATATAACTCCCTGACAAAGAGGTCAGTGTTTGTCAGTAAATACACTAATCTGCTTAACGCCGTCTTCGGCAGCCGGAGGGCTCTTCCACAGTAGATACGCAGCTTTTACAGAGTCCAATCTTTTCAGACTTGTGAAGTGAGGTGCATCCATATTTCTGCAACTGTGGGAGAGGCTCTTATTGTACTACATTTACTGCATCTTTACAATCGTCCTATCCTTAATAGCTTATTCAAAATAAGCCTATTTATGTAAAAATGCTGTCTGTCGGAAAAAGTATACTGCAGTAGGTTCAACATTTAAAATAATGCTATTTGCTTTACGTCGCCCCGGTGTGAAAATGGGAAACCACGGAAAACCATCTTCAGGGCGGCCGGCAGTGGGGTTCGAACCCACTATCTCCCGATTACTGGATACTGGCCGCACTTAAGCGACTGCAGCTATCGAGCTCGGTTTTAAAATAATGAAGACTGTTCACAGCGAAAGATTATATTCTACAGGAATGAATATCACCATCCATTTTATCTTTTTAAAACAGTATTTCAACATTGAAATCAGACTCCTTAGCTTAATGGTCAGCGTACTGGCATTTGTCTCAGAAGGATGTGGGTTCAATTCCCGGCCCGGCAGGGGATTTTTTAAGTGTGTATGGTTATTTCCTCTAGCTCGGGGAATAGCTGTTTCTGTTCATCTTAATATAGACCCACTTCTCTTTATCTACACACAACACTACTCTCCCAGTGGGTGGGGGAGGTTGAATAACACACACGGTATCCTCTGTCTGTCGTAAGAGGCAACTAAAAGGGGCCCCCGGGTCTCTTAATTTGGAATCGTGAGTTGGCGACCACGGGGGCCTTAGCCGAGTATTGGCATTCCTTCCAATTACTTATGCCAGGCTCATCACTTTCATCTATCCTATCCGACCTCACTTGGTCATCTCTTGTTCTTTTCCGACCCCGACGCTATTAAGTTACGAGGGCTTTCATTTTCACGCCCTTCGTGTCCCTAGTTTTTCTTTGGCCGGTACCTTCATTTTTCGAAGTGTCGGATCTCTTCTATTTTTACATCTGATTAGTGTTTTATATGTAGGGTTGCCCAGTTGTACTTCATCTTAAAACAAAAATCGTCGTGCGCTTAGGAGCGCGTGGCTGTGAGCTCGCATCCGGGAGATAGTGGGTTCGAACCTCACTGTCAGCAGCCCTGAAGATGGTTTTCTGTGGTTTCCCATTTTCAATCCAGGCAAATGCTGGGGCTGTACCTTAATTAAGGCCACGGACGCTTCCTTCCCATTCCTAGGCCTTTCTTTTCCCATCGTCGCCATAAGACCTATCTGTGTCGGTGCGACGTAAAGCAACTAGCAAAACAGAAACAATAATCACCACCACCTCACACACAACACTACGATCCCCCACAAAAACGTGCAGTAGTGTACAAATTCCTTCACGTAGGGTTTTTAGACATTTTTACTAATATTTTCTCGTTATTTCTGTGTTTTCCTTTTATTTTCTATTTAGGGACGACACACAACCCAGTCCCCGAGCCAGTGGAAATAAAAAATTAAGGTTAAAATCCCTGACCCACCCGGTAATAATCAAAGCTGGGGCCTTTGAACCAACAGCTAGCACGCTAACTATTTAGCAATGCAGCCGGACAAACCTGTCCCGACTCCACTTTGTCCAGTACAAATCTCCCATAGAGCGACCGGGAATGGTACGACGGAACCCAACGGTGAGAGTTCCGCACGCAGCCGCCTGAGCCACGGAGGCTCCTTGTTTTTTAAATGTCATTTGTGTTTAAGTTCCACTAACTATTTTTAAGGTTTTCGGAGACACCGAGCTGCCGGAATTTATTCCCGCAGTGAGCTATTTTACGTGCCAGTAAATCTACTGACAAATACCATCGGACTGAGCCAGGATCGAACCTACCAAGTTGGAGTCAGAAGGCCGGCGCCTCAACCGTCTGAGCCACTCAAACAGGCAGTCGATCAAAGCATGTATATTCTTTGTCTTTAAACTTCCAGAATTGGCGCTTCATAATATTCAACTCAATGAATATTGGTCCTTGTTGGCTTCTTACTAGCTTATCCGGAGAAGAAACACTATTTCCAACATTTCAGAAGGTTTTAGATTCATCCAGAGGAACTTGCTTGCGGTATTCTTTCAGCTCGTCTGTTTCTGGATAGTTACAGTGCCTGTATATCGCGTAAATTTCTTTTTAACCGGCAAAAGGGAAGAAAAGCCGACAGAAGAAAGTCATGAAGCCGACGGAGCAGTGTATGATCATTCAATACCATGCAATAAAAAATCTAGTGCACAGGTGTCCAGAATTCACGTATGTTAGTCATGCTTCTATGGATTATCCAGCCAGTGACTAAATACACTATGCAGAAATATCTATGTCGAAACTGTTTCTGAATAGACTACTGCTACGAAAAAAGAAAAGAAATATTATGAGAAAGATTTCTTGAATCGCACCGCATCATCGCCTGTGTATGGGGTCGTGTAAATATATCTACGGTAAATTATTCTCTGCTTGTCATAAAAGGCAACTAGAACGGAAACCTCCGGGTCTCTCACCTTGGGAGTGACTACGGGGACCTAGCTAAATCTGGTATTGTTTCCTCTTCTGACTTTCATTTTACCTAACCAATCTCTCTTGGTCAACTCGTGCTCTCTTCCGACCGCAACGTTATTAAGGGAGTCTTTTGTTTTCCTTTCTTTTTCCGATATCTTCGTTTATCAAAGAATCAGAACTCTTCCATTGTTTTTCCTGTGTTTCGTCTCGTGCTTTGTTGTACTTCTCCTTAAAAAAGTAATCATCATCACGTTGTATGTCCCGATAGGTTTGAGTGCGTGCCGGCCGAGTGGCCTCAGACGGTTGAGATGCTGGCCTTCTGACCGCAACTTGGCAGGTTCGATCCTGGCTCAGTCCGATGGTATTTGAAGGTGCTCAAATACGTCAGCCTCGTGTGGGTGGATTTACTGGCACGTAAAAGAACTCCTGCGGGACAAAATTCCGGCACCTCGGCGTCTTCAAAAACCAACAAAAAGTAGTTAGTGGGACGTAAGGAAAAACATTATTATTAGTTTTGAGCGCATGGTGCCTATAAAGTGATCCCGTTAGTATTCACAACTATGTTACTGTTGATTAGTTAATGAAAATGTCTTTCACCGGTAAGTCCTAGGGAAATTTTATTTTCACACGCTTCCTGGCCGTATCCTTCCTTGATCAAATGAGCTGAAATGTATCTTCCTAGTATAAATGTTTTACAAGTTGCTTTACGTCGTACCGACACAGATAGGTCTTATGGTGACGATGGGATAGGAAAGTGCTAGGAGTGGAACAGAAGCTGTCATGGCCTAAATTAAGGTACAGGTCCGGCATTTGCCCGGTATGAAAACGGTAAAGCACGGAAAACCATCTTCAGGGCTGCGGACAATGGGGTTCGAACCCACTACCTTCCGAATGCAAGCTCACAGCTGCGTGGTCCGAACCGCACGACCAACTTGCTCGGTAAATGAAAATGCCTTTTACCGATAAGTCCAATAATATGGATCAAATGAGCTGAAATGTATCTTCTCATTATACATAAATTAGCCCTGTGGTTCTGTATTTCACCCCGTGGATCAGACGGTTAGATGGCAAATGTTGATCGTACATTCTGAATTCTAATTTTCTTGATTATATGCAAAGTGTGTATTGTACCAAACACTGAGACGTAGCAGGATTTGGTGGTAGTTGTTCTTATTTTAGGCGGTAAACTGGTGCAATTGTCTGTGTTACTCTTATTATTAAGCGAGGGAAATACTACGAGAACCCACTCCTCGGAAAATGAGAAAATCGAGTAAAGGACTTGAGGAATCATGAAGTGAAAGGCTCACTCGGCTCCCTAAATCTAATTTTCTTGGGTCCAGAAAGTAACTCGAGTAGAACAAGAAAGTTTGGCAGGAAATAGGACAGAACGGAGTTTTACACAAGTACAACTCTGGAATATTCATGTCATCCAATCCAGCAATTTGTAATTCAAATATCACTGCCCTGTATATAAATAATAATAATAATAATAATAATAATAATAATAATAACAATAATAATGATAATCGTGTGGTCTTAGCTACTGCGTGCATACATTCTGATATAACGCCGTTTCCGCTTCCTGCGTGTCAATTTTGACATTCTGTTGTGCAACTAGATGATAAAGAAAGAAACCAGAACTCCTTTCTGAGAGATCTATTGCTAGGTATTGATACTTGTAAGGACAGGTGAGTGACTGTCCCTCTGTGTTTTCACGACAACGTCGAGCGACTCTACAAACAACGCAGTGCAACGCAAGTCTATCTTCCGGTGAAATAAAATATAAGTTAGATAGTGAATGCAATATAATTTTCTGGTCTCCTAGGAATTTTTGCACTATTTCTTTGTAATTTCATCTTACAGTTATTATAGCATAAATGTTTTACAGCTCTTTAAACGTGCCTTATGCAGGTTGTAACAATAAGCTAAACCACCACCACCACCACCACCACCACCACCAACTCACGTGGAAATAATACACTTCGGACCCATATCCACACAACATATTTTCTTGATCTACGTGAGAGGGATGTGTTCTGAAACTTTGGCTATATCTTATTGCTACACAGGATAGAATAGAAGATAAAATTTCCAAAAACCTCAAACTCAGGCACTATAATGCGGTAGTAAAACCATCTGTTCTCTACGCCTCTGAGTGTCTCCTGATGACCAGGAAAGACTCTCTCAGGAAACTAGAACTCAAAGAAAGGAAGATCCTGAGGAGAATACTAGGACCCGTACGAGAAGAGGGAGGCACCTACAGAATTCGGCACAACGATGAGCTATAAAAACATTAAAATGACATCGATACTTGTAGGAGAAACAGGTGCCTGCTCTTTTATGGACACCTAAGCCCTGCACACTTGCCAACATTATCTTCGCTGTGGCAGATAGAGGGAAGGCATCCAGGAACAAGTGGGTCTGGAACAACTGGGGATCCCGCATGAGTCCATACACGACCGCCCAAACTTTCGGCAAGCAATTCAGCGGGGAATTTTTCCAACCTCACTTATTAGTAGGAAGAACACAGGAATCAGAAGACCTATATGGACGGAGGAAAGAAAGCTGGCTCACAGCCAGAAAATAAAGGAATACTGGAAGAGGAGAAAACAGAAGGCCCAAGTGATGAGATGATATGAGCCCAGTGGTCCTCAGTGGGCCCAAATGACAAAGAAGAAGAAGAAAAGAAGAAGAGAAGATAGAATACTCGTATCCTCTCGTTCCGGATCGCCAGCAACTGGGGAGAAAGTATTCATTTCTTGCAATCGAAATTATTTTTTGTAAATGAATGATTTTGTTACAATTAATTTATCTATGACTACATCAAACATTAAAATTACGCCCAATCACTAATTTTACCCAATCTCTGAATTGTAGTTTCTAAAACTGTATTTATTTTTGTCCTGGAAGTTACCAGTGTTATACAGTCAACGACAACATGTATCTTACCTTTATTAAGTTGAATTAGTGCAAGTATTTATTTATGTCTTGAGTCTGAACAGAGTTGTCCTTAGCTTACAGTAGATATTATGAATACACGAACGAATGAATGGATTAACGAATGAATCAATCAATCAATGAATCAATCAATGAATTTTACTCATGCATGCAAAGATGAATAAACACTCCTCTCTCCCAGTCACGGATTCATTGCTTCATCCTGCAAAGTTTACTACATTCTGCACAAAATTACTTTCAATTCACTTAAATTGGTTTACGCTTGAGTTCGCTACGTACTGTCTGATTATACCTACTGACCGTCCTCGAGCCAATGTTCAAAAAGGTCGTCGATTCTCGTCGTGGCATTGAATATATTTGTGAACCGTCTAGTTAGGAGTTATTTCGAACCCTACGTACGTGTATACGTAACTCGAGCGTCCTACACATGGTTTATATTTTATAACGTCTTAAATTCTTCCACATTTTTGTCACGCCCAACTTCTCAAACTGGCATCTTGATTTATAACACGTATTCACGTCAACAATATAGTCAGTACTCATTATGTAAAATATTAATAAAGTATTTTATATCAAGTCCTGGTTCACATATTCAAACTCTTTAACTTATTATACCCACGTTTTGATTGGCGGATAGAGTAAAGCAGAATTAATTTTAAAAGTAACTGTCCTGTAGCACGGTAAAGATATGTGGCTGTGCCAGGAAGATGGCTGCCTCCGTTTAGAGCCTCGTCGACACTCGTGTCCAGAGTTCCATTTTTCGTGGATGCTCATGCAACAACACAGTAATAGCATTTTCCTACTGTGAAAATGGGAAAAACCGGGCGAGTTGGTCGTGCGCGTAGAGGCGTGCGGCTGTGAGCTTGCATCCGGGAGATAGTAGGTTCGAATCCCACTATCGGCAGCCCTGAAGATGGTTTTCCGTGGTTTCCCATTTTCACACCAGGCAAATGCTGGGGCTGTACCTTAATTAAGGCCACGGCCGCTTCCTTCCAACTCCTAGGCCTTTCCTATCCCATCGTCGCCATAAGACCTATCTGTGTCGGTGCGACGTAAAGCCCCTAGCAAAAAAAAAAATGGGAAACACAGCTGCTAGTGACTAAATTCGAACCCTCGATCTATCAAACGTAATAGTAGTTACACGACTCGTAACACGTAGCCATAATTCCGAAGTCATAAAATTTGATACGTTGCTACAGGCACAAACATTACACAGGTCATTATTCCAATTCCTCCAACACGTTGCTAACAAATAAGTATGTATGTCAGTTCCTGGACTAGATTGATGCATTTCTCCTTGCCACCCTAACCTGTATTACCCTATCCATCTTTATGTAATTATTGCAGTCGATATATTCTATAAACGGTATCTTTTCTACCAACATGGCTTGATCTGCCTCCACCGTTGTAGCACTAGGCTTCTCGTCTTCATATTTCCTATTCGATGTCCCTTGCTCAAATCTTGTTCCTATCCGACCCCAACAGTAATATGTTTGCAAGGCATAGATTGACTTTTATTCTCAGCCCCATTTAAATGTTTTTACTAATCTTCCTGATACAGATTACTATATTACAGCAAGTTTATTAATTAATCACTTCCTGTTGCCGACACCCTCATTTTTCGAAGGGTTGGACCTCCTCCATGTTTTCCTCTGCTAATTTTAAGATAGGGTGGTTTTCCAGTTGTACTTTCTCTTAAAATGATCACCACCATCACAGCCCTCGTATTTACGGGCACGGTAGTGCAAATATCTAGCTGTCAGAAGAAGGTGAAGATACTCTGCATGTTAACAGCTCATAAAGCACACGTAGTGTGTGCCATGGCGGCCTAGTTAGTGATTCATTCGAATTGCTGGCGAATGAAATACGTTTCAGAAAATGTCTATGTTCTCGAGAAATACTTGATCGGATTTTGAAAATACTCACACTGCTGAATTCGAATCCTGATTTATAATGCTAGGTGTAGATAACGGTATAGTTTAAATCAATAAAACAAAATAAGTACGCTTATCTCGGCAGGTAAAGGTACCCTGGAAAAGTATCATGGGATTGATTATGAGCCCATTCGTAACAATAGTGTGAAATTAGATTTTCAATGTTTTTGAGGTACAGTATTTTCAGTACATAAAATATCTATCCTGTCCACCTATTTGGTGTAGTGATTAGTGTGATTAGCTGCCACCCCCGGAGCCCTGGGTTCGATTTCTGACTCCAACAGGAAATTTGAAAACTGGTGCGAAGGCTGGAACGGGGTGGACTTAGCCTCGGGAAGTCAACTGAATAGAGGGGTTCGATTCTCACCTCAGCTATCCTTGAAGTGGTTTCCCACTTCTCCTCCAGGCAAATGTCGGGATGGCACCTAACTTAAGGCCACGGCCGCTTCCTTCCCTCTTCCTTGTCTATCTCTTCCAATCTCCCCCCCCCCCCCCCTCTACAAGTCCCCTGTTCAGCATAAAAGGTGAGACCGCCTGGGCGAGGTACTGGTCCTCCTTCACAGATGTATCCCCGAGACCCAAAATCTCACATTCCAGGACACTGCCCTTGAGGTGTAGAGGTGTGATCCATCGCTGAGTCCGAGGGAAAATCCATCCCTAGACGGTAAACGGATAATGAAGGAAGAAAATATCCATCCATATTTTCCGATCATACACAGATTAAGTTCAATTATTTTCCCTAATTACACATCAAACTTGTGCATTACAGAATACAAACGCGATACTGAGTGTGAAACAGTGAAAACTGTCTTTTGAATTCTCACGTCAGTCTGAATGACTAAGAAATGGGTGGTTAGTAACGGTGACCAGCTTACAAGTGCTAGAAAGCTTGAAACTAACCATCATGCATGAACGGACAATTTTTAGGTGGTTACAAATGGTTACGAGTTACTTGAGGTGAACATTTTACCTGATGGTGTCGACCTGATTGCGAACAGTCCAGATTGTGAACAAGTGGGTACCTGAAGGGGATGATTTGGGTCTGACACACATTAATGAGTCCAGATTGCGAACAAGTGCGAAATTCCAAGTTGCCCAACCCGCTTGACTAGAAATGTTGACTTGGATATGAACAAAATTCTAATTTGATGGGCTGCAGAAAAATTAACCCTCAGTTGGTACACCAAGTTCTGGTACACACAATTGGAATACTGGGTAATACAAAAAAAAAGTTAGAAGCATGTAAGGAAAAACCCACTTGTTTCCAAATAAGCTGACTATTTCACTTCTTATGTATTATTTTGAATAATAATAATAATAATAATAATAATAATAATAATAATAATAATAATAATAATAATAATAATCTAAAGGCTATTGCCTTTTCGTTGCAACCACTCACTTCTTTCATTGGCATAATAATACCGGGCGAGTTGGCCGCGCGGTTAGGGGCGCGTGGTTGTGAGCTTGCATCCGTGAGATCGTGGGTTTGAATCCAACTTTCGGCAGCCCTGAAGATGGTTTTCCGTGGTTTCCCATTTTCACACCAGGAAAATGCTGGGACTGTACCTTAATTAAGGCCACGGCCGCTTCCTTCCAACTCCTAGGCTTTTTCTAACCCATCGTTGCCATAAGACCTATCTGTATCAGTGCGACGTAAAGCCACTAGCCAAAAAGAAAATAATAATAATAATAATAATAATAATAATAATAATAATAATAATACAACTCTCACTAATCCACCATAAACAACTACCCCTCTAGTTATGCTATACTATAAAAAAAAGTAATCTTCTAAATGGTAAGATTACCTGAAACAAAATTATTAAACATTTTCAATAAGAAAATTATTTTTAAAATATGATTAGTTAATCTAAAACATCCCAATGTACCAGTTAATGTTAATACTACTAGAACAAAAATTACACATGAGACTATTTTGAAAATTGTATCTGTTTTATGTATCTCACGTCAACACTAATCTCTTGTTCGCAATCAAGACACAATCCACCTGATTCCCCCTATAAGTTAATAAAACAGAACTCTTCGTTTTCTCTTCTGTAATATATCGCTGCACTCCTTGTGAACTCTTTTATTCAGTTTCCCCTGTCAAATCGTCGCTGCCGGGACAAAATCTCCCATTTGAAATATTTTAGCCTAGAACTTTGGCAGGTAAGTTTCTGTCATCTAAGGTGCAATATTGTGTGAATGTTGTCAAGGCATTCTCGCTCTTCATAATGTATGTGCTGCGGGCCAGTATATCTTATCACATAGGAGGTTTAATAATAATGTTATTTGTTTTACGTCCCACTAACTACTCTTTTACGGTTTTCGGAGACGCCATAGGAGGTTTTGTCCCTGCAGCGACGAAATGGTATTCTTTAACCATCACAGTAATTTTTGCTTGTAATGAGACTCCATGTCGTCTTCTGAACTGTAAGCCATGTCTGCATTTGTACGTACAATTTGCTGTGTTTAGCTACGAGGGAATCTTCTAGTTCTCTGAGGCTAACAGAATAACAAATGTCCTTCGAGGAACTTTGTGCCACACTAAACTGCTTGTTGCAATCAATACAAAGAGGTGGCTCCTAGTTTCGTACGTCAGAGTTTCAGAGAGCGTCTCGCTGTTCTGTCACTTGCAAGCAGAGGGCATTGCTCCAGGACCATCCGTTACTGGAGATTATCGTTGTGTTTCAAGTCTCGGGTAAAATCGATACTTTACCAATTCCCTCGTTTCGAGGGTTTTATGTACTAAGATACCTTCACTCTGTTCCTTTTTACATTCATCTGATAGATCACATCTTCCTTTGTCTCTGTAATAATTTCCATTCAAAAATTCCCAGTATTTTATTTTAGCCTTTTACATTGTATTGAACGTATGTATGCTCCAGCGAGGATAGTGGGCGTGCCATATGAGCACAATACTGCTCCCTACGTAGCATAGCGTTTGTTGTTCGAGTTGTATTATTTATTCTGTCCTCATATTTCATATTTTAATGGGTTGATACACTTAATGTTTTGCAAAATTACTTAAATGTATTTTTTCAGGATGAAACAAAATGGTCTAATTTAAATAAAAACTGAAAAGGTTACACGAAAAGATCCCCTCAAAATTCCAAACTTTCAAATATTAATAGAAATGCACCTGTTAATGCCATGATTGTTAATTCTCTAGAATAAGTCGTCTGATTTCAAGAGGAGTGAATAAAATTGCAGGTTTTGCTTTACGTCGCACTGACACAATTAGGTCTTATGGCGACGATGGAATAGGGAAGGGCTAGGAGTGGGAAGGAAGCGGCCTGGACTTGATTAAGGTACAACCCCAGCATTTGCCTGGTGTGAAAATGTGGAACCACGGAAAACCATCTTCAGGGCTTCCGACAGTGGGGTTCGAACCCAATATCTCCCGAATACAAGTCCACATCTGCGCGCTCCTAATCGCACGGCCAACTCACCCGATTGGTTTGAAGAACTTGGGTATGAAGCCGTTAATAACATATTGCATCATCAAAGTCAACCTGTTTGAAACCATTCGAAACGCTCAATAATACTGCACTATGCATATGGAAAACCACCTACAGAACTGCCGACGGTGGGATTCGAACCCACTACCTTTCGAACGCAAACTCACAGTTCTGCTCCGTCTTCATCTGTTTACTCTCCAGGGTCGGTTTTCCCTCGGACTCAGCGAGGGATCCCACCTCTACCGCCTCAAGGGCAGTGTCCTGGAGCTTCAGACCCAGGGTCGGGGGATACAACTGGGGAGGATGACCAGTACCTCGCCCAGACGGCCTCACTTGCAATGCTGAACAAGAACCTTGGTGAGGGGTTGGGCAAAGTGGAAGGGATAGACAAGGAAGAGGGAAGGAAGCGGCCGTGGCCGTAAGTTAGGTATCATCTCGGCATTTGCCTGAAAGAGAAGTGGGAAACCACGGAAAACCACTTCCAGGGTGGATGAGGTGGGAATCGAATCCACCTCTACTCAGTTGACCTCCCGAGGTTGAGTGGGCCCCGTTCCTGCCCTCATGCCACTTTTCAAATTTCGTGACAGAGCCGGGAATCCAACCCGGACCACTGGTGGTGGCTGCTATTCACACTAACCACTACACCACAGAGGCGGACCCAAACTTTCAAATATAAATATAAATGCACCTGTCAATCTCATGATTGTTAATCCTCTAGAAGAAGTCGTCTGATTTCAAAAGGAGTGAAGAAAATTGCAAGTTTTTGCTTTACTTTGCGAGATATTCTGGTTTGACATTTTTTTTAAAATTTTGTTTTACGTCGCACCGACACAGATAAGTCTTATGGCGACGATGGGACAGGAATGGCTTAGGAATGGGAAGGCAGTGGCCGCGGCCTTAATTATGGTACAGCCCGAGCATCTGCGTGGTGTGAAAATGGGAAACCACGGAAAAACCATCTTTAGGGCTGCCGACAGTGGGATTTGAACCCACTATCTCCCGGATGCAAGCTCACATCTGTGCCCCCTAATCGCACGGCCAACTTACCCGATTGGTTTGAAAAACATGGGTGTGAAACCGTTGATAACCCGTTGCATCATAAAAAGTCAACCTTTTTGAAACCAATTGAAACGCTCAATAATACTGTACAATGCATACGGAAAACCACCTTCAGGACTGTCGACGGCGGGATTCGAACCCATTATCTTTTAAATGCAAACTCACAGTTACGGCGGCAATTGCAGGGATCATGAATGTGTAGTAAAATCCACGTTCGCTATTGTACGAAATCCCCTAAGAGTCTTCCACGTACAAGTGTCAAAACATTTTTTCAGCCGTTAAACGTCGCGCCAAAACATCGTAAGTTTTCAGTGATGGATGGATGGGAAATGGATGGCAGCAGCTGTGGCCTTCATTAAGGTAAACCCCCACGAATTCTCGTGCTGTGAAAATGGGAAACTACGGAAAACTATATTCTGGACTGCCGACTTTGGGATTCGAACCCACTACCTTCCAAACGTAAGCCCACATTTATGCGGCCAGAACTTTCTGGCCAACTAGCTCGCTGTCGACATAATAATTCACAATGAATGTTGTTTATTTTTGTCATATAAGGTAATGAACTTACTATTTCATGTAAAAGAGTTGAATACTTTACCACTCTCGAGACTCGAACCCGATTACCCTGCTGCCTGATGGATGTGTTAAGAGAATTCAGAAACCTAAAAAGAAAAGAAAGCATAGTTTATAATTATTCAGTAGTTGGCTGTATAGCAATCATCTGGGTAATGATTACATCATGTAAATTAAACACGTATTAATCCGTCCCTATTATATCAGCAATTTAAGAGCCGTCCAGACCGTTAAGAATTTCAGTGCGAATCTTAATGGCAAAGCTACGAATTTTATGTAAATAAAATATAATAAAGTTTGAGAATATATTCTTTATATATTCTTAAAAATTACAATCCTTTTCCTAATCGTCGTTATGCGGTCGATTAGTTTAGCAGTTTGCCACTACGAACGCTAACGTGAGTCAGTGCATGGTTTCACTTAAGCACCACTACGAGCGCTAATGTGAGTCAGTGCATTGTTTCACTTAAGCACCACTACGTGCGCTAATGTGAGTCAACGGAGAGTTTCACTTAAGCCTTTGTAACTACATTCGGCGCGGACATTTCTCAAAAGCTCAAAACACATCTGAGGGTACTGAACCAAGGAACACATTACAAAAGCAAAGCAAAGTCATCTCCGTACAGGCCATGAAGGCCCTTGGAGGAGTGGAAGGTAAAGGCTTCCACCAATCGTAACCTCGGCACATGATGGGGTGGAGTGGTTAGCTCTACGCCCGGCCGCCTTTGCCCCCAGGAATTAACCTGGTACTCATTTTTGGTGTAGGCTGAGTGAACCTCAGGGCCATATGCACCTCCCGTAGTGGAAATCTCGTTTCTTAAAATTTACGACTTCCTGACGGGGATTCGAACCCACGTCCTTCCGGGCGAACCGAGCAGGGCCAGGCAGCCCCTACGCATTACAAAAATAATTATTTAAATAAGTTAATCTGGCTAGGATTTGAATCAAAATGAAACGAGTAAAGAAACAAGCTAGTTTAGGCTGTTTTTTTCGGAACTGCATTTAGGCCGGAAGTAGTTTTCGATCTTTTTTTTTTTATTTTGATAGAGCTATCCATGACTATCAATTTGAAAACTTTCCGGGCCCTTTATCCCCTTTGTGTTTTTCGTCGTATGGGGACCCCTACTTTGTCTGCTGAGATATATGTTTCAACATTTCTACCTAAAGTAGGCTTACGGAACGATTTATGGGAAACTATTCTCTGGAGCCGTTCCTTTCTTTTGGTGGTGGTGGTGGTGGTGGTGGTGGTGAGAGAAAGTACAACGGGCCAACCATTCTCTTTGCTCTTTGTTCCAAACCAAACCAAACCCCATGGCACTACAGCCCTTGAAGGGCCTTGGCCTACCAAGCGACCGCTGCTCAGCCCGAAGGCCTGCAGATTACGAGCTGTCGTGTGGTCAGCACGACGAATCCTCTCGGCCATTATTCTTGGCATTCTAGACCGGGGCCGCGTAGGCTGAGTGGACCTAGAACCAGCCCTCAGGTCCAGGTAAAAAATCCCTGACCTGGCCGGGAATCGAACCCGGGGCCTCCGGGTAAGAGGCAGGCACGCTACCCCTACACCACGGGGCCAGCTGCTCTTTCTTCGTTAACTATAAACGTTCACTTCCTTAAAAAATACCGGACTATCATTCAGAAAAAGCAATGTAAAACTTTATAAATTTTGTGCCGTGCGATTGTCTTTTTGTTTTTGTTATTTGCTAGTTGCTTTACGTCGCACCGACACAGATAGGTCTTACGGCAACGATGTGACAGGGAAGGGCTAGGAGTGGGAAGGAAGCGGCCGTGGCCTTAATTAAGGTACAGCCCCAATATTTGCCTGGTGTGAAAATGGGAAACCACGGAAAACCATTTTCAGGGCTGCCGACAGTGGGGTTTGAACGTACTATCTCCCGAATACTGGATACTGGCCGATTGTCTTTCATCATCATGTGTATTCAGTCTTGTGACTGGTTTGTCCCTACGATGAATCTCCTACGAGCGAGTCTAGAGTATTTTAGGTTGTCCTTTTAGCATCTTCGTAGTTTTTCAGGTATGCACCACTCAATAACGTCTTCATACGAGTGGAGTTAATTTTACCTTTCACGAAGGCATATTCAAGATATTTCGCCCTCTATTAGATCGATGATCAGTCCGCTGTGTCGCAGGCTGAGCCTCATCCACGACGACTTCCTCACAGGATCTGATTAACCAGCTGTCATTCCTCACTAACTCGGTCTAGCACATTTGCACTGACTATATTCTGTAATCAGCTTATTCTCTCCAAACAGCGCCAGCACCCCACCTAGTTCTTAATATTGTCTTTGTTCAGTATACGTACAGGCAGGTATTTTAGAAGATTTTAAACTGGGCGAGTTGGCCGTACGGTTAGGAGCGCGCAGCTGTGAGCTTGCATACGGGAGATACTGGGTTCGAACCCCACTGTCGGCAGCCCTGAAAATGGTTTCCCGTAGTTTCCGATTTTCACACCAGGCAAATGCTGGGGCCGTTTCATTCCTAGCCCTTTCCAATTCATCGTCGCCATAAAATCTATCTGTGTCGGTGCGACGTAAAGCAAAAAGAAAAAAGAAGATTTTAACGTAGACTTTCGTTCCTGGACGACGAGTACATGGAAAGGAAACATTTAAGGCATTTTTAGTGTTTGAGTAGAACGCGTATATCACCGAGATTATTTAAGTTACGATTATATTTAATGTCTCAAATGGCAGACAAAAGACGAAGCTACCTGTTTCAAAAATCAAAATGAAAATCTGAAGCGTAGGTTTCATACAATAGCGCTTCAAATTAAGGCAAAATTTGTGCTAAATATGCGACATCACACGCATACTCTCTTTTAAGAAGGCGCTGTGTTGACTCGTGCGATCAGCTGGAGGATGATTTTCTCAAACATCACTTGAATTTGAATGTTGTGTCGAGCAACTCTCCCACCACAATGGGCAATTAATTTGTTGATCTTATTTTTACTCGTAATATTATTCCCCAACTCTTAAATTATTCTTAAATTCTTAATTAAATTTTTCTTTACGTCGCACCGACACAGATAGGTCTCATGGAGACGATGGGACAGGAAAGGGATAGGAGTGGGAAGGAAGTGGCCGTGGCCTTAATTAAGGTACAGCCCAGCATTTGCCCGGTGTGAAAATGGGAAACCACGGACAACCATTTTCAGGGCTGCCGACAGTGGGGTTCGAACCTACTATCTCCCGAATACTGGATACTGGTCGCACTTAAGCGACTGCAGCTATCGAGCTCGGTATATTTCTTTCTTTCATAATCAGTTTAACCTCAGGGGTTAGTTTTCTTACCTCGGACTCAGCGAGGGATCCCACCTCTACCGCCTCAAGGGCAGTGACTAGGAGCATTAGTCTTTGGATCCGAGGATACTAATAGGAAGGAGTACCAGTACCTCGCCCGGGTGGGCTTGTCTGCTATATTAAATGGGGGCCTTGTGGGGGGATGGGAATATCCGAAGGGACAGACAAGGAAGCGGCCGTGGCCTTAAGTTAGGTACCATCCTGGCATTTGTATGGAGGAGAAGTGGGAAACCACGAAAAACCACTTCGAGGATGGCTGAGATGGGAATCGAATCCATCTCCACTCAGTTGACCTCCCGAGGCTGCGTGGATCCCGCTCTAGCCCTCGTACCACTTTTCAAATTTCGTGGCAGAACCGAGAATCGAACCCGGGCCTGCGGCGGTGGCAGATAATCACGCTAACAGAGGCGGACACTCTTAAATTATGGTTCTCATTTCTCATATCTCAAACCCATACTACACCGAGTTAGTACTCACATTCCAAGTTCTTTTGAATAAAATGTATTATCCACACAATATTTGCCTTTTATTTCTAGTAACTAAGTCTACGCAACCCTCAAAACGCTGCGGCCGTTACAGCAATGACAGCCTACAGCCATGTTTTTCCTTGATCTGAGGAACATGCTGCGCCGACATGGCAGAGACTGCTTCCTTTTCTTCGCAAAATTCCTGTTTAGACGTAGCTATTCGATACCTTATTTCAATTTCGCAATCATCCGTCGATGTTTCAAATTCTATGGTCTTTAGTATCATAATGTTTGACTAAATGTTCTTTTGTCCAACACATATTTTGCTAATAAATTTGCGTTGTTCTGTTAAGTAATATAAACAACAAGCCGTAGTTGGTAGCTAAAGTTTTAATTTAAACTCGTTCTAAATGAATAGCAGTGCATCCTTTTATTGACATAGAGTAGATAAACCTCTGTATATCTAGCCAAGAAATCTCTCTGATTGTTTCTTCCTTTCGCTTGTACTCGAGAACTTAAAACTATCATCTTTTAAGTCAGGAAACATGCATGTATGCATAGATACATACATACATATTCATTACAAAATGATATGCCTTCAAGGGATAGGTACTGTCCGGCTCCATAGCTAAAAGGTTAGCATACTGGCATTTGGTCACAGGGGTCCCCGGTTCGATTCCCGGCAGGGTCGGAAATTTTAACCGTAATTGGTTAATTTCTCTGGCACGGGGGATCATCACGACGCGCAGGTCGCCTACGGGTGTCAAATCAAAAGACCTGCATCTGGCAGGCCGAACTTGTCCTCGGACACTCCCGGCACTAAAAGCCATACGCCATTTCATTTCGTTTCAAGGGACAGGTACTGAGTTTCTGTCAAAGAGGTAACTTTTTAAATATACATTTGTTCCAGACTAACTGCCAAGTTGTTAGATAAGCTCACGATATACACATATGGTTTACAAAAAGCAGTGTTTATCAGCTCACAATAATTTAATTAATAATTGTACACAGACTGTGTTTTATAAACCATATGTGTATAATCAGGACTGTTTGGCTTTGTTCTTTTATGATGACTATAAGTGCACAGTGATTTTGTTTTTAAAATATCTGTTGAGGAGAAGTTTCAAGCAGGGGCATTGTGTATGAATTTTTCACGTCCATGTCAATTAATTCGAGAATTTTGTTGTAGAAACACTATAATTATAATTTTTAATTTTTTGAAGAAATGTATGACTTGTTCATGTAAAATAATTCTTTTGTTAAATAATCGCTGCGAGCTACAGTATCAATCTAATATTTTACTATATTTTCTTAATTAATTATCGAGGTAAATACTATCTCTCGTGGACTCTTCTTCTTGCGTTACTCTTCTCGACCAGTTCCGTTTGTATCCTTGTTACCCTTCTACTCTCCCGTTCTTCATTCATGCAATGTCGCGGCCACGTCATGAAATATACACACAGACGAAAACAACAGGTTACAATTTTTTTTTTTTTTTTTTTGCTAGTTGCTTTACGTTGCACCGACACAGATAGGTCTTATGGCGACGATGGGATAGGAAAAGTCTAGGAGTTGGAAGGAAGCGGCCGTGGCCTTAATTAAGGTACAGCCCCAGCATTTGCCTGGTGTGAAAATTGGAAACCACGGAAAACCAGGGCTGCCAACAGTGGGATTCGAACCCACTCTCTCCCGGATGCAAGCTTACAGCCGCGCGCCTCTAACCGCACGGCCAACTCGCCAGATGCAGGTGACAAATAATGAAGAAATCAAAATATAATGAACACGATTAGAATGTATCCAGGAATAAACCTTGAAGGATGATATGAAAATGTTGACTTAGTTATCGCTTTTAGTTGGGGGGTTTCTGACGTTCCCGTAGTGGCTTTTTTCTTCACAAATCAAGATAAAATGACTGAATTCTATGACATATAATGAATGACAATCGATACAAACGTATTACTCAGCTTAAGCTATCCAGGTGGGCGGCATTTTCAGTCACCGTTCTGGAAAATATGGAAATTCAATAACCGAAGGTTTTCATTTTCACATTCTTCATATGCAAATTATTTTTGTTACAATTTGCTGTACGTCACCCCGACACAGATAGGTATGATGGTGACGATGGGATAGGTAAGGGCTAGGAGTGGGATAGAAGCAAGCGTGTTCTTGATTAAAATACAGCCTCAGCATTGGTTGGTGTGAAAATGGGAAACCACGGAAATCATCTTCAGGGCTGGCAACAGTGGGGTTTCAACCCCCTATATCCCGAATAAATAAATAAATAAATAAATAAATAAATAAATAAATAAATAAATAAATAAATAAATCAATCAAGGATGTTCACACACTAGGTAAGCTTCACATTAATACCTGTTCAAATATCTCTATCCTTTATATGAGGTTGCAACAACAAGTACAGCAATTTTGTTTACGTATGGATTTTACAAGACAAGCAGCCGACTCCTTCCTTTCCTCTCCCCTGCCAACATGCAACGTTATGGCAACAACCTCCCTTACAGAACTTGTCTCGCACAAACCCCCTCTAGCTACAGCAGATTTAGTTTGCCACTGCTGCCTGAGCAGGACTAGGAAAAAAAATGTCTTGACTATGCGGAGGGTTAAGGGTTGAAATAAGACAAAATAGAGCTTCTGACTGTGCTGAGGACAAAACGACGAAAATCCTTTTTACGAAATGAATCGCTCCTTTGCAGAAGGGGGCAGTCCAAGCAACAAAGGTTGCCAACATTGATTTCAAACAGGCTAGAGTCCAGGATTGACGCTGTTTTGACATGGAACGAGGCATTCGGCACGGCAGTTCACACACTAATATCTCTGGGACTGACAGAATGGACCGAAGACTCACTCGCAAGAGCATCCCTGGCTCAGGCGGCAGCGCGTCGGCGTCTCACCGCTGGGTTCCGTGGTTCAAATCCCGGTCACTCCATGTGAGATCTGTGCTGGACAAAGCGGAGGCGGAACAGATTTTTCTCAGGGTACTCCGCTTTTCCCTGTCATTTTTCATTCCAGCAACACTCTCCAATATCATTTCATTTCACCTGTCATTCATTAATCATTGCCCCAGAGGAGTGCCACAGGCTTCGGCAGCCGGCACAATTCCTATCCTCGCCGCTAGGTGGGGGCTTCATTCATTCATTCCATTCTTGACCTGGTCAAATGACTGGAAACATGCAGTGGATTTTATTATTATTATTATTATTATTATTATTATTATTATTATTATTATTATTATTATTATTATTTCCTTTTCTTTCTTTCTTTCTTTCTTTCTTTCTTTCTTTCTTTCTTAAAACCGTTTACACTCCAGGGTTGGTTTTTCACTCGAACTCAGCAAGGGATCCCACTTCCACCGCCCCAAGGGCAGTGTCCTGGAGCGTGAGACTTTGGGTCAGGGGAAACAACTGGGCTGGAGGACCAGTGCCTCTCCCAGGTGGTCTCACCTGCTATGCTGAACAGGGGCCTGTTTGGGGGGGGGGTGGGAAGGTTGGGAGCACTAGACAAGGAAGAGGGAAGGAAGCGGCCATGGTCTTAAGTTAGTTACTATCCCGCCATTTGCCAGGAAGAAAAGTGGGAAACCACGGAAAACCAATTTAAGGATGGCTGAGGAGGGAATCGAACGCCTCTCTACTCAGTTGACCTCCCGAGGCTAAGTGGACCCGGTTGCAGCCCTCGTGCCACTTTTCAAATTTCGTGGCAGAGCCGGGAAACGAACTCGGGCCTCCGGGGTGTGGCAGTTAATCACACTAACCACTAAACCACAAAGGCGGACTATTACTACTATTGCTATCTATAATACATGGGACATGAACAGTAGACGCCTTCGTGAGAAAGTAGTGTTGGCACTGAATTATGCAGTCTGAAAGTACAACAGTGAAGCAAGTGAATATAATATTGTGGCTTCTTCTTCTTTAAAACCTGAGAAATGTAAGTAATTTTGTATTCGTGGCCATGAGCCGTTGAATGATACACAAACTAGAGAGTGACGCGCGAAGAATAAAACATTTTCTCCACTTGTCGTTGAAGAAAGTTTATGGAGGCGAGTAATGTAGCCGAGCACTTTATGCGAGCTGTAGGGCATCAGGACGAGGCGCGTGTACCGCAAACTTTACGACACCAAACTTTATGTGTCGCTCTGATTTCTGCTGCCGGCAGCTATTATCACTTCCTCCTAACCAAGATGACCGGAAAATATAAACTTACCACATTGGGATTGTTACCCGTCTGACATTACAAGATGGTACTTCCTTTCCCAACGGTAGTTGTATTTAGGTCAGACACAGTGTCGGATTTAGGGTGCCAATTTTTAAGGGGCTAAAGTCTTGTCAAAACGTCATAATCATAAAATCATGCAAATACCACTTATATGCAGATGACCTTTAAATACTGTATATAGTAATGATGGGATAATCGAATACAAAATAATCGATTATTCGATTATTTCATTTTATTCGATTATTCTATTATATTTCCCATCGATTCTTTTTCGAATATTCATTCGAATGAATGAGGCAATCGAATAGTGAATGTTTCCATTCGAT
The DNA here is from genome assembly GCF_040414725.1 of Anabrus simplex. NCBI lineage: Eukaryota > Metazoa > Arthropoda > Insecta > Orthoptera > Tettigoniidae > Anabrus > Anabrus simplex. Next base: position 63,214,493 of record NC_090268.1, on the reverse strand, counting down.
TATTTCTTCGATTATTCGTTCGGAACTGCGTTCAAATAAATGCTTTCGAAATAATGGAATGAAAAGTGATTTTATTATTCACTCATTTAGTTTCAACATTTGGAGACACGTTTGGAAAAAAAGGTGTATTTCTATTCGCTTATTTCAATTGTTTATCAGTCCGACACACTTAAACCAAACAATTGATTCATGACGCATCTGAATATTCTATGCGGTACAACTGAATGATATTTAAAACCCATTCGATTATTTTCTTCGATTATTTATTCGATTATCTAAATAATCGGATGGAGGTTATTCGAATATTAAAAGCATTCGATTATGCCATCACTAAAATTGAATGATATTTGAAACCCATTCGATTATTTTATTCGATTATCTAAATAATTGGTTGAAGGTTATTCGAATATTAAAAGCATTCGATTATGCCATCATTAAAACTGAATGATATTTGAAACCCATTCGATTATTTTATTCGATTATTTATTCGATTATCTAAATAATCGGATGGAGGTTATTCGAATATTAAAAGCATTCGATTATGCCATCATTAAAACTGAATGATATTTGAAACCCATTCGATTATTTTATTCGATTATTTATTCGATTATCTAAATAATCGGATGGAGGTTATTCGAATATTAAAAGCATTCGATTATGCCATCACTAAAACTGAATGATATTTGAAACCCATTCGATTATTTTATTCGATTATTTATTCGATTATTCGAATAATCGGATGGAGGTTATTCGATTATCCCATCACTAGTATATAGCCATTGAAGGACAAGCGAATTGTCAGGTGCATTACAAAACATAAATGCTAACTCGACACAACTAAGCGAATACGCACGATCAAATTGGCTTCTCATAAACCCATCAAAAACACGAGTAATCATTGTCGGTTCTCGACAATTTCGACGTGTCATCAACAGCGATCATACTCCACCTCTGCTAATAAACGATAAAATCATTCCTTACAGTACAACAGTGAGAAACCTTGGCGTGACTATGACTGAAACCCTAAATTGGATGGAACATACAAAAAAAATATGTCAGAAAATTTTTGCTTCGCTTCATCCATCAAAAAAAAAAAAAATAAAAAAAATAGACATCTTACCACCCGACATGCGCCAAAGACTAGTGAATACTTTAATTCTTCCTATCCTCAACTACTGTATAACCCTTGTTGACGCAACGAAGGAACAAACTATGAAACTGCAGCGAGCTTTCAAGTGTTGCCACAGATTCACTTTTAACTTGGGCTATGATGGGCATGTAACTCCTTACTATCAAGAACTTCACTGGCTAAAACCTGACAAAAGACGCAAATATCGCATACTTGTATTAATACATAGATTCCTACATAGCAAGTAACTCGCCTCAGTACATTTCCTTTCAAAATTAAATTTAACTTTCCCTCCTCATTTCATAACTGTAATACTCGCGCTGGATCTACTCTGGCAATTCCTCTACTATTCGTCTGCGTATAATAGTTCGGTCAGCAGATGCAGAGTGTGTTTCGGCCCATAAATGGCCACGGCTCTACCATGGCTCTACACCTCTGTATTCGGGAGACGGGACAGGGCTGGACCTCATGGCTGGCCTCAATCCTCGGCTGTCCTGAGAATGGTTACCCGTGGTTTTCCATTCTGCTGCACTAAGTTGAATGCCGGGACAGTACCTAGTACCTCACCTTCTCCGAGCATCTCCTTCACCGTAAGAAATCTCCCGGCCTGAGAGACGGCGTCAACGTCTAAGAGGCCCGCCTCCCCCTTCAGGGGAGGAATTAAAACATTTTAGTAGTAGTAGTAGTAGTAGTAGTAGTAGTAGTAGTAGTACAACAATTATTTTACTGTGACAGTTTCCAGACTACAATTCCTTACCTGTCAGTGTCAGGGACAGTGACTCATTAACTAAATTCAAGAGATCTTGCCGTGATTACCTGTTGAAAGCTACCGACTGACCCGGGCACTGTCCAGCTGAGTGTGTGAATGGCTATAGACTGTGTTTTTTCTGGTACATGTAGACCTAGTCGACAGTTGTGTAATATGTGTATTTATTTTGTGTGTGTGTGTGTATGTGTGTGTTTGAGCAATATTATTTCATATTGGTCAGTGTACAATATAATATTTCAATTCCATTATAAATGTGAGTGAGAGTGATAGCGTGTGTGTTAGCATAATGTAATTCTAAACTAACTTAACCCCATGGCACTACAGCCCTTGAAGGGCCTTGGCCTACCAAGCGACCGCTGCTCGGCCCGAAGGCCTGCAGATTACGAGGTGCTGTGTGATCAGCACGACGAGTCCTCTCGGTCATTATTATTGGCTTTCACCGAGCTCGATAGCTGCAGTCGCTTAAGTGCGACCAGTATCCAGTATTCGGGAGATAGTAGGTTCGAACCCCACTGTCGGCAGCCCTGAAAATTGTTTTCAGTGGTTTCCCATTTTCACACCAGGCAAATGATGGGGCTGTACCTTAATTAAGGCCACGGCCGCTTCCTTCCCACTCCTAGCCATTTCCTGTCCTATCGTCGCCGTAAAATATATCTGTGTCGGTGCGACGTAAAACAACTATCAAAAAAAGAATTATTGGCTTTCTAGACCGGGGCCGCTATCTCACCGTCATACAGTGAGCCAATTTCCAAACAACGCGGACAAAAGTAAGAAAAGTGAAGTTTGTCATTTTGAACGTAGCACCCCGTAATGTTGTAGAGGGGGCACCACTGCACCTCGGTGCAAACCGACAGTCAATTATGCCGTCTGCATTACCATATAAGAGAAGGTCAAACACAGCCAGCTGAGCGCCGGTCTCGCGCGCATGTTCTCGTGGTTCAATAATAACATTTGTTTGCACGTGTGTTTTTGAAATCGAATGTGATGGAAGGTGAAAATGAAGATGAGTAACCGTTATGCATATGTGGTGAATGGTAATTTTATATTTTTATAGGGTGTACTTATTACAGAGAAATATTGCGTTGTTACTGTGTTTGTTTATAAGAAATACAGTAGTTATGAGTTTGATCGAGTTTGATGGTTTGCGTTTCTTTGTAACAATGAAGTATGTAGATTAATTTCTATTTCATCATCATCATCTATTTACCCTCCAGGTTTGGTTTTTCCCTCGGACTTAGCGAGGGATCCCACCTCTACCGCCTCAAGGGCAGTGTCCTGGAGCTTCAGACTCTTGGTCGGGGGATACAACTGGGGAGTATGACCAGTACCTCGCCCAGGCGGCCTCACCTGCTATGCTGAACAGGGGCCTTGTGAAGGGATGGGAAGATTGGAAGGGATAGGCAAGGAGGAGGGAAGGAAGCGGCCGTGGCCTTAAGTTAGGTACCATCCCGGCATTCGCCTGGAGGAGAAGTGGGGAAACCACGGAAAACCACTTCCAGGATGGCTGAGGTGGGAATCGAACCCACCTCTACTCAGTTGACCTCCCGAGGCTGAGTGGACCCCGTTCCAGCCCTCGTACCACTTTTCAAATTTCGTGGCAGAGCCGGGAATCGAACCCGGGCCTCCGGGGGTGGCAGCTAATCACGCTAACCACTACACCACAGAGGCGGACTGTAGATTATTTTAATAAACAAAATTCTTGCCCAAATGCGCCCATTCGTTTTTCATACCATTTCCGGTTTTGTTGTCTCACTTTAAAAAGCTCGATTTGAAATAGAATTATCCTATTTTTGGCTTGATGTTAGTTCCAAATTTGTATATTTAATGTAATTACAAATAGCAACATCAAATTCATAATCAGCGACCTTGAAAACATTTATAGGCCTATACGACTTTTTGTTTCAATGAAACGCATTTTTCCGCCTTTTTGGATCCACTATTTTGATTTTTCAAAATAATACACTAATAATAATATCAAATTCATAACCAGCGACCTTGAAAACCTTTATGTACCATTTTCGGTTTCATAAAACTATGTTTTTAATTTTTATCCGCCATTTTGAAATTTCAAAGTAATAATATCAAATTCATAATCAGCGACCTTGAAAACCCTTCTAAACCATTTTTTGTTTCACTCAAACTAATTTTTTATTTATGTCCGCGTTTTTCAGGAACTGGCCCACTGTGCGTCAGATAGCTCCTCAATTGTAATCATGTAGGCTGAGTGGACCTCGAACCAGTCCTCAGGTCGAGGTAAAAATCCCTGACCTGGCCGGGAATCAAACCCGGAGCCTCCGGGTAAGAGGCAAGCATGCTACCCCTACACCACGGGGCCGGCTTATAATATAATTCTACCAAATTATAATCTGCACAAAAGTATTGTAAGTGTTAAGAGAGGGTCATGCGCCCTAACTTCGCCATTTGAAAGAAGACAAACAAATAAATAAAATAAATAAATGAATTAATGACCACCTCTGTGGTGTAGTGGTTAGTGTGATTAGCTGCCACCCCCGGAGGCCCGGGTACGATTCCCGGCTCCACCACGAAATTCGAAAAGTGGTACGTGGGCTGGAACGGGGTTCATTCAGCCTGAGTAGAGGAGAGTTCGATTCCCACCTCAACCATACTCGAAGTGGTTTTCCGTGGTTTTCCACTTCTCCTAACTTAAGGCCACGGCCCCATCCTTCCCTCTTCCTTGTCTATCCCTTCCAATCTTCCCATCTCTTCACAAGGCCCCTGGTCAGCATAGCCTAGGAGAGGTACTGGTCCTCCTCCTCAGTTGTATTCCCAACCTAAAGTCTCACTCTCCAAGACACTGCCCTTGAGGCGGTAGAGGTGGGATCCCTCGCTGAGGCCGAGGAAGAAAACCAACCCTGCAGGGTAAACAGATTAAGAAAGAAAGAAATTCAAGTTAATGAAGATGCAACAAAGGTAACGCAGTGAGCTCTCAGTTGTGGTCAAGGGCATTATATAGGAAAGAAGTCAGCTCTCAGACGAAAATATCTGTTTTCACTGAGTGAAAGCCGTGTGGGGTCCGCCTCTGTGGTGTAGTGGTTAGCGTGATTAGCTGCCACCCCCGGAGGTCCGGGTTCGATTCCCGGCTCTGCCACGAAATTTTGAAAAGTGGTACGAGGGCTGGAACGGGGTCCACTCAGCCTCGGGAGGTCAACTGAGTAGAGGTGGGTTCGATTCCCACCTCAGCCATCCTGGATGTGGTTTTCCGTGGTTTCCCACTTCTCCTCCAGGCAAATGCCGGGATGGTACCTAACTTAAGGCCACGGCCGCTTCCTTCCCTCTTCCTTGCCTGTCCCATCCAATCGCCCCATCCCTCCACAAGGCCCCTGTTCAGCATAGCAAGTGAGGCCGCCTGGGTGTGGTACTGGTCATTCTCCCCAGTTGTATCCCCCGACCCAAAGTCTGAAACTCCAGGACACTGCCCTTGAGGCGGTAGAGGTGGGATCCCTCGCTTAGTCTGAGGGAAAATCCGACCCTGGAGGATAAACAGATTAAGAAGAAGAAAGCCGTGTGGACACAGGATATCCTATCCGTAAGTTGGCAGGATCAGAGATGAAAGTAGTGGGAATGATTGAAGTTACAAACAATGGCAGAAGGCTACTCGGAATGAGGAGGTAAAGGGGAAATTAGGAATGAACTCGGTGCACGAAGCTGTACATATAAACCGCCTTCGGTGGCGAAGTCATCAGAGGCAAAAGAAGGAGGATAGGTTACCAAGGAGAATCATAGACTGGACCATGGAGAGAAAAAGGAGTAGCGGGAGACCAAGGTGACGATAGCTCCACTTTTTTTTATCGGTTTTTTTTTTTTTTTTTGGTATTCATTGATAAGAGGTGTGGAAATAAACCAAGTAACAGAACTAGTTGCAAAAGGAATGTCATAGAGAGGCACAGTTAATTCACACAGGCTTGCAGTCTGAACACTGAAAGGCGCAAAAGTCTATAACAGGGGTTTGCAACTTGTAAGGGCTCTAGGGCCATATTGGAAACCTTAATCATGTTCGCGGGCCGCACTTGTATAATAGGCCTATTTTCGTAAAATTCTCCATATAGTAGGTCTACGGAAGTTCCATTATGAAAAAATAATATGTACAATTCAATTGAAATAAAGATTTGATAATTTTAATTATTTAGGTAAACATTATTTTACAATTGCAAAAAAGAGTGAAATTTGGAGCCGGGCTGAGTGGCTCAGATGGTTGAGGCGCTGGTCTTCGAAAGTTGGTAGGTTCGATGTTAGATCATTCCGAAGGTGCACAGATACGTCAGTCTTGTGTCGATTGATTTACTGGCACGTAAAATAACTCCTGCGCGACAAAATTCCGGCACCTCGGTGTCTCCGAAAACATCAAAAGTAGTTAGTGGGACGTAAAAACCAATCATTGTTATCTGAAATTTGGATTTAAATTTTTTTAAATGAAAAATAATCCATTCAGATCAAGTGAATTTTTAAAAAGGGGAAATAATATTAAAGAATGAACTATTTCTGATTTGGGTCTATATCGAATATTAAAAAGATACGTTTTTGAACGACCTATAAAATATTATTTTGTAACTAATCTTCACATTATTAATGAAAATGCTCTCGCGGGCCTGGTCTATAATGATGGTTAGAGCCCAGCACGGATGCGGATATCTGCGAAGTTAGTGTCTTGGCGGACACAAACTGTATGGCTTTGCTGATAATTTTTAAATAATAACGTTTATTGATTTTCATTCAGGTATACTCTTGTCCGGCTCCATAGCTAAGTGGTTAGCGTGCTGGCCTTTGGTCACAGGAGTCCCGGGTTCGATTCCCGGCGGGGGCGGGAATTTTAACCATAATTGGTTAAATTCGCTGACACGGGGGCTGGGTGCATGTGTCGTCTTCATCATCATTTCATCCTCATCACGACGCGCAGGTCGCCAACGGGAGTCAACTCGAAAGACCTGCATCTGGCGAGCCGAACTTGTCCTCGGACACTCCCGGCACTAAAAGCCATACGCCATTTCAGGTATACTCTTGTTTTCGCTTGTGATTAGGCGACCCTTGACATTGTTATGGAATAATAGTGACTTTGTCCGACTCGTTGGTTGAACGGTCAGCGTACTGGCCTTCGGTTCAGAGGGTTCCGGGTTCGATTCCCGGCCGGGTCGGGGATTTTAACCTTAATTGGTTAATTCCAATGGCACGGGGGCTGGGTGTATGTGTTGTCTTCATCATCATTTCATCCTCATCACGACGCGCAGGTCACCTACAGGTGTCAAATAGAAAGACCTGCACCTGGCGAGCCGAACCCGTCCTGGGATATCCCGGCACTAAAAGCCATACGACATTTCATTTATTTACTTTTTAAATTAATAATAAAATCTTGGTGAGATGATCTAGTCTAATGGCTTAGAACAGGAGGCAATCAAGGCACGAATCAGAAAGATGGAATTAACTTACCAGCTGACGAAAAGTGTGAACAATAAGAAATCATTAAGTCTGAGAACAAAACTAAGGAACTATAACACCGTGATCATACCAGAAGGCCTATCTGCTGAGACCTTGTATTTAACAAGCAGAGAATTGCTGGAACAACTGGAGAAGAAAGAAAGATCCTAAGGAAGATTCTGGGACCTATATATGTTGGTGGACAAGGAAGATTAAGACGTAACAAAGAGTTACGGTATACAAAGAGATTGTGGGAATTATAGAGTCGATGAAGATGAGACGCATACACTTTTATGGACATCTCCTACGCATGAATCATGAAAGGCTGACTCTCAAATTGGTTACACATTTCGAAGGGAAAAATATTGCTCCCATGTGGTTTATGGAGATACATGTCAATATAGAGAGAATGGGCAGTAGTCATCAAGACATCCAAAACAGGAACCACTTTCGACAATTCGTTTCAGACTTCAGAGGTTTCCGAGAAGAGGGAGAAAATAAATCTTCAAAAGTGATATTTTTCAGAAGAAAGAAGGAAGCAGATAAGCCAACGAATGAAGCTATATTGGCAGAAGATCAAAGCCAGGAGAGGGAAAAGATGATCCAGGATACCGTAGTTGTTACTCCGTGGCCTATAGTGGCCAAAATCGAACAGAAGAAGAAGAAGAAGAAGAATATAATCTTTCTTTGTATCCCACTAACTACTTTTACGATTTTCGAAGACGCCGAGGGGACGGAATTTAGTCCCACAGGAGTTCTTTTACGTACCAATAAATCTATCGACATGAGGTTGACGTATTTGAGCACCTTCAAATACTACCGGACTGAGCGAGGATCGAACCTGCCAAGTTGGGATTAGAAGGCCAGCGCCTCAACCGTCCGAGCCACTCTGACCGCTACTTTTTAAATTCAAATTAATTAGTATATTTTATAAATAAAGGAAATAAATAAATAATAACAATGATAACTATCATATTATCAAAAAGTTTTCATATATTTTAAAATGATAATTTTAAGCACCGTTAAATAGAGTGCTCATTGACTTGGATTGTGTATCCCCTCCAGAACTCACCTACATGACACATACAAATGATGTGATGACGCCCACGAATGCCTTTCAAGTGGCAACATTAATACACGAGCGCCATTCCTACGTTGCTCACACATTCTGTAGATCCTAGTTTTCTTCAAGTCAGTTAATGAATTAAATATTCAAGTTATGATTGATGGTTTTAAGAAGACTAATAATTTGTTTTAATTAGGGGCTGACTAGCCGGGGCGATAAGGTCGTGCTCGGTTTATCCGGAACGATGTGGGATTCCCCGTCGGGAAGTTGAAAAATTTAAGAAAAGAGAGTTCCACTTTTGGAGGTTCATATTGTAATAAGTTGATGACTACTGATAAATAAATATAATAAATAAATAAAATATAAATATAAATTACTCAAAAACTTAATAAAATTAATAAGCATAATTAACCAAAATGTCCGTAGTATGGGCGCCAGAGTTCACCAGAATGGATCCCTCGAATTTAGATAAGAGCATGATAAACTTTATATCCCAGGGCGTGTACATAATGCTGCGTACTGGTACATCTGCTGCAGGCCTTACCTAACCTCCTGAAAACGACTAATTAGGTAGGAACTGCACATAGGTTCATCAATAACACTGATTCTAAAATAGCTAACTATATTCTTAACAAATTCCGTGCATGAGCACCTCATCAACATACAACATTATACATATAATACACACATAAAATATTGCTGGAAGACTCCATATTTACAACAACAACAATAATGAAAACCGTGGGAAAACGAAAGTGAGAACTAAGTTACCATTTGTAAATAGTCCGATGAACAATGTACATGTATGAAGATAAATACCCTTCACTGTCTCTATGAATTCGACTTACCGATTCTCATAATCGGCAGTTATCACATCACACAGATACTGTACCTTGTACTACTGTGTTCACATATTTTAACACTTGTTGTAAAGATATATACACACGTCTGTCGATCCTCAACATAAATTTATGGAAAGACTGAGATAGCTTTCACCAACATATAATGCTAGGCCGCCACAAGTGCTACAATACTTAATGCGCAAGCACTCTCCACAATCAGCCACTTTCTACGAACATAACACGACTACGCTCCACGAACGTTTGAAGTCCAGTCCATTGCAGCCATGTCAATCCAGTACCGTGTATCAGCACCACTTCCTTCCCGTACAGTGTGTCAGTTGTAGTTGTAGTTATCTTCCTTCTCGTTCCTTTACAATCACCTCTACAATCACCCTTACAATGTCTCATACAATCTCTCTTACAATGTCCTAATACAATCTCTCTTACAATGTCCTAATACAATCATCTGGTTGCCGCCGTATCATCAACCTTTATAGACATCAACATCCCCCTCCTCTCAGATGAGACGTCTGGATTGGTGCTTGCCAGCCAATCATGAGTGATCTCAAATCAAGACCAAGCCCTGAACTACTTCTTCCTCCCAAGATAATAACAAACTCTGGGGAGTTTTCATGAATCACCAAACTTTCCCTGGTACAACAACAAGCTCATCTCATCAGGCTGGGATATATACATGACAAATGGAATTCCCTGACACAAGTACATCACAACACACACTGGGGTAGCCAGATGACTCATTCAAATTACCAGAGTTATTAAAGCAAGGTTTTCCCACTCGTGCAAAACAAATTACTCATACCTACATATGTGGATATCTTCCAGCTTACCAATATAAATGTCAAAATATACAAATGAAATACTAATAATAATAATAATAATAAATCGAATACTGACAATAATATCTCTAACTTCTACATATAATTCAGGGGTGTGATATATGTACTATCACAATATGGACCTGAAGGTCAGTCAGCCTACCCAAAAATGAGTACTAGGTTTATTCCTGGGGGAAGAGGCGTCCGGGCATAGAGATAGCCACTCAATTCCACTCCTTCATGGCCTGTATGGAGATGGTTTATTAACTGCTATATCAAAAACCAGAAAAAAGCAAATTAATAATTCATTTTATACGCTAACGTTAGAAATACTGATTTTGTACATAAAACTGGTAAGGTAAGGGTTATACTGCCCGAAGGCAGGTCCTAAGCTCCGCAGAGGCGTTCCTGAGCCGGAGTTTACGTGCGGTAGGGTGGCCAGTTCCTTTCCGCTCCTCCATTCCATTACCCCCCACCAACAGCGCGTGGCAACCCATCCTACTCCTGACCACGCCCAATGTTGCTTAACTTCGGAAATCTCACGGGATCCGGTGTTTCAACACGGCTACGGCCATTGGCTGATAAAACTGGGGAGGAAGATTATTTACGTAATTCTTTCTATAATGTGTTCCTTGGTTCAAAACCCTCAGGAGGCTTTTTATTTTTGAAAATGTCCACACTCATTGTAGTTATAAGGGCTTAAGTGAAAGTCTGCATTGACACACATTAGCGCTCGTAGTGGTAGAAAAAGGCAAACTGCAAATATAATAATATAATAATAACGATAATTAAGAAAAGGGTTGTAATGTTTAGGAATAAATAAAGAATATATTCTCATACTTTATTACATTTTATTTACCTAAAATTCGTAGCTCATACCCCTAGGATGTTTTCAAAATTGAGTTGCTTGCCTGAAGTGATAAGGCTGTGGACTTTTTAACATATTGGATGAATTTTTGAATGTCCGAAAGACAATCCTAGATGTGAAAAACCGTAACTTTTCTCAATGTTTACGGAATGAGCAGTTCGTCATATTAATATTAGCCAATGTAGCTAAGGAAGTGATATGTTAGCCATATTTATTTATTTATTTATTTATTTATTTATTTAATTTATTTATTTATTTGACGTCAGCAGTGGCGAAGTTAGGGCCCGTGACTCTCTCTTACACTTAATTAATTTACAGATAAAACATACATAAAAGAAATGTACTATTCTATTATAAAATCAAAGATAAGCAAAAAATTACAGATTTGGAATACATATAATGAAGAAAGAAAGCAGAGTTCAACAAATAAAATAGAATAAAATAATAATTTCGGAGCATAAAGATAATAAGAAAGAGACTAGGTCATAATGAAAAAGTAAGACACAAACTGAAAAAATAAGCAATGCTTGAAGAAAACACAATCAAGTAAATGGAAATATAAGTATGGCCATAAAAATGATCTATGTATATGAGTAAGAAGCTAAATATTATGTAGTCTACATTGCACTATAATAATAATAATAATAATAATAATAATAATAATAATAATAATAATAATAATTGTACCGGGCGGTACACCTCCACGCCGCTAATTTAAAAATTGCGCCAGTTGAAACTCCTCTGGCGGAGGAAGTCTGAACTTTATCTAATATATTAATTTTCAAGTTACCCAGAAGATGTCACTACTTGGAAATTTTGAAGTTTCTGAACTGGGTCGTTTTCGACGTATTTTTGTTTTGCTTATAGTAAGAAGTGTGAACTTTCTCTCCTAGAGGACACTACTGAAAAACTACAATGGTGCACCCTAGTGCAAGGTGAAAGAACTGTTTTTTTGGAGAAATTTTTATTTCAAAAGTTTGTTTCTTGTTAAATTTCTTTCTGGTATTGTTTAAGTTGGCTGTATTCCCCTTTCTTTCCCCTTGTTGTGAATTTAGCCAATCCCGAATTTCTTTAATTAATTTACGACCAATAAGGTGTTTCTTCTTCAAATTGGATATGCTGCTTAAACCTAACCAATAAATGATTGTGGGCGGGTGTTTTCTTTCCTGAAACGCCTCGAACTTTCCGCGAGAGTATATAAACTGCTGATTTTAGGGTCTCTGCACCACTTCAGTACCATCTTTCAGTGTGTAAAGTACATAGCAGGGGGCGGGAAGCGCCTCTTTCTCCGGGCAGCAGTTCAACAACCAGGTAATGGCCGGTTAATAACTTCTTTTCTTGCTAGCTCAGCAGTTTAACTCTCGGGGCGGGTCCGAAGCGTTTCCACCATGTAACTTTTCCCTAAAATGTAACGACTCTTAGCTCTATTTTCTTTTAAGGTCACATATTGGGATAGAGAGTGCTTAACCCTCTCGAGCTCCCACTCATATTGTTTTGAGGTGAACTTATTTCTCACAACCGATTCTTCCTTAATGTAATGTAAATTGTTCTTTTCTAAAGTCACCTCTGTAGTATGGGATTAGCCCTTGCATTAGCGGCCTAGAGCCAGATTAGGTTTTAAACAAAATGTATTAGGAGTGCAGATCGCCTCCTCTCAAATTGTTATTTTAGAGGTCATGTAATTAACCTTTTTCTCACTTAATAGGCCTCAGTAGGTTGGGTATTTTACCCCTGTGTCTATGTCCTTAGAGGACAACTTGAAGGTGGAGTTTGGTGTGGCCTTTGATAGGCTTAAAGTTGAGAGCGAGTGGCTCTTTCTCGAAAATTGAGTGTTGTATGCCTCGAGGAGGCTTTTCTGTGTAATTTAGAGCAAGTGCTCCTGGGCATGAACGGGGTTTTCTGCCCCTCTGTTAAATCTTGTTTTGAGGTAAAGTTGGGCTAGTTGCCCAAGAATTGCGCGTTCGGGGCTCGAAGCCCAAATCCTGTAAATACTGTAATTGTACTTTTGTTGCCTTGCTACTCTGTACCTGCCATTCGTGTTATTTCTGAATTTTACAAAGAAAATATAACCTTGTTAAATTTTGAATTAACTTTAATTTCGTTGCCTGAGACCTGTTCACCCCCGCACCTTCTTTCACCTCTAACTACCACAAAAATACGGTAACAATAATAATAATAATAATAATAATCCCACTTCAGCCATCCTCGAAGTGGTTTTCCGTGGTTTCCCACTTCTCCAGGCGAATGCCTGGATGGTACCTAACTTAAGGCCACGGCCGCTTCCTTCCCTCTTCCTTCTCTATACCTTCCAATCTTCCTATCCCTCCACAAGGCCCCTGTTCAGCACAGCAGCTGAGGCCGCCTGGGAGAGGTACTGGTCATTCTCCCCAGTTGTATCCCCCGACCAAGAGTCTGAAGCTCCAGGACACTGCCCTTGAGGCGGTAGAGGGGGGATCCCTCGCAGAGTCCGAGGGAAAAGCCGAACCTGGAGGGTAAACAGATGAATAATAATAATAATAATAATAATAATAATAATATGTACATTTACACTATGTCTGACTCGCTGGATGAACGGTCAGCGTACTAGCCTCCAGTTCAGAGGGTCCCGGGTTCGATTCCCGACCGGGTCGGGGATTTTAACCTTAATTGGTTAACCCCAATGGCACGGGGGCTGCGTTTATGTGTTGTCTTCATGATCATTTCATCCTCATCACGACGCGCAGGTCGCCTACAGGAGTCAAATAGAAAGACCTGCACCTGGCGAGCCGAACCCGTCCTGGGATATCCCGGCACTAAAAGCCATACGGCATTTCATTTTTTTTTTCATTTCACTATGATGACAATAACCACAATCACACAACCTATCATACGTCATCATACACACGAAACAATCAGAGGTATTCAACAGGTAATCTCTACATGCAGTCTTAAATTTTGATATTGAGTTTGAGTTCCTGACAGCAGCTGGGAGTGAATTCCAAAGTCGTAATCCAGCCACAACGAAGGATCTGTTATATATTGAAGAGTGGTTGACGGAAATAGCGAGGGAAGTGCCAGATCTTATGTTACAATTATGGAATGAGGACAATAAAAGGAATTTTGAAGAGATGTATTTGGGTAGATTTTCCTTGTGAGTTCGATATATCAGCATAAGTATGCGGAATATCCGTCGCCTCTGGGGTTTCAGCCAGGAAACAAATGTGTAGCTATAGTGGTTATGCGAGCATCGTAATTCAAGCTAAAAAGAAATCTAGACGTCACAGATTGTATGCTTAACGTACTCCTTATGAAAGGATATTCGATGTCGGGATGAGGCTGATGTAGCCGCAGTTACTGAAACTAAAGCATTGTTTCTAAAGTTAAACAGTAAATGCCTACAAGGGCTTTATTATAAAACAGGATAGAGAGAAAAAATCCAAAAGGGAAAGAACAAGGAGTAACGTACAGTCACAGGTTCATAATATTCCTTTAAAACATACAGGGTGGTCGGGAACAACATGAACCTGGTATATGAGGTTGTTGCTCCTTTAGCCCTTTAGCCCTTTAGCCCATTAGCCCTTTTGCCCATTAGCCCTTTAGCTAATTAGCCCTACAAAGAATGTCCGGTAAGGAGGAGGAAGAGTCCTTTCATCCTTTTTGCCCTGATAAATATCTCGCATAGTTGTCATTTCATGAGCTGCTGAATTATCCAATCAGATCACTTCGCAAGTGAATTGAAATGGCTTTGGCGATGCGGCGTTTCTAAACCTCATAATCTGAATACTGGACTAGGATATTGCATACGTACACTTACTTGAAAGAAAAAACGAATGTGCACCATGAAGGAGCCGTATATGTTAATGTGAGCGAACGTACTATTTTTAATTCCACGTACGACATGCACTGAACCTAAAGCCGCGTATACACGTGAGCATTCGCCCCGAATGAGCATGCGTTGCCTGTGCGGGAGCGCACAAGCACGAGCCGCATGCCAATCTGTAGAGCAAGTTTCCACTGTGTTCGGACCTCGTGCCGACCGAGAACACAGCTGCAAGAACAAAGAAACGCTGCAGTACTTACCCGACCCAGTCATGTTGCTTCTTTTCATTCTTGCCTTTTCCCTCCGGTAGGAACCCTCGAGATTTTGAATTTTCTTGCGGCACTCATCTTTTGGAAATCGCACGAGGGCAGCAATTTCTCTCCAAGCATCGTCCTTTTTTTAGGTATTGTAACAGAACTCGTCGTTGGGGTTCCAAAGAACGGGATACTTGTGGTAGTACCCCAGGAGGATAAGAGAATTATCCTGGGACAATTCCATTTCAACTTGAAATTATCTTTCACACTCTTCCTTCACTTCACTTGCACGAGCGAGATCACATACCTGTATGCATAGAGGAAGTAGTCGGCTCATACTCTTCGGGCTACCCCACTCGTCATCAACCGTCCACACTGAGCACGAACAGAGCATGTGCTCACTTTGACGTACCGACAACATTCGGATCGGGCTGAGGTATGCGGATCCGTTCGGTTCGCCCTGTACTCATCTGAGCAAAACTGGGCAAACGCATGCTCATTCGGGGCGAATGCTCAAGTGAATACGCGGCATAAGACAATTCATTTGTAAATATCCTAAGGTTATAGTGTTTGATTTTTACAGCACATTGAACAGAGTAAATTACGTCACCAGCAGACGTCTGCCACGTTTGCTATGCTTGGCTTAGACCTCTCGTGGTGGGCAGCGCCTTGGCAACCCTGGGCCATCCCATTCAACAACTAGGAACTTAGTCTCACTCGATGTGGTCACTGTAGGTAGTTTTGTCTGTGATGCATTACGTTCAAATTCCACACTAATTAAAAAAAGAAAGCGTACCATGACGGAGCCATTGCAGTGACACGAAGTACTGTAGGTATTATCGGTACACTTTTTCTAGATAGATTTGTGTACGGGGTTGAGGAGTAAGGAGGGAGCTCTCCCGGTTCCGGTAGTTTATTTATTTATTTATTTATTTATTTATTTATTTATTGTATGATGAATCTATGTACACACATACATATAGTTCAGGATAAATGTGCGTAGTCACAAGTCCGTACAATACTATAACTCTAGGTCTCGCATTTTGACCCAATCAACTGCTTCGTCCGATGTGCGGTGAATGTAAATTAGCGTTCCTTTGAAAGCTCGAATTGGGCAGTCAGCAACAATGTGGTTTAACCACTACACTGCCCTACACGTGTCCCCCGGGTTGTGCTAAGAACGCAACAGTGATAAGATGAGACCGAACTGTCAGAAACGACCTCTCGGTCAGAGAGCGAACAAGAAGGAGATGTGTGGTCGTTTTCAGGACCTTCAAGTTCGTAGAATTGGACCATCGCTGCGCATTTGTCAGTTGAATATCGGTTCCGGTAGTGCTGCCAACTGAATGAAAATAAAATCTGAATTGAATTGAGAATATGATCGATCGATATAAACTTTCTAATTCGTTATTATCTTAAGCCAACAACTGTGTCACACACACATTATACAACATTTCTCGATGCGAATCTTGTTTCTAGCATGAATTCTATAGTTTGACTTTGCTGTGTAAACAACAACAGTATTAGTACGTAAAGTGTACGCCAGATGTCGCACAGCGATGCATAAGAGATTCATAGTTTGTGTTTCAAAGGTTGCCAGTACGAATCTTGAAGGTTGCAGAGGTCGACCGATTCAGCACTAGGGTGGAAATCTATCCAGAATAAGTGTGCCGATAATACAGACACAGGGCATGACAGCATTGAAAAGTCCACAGTTCCAGCCCTTCAGGTAAATAAAATATAATAAAACATGAGAATATATTCTTTATTTATCCGTAAAAAAACACAATTCTTATCTTAATCGTCGTTATCCGGTCGATTAGATTATCAGTTTGCCTTTTTCTACCACCACGAGCGCTAATTTATTTATTTATTTATTTATTGCACACTACAGGACTTACTGTCCCAATTACAGTGGCAACTACGACAGATAAGCTACAATTAACATGGTGAAACATATCTAAACTATATTCTACAATTTTATCTAATCTCCTATACTATTGATATAAAATATGAAAGTATTTTTCTAAAGACTAATGAACCTTATGTTAATGGTGTGGAACAACACACGACAAAGTAAAATGATAAAATAAATGAAGCAATGCATTATATTGCATAATATTGATATACAATATGAAAGTATTATTCTAAAGTCTAAAGAGCCTTATATTAATGTGGTGGAACAACACACGACAAAGTAAAATGATAAAATAAATGAAGGAATGCATTATATTGCATAATATTGATATACAATATGAAAGTATTATTCTAAAGACTAAAGAGCCTTATATTAATGTGGTGGAACAACACACGACAAAGTAAAATGATAAAATAAATGAAGGAATGCATTATATTGCATAATATTATAGAACTTCACCTTCAAGTCATTGTTTCACTTAAACACCACTACGAGCGCTAATGTGTGTCAATGCAGAGTTTCACTTAAGCCCTTATAAGTACATTTGGTGTGGCTTTTTTCAAAAATCAACAAACGCCTGAGGTTACTGAACCAAGGAACACATTACAGAAAGAATTATGTAAATAAGTTAATTTGGCTAGGTTTTGAATCAGAAAAGAAAACAAGTAAAGAACGATTTTAGGCTGTTTTTCCGGAAATGCATTTAGGCCGGAAGTTATTTTCGAAATGAAATGGCGTATGGCTTTTAGTGCCGGGAGTGTCCGAGGACATGTTCGGCTCGCCAGATGCAGGTCTTTCGATTTGACACCCGTAGGTGACCTGCGCGTCGTGATGAGGATGAAATGATGATGAAGACGACACATACACCCAGCACCAGTGCCAGTGAAATTAACCAATGCTGGTTAAAATTCCCGACCCTGCCGGGAATCGAACCCGGGACCCCTGTGACCAAAGGCCAACACGCTAACCATTTAGCTATGGAGCCGGACAGTTATTTTCGAAATTTGCCTTTTTTAAAATTTGGTAGAGCTATCACAATTTGAAACTTTTTCGGGCCTTTCAGACCTTCAACTTTGGCAGAATTGAGGAAATTGCTTAATTTTACGTTTTTTGTATTGTGCGAAGAAATGTTTTCTATATGACAAACGCCAACATAATTATTGTCACACACCAAGCATGTATTGGAGGGTAACAAACAGTTGCAGGATGGAATTGGTACGGTGTATGTCCAGCCGTAGCAGGGAAACATGTGACGATGTGGTCGGGCATGGGGGACATACAGACTTTCGGATACTCTCCTGAGGGAGGCACTGCTACGCTTGGGGCAACTGACCCTCCAAATAGAAGCCTGATTCGTCGCTGAACACCACGCGTCGCCAGTCCGCAAGCTGACATCTTGCCCGTTCTTGACAGAAATTCAAATGCTGAGGTCATTACAGTAGACGTCGTAAGAGACGCCCTGAAGACAAATCCTACTCTGCTAGCTAACTGGACACAGGCGTTTTCCTAGCAGCCCGGACATATATCTGGATAGTCCGCATCATTGCCGTGAGGTGATAGCTTTGTTTTGTTTTGTTATTGTGATTTATGTCCGACTCGTTGGCTGAACGGTCAGCGTACTGGCCTTCGGTTCAGAGGGTCCCGGGTTCGATTCCCGGCAGGGTCGGGGATTTTAACCTTAATTGGTTAATTACAATGGCACGGGGGCTGGGTGTATATGTTGTCTTCATCCAGTAAGAGGTCTCATCCCTTCTCCTATGTATTGCTGTGAATCCATCACGTTGCTTCATTATGTTCATTCACATAGGCTGAACTTTCCCGCTGAAATAAAGCGTCAGGTAGCTAAGTTCGAACAGTGGGCGTTTATAATGTATCAACTGTCTCTTCATGAGGTAGAGAGGGTGAGGTCTCTCGTAACCTAGATGACGTACTTTTCCTGGAAATGGGCTGAAATTAGCCTGCTGACTCTGGTCACCTCAGAACGGCTATTCGAAAATTTACTGCAAGTTATTAATATGAATGATGTTGAAATACTTTAACCAATAATTTGTTCGTTCAGAGGTGATGATGATGATGCTTGTTGTTTTAAAGGGCCTAACATATATGTTGTCTTCATCATCATTTCATCCTCATCACGACGCGCAGGTCGCCTACGGGTGTCAAATCGAAAGACCTGCATCTGGCGAGCCGAACATGTCCTCGGACACTCCCGGCACTAAAAGCCAAACGACATTTCATTTCATTGTGATTTATTTCCTGTTGTGTGTGCTTGATAATTATTCGAATTGGGAAGAAAGCAGTCACCTGTTAAATGTGCATTCACTTAGGGCAAGGAATCACTTCAAGGATGATCAGCGATGGAATTTTTACTGACTGCCTCCCACGTTTATGGAATATCTCTGAAGTGGCTAGCACGATAACTCATGGTACTCGCTCAAAGAAAGAAAGAAAGAAAGAAAGAAGGAAAGAAAGCAAGAAAGAAAGAAAGAAAGAAAGAAAGAAAGAAATGCTGATGTATACCTGAATAGCTCATTGAAGGTTTTACAACAGAAAGTATCTGCAAAATCACGCAATAAATCTTATGTCGCCAAATAACGTAGGAAAGGAACTTAACTTTGGCATCCACATTCGTTACGAATAAAGTATGACTCATTTCAGCAACAAGCAAAGGCCAAAAGGCCGCGGCAAGCACTTTACGTGACTTCGTTAAACCTTTCAGCTAATAAATTTTAAATTATAGTGATACTTTATGAGATGTTCCTCCGTTTTTAGGTTCGTGCTGTGAATACACCCCAAACACCCATACATTAAAATAGCAAATGAAAGGAAAGCCGCGCTGTAAAAGTAATAATTATGGGCTTAACACACATTAAACTTCCATGAAGGACGTCATTGAGTTAACAGATGGCAGTGTCTTCCCATTCAGTGAAATGCTGTCATGGCTTAAAAATTACAACTCAGATGATTTACACACACATGAAGCTGTTAATGATGAAGAAGCAATTAAAAACGTACTTTGTGGGGAAGGCGAAATGATGTCAGCGTTTGCCAATGCGGCGTACACAAACATCGCTACTGTTGATCTGTAGCACTTCCAGAAGACATTCATCTTACCTAATTTTATTGTCTCAGTTTAAGTGGATATTTGTCTCCGCCCCTCTTGTTTGTCCTCTAAATTTAGGTTTACTATCAATGAAAAAGTCTTGCCTCCTTCAACCTTAGTTAGTGACTTGATCCTCAGAACAGCAACTTCATTTAAAATGTTCTTGCCGGGCTGAGTAGCTCAGACGGTTATGGCGCTGGCTTTCTAACCCCAATTTGGCAGGTTCGATCCTGGCTCAGTCCGGTGGTATTTGAAGATGCTCAAATACGACAGGCCCGTGTCGGTAGATTTACTGGCACGTAAAAGAACTCCTGCGGGACTAAATTCCGGCACCTCGGCGTCTCAGAAGACCTTAAAAAGTAGTTAGTGGGACGTAAAGCAAATAACATTATTATTAAAATGTTCTTGAGGATGTACAATTTGCTTTACATCGCACCAACACAGATATGTCTTACGGCGAGGATGAGATAGGAAAGGGATAGGAGTTTCAAGGAAGTCGCCGTGGCCTTAATTAAGGTACATCCCCCCCAAAAAAATTCTGGTGTGAAAATGGGAAACCAAGGAAAACCCCCTTCAGGGCTGCCGACCGTGGGGTTTGAAACCATTATCTCCCGAATACAAGCTAACACTGCTCCGTCTCGAGAATGTAAATCAAACGGGTAAGGTTATATATGAAACTAAATTTGGCAGTTATTAAGTAGGGTATATATACCGAGCTCGATAGCTGCAGTCGCTTAAGTGCGGCCAGTATCCAGTATTCGGGAGATCGTGGGTTCGAGCCCCACTGTTGGCAGCCCTGAAGATGGTTTTCCGTGGTTTCCCATTTTCACACCAGGCAAATGCTGGGGCTGTACCTTAATTAAGGCCACGGCCGCTTCCTTCCCATTCCTAGCCCCTTCCTGCCTCATCGTCGCCATAAGACCTATCTGTGTCGGCGCGACGTAAAGCAAATAACAAAAAAAGTAGGGTATAACGCAAAGTGTCTACCTAACTCATGCGGTGAAAGCGTCTCGCTTCACCCAGAAAAACGGATGATCAATTAAATGAGACTTTTACTTCAAAACAGCAACATGACCTTGAAGTACACTCAGCCTACGACAGAAATAAGGACCATATTAATTCAGGATCCGAACTGATGAGCCTGCTGCCATACTTCGGCGTAACGCTGGTAAGATCACGACGGAAAAGGCTGAAAAAGTTGAACAATTTAATATTCGCAACCGAAGAAATTAAATTATCGTTCTCTCCCGGGAACTTAATTTTCGAGATAAATATTTTTTTTCTGTTGTATTCTATTCTAAACTATGTCCAAATCGTCAATTTTTTTTTAATTGCAGATTAACATTCTTCTCGTCTTGACGCACTTTTCCACAAAAGGAACGGCACTTATCGAACCAGTAATATGCTGATATTTAAGGTTTATTTATGCGTGGTTTGGCACTCATTTAACCATTAACTACGGACATTAACATTTTGTGCGTAGTTACTGACGTGAGGTCCCACGGACCACTACTAGAAATACGGGTTAGAAAGCGCCGAAGTGTAACGTCTGATGTATTAACTATGTATTATAATAAAAACACACTACTGAATTTAGGTACATAAAACATAAGCAGTATACAGCAATATTAAAGCACCGAAACTAATAATACTTGTAAGGTCGCAGTTTCTATGGTACAAAACAAGAGGCGTGGGAAATGTCCGAGTATTCGCAGTCTGTAACACATTTACATAAGTGCATCCCAAATGTAGTGTTCACTCAACGGAGCATATTAAAATGTGCTTAGAATTATCATCAAAAGCAACGGAAAAAAATGTGCAACATTTCCTTTCATCTTATAAATTAAACTTCTCTTTTGAGATTTTTGTGATATAAGAGTCCCTTTGTTTAGAAAACATGGGTTCATCAGTCTCATTTTTGACAGTACAGGATTATCATCCAGATGTCAATTTAAGGCGAATGTTTGCCTTTTACAAATGAAAGAGCAGTAAAAGTACACTCATGTCCTCCTCCGTAGGTGGTGCAGCTGCTTTATGGCACGCTCACAATCGAGGTGAGATGCATGTACAATTTTGACCATATGCCATCCCTTCTGCCATTTTTAAATCTATGAAAGTATTGGGAATTGAACCCGGGACTCTGAGGACGTCAGGTAATAGTACTATCACACTACGCAAGCGAACAATTTACAAATGATAACTATATAAACAAGCACATTTTGTTACGAAACTACGGCTGTGGGGTCCCAGGGACCGAGTTGTTACTAGAGTCACTTCCAGAAATCACTGACAGCTTTGGTCACAATGGGAACACAGAGAAGACTGGAAGTTAGGAAGCTAGACAGAGAAAGAGATTTTTAAGACCACTGATGCAAGTGAACGGCGGAAAATTTGAGGCTGAATGGTCTCAGGGACCTCACGCCAGTAGTTAAGAGTTAAGAAAGGCCAAATGTTCCTGGAGAAGTGTCCTTTCTTGAATGACTTCTTTGCTTATACGAAAGAACAGCTGCCTGTTCTTTGGTCAAGCAGCCGAGTACACCTTCAGTTGTTCACTAACTTCACTTTATAAATCAAACTTCTCTTTTGAGATTTTTGTGATATAAGAGTCCCTTTGTTTAGAAAACATGGGTTCATCAGCCTCATTTTTGACAGTACAGGATTATGGCATCGGTTAATGCAGTTTCTGAGTGTTCTGGTGGCAGAAATTTTATAAGAGGGAAGGACTGTCGGATGAATCTCGAGGAAGAGGAGTGCCTACCAACTAGAAAATTCGTTTCCAACCAGTATCATTCATACACTTCCTTTACTCTGCCAAAGATCCAGGAACCGTACGAAAACAGTTAATCAACGGGCTTACTGAACACACCTTCCGTTTGAAACTAGGCAGCATGACTGTCATCATTCAAATGGTTATTATTGTTCAACGACGACACAGTGTGTCCCAATTACCTGAGTAAACAATGTGTTTTTGCTGCAAAACTGATTTTAATTCGGACATCATTATAGTTGGCACATATTCTTTTTATCTGCCAATTTCAATAAAGGCCTTCTTATTTACTCCGTATTTTATTGAACTATCCACAATCATGAACACTAAGGGCCGATTGCAGAAACTATGACTAGTTTTAAGCCTTTGACAACGTCTACCTAAACAACGTCTAAGTTGTGCATGGTCTTCCATTGCATAAACAGTGTTCAGCCGGTGTTTAACTAGATATCGTTTCAATAGTGGTTCAAAAATGGAGATAGAAGTATCTTTCACGTAAGACTTTGCTTGTTGCAACCAATGAAATTCGTCGGTGCGCGCCGAACGCTAGTCAGCTGTTGTCTTCCTACACATTACTCAAATATGGGTAAGCATAAGCATGACTTGCCCACAGATAAGAATATCGCTTTCGGTGGAAATTACATCTCATAACATAATCGACACTAAAGCGACACGCCACCGCACGAGGAAATGTAGCCCCATTTTTTTTAATTTTTTAACTGATAGAACTTCCCCCATGAGGAGGCTGACACAAGGACAAAGTATGTTAACTACACAGTATTTTGTCTTCTAAGTTACTGGTGAGTTTGCTAGTGTGCCAGATGGAAATAACCACCACAAGGCTCAGGAATTAATTTGTAATGAATTTGGGATATGGTATGATGTATGGTTCTTCAAATGTTATATAGGTGATTGCGAAATATGGTTACTGAACCTCGTACTGCGGCGATAGCGATGTCGTATCCGGTTGAGACCGAGAGAATCCCATAGCTGTACAAGAAATTTAGGGTGAGTGTAATGTATTCGTAAATACCTTCGCGAAGGGAAGGTAAAACAATAGTACTGTGTAACCGAGTGTGTTGTACGGGCCATATAGATGTAGCTTGCATTCTGGAGATCTTAGGTTCGAAACGCATCATCAGTAGCCCTTATGATTGTATTCCATAGTTGGTACCTACTTTTATACCACACAAATACTAGGGCTGTTATTATGGCCACGGCTCTTCTTCCGCAATCCTCCTCCTTGAACAATAACCACCACTTGCATTTTCCTATCTCATAGTTGTCGAAAACTTATCTTAATTAGTGCGACGATTATTAAAAAAACACAACCCACTTTTTAGTTGTCACTATTATGCGTGCTTACTTGGCAGTAAATATAAGTGAATCCCTCCCGGTTGATATATGTGACAGCCCTCTGACGATTGAGACCAAGTAATTCTGATATTATGTAGTCGAAATGGTCTATGATTCCATGGAAATTATCCCATGTATAATAAAATATATCGATTGACAAGAATGTAGTCAAGTTGACAGTAACCGAACTGCCTCTTTGTCAGTCTCAAGAAACAAGTCTCTTGAATAGCGAAATCTTATTCTAAGCTGTACCTCCTCGTACATTTCAAATGAATTGCTGCGATTTCGCAGCGGAAGACCCACAGAGAGGCCGTCGGACCAACCTTTCTTCCCGGAATCGTCTCAACATGATAATACAAATTACGTGTTTCATAACACACAACCTCTGATTGCGATTCACTCCTCACATTTGAGGTTAAACAGTGATCTCAGCAGTGTTTAAACATGGCCGATTGAACATATGTTTTAAACAGTGTCTAAGTGATAGATAAATAACGTCTCTGCAATGCAGCAGCCATACTTAGGCATTGTTTAACCGTAGACATCGTCTAAACATCGTTTCTGCAATCGGCCCTAACGGTCAAAACACATACATTTAAATGCAAGACTGGCTTTTAAATGCGTTTTGCTCCTCCTGAAAAATTACATTTCTGGACATGTGCCCTTTCTTAAATGGTGAATGCTCGTGATATAGGATTATACCAAGCTCCTCTCTTGATAATGGCTAAGTGGTTGTGGACTACAACATCAATACTAGCCTAGAGGAATGCTCCGCAGCTCGCCTGTGTGGAATGCCAAGTACGCAGAGCAGGAGTCTACTGATGATGAAGCATAGAGTGTCATCCGCCAGTGACAAGTAGGTTTGTCGCAGTGTCAGAAATTTGGCAGCGCTCTCTGAACATGTGTTGCCGCTAATGAAAGCCGTGTTGAGATTGAAGCGCTTCATGGCCATGTGATGACAAGGTCCAAGTGGTCAAGTCATAATACTCCGTCTGGGAGACACCTCCAGTGTTCATAACAAGGGGAATATTACTGTGTGTAATGTGCCTGTTCACATTATTTGTCAGCAGAATTCGTTAGCACTACTGGCGAGGAATTCAGATCGATAGCATCTTTCATACAGGTAGAGCTCCCCAAATTTGCTTTCGTAGTGACTAGAGAATAATAATAATAATAATAATAATAATAATAATAATAATAATAATAATAATAATAATAATAATAATAATAAACAAGTCTGAAGCGATGAATTCTATTCGCGATTTGTTCAATTATCCCGGCCTGAGATTTGTATCGAGCTAAACTCCGTTTCGTGAGACCAACTGTTATGCCGTTTGATACGGGAAGCAGAAGAATGCCAATGAATACTGCTCAAGAATTCGTTACGCTGATCATATCTCACTCAGGTATCTCCTGGTCATCTGGCTGTGTAACAGTCGTTTTGACAGGCCAAGGCTCTTACAATAAGCTCTATCTAACCGTTGCCTACATGATTAGTACATAATAAGCCTCCGTATGGCAGCTTACACAGTACTAAATACGTTCTAGTTCCAGACTCGCCGCTAGACTTCGTGTTAGCCCTCTACTGTGTAACACTGACATATATGGAAACTGTGAAGCAAGAAGTTAAGTTAGTGAGTTTTTGGGAGAGGTAGACCTTAAAAATAATTATACAAGGTGATGATTTGTGTATTCAGCTTGTAGAAAGTAGCCTATATAGTTTGTATTTAAACATACGTTTAAGATAATTTTTGGTGCATAGTTATAAATATACGAGGTTCTGTATTTAGCGCCGAGAGAGTATTTATTGTAAACATTGTATTCACAGGATGTTTATTGTGCGTGATAAACAATTGTTTATTGCTGTGTACCATTCTGCAAAAGTAAACTTCAGAAAGGTAACGGAATTTCTTTCCACGAGTTCCCACAAATGCAGAATTAAGAGAAAAATGGGTGAAAATTATACAACGTCCGTGGGTCGAGGAAAATAGTATGCGGCAATCTTCCTCGAAATCTGTAGTATGCAGTGAACATTTTGAAAGCACATGCTTAAGCAATTCTTCTAAAACCAGACGCATTCTTCTAAATTCAATTTCAACGCTTCTTTCAGCGTATCCATCGTATTTGCATGACAAGAGTAGGATTAACAAAGCGCGTAAGCTATCCAAAAACTTTTTAATTTCGTGTGGCTATTTCTAGCCGGGTGCAGCCCTTGAAAGGCAGACCCTCCGATGAGGGTGGGCGGCATCTGCCATGTGTAGGTAACTGCGTGTTACTGTGGTGCAGGATAGTGTTATGTGTGGTGTGTGAGTTGCAGGGATGTTGGGGACAGCACAAACACCCAGTCCCCGGGCCATTGGAATTAACCAATGAAGGTTAAAATCCCCGACTCGGCCGGGAATCGAACCCAGGACCCTCTGAACCGAAGGCCAGTACGCTGACCATTCAGCCAACGAGTCGGACATCCAAGCAACTATGAAACTGCATTCTCGCAGGCAAATACAGATGTTTCAGACGACGTACAAGTAGAGTGAAGAGAGTGGTGGTGGTGGTGGTGGTGGTGGTGATGATGATGATGATGATGATTGTTTTAGGAGGAAGTACAACTAGGCAATCATCCTCTATATAACACTAATCAGAGAGAAAAAATGGAAAAATGGAGGTATCGGTCAAGGAAATACAAGGCCCGCGAAAGGCGTGAAAATGAAAGACGCCCTAGGCCTCGAATACTCTAATACCGTTGAGGTCGGAAAAGAACAAGAGTTGACCCAGGGAGGTCGGATAGGATAGATGAAAGTGAAGAGCCTGGCACAAGTGAGTGGAAGCAATACCAGGACTCAGCTAAGGTCCTCGTGGTCGCCAAGTCTCAAGTTAAGATCCCCTGGCTCCCATTTTAGTCACCTCTTAGGACAGGCAGGGGCTACCGTGGCTGTTATTCTACCGCCCCCACCCAGAGGACGTACTACCCGAGGCAAAGAGGTTGGCTAGACAGTGAGAGGAATGAAGTTTAAGAAGGTGAGAATAGATAGGTAGATACAGACATAAAGAAAAAAAGAACACAGACACTTCTCACCTCTCAGGGTCTCCTTGTTGGTCTGGCCCTACTTTCTGGTCGCAATTATACGATCTGACTCGTATGAGCTCTTCTTGAATTACTGTATGATACATTTAAATTTTCCTTATTAAACGTCATAGAAATACCACTTTTCTCGTCAAAACGCAATGTTTTACCTTTGTAATGTGCTTTTATATACAAGTTATTCTCGTAATGCCAACTGGAATCGCGCTGAGGAATGGAGGGATAGCCTGACATCTGGCGGCGCTATTTGAACTGCTACTACTCTGTCAGTTTAGTACTTGAAAATACCGCGCATGCAGAGGCCTTTACTTATCTCGTAGGTAACGATCTAACACAGGAATCATTGTCATCATCATCATCATCATCTTATTCTTATTCTACCGTTTTTCGCACACTCTAGTGGAAAGATGGCGAACCTATGACGCGTGCCGCTAGGTAACACGTGAACACGACTTCTGTGATACATCACACAAGATGATTGCGGGTGCGAACTGTGTAACACATGTAGGTTTGACCTTGTTTTACGGCCGGTTGTCCTTCCTGGCGCCAACCCTATATGGAGGGATGTATTTACTATTGCGTGTTTCTGTGGTGGTTGTTAGTGTTGTGTGTGTGTGTGAAGAGTAGTGTGTTAGGACAAACGCAAACACCCAGTC
Organism: Anabrus simplex; assembly: GCF_040414725.1. Classification (NCBI taxonomy): domain Eukaryota; kingdom Metazoa; phylum Arthropoda; class Insecta; order Orthoptera; family Tettigoniidae; genus Anabrus; species Anabrus simplex. Next base: position 63,186,621 of record NC_090268.1, on the reverse strand, counting down.
CTAGAATCAGAGAAATTAACCAGATGTAAAATCCCTGACCTGGCCGGAAATGGAACTCAGAACCCCCTGAACTAAAAGCCAAGGAGCTACTATGCATCTGAGAATCGCAAAAACAAATTATAACTGTAATGTCAGGATCATCATGAGTATTATGAGAGACATGGCCGAAACATTTCCACTGACCACAGAATAACACACTTCATAAGTAATAAAGTGTCTTCCAGGCAACCAGCTTTCTGAGAACGTAGGCTAAATCACGGACAGTGAACCGATGAAAACATACTCTCTTTCTCTGTGGAACATGCAATTGAGCTAAAGCACTAATGACACCCCTGGTGATAATTAGGTGATGTAGGGAACGCACGTACAGTACTGAGATAGCAAATCACAGGGTTCTCCCGATTCTTAGTCGTTTGCCGACTGTCACCAGCTCGAGAATAACAGGTACGTACCATCAACTCATCCTCCTAATAAAGGACTGTCTTTTTAAATAGCTATATAATATGCAACGAACAATTCTATGTAACTTCAAGTAATTAAATCGTGACGACAAATTTACATTTTCTCCCCTGATATGGGCTTTTGAACTTATGCCGTGTCAAGAAAACAAGGTGACACTGTTTACGTTTCAACCACATTCGTCCCTGATTCGTCTGATGTCCTCTCTGTTACTCCTCACGCGCACTCGGCTTAATCTCGTCAGCTCCCGCCTGAAGCGCTGTGCCAGCGTACAGCGAGCCACCTGGTGACAAACGGGCGTACTATTACAGTTCCACCAGTAAAGCATTCTTAAATTCAAACCCTCATTATTGTAGAAGTCATCCTCGGGAACAGTCGAGATTTCCTTCTGAAGACGCGGAGCTAAGTTCTCTGGGGAGCTTTACCTTGTTTTCTTGACACGGAATAAGTCCAACAGACCATGACATGTCTACAAGTACAGGCCGTGAAAGCATCAACGTTAGTATTATTTTTCCCCATTTATTTTTAAAGTGACCAATTGTCCCGAATTAATCTGGTCAGTACGGTATTTGTTTGCGCAAGGCTCACAACTTGAGATCGTTGTGCCCGCGGCGCCATTACCTGAGCCTGGCATTGCTTCCAGATATAAGTGCCAAGGTCTTTGGTTTCATGTAATGTGTACCTGACTATCGATACTATGATGATAGCCCAGGCACTTCCAGTTTTAGATGGAATCTGAACCATTGAAATGTAATTATTTATTTAATGATTTCACATGCATTGGCTGCGATTCGAATCGTGGCCAACTTGCTGAGAGACCAGTGATGTCCAGTGTCCTTTCCGACCTTCCTTGGTCAATGCTTGTTCTGTTCCGACCCCGACGCTGTAGGGGTTGCGAGACCTTGAGAATTTGTTTCATTTTCACACCCTTCGCAGCCCTTACGTTTCCCTTGCCGATACCTTCATTTCTGGAAAGGTCGGAGCTCTTCTATTTTCACCTATTTGGTGTTAAGAGGGGGATGGTTGTCTAATTAAATTTCCCCATCTGACAATAATCACCAACACCAACTTTTCCGTATTTTGAGAATGCGTCCCGAAAAATGTGCACTGTTACTTATGTGTAGACGCATACATTATACTGTTACCAATAAAACTCCATCTATTTCATTACTCTATTTTATTTCAGGATAACCCAATAAACGCACACACACATACACGCACACACAATTGTAATCAGCTATGAATTGCCACGCTTACTAATTACTGTCTATTTAAATATTGCTCTTCCTTATGACGCAGCAGGTTGTCCAGCCTATTACTCTACCTGGGGACTGGGGACACTTAATCCTTACTTTCACTTCCCCAAGTCCAGTCACCTCATACAGCAGCCGTGTGTAAACCGCTGGATCTGAACACAGGGCTGCGGGCCACTCGACACACGACAACTGTTCGTTGGTTCAACTCCACAGATAGTGCAGTAATTCACACAGTCACATGCAGCGAACAGCTCAGCATTATTCAACAGCAGGACGATACTCACAACAGCGAAAATTAACACAGGTTCATTTATCTTCGCACTCACGATAGCGGCTGGCTGACGGCGATCCTCAGTCCACAGAAACACACAAGAACACAGTTCCCTCAGGTAGTACAAATCTTCCGTTCCGTCGTCTCTAGCCCATCTACTTACTGGTGTCTGCGACACCACAACGACAGCTCCTCGTTCAGACCTCGGTGGGACCCTGGTGACAGCCAACACCTCTGTCCCCCTCAGCCCAGCCCCTGAACCCCAACACACTGAGTCTCATACTGATTCCACCACGGGGTCTAACTCTGACTGACTATCCGCGGCTAGCCTCCGTTTTTCTACCCGGTGATTTCATCCAGAATTTTCGCGAGGTGACTAAAGGCAGAATATTCCCGTTGAATCTCCAAGAAACTCACAGGTAAAATGGCCGTCAAGAACAATACACGGAAAGGTCGCACCCCAGAAGCGGGCTGGGAGATCCCAGATCGTCTGAGTCACCAGCCCTTTCTTGGAAGTACCGAGAGGGGGCTACCAAGGTTCTGGCATGTAACAATACGTTTCTCGTTATCTTTTTAACTCCTCAATTCATAAAATGTGTATATCTGTAATTATTTCTAAAAATTAAACCTCATTATCATAGTTGTCATTCCTCCATGGCTCCGACGGCAGCGCGCCGGCCTCTCACGACTCAGTTCCGCGGTTCAAATCTCTGTCACTCCATGTGAGGTTTGTGCTGGACCAAGCGGAGGTGGGACAGGTTTTTCTCCAGGTATTCCGGTTTTCCCTGTCATCTTTCATTCCAGTCACACTCTCCAATATTATTTAATTTTCATCAGTCAGTCATTAATCATTGCTCCAGAGGACTGCGACAGGCTTCGGCAGCCGGCAAAGTTTCTGCCTCCTTCGCAAGATTGGGGCTTCATTTATTCCATTCCTGGTCCGACTGAAACTGAAAACAGGCTGTGGATTTTGATTTCATCATCGTCATCATTCAGTGATCAATGGCCCTGTATGAAGATCACAAACTGCCGTAACATAATTGCCTCCATCTCTGCCAATCTTGTGCTTCTTCATTCCAATTCCCCACGACGCCCTATTGGGTTAGGTGTTTTTCATGCTCATCCCATCATCGGAGTCTTGGTCTATCTAGTGGTCGAGTTTCTCGTGGTATTCCTCCACCGCAGCTCTAGGCATTGCCTTTTCCGCCACCCTCGGCATAAGACCAAACCCTGGATCAGTCTGCTTCTCAGAATATTTGTGGTGTGATATCCGCCTACCATACGACAGATCTCAACGCTTTCCTCTGCCTCCACGTTCCTCCATCTCCGCTAGACCTGACGATTCGTCCCATCATTTTTTTTTTACAATTTGTTGTACGTCATACCGACGCAGCCCCAGCATTTTTCTGGTGTGAAAATGGGAAACCACTGAAAACAATTTTCAGGGCTGCTGATAGTGGGGTTCGAACCCACTATATCCAGAATTCAAACTCACAGCTGCACGCCCCTAACCGCACGGCCAACTCGCTCAGTGTTAAGGGAATATAAGGCTGTCTATCGTCATGTAAAACTTCAGGCACGCTGTCTTTCCAACTGTTTAGTTTTTCTTCATGACTGATAATGATCTTCCCTTGATGATCATAAGTTAAAGGATTCTAGTCATCGAGCATATCTTGGTCAATCATCCTACTCTTTTTCGGGAGCATACAATACAAACGGACGAATATTCGTGTTCGGCTGCGTCGTGGTTAAACCGTCTCCTTACTTAAAAGTTCCTGGTACTAGTGCAGGCTCACCTAAAGCAGTGTTGCCAAGACTTAAGTACAAATTCCCCCCAGATAACTTCTAAAATCCCTCTAAATGAGACAATACCCCACCAAATAATAATAATAATAATAATAAGAAGAAGAAGAAGAAGAAGAAAATAAATGGCTTATGGCATTTAGTGCCGGGAGTGTCCGAGGGCAAGTTCGGCTCGCCAGATGCAGGTCTTTATTTTTTATTTGACACCCGTAGGCGAACTGCTTGTCGTGATGAAGATGAAATGATGATGAAGACGACACATACACCCAGTCCGCGTGTCGGCGAAATTAACTAATTATGGTTAAAATTCCCGACCCTGCCGGGAATCGAACCCGAGACGCCTGTGGCCAAAGGCCACTACGCTAACCATTTAGCCATGGATCCGGACATAATAATAATACTGCCGTTATTCATGAAAGGAATGAATCACCCCACATAATTATTCACACATCACAGATATTGCCTTATTTTGTTAAAACACCATGCAAATGGTCTTACAACTGCATGAACTGCAGGGTCACAGTGAAAACGGTTTCGAGTTAAGTTATCAGACTGTTACATTAACATATTGCGGGGATTTCCATCCTACATGACGTTGCCAACAAGTGACGTTTACCAATGGACCAATGAACTGATTCCCCTCAACATCTACCAAAAGGAATAAATCCTGCTGCGCTTACCGAGGAGAAGGAGGGCAGAGAGGGAGAGAAGGCGGTAGAAATGCATGCCTTTAATGTTTTGATGTACCACGAGTTTGTTATTCTTATTAATGAAAAATGTAATAGATTGTATATAAACGCACTTATCTGCTGGTAGTCAATACAAAAAAAAAAAAAAATAGAATAAGAAAAGAAAGATACGAGAAGAGGGAATCTCAACGCACGTGAAAGGTTCGTACGTTACGAGCTGCTAGAAGAGAAAACAATGACGTATGGGTATGATTAACTGCAGTGCCTGAAGAGGGCTGGCCAACAGCGAAAAATTAAACCTCAGGATAAAATCGACACACTTGCGGACCCAAGAATAATATAGCAATGAAATAAACAAATAGATAAAAAAATACGTACTATGTCATCCTCATAGACCCTCAAATTCCTCAAAAAATAATCCCCCTCCCCTAAAATTTCCCCTAACTCTTGTATACCCCCAACTTTCCCTCTGGGATGATTAAATCCCCCAAATTTAGGGGTAAAACCCGTAAGTTGGCATCACTGGCCTAAAGATGTGATTTCTTGTCTGGGGAACATAGCAGGGTGCTATCACACTTGAGAGTACAGTCGAGGAACTATTGATAAGATAGGCAGCGAGCCCGGTCGTGAACAAGCGAGTCGTCGCATCTCGTTATCTGATGAAATACTGGCTGGGTTGCAGTCGTCCATGAAAGCAGGTTAAGAGGACGTAATTGTATGTATGTTTAGTCCTCAGCCCGAAGGCTGGTTGGATCCTCAACAGTTCCGTCATCAGCTGTCATAGATGGCCTAGGCATCACTGAAGTGGTGTACTAAGAAAATGAGAAGTGAGGTAGTTTCCCGTTGCTTTCCTCACTGAGCCAGAAGTTGCTATTACATATCAGTCTGCCAAGCCCACTGAAATGCATGCACCAACTGACCCTATGAGCAATATTTTCACGCCATTCATAGCAGGGACTGGCTGCAGAAGGAATGCCATTACTAGCATCACTCATACCTCAGTCACTTTCATTTTGTCAAAGCCAAGGATAAAGCTGAGACAGATCAATGAAAGTAACAACATTGCTCTAGCCCATACCAGAAGACATAGTGCACTGTAAACACCAGGTCCCACCAGCAAAGGCATAAGGACGTAATTACCCTTAATAAAAATGTTCATGTATTTTATTACTCTGGGGATTATCCTTTAAAATCCTTTCCTCCACGGGCAATGATTTAAGACATGCAACACCAACTCACTGAACCGAAAATCATAACTAATTTCACAAAATTCCGGGTTGTTGCAGAGGTGACAGAATCTCTCCCTGGAGGCGAAGTGCTTTAACCACCGATACGTTGTAATCACTGAAGCGAAAGATGGGTGCGAGTGGATAAATAAATCGATGGGTGACTGGATGAGCTCGTGGGCAAGCCAAAGGTCCCAGATTGCAATTTCGACCGCACAGCCTATCCGGCTATTGTGTTTGGCAGCAAAAGCCGTAGAGGTTCACCAGTCTAGGTTGCTGTATCAGCTCGAATATATTGGAGGAAGCGAATAATGGACCACTGCGAATACATGTTCCTTGTTATCTTCTCTGAAAGGCAAGAAGACTACAGGAAGAACAACTTTCTCTTTCACCATTAAATAAAGCATCAATAAGTTTCCTAAAATCACAAGAAGTATATCACGAATGAATAACGATCTGAAGTTACTTCCTTTACTACATACATGGTGGTCGGAACTGGCCGAGGAAACCTCCTCAATACAAGTGAATATGATTTAAGAGATTATTACCAACATGGTATATGTAAAAGAATTACAATTTTCTGAAAAAACACACCCGACATTTTATGTAATTAAAAGCATAAAATAATGAGAAGAAAAAGAATAAAAGAATAATCGCTGGTAAAAACAAGTGGGTCCGCCTCTGTGGAGTAGTGGTTAAAGTAATTATCTGCCACCCCCGGAGGTCTGGTTTCGATTCCCGGCTCTGCCGAAAAGTTTTAAAAAGTGGTACGAAGGCTGAAACGGGGTTCACTCAGCCTCGGGAGGTCAACTGAGTAGAGGTGGGTTCGATTCCCACCTCAGCCATCCTGGAAGTGGTTTTCCATGGTTTCCCACTTCTCCTCCAGGCAAATGCCGGTATGGTACCTAACTTAAGGCCACGGCCGCTTCCTTCCCTCTTCCTTGTCCATCCCTTCCAATCTTCGTATCCCCCCACAAGACCCCTGTGCAGCATAGCAGGTGAGGCTGCCTGGGGGAGGTACTGGTCATCCTCCCCAGTTGTATCCCGACCCAGAGTCTGAAGCTCCAGGACACTGCCCTTGAGGCGGTAGAGGAGGGATCCCTCGCTGAGTCCGAAGGAAAAACCGACCCTGGAGGGTAAACAGATAAAGAAGAAGAAGAAGAAGAAGAAATGGAAAAAGTATGTCTCTCAGTTATGACCATCCATCAGCGGCTGCTAATTTCAGATGACTTAGTCTGCACGGTTGCTACGTTACACTTCCGTCTCGCATTCTTTGACGGTAATTTCTTAACCCAAATTTTCAGATTACCCCCAGCCATAAGGTTTATTTATGTCAAAATGGCAGGAAACTACTCAAAATGAGGTCAAAAATACTAAAAATGTAACTCGAAGGATAAAAAGAAACTAAGCCCGTGCCTTCATCCTGAGGTGGTGCAGCTCTTTTTAGGCGCACCCCCAATGGAGGTGAGTTGCATGGACCATTTCAACCATATACCAGCCCTCCTCCCATTCTTAAAGTCCTGGCAGTACCGGGAATCGAACACGTGACCCCCGAGGGCAGGAGCTAATAACACTAGCCGTTACGGTACGGAGGCGGGAGGATGAAGACGTAACTTATGTATGAACCGAACCGATGTGGTCAGGTGAGGTGAATGGTGTATGTTCCAATAATAATAATAATAATAATAATAATAATAATAATAATAATAATAATAATAATAATAATAAAATATACAGGAACATAGAAAATATAACAGATATCATAAGAAAAAGGAGATTGCAATTTTTCGGACATATTTACAGAATGGATGATTCCAAATTAACAAAAAGAATTTTCAAGTAGTTTTGGGACATAAGGGCAACAACTAGCTGGATTCAAGAAGTAAAGAAAGATTTAGAAAGAAATAATATAAGAGAAGAAGAAACTATGGACAAGGAAATTTTTAGAAAGAGGTTAGTAAGAATGGAAGGATTCCAGGGAAGATTGAACAAGAAGCCTGATGCGAAGTGGTCCGAGGACAGAAGGAAACAGCATAGTGAAAGGATGAAAGAATATTGGAAGGAGCGGAAGAGAAAACAACAAAGTGAGAAGAACTGAATTGAAATTTTCACGTGATCCTTAGCAGGCCTCATCGAAAAGGTTAATAATAATAATAATAATAATAATAATAATAATAATAATACCCGTGTGGGGATTTACCGGTTACCTCCATCGGGCGCGTCCCATTGGAATTGGGGAAGCTCGCTGGCTCTGCCGCCAGCAGAGTCAGGGGGTAGTAGGGAAATAAAATACCACCGTGAAAAAAAAAACTGGTCCCTTGTCAGGGTTACGGCGAAGACTGGTAAATGACCAGAAGCCAGAAAACATCTTGAGGCAACATCTAGGGCTAACAACCCTAGTTGTAAAAGGATGGGTACCCGTCCAAAGCAAAGTGAAGTCAAAAAGCATGATGGCACAACATTTCAAGAAACATACCCCAGGGGGTAAATCTTCGGATAAATCCCTCGTCGTGAATGCCACGGCGCACGAGTCTCATTCGGATTCTGGGGGAGACTCGACATCATGCAAGAGACGAGTCGGAGCGTCTCGGTGTACCCTGAAGAGTCAAAAACTCAGGCCAAAATCTAAAACCTTTCTAGCAACTTTCAACATAAATTCACTTACACTAACTGGCAAGCTGAAAATCCTCACCAAAGCTCTTCACGAAAATCAGATATCCATAATGGCCCTACAGGAAACAAGGTACCCAGATGAAGAGATTTTTGAATCCGAAGGCTACCGATTTTTCAAGAGCAAGGCGCAAAGAGGAATCCTCAATGGAGCTGTGATGCTTGGAACCGCGTTTGCTGTTAGAACCAAGATCCTTAAATCGGTTGCAAATTTCGAACCTGTGGATGACAGATTGTCTATACTCACAATTAAATGCGTGAACAACACCTACGCCCTAGTTGACGCACATGCTCCTACAAACGATAAAAACAAGTCTGATCCAGACGAAGTTGATAATTTCTGGGACCTACTGGATGAAAAATTAAACATAATCCCCAAACACCATGTCAAACTTCTTTTGGGTGACTTCAATGCCCAACTAGGCCGTGAACAGAAGTACAAGAAAGTTATAGGAAATTACCCTGCTCACAAAAGAACCAATCCCAACGGCAAAAGACTGGTGTCCATTTGCGAAAATCAAAACCTGCAGGTCATGTCGACCCACTTTCGCCATCTACGCAGAAAGCAAATGACTTGACGTTCTCCCGTCCAAGCTCTCGGAGAGTTCCAAATTGATCACGTTGCAATCTCCAGGAGAAACAGCCCTGAGATTATGAATGTGAAGGTAAAGAAAGGCATCAATGTGGCCTCAGATCATTATATGTCTCTTATCAAATTCAAACCAATTCCCGCAAACACAAGGGAGACAACCAAACATATCACACGTTTCGACAACGATAAACTTCGGCAAAGGGTCGAGGAGTTCCAGGAGAAGGCTAGACCAAATGACTGTGACTTTAACATCGCCAAAAGTCTCCTTGTTGAGGCTGCCAAAGACGTTGCAGAAATCAAGAGAAGCAAAAAGCATACCTGGTGGAATGGTACCTGCGAATTAGTCCTCCAAGAAAGACTCAATTCATGGAAACAGTACTACTCTAAGAAATCAGAAAATGATTGATGAAACCTACAAAACCCAACGTGCCCAAGCAGCTAGGGTGTTCAGAACTGAGAAACGTAAATACGAAAAATCTCTCATTGAAAAGATAGAACAAAACTTTAGGAAGAATGAAAGCAGAGAGTACTACAGAGCCTTCAAACGCAAACTCACTGGCTATAAACCACCATCTCTATGCTTTGAGCAAAAGGACGGCACACTGGCGACGTCAAATGAAGAAAATTGCAGCATTCTGGCAGATTACTTCAAGAATTTACTTAATTGCTCTAAACCGCAAAGCGCCATTGAGACCAAGGAACCCTTACTCAGGTACCCAGATTCCAGACCACCCGACAGAGATGAATACAAGCGCCACATTGCCCGTCTCAAAAATAACAAAGCGCCGGGTGAAGACTCAGTAGTAGCAGAACTATGGAAATATGCCCCAGAGGAATCATTTGATATCTTGCAAAAGCAAATAGAAGAAATTTGGAACAAGGAGACCCTACACGAAGATTGGAAAATAGCTTTGATCCATCCACTACACAAAAAAAGGCAGCATGAAGAACATCAACAACTACAGAGGAATATCTTTGCTACCCGTGACTTACAAAATTCTATCACTTGCCATCCTGGAGCGTTTGGAAGCACAAGTCGAACATCAAATAGGTGAATACCAAGGAGGGTTCAGAAAAGGTCGCTCAACAGCTGAACAGATCCAAAATCTCAAAACGATCATCAGATATTGTACACTAAGGTCCAAGCAGTATGTGTCTGTCTTTGTGGACTTTAAGAAAGCGTACGACTCCATTGACCGAGAAGTCCTGCTAAACATCATAAATGAATTTGGAGTTGATTTGAAACTGCTGGCATTAATTAGAGCCACCCTGACCGATACAAAATCCAAGGTGAAGTTCCACGGATGTCTCTCGCATTCCTTTGTCATCAAAACAGGAGTCCGACAAGGTGATGGGCTATCCCCGATACTCTTCAACTGTGTTCTTGAAAAGATCATCAGAACCTGGCGGGTGAGATTACAGGAAACCAACTACAGTCCATTGAGAATAGGAACCAAATCCAAGGGGATCGCAACAGACTGCTTAGCATTTGCCGATGATATTGCTGTTCTCTCAAGCGACATAGAAACCGCTAGAGCTCAAGTTGAAATTTTAAAGGAAATTGCCGAACAAACTGGTTTGCAGATATCGTTTGAGAAAACAGAAGTAATGACTAACATCAAAGAGGCTCCACCAAAACTCCATACAAAATACGGGGACATCACCCGAGTAGACAAATTCAAATACCTGGGTGAGATCATCATGAAAAATGGACTGGACAAAGAAGCACTTCAGGAGCGAGTACGCAAACTGGAAATAGCCTACCAAACATCCCGCACAATCTACAACAAAAAATGCCTTTCCCAAAACACCAAGATACGTCACTATGAAACAGTTCTGAAGCCAGTAGTTCTATATGCAGCCGAAACCCTGTCTCTAAATGCCAACAAAAGACTCCTTGAAGAACTGGAGAAAAGAGAACGCAAAATTGTGAGAGGAATCTTGGGATCAAAGTACAAAAATGGAATCCATCAAAAGAGATCCAACAAGGAAGTCTACAGCAAAATAGAGAAAATTACCAACCCAATCAGAAAAAGACGGGCACGATTTTACGGTCATCTGAAAAGAATGGACGGAAGAAAGTTAACTAAAGAAATCTTTCACTTTTTTTAATCAAACCCCAAAACCACAATTCCCTGGTTTAGAAATACCAAAGAAGACCTGCAAATGCTACATATCTCAGCTGAAGACGCCCTTAACAGAGATCTCTTCCGCAAGAAAATATTGACGAACGGGCTAAACCGAGACGAGCAACCCAAGAGAAGACACGGTGCCCCTTGGACAGAGGAGCGTAAGCAGGCCCACTCATAAAGAATGAGGGAAATTTGGCTCTAAAGAAGGCCAAGTTCAGTGTCAAATGCAACAAGACTTAACATGGTCCTTGATGGCCCCAGCGAATTATATATAATAATAATAATAATAATAATAATAATAATAATAATAATAATAATAATAATAATAATAATAATAATAATAATAATAATACCGAGCGAGTGGCCGCGTAGTTTGGGATACGTACCTGTCAGCTTGCATTCGTGAGATAGTGGGTTCGAATCCCATTGTCGGCAGCATTGCAGATGGTTTTCCGTGGTTTCCCATTTTCACACCAGCCAAATACTGGGGCTGTACCTTATTGAAGGCCACGGCCGCTTCCTTCCCTCTCCCAACCATTTCCTTTCCTATCGTTGCCATATGACCTACATGTGTCAGTGCGACGTAAATTAAGTAAAATAAAATAATAATTATAATAAAAAATTATCAGCCTGTTTCCATTCATTCGACTGGGTCAGGAATGGAATGAACGAAGCTCCCATCTAGCATCGAGGATAGGAATTATGTCGGCTGCCGAAGCCTGTCGCGCTACTCTGGGGCGGTGACAATTGACTGACATATGAAATTTTACGAGTTGCCTTACTGCACGGAGCACCCACACAGATAGGTCCTATGATGACGATGGGACAGGAAAGGGTTAGCAGTGGAGAGGAAGCGGCCATGGCATTAGTTAAGGTACAACCCCATCATTTGCCCGGTGTGGAAATGGGAAACCATGGGAAACCATCTTCAGAGTTGCCGACAGTGGGGTTTGAGCCCACTATCTCCCGAATATTAGATACTGGCCGTACTTAAGCGGCTGCAGCTATAGAGCTCGGTGACGGATGAAAACAAATGAAAGGAAATGAAATGAAATTGGAGATTGTTGCTGGAATGAAAGATGGCAGGGAAAACTGGAGTGCCCGGAGAAAAACCTGTCCCGCCTCTGTTTTGTCCAGCCCAAATCTTATATGGAGTTACCGGGATTTGAACCACGGAACGCAGCGATGAGAGGCCGGAGTTCTGCCGCCTGAGCAACGAAGGCTCTTAACATAATAATAATAATAATAATAATAATAATAATAATAATAATAATAATAATAATAATAATAATAATAATAATAATAATAATAATAATAATAATAATCATGAAATGGTGTATGGCTTTTAGTGCCGGGATGTGTCCGAGGACTTGGGCTCGCCAGGTGCAGGTGTTTTGATTTGACTCCCGTAGGCGACCTGTGCGTCGTGATGAGGATGAAATGATGATGAAGACGACACGTACACCAGTCCCTGTGTCAGGGGAATTAACCAATAATGGTTAAAATTCCCGACCCTGCCGGGAATCGAAATCGGGACCCCTGTGACCAAAGGCCAGCACGCTAACCATTTATCCACGGAGCCGGATAATAATAATAATAATAATAATAATAATAATAATAATAATAATAATAATAATAATAATAATAATAATAATAATAATAATAATAATAATAATAATAATAATCGTCATCATCATCTTGATTTTGAAGGTTCCTTCCTACCGGATTCCTGGCTGCCATAATTCACTTGTCTGCTTTCCCAACGAACTCTTACCAGAGTATTGCGTTACGTGTCTCTGTTGTGGACTGCAGTTCAAGTTCAGTTTTATCCGGCAATGGTGTTTTCTCGGAAGAGTGGCCACACACTACGAGTGTCTTGAGTGACTACAGATCTTTGACCTGCTCGCTCAAGCTCCTGTCCGTTGCCCCACCGATCGCGTCTCGACATGGCTCGTCTCGTCTTACCTGTTTGTCCCACTCTAAATCTGAGAGGCAGACACTGTATTGTCATATCGCCAGTCATGTGACAGGGAGACTGTCACATCTGATATTGGCGCCTAGATTACGACAATCACGATGTATGTGCCTTACTTAGGGAGGAGATTTACTTGGTCATGGTGGGAGGTTCTATTCAGCGTTGCCAACCGTACGGTTTAAAAGTACATTTACAGTTTTCAACCCTCTCTGTACGGTGTACGCCTCGAATGTCAAACCATACGCGTTATACAGGGTTCTGAAAAAAATGAATGAACGTTTTTTAAAATTTTAAATGTTCAGATTTTGTAGGCAAAATTATTGTTTCTCCTGTTTGAACACACAGTAGAACCCATTAATCCGGACCCCGGACTTCGCTTAATTCGGACAGCCGTTCAATAATAATTTCGTGTGGCTATTTATAGCCGAGTGCAGCCCTTGTAAGGCAGACCCTCCGATGAGGGTGGGCGGCATATGCCATGTGTAGGTAACTGCGTGTTATTGTAGTGGAGGATAGTGTTATGTGTGGTGTGTGAGTTGCAGGGATGTTGGGGACAGCACAAACACCCAGCCCCCGGGCCATTGGAATTAGCCAATGAAGGTGAAAATCCCCGACCCGGCCAGGAATCGAACCCGGGACCCTCTGAACCGAAGGCCAGTACGCTGACTATTCAGCCAACGAGTCGGACAATAATAATAGGTCTACATATACGCAATTTACAGAAAGCTCTGCAACGGATGAATACGACCAGGATGAGGCAGGTGATATTATTAACCCTAAACCCAAACTTATTGAAATTAAATACCATCTAAACATTATCATTAAATTTGTTGAAAATAACGACGAAAATAGATCTGCACATTAAGAACATTTGAGGTACCTAATGTCAAAGGAAGACAACAAAAGATCAGCAGTTTCGTCAAACCAGTAAGTGTGTCAAGTGTGGTCAGTAAAATTTTTTAAAATATAAATAATGCTATTTGTTTGGGGCGTCGACCCATGTGGATCTTTTGCCCCTACTGGCACCATATTGTATGAACCTGCGTGTAATTGGAATGGCGGTAGTGTGGGATGATGTGTTTGAGGAAAGGAAGATTAAGGACGTCACAAACATCCAGTCCCCAGGCCAAGGATATTAATCATTACAATTAAAAACCCTGGCGGCCTGGCAGGGAATCGAACCCGGAACCGCCGGGTGACAGGCGGGCGCATTACCCCCTACACCACGGGGTCGGACAGGTGTGCCTTGATTGCCATGTTCTAATTCTGTCCTGCACTCGTTGTTCTGCATTTTGTAGGGACTAATACTGTATTGTATCTTGTATACTAAATAAACTCTGTATTCCTTAAATTTAAATTACTGTACTGTACGTGTTCTTTTTCCTGAACAGTGTGTTCAAATTTGTACCATGGCTCATTTCATAAGTTGGCTTAATACGGACTTTCATTAATGCAGGCAACCTACAGCCTCAATTAGTCCGGATGAATGAGGTTCTACTGCACCTCATTTCTTGGACATGTATTTTTCTCGAGGATTCCCAAGCTTTGAATGTTGTGATTCACCTTTGAGCTGGTTTCAGATCAACTAATGAAGCACCTCGATAGTCTGACACGTGGGATTGTTCTGTCTTACTCTGCGGCCGGGATTACCTTACTACAAACTTTATCAGCTATGGGTCTCACAATCACACTCTTGAATCAGCCCACACCGAAGTCCGTCAATCGTTTCCTAACCAGTGTGAAGTGTGGTGTAACGTGAAACATGTAACGGTGCAGCGTGTAGTTGTAAATCTTATGGATAATGTGATTTTGCCAGTGTTATGAACAATATCGTGATGTACTTACGAATTCTTTTGCGTGACAGTGCAGTGCTTCAATTTGTTTGTTACCTTACTAGGTTTTTTTAATTTTTTTATTTTATGCATCGAGTTGAGCCTCTATGGACTGCGTGGTAACAACTAACTTCATTTCAGTGTCTAGGTCTTGTTCTTGTTCCGGCTTTGACTTCCTGCCAGTATCTTCTGAGCCCAGTGACGAGTGCCTGTTTATGCTCATCAGACAAAGGTCCTTTCCGTCTTCTGGAAGTTGATGCCATTTGGCGTTTATATCAAATGTTAAATAAGTGAATATGCGGTAACTTCTTTTTCCAAAAATAAAACAGGTACATCGAAACCCCCCCCCCCCCCAAAAAGTTCTGTTAAAACACCAAGAAAGAAACAGAAGTACACACAGTCGTGGGAGAGTTTGGACAGTATAGAAAGTGGCTGCGTCCTGATTCAACATGTGAAGAAATGGCTAAGTGTATATGTTGTATTTTCTTACTTCTAGTAAAACGTTTCAGTTAAGTATTCCCATTTCACATTATTGCTACTTGCAATTATTGTACGCATTCTATTAAATTTTAGTGAATTTGGGTGAATATTAGTAATATACGGTTTTACGATAAGGAATACGGTTTAGGCTACTTTGAATTTCTGTTTTCGGAGGTTGGCAACGCTGGTTGTATTGAACACATCCTTCCGCCTGGAGTTGGCAGCGGAAAGTGCATCGGGCCGTAAAACTGTGCTAAACCCACATGAGCGACACGGTTCGCAGCAGCGATACCACCAGGGTGTAGAAAGAGCGGAGGAGGAATAATCATTTCATGTTATTGGCTTTGCATCCCACTAACTACTTTTACGGTTTTCGGAGACGCCGAGGTGCCGGAATTTAGTCCCACAGGAGCACTTTTACGTGCCAGTAAATCAACCAACACGAGGCTGGCGTATTTGAGTAGGCCTACCTTCAAATACCACTGGACTGAGCCAGGATCGAACCTGCCAAGTTCGGGTCAGAAGGCAAGCGCCACAACTGTCTGAGCCACACAGTCGGGCAGAGGAAGAATACATACATACATACATACATACATACATACATACATACATACATACATACATACATACATACATACATACATACGCTCACCGGCATGTATATATATATATATATTTTTTTGCTAGTTGCTTTACGTCGCACCGACACAGATAGGTCTTATGGCGACGATGGGACAGGGAACGGTTAGGAGTGGGAAGGAAGCGGCCGTGGCCTTAATTAAGTTACAGCCCCAGCATTTGCCTGGTGTGAAAATGGGAAACCACAGAAAACCATCTTCAGGGCTGCGACAGTGGGATTCGAACCTACTATCTCCCGAATACTGGATACTGGCCGCACTTAAGCGACCCGGCAAATATTAGTCACCCCTATAGAAATCATTACACGTATCATTTAATAGCGTGTAGCTTCGCCTCTGGGCTTGATAACCGCCTGGATTCGGTTAGGAAGTGAATCCACAAGGTTGTGCACGTACGTCGCGTCCAGGCTAAGCCACTCGCTGAGGATTTGATCGCGTACTTCCACCAAATTGCGGGGACGCTGATATCGGCGTTTTACCCGCTGTTCCAACATGTCACACAGATTTTCAAAAGAAGTTCAAGTCAGGTGATTTTGCAGACTAATCTAGATGTAATAGGTTGGAGGAGTGTTCATAAAACCAGTCACATATGCGTCCAGCTGATGTCATCTTTAAAAATCGGGGTATCAATAGCATACTCACCATGTAGATGTCGAGCGGAGAGCAACACCTGAGCATCCAGAATGTTTATACAGGGTGAAGCGAAATTCGCGCACTCGGGCGTCGCAGTGCCACTCCTCACCTGCCAGCAATAAAAAAAAGTCTCTCACAAAAGTTCGTCCTGCGAATATATCCGGCAGAAAAAGGACGTTAGAATGGCAATCTGGCAACACTGTAACCACGTGTAGGGTAACTACCTCTGTCAGCACCTACTGCTCGTGTTGTACAGCTGGTGAAGTGGATAGAGTTTTGGGTTAGCATGCAGGAGATCGAGGGGTCGATCCTGGGTTGAGGCGTATGTTTTTTATTTTGTAAATGTAGTCCAGGCGGTATGGTACCTGGCATCTTAATAGTCAACAGGCGAATAAATTCACGCCCATAACGTGGAAAGGGCGTCTTTCAAAGCTGACAAATGAAAACGATTGTTCGTCCATTTCTAGGATCGTAGTATGTAAGTACAAATGGTTTCTAGAGGATCCGCTGAAATCGCTGTTGACGATTAAGATGCCAGATATCATGTCCACCTCTGTGGTGTAGTGTTTAGCGTGATTAGCTGCCACCCCGGAGGCCCGGGTTCGATTCCCGGCTCTGCCACGAAATTTGAAAAGTGGTACGAGGGCTGGAACGGGGTCCACTCAGCCTCAGGGGGTCAACTGAGTAGAGGTGGGTTCGATTCCCACCTCAGCCATCCTGGAAGTGGTTTTCCACTTCTCCTCCAGGCGAATGCAGGGATGGTACCTAACTTAAGGCCACGGCCGCTTCCTTTCCTCTTCCTTGCCTATCCCGTCCAATCTTCCCATCCTTCCACAAGAGCCCTGTTCAGCATCGCAGGTGAGGCCGCCAGGGCGAGGTACTGGTCATTCTCCCCAGTTGTATCCCCGACCAAGAGTCTGAAGCTCCAGGACACTGCCCTTGAGGCGGTAGGGGTGGGATCTCTCGCTGAGTCCGAGGGACAAACCGAACCTGGAGGGTAAACAGATGATGATGATGATGATGATGATGATGATGATGCCAGATATCATACCACCTGGACTACATTTACGAAATAAAAAACATACGCCTCAATCCAGGATCGACCCCTCGACCTCCTGCAATCTATCCTAGAACTCTATCCACTGCACCAACTGTACAGCACGACTGGTATGTGTTCACAGAGGTAGTTGCCCTACATGTGGTTACAGTGTTGCCAGATTGCCACTCTTCAACGTCGTTTTTCTGCCGGATATACTCGCAGGACGAACTTTTGTGAGAGACATTTTGTTTATTACTGGCATGTGAGGAGTCGCGCTGCGACGCCCGAGTGCGCGAATT